>NC_055995.1:118048388-118697161 GCF_018446385.1 Zingiber officinale
CCTCCGTCAATCCCTCCCTAGGCTAACACGGAGGAGGTAAATCACGGGGGCTACTAGCCCAGACAATGACTAGTACATAGGGGAGGGCAGGAATCTGGCTACTAACCAGGATTTGACCCCCAGACCTCATTGTGACAACATCCCATGTACTAGCCACTAGTCCATCCCGAGGGGACTTGATTAACATATCATGATCCCACAAGAACTTCTACAATACAAGACGTGGGGCAACATGATCTTTTGATACCTTTGACATGACACATTCTTTACTGTGGATATGACATCTTTTCAGGAATACTTCTTATAAAAGACCCATTCCTACGGGCCAAGGTATATCGGATCCTCATTACTACATGCACTCATTTTTTATTACTCAACTACTGTTCATTTTCTTAGCATTTTTATATCTTGGGAGATCTGACTTGAACATCAGAGTGGAAGGACAAGACTGGTCTGCATTTGAATCCTCTCTCTCGCTCTTTTACCCTTTGCAGACTCTCTAGATGATTTAGTCTAATCCACGGCAACTTAGAGAGAATAGCTCACCGACATCTTCGGCAACCCTACCTTCCTTTTGGTCATGGAGATATGATCAACATTAGCAACACCTCACGTGTAGTCCAACTTTCACCAATTTAAGACCAGATCAACAATTAAACATCGATTGAAAGTGAACGAATTAAACTTTTGAAAAACAACTATTTTTTTTCTCTGTTTTTGGCAAAAGTCATCGTTCTAACTGAGCTATTTTGGCAATTCGGGAAATGAACGACTTGAAGGCGCATTCAGGGCCGGCCCTGGTTTTTGTTGATTGATTCTTGCGAAATTAAAGTTTTTTCCCCTGAAAATTAAGAGACTGCGTGATTAAATCAAGTAAAGTACACGAGAGAGAGAGAGAGACTGAGAGAGGCAGAGAGCTGGTAATATGGTTGCTGTACATATCTGTTCCGATTTGGTAATTGCAAAATCTAAAGATAATTTTGAATTCGGTCGCCAAGATTTGATTTGGTGGATCGCCGATCGATCAAGCGGCGGCGTTTTCAGATCCGTCAGACCACTCGATGTCCTTGAGCGCTGGCCGAAGCAGGTCGCAGCAGAAGTTGAGGTACTCGAGTGTGTCGCCGCCGGCCTTCGTCACCTCTACCAGCCGCACCGATGGTGCCACCGTGAGGATCTCGGCGGCCACTGCCAGCTTCCCCTTCCGCCCGATCTCTTTCTTCTCCATCCGCACTCCTGCCGCGCCGCTCCGCGTCACCAGGAACCTCCCTCCCGTCACATCCTCCAGCTTCGCCACCACCCCCTCGGCGGTCTCCCGCGTCGCGAATCGCATTCCCTCGCTTCTCCGCCCTCGGCCCTGCTCGAACAGGGGCGACAGGTCGAACCCCTCTGACAGCGAGATGAGGTGGAACGCGTTGAGCGTTTTCGCTTCCTCCTCCGCCGCCACCGGCTCGTCATGCTTATTTTCCCCCTTCGACGACGACCCCACCACCGGAGTACGGAGGATACGGGTCTTCTTGAACCAGGGCATCTCCGCCAGCCTCGCCACCGTGAGCCGCGTGGCGGGGTTGGGGTCGAGCAGCTTGGTGACCACGCGTCGCGTCTCGGCAGAGAACCACGGCGGGCACCTGAAGTCGGCGCGGTGGATCTTTTGGTACATGGTGATGAGGTTGTCGTCCTGGAAGGGGAGATACCCCGCGAGCATCACGAACAGGATAATGCCGCAAGACCAGAGGTCGGCCTTCGCACCGTCGTATCCCTTTTTCCTGAGGACCTCCGGCGCCACGTACGCCGGCGTGCCGCACGCGGTGTGGAGGAGCCCGTCGTCAGCGCTGGCAAAGGCGCTGAGCCCGAAGTCGGCAACTTTAAGGTCGCCGGCCTCGTCCAGGAGGAGGTTCTCCAGCTTGAGGTCGCGGTGGTAGACG
The DNA here is from genome assembly GCF_018446385.1 of Zingiber officinale. Classification (NCBI taxonomy): domain Eukaryota; kingdom Viridiplantae; phylum Streptophyta; class Magnoliopsida; order Zingiberales; family Zingiberaceae; genus Zingiber; species Zingiber officinale. The sequence continues at coordinate 118,050,311 of NC_055995.1, forward strand.
CCACGGCTGTGGCAAAAGTCGACGGCCGAGATGAGTTGCCCGAAGTAGCGGCGCGCAGCGTCGTCATGGAGGCGTCCGTGGCTGGCGATGCGCGCGAAGAGCTCGCCGCCGCGGACGAGCTCCATGGCGAAGAAGATGCGGGAGCGGGTGGCCATCACCTCGTGGAGCTCGACGATGTTCGGGTGCCGGACCGCCCGCATGACGGCGATCTCGCGCTTCAGTTGCTCTTCCATGCCGGCGCGGAGCACCTTGTCCTTGGCCACCACCTTCACAGCCACCCCCTTACCGCTGCGCACGTCCCGCGCCAGATAGACCTTGGCGAAGGTGCCGTAGCCCAGCACGGGCCCGAGCTCGTAGCGGCCGTGAAGGGGACGTTTCCCCTCCGGCGACGCCGTCTCCGGAAGCAGCTCCTCCATTGAATTTCTCTCGTAATTAATTCGCAAACAAAGGAATCAAAGTGACTAGGAAAAGTAAAAGATTAAGATAGGCGGCTACCCGCCTTCGACTTGCTTGCGGTGGCAGCTCCGGCCATCGTGCTGCTTGCGGTGGCCGGCGAGATCAGGACTCGTTCTCCTCGTCGTCATGGCGACGACGGCGCTGCGACATTCCCAGTTTGGTGTCACTTACCCTCTCACTCTGCTGAACAAACCTTATAATTCACAGATGAGTCTGCTCGAACAGTAGCTAAAACACTTGTCGCCATCTCCTCTCTGCTTCACACGTTTCTGTATTTCGATCCAAGAATGTAATCGCAAATTAATTTCTGCAAATTACTCGTTTATGTTTCATATTATCCAGATCGCATATTACTTTGAAAATATTTAAATCATGTATCCAATTTATATTTTACCCTCTGCTCATTCGGCCTTCTATATGATTGAATGGATATTTACCGGTATAAATAAAATAAAAAAAAATTAGACGAATACATATGTCATTTTTAACTTCCTAAATTTATCTATTGATTGATTTTGATCAAAACTGGATTCGATTTCTAATTCTTTTAATTATATTCATACTTTCAAATATTATATTCATATATATAGTAATAATTTTTTAAATACAAATCAGATTTTTTTTAACAATTGATTCGATATATTTATATGACCATGAATAATAATTTTAATTGATTAAATTTTGTTTAAAAATAATTAAAAAGATTTTATGATTAAACATTTACTACTATAAATTGCTATATCGAGTTGATGTTTGAGTACATGAATATAATTAAAAAAATTAGATGAGTAGAACTTAATTGTATATCATTTTGAGTTTTTTAGATATATAAAATTAACTGATAGATTTAGAGAATTTGATCCTAAATGATATAGAATCATGTACTATGTATTTGTTAAGTTTTTTTATTTTATTTACATCTTGAAATATTAAGTTGATATACTTTATTGGGATCCATACATTTTTAATTAGAATTACTTTTTTTGTTATTTATGTTTTAAAATAAAATTAATCTATTGTTATAGTATAATAATCAATTATATTTTTCTAAAAACATACCGAATTGATTGCTATGCTCTAGTAATTGATTCGCGGAGTGGAACTAATGAATGAGTAAAATGAGTATCAAGCATATGGTTTGGTATTTTTAAAGTTGCTTGTGTAATTTGAGTTATGTAAAATTTGAACTACATTGTAATTTACTCGGCAACCATTTTTATTTTTATTTTAGAGTTGATCTTACTTCTTAGTCTCTCTGTACTTGTTTTTTTAGTGTCGTTGTGGTAGAGGGTTCGATGCTATTCCTACCATATGAATTTTATAGTGATAGTGCTTAACCAAACAGTCACGGCGAGTAACAACAGTTGTTCGTATCACATCATCTGTCACATCACTAACTGCATAATTGAACACTTATTTTCAATTATTGCGGTATTTTTATGCATTATTATTCCTCGACAAAATCCTCCGCCACAATTTAGCGATTTAGGTCGATGTGACAGAGTGTTTTTTATTAATTTCAGTTGTTTGTTAAACTGAATTTCACCTGAATAAATTGAATCTTATTATTAAATTAAATATTGAAAATAAAAGAGCAATAATCAAAGGATGTTTTTTTTTTTTGAATTTGGATGGTGTATCTTTTTTTATTTTTTATTATCAAAAGGCTTTCCACCTATTAGTTGATTGTAAAATTATACCCATCTTCTCAAGTACATTTTCCAGTATTATATTTTTCTGTTAATACGTCGGACAGTTATTTGAATAGAACAAATCCGCCCACATGGTAATAATTATGAACCATAGTTATTCTAGATATTAGAGTAGTTATAAAATCGTTTATTTGGAGATAATAATATCGAATAGTTTATTTGAAGATAACTATGTAAAAATATGTAGGAGAGATGGAGTGCGTCTCCTAGTGGCACATGAGATGCTATCACATGAGATCATGGGGTCTTATAAGATGCTATATGTAGAAAAATGAATCATCTTTTGTCACATGAAATGAAGCATCCTATTATTATTATAATAATAATAATAATAATAATAATAATAATAGAGATACCCTGCCCAGAATAAAAAACAATCGATAAAATGGTCCTCCTCCTTTATATTTTGAAATAATTTAGATACTTAAAAAAGGATATTAAAGAGGTATTAATATAGAAAATTACAACGATATATCTTTTATGATAAAACAGACCCCATATGGAACTGAAGGACGACGATGACTAAGCCGGCGGTACTTAAGTTCTGCGCACACTCAGACAAGCATACAAAACGTTAGAGATCAGACACCAAGCAAAAAGTCTCTGGCGCAGGTCCTCCGACGCTCAAGTCAAGTACTTTTTCCCTGAAAGAACAGTGTATGAAGGAAAAAATAAGTGTAAAGGACAAGTGTGAATGTGCGAGAAAGCATCCCTGCTCAAGGTAGAGAATCTCCCTTTTAATATGACCGTGCGTACCTCTAGAGCATGACCGATGTTAGAGAATGTCAGGTGTCAGGACCTGTCGGGTGATGGAGGACGCGTGACACCCTCCCATGGACTGGAAGAAGGTTCCATTCGTAGATGACGGTCGACCGTTGGAATATTTCCTGACATACAGTAATTATTCTCTGATAGACAGTTATGATTCTCTGATCTTGTTGTCGCCTAGTGCCTTTTGTCTCGCCCGGGTGTGACTAGGGGCAGCTTGGGATGATCTGTCAAGTATAACACCTGGCTAGAGTCTTGATGAGAAGGACGAGCTGTGGCGAGAGCCTCATCTTAGCTTGCCTTTTGGATTGCCCAAGAGCCGACCAAGAGTCGGCCTACCGAGAATATCAGGTCTAGATATGTAAACCATGCTAAGGAAACCCGACCAGTCAGAGCAGGTCAGGCATTACCCCTGGTCGCACCCCATATCTCAGATTTGGGATCATGATCTGTAAGCACCCGACCGGGCATCATACGACTGATGATGTCAGGCGGCCCGGCTTCTTCTTTCCCTAATTGTTGATTACCGCGTCCCCTTAACTTCTAATTGTCGCGTCCCCTTAACTTCTGACTATCACATCTCCTTGACTTCTGACAGTCTGGCTTTCTCAGACTCTATCGTTATGCACCGTATCACTTTACATTTAACAAAATAAAATAAAAATACATTTGTTTTTTATAGCCCTAAAACAATGCATATGAATTGTTTTTTAAAGAAAACTTATGCTCACTAAAATAAATTACGAGTTTTTGAGACTTGAAAATTGAAAAGTCACATGGAGAAAATGAAAGAGGTAAATGGATTGAAAGTGATCGAGCTTGATAATATTTTTAATAAAATGGTTACGAATTAATATCTCAAATTAATTCTTTCACGAAACTGAGTTTTTTTAATCATGCATGAAATAAAATCGTAATTGGCACAAATTTATAAAAACTCCCAAGATTAAATAAATACATTGTTGATAAATCCCAAGCCTCTCGTATTATTTAAACATGTTGATTGAGTATTCTTCGTTACGTTTGCGATAACAATCAATCTTAATAATTAAGGAATCTTTTCTGTTTCTTTTGTCAAATCCTTCATATCCTATGCTGTCGTTTAATTATTGGGTGCAGAGAAATTATTTTGAGTACTTATCGCAACTGCTATTGCAAAAGTATTCAATATGGAATAATTCATAGTATTCACATGAGCGATTGGAACTGGAAGATTACTGTTTAGGGTCATGAAAATATTCAGGACAAAGAGAAAGTAGACCATGAACAAATATGTGAAAATCATGAACGTGACTCGCCAGCTCCATTATTGAAGGAAGAATGTGCACTTGTATTACAAGCTTCTGCCACACCATGCAAAATGACAAAACTCAGATAACTACACCACCAACCTGTCATCCTACGTTATATATATTATATATCAAAGAAATGATAACATGCACATCCCGTCTGTAAACGACCATGGACAATTGAGTGTCTCTTGGGATGCCTGGATTATTTTTGGACATCCAAAGTCTTGAAATTGACCCGAATGTACACTCATTCCATCATGCTTCGTGTATAGACGGGTGTGTAGATTATTATTTCTTTATATATATAAATAATATTTTGTACATTCTTATCTAAGCTACGGTGAATAATATCCAATGTAAATAATTTAACATGGTTAAATTTTTTTTTCCTCTTTTATTTGCATGTAATATTTTTACTCTCTTCTGTATCCAAGTAATCCAACACCAATGTTGGTTTGAAATCAACATCATGATGATGTTGATTTCAAACTAGGTCCACATGATCTAAATCAGGTGCTAATCTTTAAAAATTAGCACCAGCCGATTTGAAACTAGCACAAGCTTGTGTAGTATGAATTTGAAATCAGCACCAGTCAACATTAATATTGATTTTAATTTGTATAAACTAGCACCTTATATAAGAAGAGAGGAAAAAAAGTTATTTACATATAAAAAAGAAAAAAAAATTAACCACATCAAATCACTCTGGATGTCGTCTATGATCGCTCAAGAAAGAATGTACATGATATGACATCATTCTTTAATGCTATTCATGCATTTATTGTGACAAAAGACGAATACGTTCGTCCTTAGCGCTTCCATCAACCCGTCCCAAGGTCAAAATGGAGGAGGTAAATCACGGACGGCTACTAATCTTTGGAATAGTAACTAGCATATAAGGAAGGTATTTACCTCGACTTTGTCGAGATTCGAATCCCAAATCTCATTATGACAATATCTCATGTGCTAATCACTAGACCCATCCGAGATGTCTGCTATTCATGTATTTATAAGCCATGCATAAGCACTTACTCATGTGGCAAATTGACTTAATTGTGTGTGTGTGTGTGTTTCACGTTTAGAGAAGAGATTTTATCTATATCTGATTTTCAATTCTTATTGCATAGAAAGTGAGGATTTTTTTAAAAAATAAAAACATGTATCCATAAATTATCCATAGATGAATGAATAGGGTAATATATATCCAAATTTGAAACGTTGTCCGATAGCTCTTGCTCAATAATGGAAAATTCAATGTAAACTATCTGACATAGTTAAAATCTAATTTTTTTTAATCTTTTTTTCATCTACATGTCATAATTTTTCTCTCACGTCTACATACAATAAGTTGACTTAAATTAAAATAAAATTTTCGTTCCTCTCTCTCATATGATTGCATGTAATAATCATTGTACTGTTGATTTTTAAAGGTGGTGCAGGTGCTACAATGTTATAGCAGTTACTACACAGTAACTGATACAACGTGTAGCAGTTATTATGTAACTACTGCGTTGTAGCAGCACATGTTGTGTTGTAGCAGTGAATGTACCGTTGTAGCAGCTATTGCATAATTATAACAGCTACTGTATCGTTATAGTTGTAGCACCTACTGTACAATTATAACAGTTATTGCTTGGTTATAGTTGTTACTGCACCGTTATAGTAACTACTATACAATTGTAGTAGCTATTGCATAGTTATAGTAGTTACTGTACCGTTGTAGCAGCTACTGTATAGTTATAGCAGCTACTGTACAATTATAGTAGCTACTGCACCGTTATAACAACTACTGCATTGTTATAGCAGATATTATGTAGTAGTTGATATAACATTGTATCATCACTATCACAATGATTATTGCATATAATAATATGAGAGAAGATAAAATTTCATTTGTTACATGTAAATAAAAGAGAGATTAAAAAAATTAAATTTTGATTGTGTCAAATTGTCCACATCGATTACCGCTATATAATATATATATAGATATATACATACAAGTAAGAAATTGATGTAATGACAAATTGATGTAATGTGTCAACCGTAAGGTTGAGTGTATATTCTTTCATCATTCTTTCATGTAGAATTTTATAATTATTGTGATTGAGATTTCTGATGCGACTTGATTGTAGTCCTCCAAATGATGAATTTGACTATAATTATGCAAAACATTGTAAGTTCACAAAACAAATAGATAGCAAAAAAATATAATTGATGTTTTGATAGTGTGTTTTTTTGGTTGAAATTTATTTCACAATCTTATAGATATTTGTTAGAGTTACCGGGAATGTGCTGAATTGAAAATTGTATGATTTTAATTTCAAATTTGTCTGTTGATCTGATTAGGCGGATCTGCTTCTTAGTCCACGTGATGTTCATAAGTAGGAAGACCGTCAGTACTCAAACTCGAGTGAGTTGTCATGAGTAGGAAGATTGTTTTGAGTACTTTCTAAGTGTTGTGATATCTGAGGGGCCCAAGTTCTTCTCAAGTCCGAGTGAAAAGTCAAGTTCCTGATATATCGAGTGCTAAGTCGGGATGTCAAGTGTCCGACCTATCAAATCGTTGAGTGCTAAGTTCATCGAGTGTTCCCGAGTAGAAGTTAAGTGCTCGAATGGAAGCTGAGTCGAGACGCAAGTCACCCGACTGCCGAGTCTGATTGGATCGTGCAATCGGGAAAAAGAGATGTCGAAACTTACGTTTGATGTAATTTTCTTAAAATAAGTTTATTTTCTTCCGGTGGTATTTCAAAGTTATGATGGACATTTATTTTTCAGGATATAATGATAGACCTCAAATGCAACTAAACATAAGTTGTTCCTAACATATTTTTTATTGATTGATCGCATAATTTTACCCTTTTATACTAAATCCTTGTTCTTTTGGATGCATATCATTTGTTAACTTATGTTTATTTGAGAAGGGTTGTCTCGATAGCAGACAAGATTTTCTTAAATCTATCTTTTTTTTTACTTATTAGTGCTAATTAATCTAATTATTTATGTATCCATCAAATCCATTGATCAAGAATTTTCTTAGATTGGAATGTATTTTGTCTAGACATGATAATATATATTGATCCTTCTAAAAGCTACGTAGATAGCGTGCAGGATAGGTGGCTTTGACGTTGACTTAGAGAAGACTTTACTAGGGAGAGATGATGACACCTGATGCTCCTTTCGGCTCATTTTTGCATACACTCGAAAGATCTAACAGAACATTAAAGTAAAAAAATCAGAGAATGGGTGTCTAACGTGAATTCTTCGATGCTCAAGTTAATAGATGACCAAGCGAAAAGTGGAGAAGAACTATAGTAAAATTGAGTAAGCATAGTAAAGAGTTGTTGGTTGCTACTTGGAAAACCTAGAGGTTTCACTGTACAAAAATTTTGTACAAAGGTCTGAACCTTTTCCTAGCTACCATGTGTTCTTTTAAATTAAATTTTGGATCGCCTGCGGAACTTAACACGTTTGATCCAAAACTTAATCTATTTGTTCTTTTAGGTTTTGACTTGGATCTCCTGCGGAACTTAACACGTTTGACCCAAGTCACCTTAAGTTATTAATTCCATTAAATATTAATTTCCATAATTGGTTCCCAGTACTGACGTGGCGAGGCACATGGCCTTTTTGGATATGGGAGCAACCACCACCGACTAGACAAAACCTTTTATGGAAAGCTAATATTTAATTTCCTAAAATAACTTTAGGTTAACCGAAAAGAACAATCAAATCACAAGGAAAAATAAAACAAAAGAACACATCATCGAAAAACATATTCGAAATACTAGAATCGTAAGTTTCTTGTATTTGGTATTATTTCCATAAATAACTAGCATGATGCGGAAAGGAAAAATTACTAGTTATACCTTCTAGAAAGACCTCTTGATCTTCTACCGTATTCCTCTTCTAACCTCGGACGTTGTGTGGGCAACGATCTTCCGAGATGAGAAACCACCAATCACCTTCTTCTTCCTTGCAAGTTTCGGCCATTAAAACTTCTTCTAGGATGAAGAGGTTCGGCCGCCACCACCATGCTCCAAGGGATGCTAGAAACGAGGCTTGCTTTCTCTCCTTCTTCTCCTTCCTTGATCCGGCCACTAACAAAAGCTCCACCAAGAGATAAGTTTCGACCAACAAGAAGAGAGAAGAGAAATAGGGACGGCCACCAAAACCAAAGAGGAGAGGAAGGAAAAGAATAGAGATTATTAACCATTAAGCCTTCTCTACCCCCTCTTTTATAATCGTTGGTCTTGGCAAATAAGGAAAATTTAATAAAAATTTTCTTAATTCTTTTTCCATTGAAAAGGAAAAATTATTTAATTAAAAATAATTTTCTTTTTCAAATACAATGGCCGGCCACCTCAAGCCCCAAATCAAGGAAAGTTTTAATTAAAACAAGAATTAAAACTTTCTAATTTGTTTCCGAAAATTTATAAAATTTCTCCAATAATTTAATCCCTTCATGATTGGTTTATAAAAAGGAAATTTAATAAATTAAAATCTTTCTTTTAAACATGTGGATAAAAATAAAGTTATCTCTAAAAATTAAAATCTCTTTTAATCTATAAATAAGGAAAGATATCAAATCTTTTCTTAATCTCATGTAGAAACTTATAAAAGAGAATATTTAATTTTTAAACTTTCTTTTAAATCATGAACATGATTAAAAAGAAAAGTTTTCTTAAAATTTAAAATCCACCTTGTAATCAACAAATAAGGAAAGATTTCAAATTTTAAACTCTCTTTTAAACATGTAGATGATTTACAAATAAGAAAAGTTTTAGCCAAAAATTAAAACCATCCTTTTAATCTACTGATCCTGTCCGAATCAAAAGTCAAAGGACGCTGGGGACGTGGCGTTCCCTGCTAGATCCTCGAGTGCTTCGGCGAACCTGCAACAAAACCGAGCCGGGAGGGGTGTCCCGACGACGGCCCTCCGATGCTGAAGTCAGGCGAGGAATAACAAAGAGGTGGCTTCAGAGATTCAGACCAGCGTACCTCCGGTGAAGAAATGGAGACCTTATATAGACCTCTCGAAGGAGCCTGGGCGCGCCAATCAAAGCAATCACCTGCTTTCGACCATGCCCAGGTATGAGTTTGTCAGAAGGGCATCCATAAGGCCATACCGCTACTGTATCAACCTCTCCATGATGTGACGGCGAGATCCTCTATCGTGCAATCTTGTGTACGACATAATCATCAGACATGCCTTTGCTGACATCCCATATCCCGAGCCGAACGAATAGGCCGCTCGGCTAACCTTTGTATCCTCGCCCTTATCCTGGCCGAACGGACCACCCGCCCCTGGTCCCTACCAGGGTGCCTTTTACTATCAGGTCTCCCTTTCTTCTGAGTCCGGTCGGCTCGCCCTTTTCCGGCGAGCCATTGGACCCTTTGACCTCCCCTCCGCGTTGACCCTTGATGGGGTCCCCCATTCTTACCGCCGGATCACTTGCCTTCCCTTCAAGTCTAGTCGAAGGAGGCAGTGAGTCTGATTGACTGGACTATGTGTCCGAACGGGCGGTCGTCGCCTTACCGTCGCTTATAATATCCCTTGAGTCGTTCGACCCTTATGCCAAATTCAGCCGCTCGGCTCTTCGTTTTGGATGTCTTGGCGCTCAACGTGGATGTTTGCTTGTCTAAATCTTCTCGAAAATCACGCAAATCCTTTTCATTAAGTCGAAGCATGCGCGGTATGGGCGCATTAATTGCGCCTGGTGACAGAGCGCCACGTGGCTCTTCTCGCGTGGCGGTGATGATCCGTACGATGGGACGCCGATTATTTTGAAATGGACGGTTAGATGATGACCTCGTCTTTCGTGACCTGCATCCGACGGACGAGGCCGACCAGCCTCGTTCGCATAAAGCCTTTGTCTTCGCCTTTACGCTGGATTCTCTGTTTCATTGCGCGTCCTCCGTCGAAGGTGCCCGCGGCTGCCTCATTCCGGCTGTCCTAGTTCTTGCCTCTTGGTGGTTTTCGGCTTTCTGGTGATCCTCTCCGTTCATCTTCCCTCAGTAAGCTTCTCCCTTCCTTTCGTTCGGCCTTTCCCTTTCGCGTGGAACTCCTTTCGTTCCCTTGCTTGCGAACTCTTATCTGTCCTCCATTTCCGAGTTTCTTTCGGCTTCCTTCTTTCTTTTTCTTGGTACTTTAGTCATGGCGAGCACTTCCGTACCCGCTGTTGATTTTCATGGTCCCTGGTATATGACCATGGAGAGTCGGTTTGATGAAGAGGGCGCTCGGCGTCTTGTTCGGACGTAGCCGACCCGACCGATCGGCCCCATAACCCGCCGATCGGTACCATTTGTTTTTTCTGGACCAATTCAGGGCGGCCTTAGATTTCCCACTCATCCTTTTGTTTTGGAAGTTTGTAATTATTTTCGCATCCCGCTCGGCCAACTTGTGCCGAATTCCTTTAGGCTGCTGAGCGGGGTGGTCGTCCTCTTTAAGCTGCATAGTATCCCACTTGACCCCAAAATATTCCACTACTTCTTCTACCCCAAACAATCCGAATTGGGTACTTTTATTTTCCAAAGTAGAATAGGCTTCAAATTTTTTGAGAATATGCCGACCTCCAACAAGCCTTGGAAGGAGTCCTTCTTATATCGACTTCCCAAGCACATTGAACCAAATGGTAGATTCACCAGTAGGAGCTCGGCAAAGGCGATCCGACCTACCTTCATGCGGCAAGCTGGTTGTCCGGTCAGTGGTACAAATGCTTCTCAAGGGGTGTTGTACATTTTGGATTATCTCCGTTCGGGCCAATCTCCCCGCATGGGTAAGGACTCTTTACTCCCTTCGCCTTTTTATCTAACGATTTTAATTTTTCCCTCTGCAGTGAAGTCATGTGGCGCTCAAGACTCTTGATCATCTGAAATTGAAGCCGTGGAAATTGAGGCGCTACCAAAGAACTCGTCTCATCCCGATCACAAGCAGTTGCCCATCCGCAGCGGAGGTTGAGGCGGATCCTGTTTCTTCTCCCCCATGCCGGGGATTCACCACTGGAAGCTCGGCGGAAGCGTCGAAGAGACTCCAGCCTCAGAGGGCGAACCACAGGCGTCGATCGAGATCGCTTCTCCAGATCGCACGCCGTCGCAGATCAGGACCTCCGTGGCCTCGCCCATCGCACAGCCCTCTAGCTCTCCTCCACGGACTCGCCGTCGCTTACGACGGTTGGGCGAAACTTCAACCATAGGGGAGTCCTCGGGTCAGGCGACTGCGGTTGAAGAGGTGCCGGCCGGCCACCCGACCATCAAGACTACCCTTCGATTCCCATCGGAGGAATATTTATTGTCTGTCGACCGGCCATCAAGCCCCGTTCATGGAATAACCCTGACGGGTCCGCTCGCCAAACTTTTCGAGGACGCCCAGATTCGAGTGGCCCTCATGACGCCCAAGCAGCTCGGCGATAACCATATGCAGCAAGCCACCCAGGTAGGTTCGTTTTTATTCCTGTGCCATGCTACTGTTCAGTGTTGGTGCGGGTAGCACTAACGGTCTAACCCAGGTTTTGATGAATGACAAATAGGTTAAGTTAGTTGTGTTGTTGTCTGACACTTTGATCAAGTGTGCAGGAAAAGTCCAGCTAGGTCGACGGGCTGACCGGATATTTGGCGAGAAGTCCAAGAGGGTCGACGGGCTGACCGGACGCTTGGCAAGAAGTCCAGCTAGGTCGACGGGCTGACCGGATAGTGCAAGATCGGACCGATCGGCTGACCGGACGCTTGGCGAGAAGGGATGACCGGACGTCTGGCAGGTAAGTGAGGTAAGTCACTGGAGGTGAGTGACTGCAAGGACGCGTTCCCGGGAAGGGAACATTAGGCGTCGATCCGGCTTAGATCCATTTCGGATGTCTAAGTCGAGATCGTGACTAGATTCCGGTCTCGGAAAGACGGAATCTAAGTCATACTCTCTTTATCTATCTGTTGAACTTTAACTGTGCTAACCATTTGTTTAACAGGATATATATTTGCCTCGGACTAACCTTGTTTTGCAGGAAAAAAGAACAGTGCGCCCGGAAGGCGAATTTTATCCGGACAACTCGTCGCCACGTGGAGCATCTTGATTTGGCGATTCGTCACCTCGGCTCCGGAAGGGATCCAGCGCCGAGCAACATATAAAAGCCCCGGGGAGCTTGAATTAACTTGAGAACTCTTCTCTGATCTTGCTGCGGCGTTCAAGTGCGACGTCAACAACGCTCCGACAAAAGTGCTCTTCCGGTTTTTGCTTAATTTTCTCTTTGTCGGTATTGCTTTATTATTACTAGCATCTCCTGTACTTTTTCTGTAATCATATTTCGACTTGCTAGTGATTGCCCAACGAAAGTGGTCAAGGACCACGGGCCTTCGAGTAGGAGTCGTCACAGGCTCCGAACGAAGTAAAAATATTTGTGTCAACTTTATCTTTTTCCGCTGCGTTTATACTCGTCTTTTTCGAATCGATATTCACCCCCCCCTCTATCGAATCTAACGGTCCTACATTCAGTTCCTGATTTTGTTATTTCTCTTACAGCATTGGGCGGAGCAAATCGCCACTAGCCATCGGCTGGCCGAGTTGGAGGACCTCATGGAAAAACTCCAAGTCTTGGGGGGTCCATCGGTCGAGCGGGAGAAACAAGCCCGTGAGGCCGAACAGAAGAAGGCCGTCGACCTGGCTACAGAGGTGGATCGACTTGAAGGCCTGGTGAAGAAGCGCGACGAAGACGTGAAGCGCGCCAGTAGCCGGAAGAAGCGGGCGATCGCTGATATGGACAAAATGAAAGTTGAAGTCCGAGCCCTAGATCAGCGATCTAAGGAGCTGGAAGCCCAAATAACTGCCGAACGGGATGGGCGCTCAGCTGAACGCACTAAAGCGGAGGTCGACCAGAAAGTTCTCCAAGATTCACTTATTGCCTCCCGGGCGGCGCTCAGAAAGTATAAGGAGGGAGAGCCGATTCGCTTAGCAGCAGCGCGCCAAGAATACCTCCGCTCGGAGCGGTTCGGCGCAAAATTCGGTGGCAACGTCTCCTCAACTTTCGTCGAGGCGGTCAAGGTCACCATGGCATACTTGAAGAAGGGGGGGCACCTTCCTGCTGACCTGAGCATTCCCATTTCAGATCTGGCGGCTATGATTGACGATATCCCGGACGCCTTTTTTAATTTTGAGGACCCGGAGTGAGGCGAGTTCTTCCAAGTACTTTCTATATTTCATCCGCTCTGCGGATGTAAAATTTTTGTACGTGCCGTTCGGCATAATTGTGTTCCTTTGCTTGTATTTTTGTTTGCCCTTCATTGCCCCTTTTTAGTTTGTTTGGTGCTTATTCGTAGAATCAGTTAAGCTCCACGTGTTTCCCACTAGACGACCGATCAGGTTAATCAATTGACTCGTTTTCCTCGAAATCGTTTAGCGATTGGCTATTCTGTTTGCATTCAGTGAATGCGAAGTATTGGCAAACTGATGGCCGATCGACCTTAATCAATTTAGTACCTGCGAACGCTCGTTATTTGGCGTCCTTAGTTCCGTCCAGTAAGTTCACAGTCGCGGGTTCGACTCTCGACCTCTAACGACGGAGCTCGTCGGCGCGAATATTTATAGCCGATCGGCGCGGCTCTAGATCTTTAACGACGGAGCTCGTCGGCGCGGATATTTATAGCCGGTCGGCGCGGCTCTCGATCTTTAACGACGGAGCTCGTCGGTCTTCCGCTCGGACGTTTATAGACGCCGGCTCGTCTCTCGATCTTTAACGTCGGAGCTCGACGGCGCAGATATTTATAGCCGATCGGCGCGGCTCTAGATCTTTAACGACGGAGCTCGTCGGCGCGGATATTTATAGCCGGTCGGCGCGGCTCTCGATCTTTAACGACGGAGCTCGTCGGCGCTTCGGACGTTTATAAACGCGGCTCGTCTCTCGATCTTTAACCTGAGCTAGGCGGCGCGGATATTTATAGCCGGTCGGCTCTAGATCTTTAACGGCGGAGCTCGTCGGCGCGGATATTTATAGCCGATCGGCGGCTCTCGATCTTTAACGCGGGCTCGTCGGCGGATATTTATAGCCGGTCGGCTCTCGATCTTTAACGACCGAGCTCGTCGGTCTTCCGCTCGGACGCTTCGGAGCTCGTCTCCTCTGGCCGGAGGGTTTATAGGCCGGACCGTCTCCGATTCCGGTAGGAGGTTTATAGGCCGGTCCGTCTCCCGGTTTCGGCGGAGGGTTTATAGCCGGACCGTCTCCGGTTTCCCCGGAGGTTTATAGACCGGACCGTCTCGGTTTCCGGCGGAGGGTTTATAGGCCGGACCGTCTCCGGTTTCCGAGGGTTTATAAACCGGACCGTCTCGATTTCCGGAGGGTTTATAGCCGGTCCGTCTCGGTTTCCGGGGTTTATCGCCGGTCCGTCTCCGGTTTCCGTAGGAGGGTTTATAGGCCGGATCGTCTCCGATCTTTAAGCGAGCTTGCATATATAAACCTCCGGCCGAGCGGCTCGGGGCCTTCGGATAACCAGCCGTTCGGCTATGAACACAGAATGCCTTGGGAATAATTTGTTTCCTGCGACAAAAGGAGTACAGCTATTTTGAATTTACACAAAATAGAGCAACAGCGCACCTCTCACCCAGCTCTATATGGCTGAAGGTGATTTGCACTCCAGGGCCGGTCCAACATCCGACCTTCCGCATCCTTGAGGTAATAAGCGCCCGAACGGAGCTTCTCGACCACTTCAAAGGGTCCTGCCCAGGGAGCTTCCAACTTTCTGTTCGTCCTCCAGGTCGCCTACTTGAAAGGCTCTGGGGATCACGCGCCGGTTGTAGTTCTGTTTCATACGTTGCCGGTACGCCATCAGCCGGACGGACGCTTTAGCTCTTTCCTCTTCGACCAAGTCTAGCTCCATGCTCCTCCGTTCGGCGTTATCTTCATCATAGTTTTGCACCCGAACGGACTCCACCCCAACTTCAATAGGGATGACTGCTTCGCCTCCATATACCAAGTGAAATGGAGTGACGCCCGTTCCCTCTTTTGGTGTCGTGCGGAGAGCCCATAGGACGCCCGACAGCTCGTCTACCCAGCTGCCTCCTTCATGGTCGAGCCGAGTCCGTAAAATTCTGAGAATCTCTCGGTTGGTTACCTCGGCTTGACTGTTACTCTGGGGGTATGCCACCGATGTGAAGTGCTGCTCGATGCCATAACTTTCTCACCACTCCCCGAGCAACTTCCCCGTGAATTGACGTCCGTTGTCGGAAACGAGTCGTCTTGGGATGCCAAAGCGGCATATGATATTTTGCCATATGAACTTTTTAACCATCTGCTCGGATATCTTTGCAAGTGGCTCAGCTTCTACCCATTTTGAGAAGCAGTCGACCGCCACCAATAAGAACTTCTGTTGCCCGGTAGCCATGGGGAAGGGTCCCACGATGTCCATCACCCATTGGTCGAACGGGCAGGCCACAGTTGATGCTTTCATCTCATCTTCCGGTCGGTGGGACATGCTGTGATACTTCTGACAGGATAGACAATTTGCCACGGTCCGGGCAGCATCCTTTTGAAGTGTTGGCCAAAAATACCCGGCTAGCAAAATCTTCCTGGTTAATGACCGTCCTCCTGGATGTCCACCTCACGAACCTTGGTGCACTTCTCGAAGGATGTACTCGGCATCTTCCCAGCTGACGCATTTTAGGAGCGGACGGGAGAAGGCCTTCTTGTAGAGTTGATCTCCTACGAGGGTGAATCGACTAGCCCTTCTCTTCAGTAAATGAGCTTCTTCCCGGTCGGATGGGGTAGTTCCCGAGCGCAAAAACTCCACAATAGTTGTCCTCCAGTCGCTCGGGTATGTGATGCCCTCCATCCGATCGACATGTGCTACTAAAGATACTTGCTCGATCGGCTTCTGAGAGCCGACCGGGGATAACGTGCTTGCCAGCTTGGCCAATTCATCCGCCACTTGATTCTCCGCCCGGGGGATCTTCTGAATAATCACCTCCCTAAAGTTGAGCTTAAGTTTTTCAATAGCCTCCACGTAGAGCTTGAGCCTTGTACTATTTATCTCGAAAATCCCTGAGATTTGCTGAGCACCCAACTGGGAATCTGAATAGAGGATGACCCGGACGGCTCCAACGTGCCGAGCGGCCTGCAATCCAGCAATAAGGGCTTCATATTCTGCTTCATTGTTGGTCGCTCGGTAATCTAGCCGGACGGAGAGCTGCATCCGCTCTCCTTGTGGGGACAGCAAAACTATGCCAATTCCGCTCCCGTGTCTAGTGGACGATCCATCCACGAACACTTTCCACACAGCTTCAAGTTCCGGGTCCTGCACCTCTGTCACGAAATCGGCTAAGGCTTGTGCTTTGATAGCTGAACGGGGTTGATATTGGATATCAAATTCGCTTAGCTCGGTTGTCCATTTGATGAGTCGTCCGGAAGCTTCTGGATTTAAAAGCACTCGTTCCAACGGGCTATTGGTCTTGACGATAATCGTGTGCGCCAGGAAATAAGGACGAAGCCTCCGAGCGGCAAGGATCAAAGCAAAGGCCAACTTCTCGAGTCCGGTGTAGCGGGTTTCAACATCTTTCAAGATATGACTAAGGAAATATACAGGTTGCTCCTCACCTCCCGACCGGACTAACGCCGATCCCACAGCATGCTCGGTTGAGGATAAATAAATGTGCAACGGTTCGCCGACAGTTGGCTTAGCAAGGCGAATTTAAGCACGTCTTGATTCTTCAAAGGCGATCGCGGTCTTCATTCCATTGGAACTTTGTAGCTTTGCGGAGGATTTTGAAGAACGGAAGGCTCGGTCGGCGATCCACGGAGATGAAGCGTGATAAGCGTAATCCGACCGTCGACCTGTACTTCCCTCATGTTTACAGGCGGTGGCATGTCACAAGAGCCTTCACCTTGCTAGGATTAGCTTCAATACCCGTTCGGTCACAATATAGCCCAAGAATCCTCCTTTGGCGCCGAACAAACACTTATGATGATTTAGCTTGACCCCATATTTTCTGAGTGTATGGAAGGTTTCTTCCATATCTTTGCATAAAGTGGCCGCTCGGAAGGATTTGATGAGGATGTCATCTACATAGACCTCCGGGTTGTGTCCGATTTGCTCGCGGAAGACCCTATTCATCAATCTTTGATATGTTGCTCCGGCATTCTTCATCCGAGCGGCATCACCGTATAGCAATACGTCCCGTCCGGTGTAACGAAGCTAACTTGATGATAGCCTTGGTAGGCGTCCAGCATACATATAAGCTCGCATCCGATTGTAGAATCTACGAGCTGGTCGATTCGGGCGAGGGTAGAAATCCTTTGGGCAAGCTTTGTTCGGATCTCTGAAGTCGATGCATACCACATTGGCTAACCAGCTTGGGAATTGAACCTCCCGTATGTGGCCGGCCTCTAAGAGCCTTTCTACTTCCGCTCGAATGATAATATTCTGCTCGGCGCTGAAATCTCTTCTCCTTTGTTTTACTGGCCGAGCGTCCAGCCGGACGTGAAGCTTATGTTGGGCTATGCTGGGGGAGACACCAGGCAACTCATGCATCGACCAGGCGAAGACGTCATGATTCATCTGGAGGCATTTGACCACTTCTTCTTTCTGTTCGTCCTCCAGGTCACCGGCAATAAAGGTTGTAGCCTCCGATCGGCTCGAATGGATCTGAACCTCCTCCTTTTCATCATAAATTAAAGCAGGAGGTTTCTCGGTTATGGCGTGTACCTCGATCCGTGGAGCCTTTCGCGCGGCGCTGGATTCGGCTCGGACCATTTCCACATCTCCTCGTACTTCACCGATTTTGTCCTCGACCGGGAATTTGATCTTCTGGTAGAACGTTGACACAACAGCTCGGAATTCGCTTAACGCCGGTCGCCCCAGTATCACGTTGTAGGATGAAGGGGAGTCGACCACCACAAAGTTTGTTGTCCTCGTTCTCCGGAGCGGTTCTTCCCCTAAGGAGATAGCCAGTCTTACCTGTCCAACCGGCAGAACCTCATTGCCCGTAAACCCGTAGAGGGGGGTTGTCATGGGCAGCAGCTCGGCTTGATCGATTTGTAGTTGATCAAAGGCCTTCCTGAAGATGATGTTGACCGAGCTGCTAGTGTCAATGAAGATACGGTGGATGGTGTAGCTGGCTATCACCGCTTTGATGATAAGGGCATCATCATGCGGCACCTCAACTCCCTCCAGATCCTTGGGCCCGAAACTGATCTCGGGTCCGCTCGCCTTTTCTTGGCTGCAACCCACCTCATGGATTCTGAGCTGCCGAGCGCTTGCTTTTCTCGCCCTGTGTGAATCTCCTCCGGTCGGCCCACCCGCAATAATATTGATTTCTCCCCGGGAGGTGTTGTTTCTGTTCTCCTCTTCCCGAGCGGACTGCCTAGGTCGCTCATTGGACCTTCGAGAGCGATCTTCATGCCTTGGAGGGAAACGTTGTTCGGGAGATCTCCTATATGTTCGCCGACCGGACTCTTGATGCCGCTGCCGGCGGTCGGGTGAAGGCGATCGACGAGGGCCACCCCGTCGTACGGGATGGGTGATTGAAGGCAAGCCCCGACAGTCGTGGGTGTTGTGGGAGTCAGTATTATGGAAAGAGCAAAACATTGGGGTCCATACCCTCTTTTTCTTCATCCTTGGCCGCTCGGCCGCTACCTCTTGGACCACCGGGGACTTCGCATGATGTGCCCGGGATGTCTCAACTCTTGGTCCTCTTGGTGGCTGATGGGCAGCGGGCTGCTTTCGTTCGGCTTGGGCCGGTCGTTCGGCATGAGTTCCCTTCCGTCGGGCAGCCTCCGCCTCTTCCACATTTATATACTCATTCGCCTGGTGTAGCATGTGGTCGTAGTCTCTGGGCGGTTTGCGAATGAGCGTGCGGAAGAAATCCCCTTCCGCATGGCCTTGCGTGAATGCGTTTACCATTATCTCCGAGGTGGCTGTGGGGATGTCCATCGCTATTTGATTAAACCGTTGTATATACGCCCGGAGAGATTCTCTTGGTTCTTGTTTGATGGTGAACAGGCTAACGCTTGTCCTTTGATAACGTCGGCTGCTCGCAAAGTGATGAAGGAATGCCATTCGGAACTCCTGGAAGCTAGTGATAGAGCCGTCCGGCAGCCTCCGAAACCACCTATGTGCAGATTCCGATAGAGTTGTGAGAAATACCCGGCACTTTACGCCATCAGAGTATTGATGCAAGGTGGCGACGCTGTCGAACTTCCCCAAATGATCGTCGGGGTCGGTCGTTCCATTGTAAGCTCCGATCGGCGGTGGTGTATAGTATTTTGGTAACGGATCCCGATGTATGACTTCAGAGAATTGTCGGTGAACCTGCTCGAGTGGTGCGTCCGCTCGGGGAGCTTTGCCCTTCCTATGATCCCGAATGGGAGGCTCATCGGATGAAGATCCTTGCTCCCCGTGGGCGGGCGCGATTTCTGGGGGAGTACGGAAGAGAGCCCGAGGGAACCCTCCCGTTGAAACATATTCCGGGCGGTCTGCCTGCGCCGCCCGGCCTCCTGAAGCCGAGGTTGTTTGCTGTTGCGCTCGCTCAGCTTGTGCTTTCTCCTTTTGCTGCGCCACTATCTGGGCCGCCCTCGCCTCAACTATAGCGTCAAACTCTTCTTGTGAGAGTGCCACGGTACGTAGTCTTCCAGCCTCGTCCATTGCCTCTGCTCGGATGCAGGTGCATTCCCACAGACGGCGCCAAATTGATCCTGTCCGAATCAAAAGTCAAAGGACGCTGGGGACGTGGCGCTCCCTGCTAGATCCTCGAGTGCTCCGGCGAACCTGCAACAAAACCGAGCCGGGAGGGGTGTCCCGGCGACGGCCCTCCGACGCTCAAGTCAGGCGAGGAATAACAAAGAGGTGGCTTCAGAGATTCAGACCAGCGCACCTCCGGTGAAGAAATGGAGACCTTATATAGACCTCTCGAAGGAGCCTGGGCGAGCCAATCAAAGCAATCACCTGCTTTCGACCATGCCCAGGTATGGGTTTGTCAGAAGGGCATCCATAAGGACATACCGCTACTGTATCAACCTCTCCATGATGTGACGGCGAGATCCTCTATCGTGCAATCTTGTGTACGGCATAATCATCAGACATGCCTTTGCTGACATCCCATATCCCGAGCCGAACGAATAGGCCGCTCGGCTAACCTTTGTATCCTCGCCCTTATCCTGGCCGAACGGACCACCCGCTCAGCCCTTCGGTCCCAGCCGGGCAGACACCCGCTCGGCCATTCAGTCCTCCCGCCTTGGTATCGGAAACCCAAGCCCATGGCTGGGTTATCTCTGGCTCCGCTCGGACCTGCTCGACTGCTCGACGCGGCCATTACCCGCTTAGTCAGCCCTCCATCCGTCCTCAGGCTGGGACCCTTCAGGAAGTGGGTCCCCCATTCTTACCGCTGGATCATCTACAAATAAGGAAAGAGATTAATCTCTTCTCTTAATCTTTTGTAGAAAGCTATAAAAGAAAATTTTTAATTTTTAAACCATGATATCCACATAAAAAATAATTTTAATAAAAATCCTTTTTAATATTCTAGTGGCCGGCCACCTAAGCTTGGGACCCAAGCTTTGGCCGGCCACCTACATGGCTCATCCACTTGGTCTTGGCCGACCCTAGCTTGGGTTCCAAGCTAGCTTGGTCAGCCCCATTGGATGGGTAAGAAGGTGGGTATGCGGTGGGTATAAATCTCTATATACTAGAGGCTACGATAGGGACCGAGAGGAGGAATTGGTTTTGGTCTCCCGATGAAATTAAGCATCCCGTGTTCGCCCCGAACACACAACTTAATTTCATCAATAATAATTCATTCCACTAAAGAACTATTATTGAACTACCGCACCAATCCCAAATTACATTTTGGGCTCCTTCTTATTATGAGTGTGTTAGTCTCCCTGTGTTTAAGATGTCGAATGCCCACTAATTAAGTGAGTTACTGACAACTCATTTAATTAATATCTTAATCCAAGAGTAGTACCACTCAACCTTATCATCATGTCGGACTAAGTCCACCTGCAGGGTTTAACATGACAATCCTTATGAGCTCCTCTTGGGGACATTATCAACCTAGTATCTCTAGGACACAGTTTCCTTCTATAATCAACAACACACACTATAAGTGATATCATTTCCCAACTTATCGGGCTTATTGATTCATCGAACTAAATCTCACCCATTGATAAATTAAAGAAATAAATATCAAATATATATGCTTGTTATTATATTAGGATTAAGAGCACACACTTCCATAATAACTGAGGTCTTTGTTTCTTTATAAAGTCAGTATAAAAGAAACGATCTCTAATGGTCCTACTCAATACACTCTAAGTGTACTAGTGTAATTATATAGTTAAGATAAACTAATTCCTAATTACACTATGACCTTACAATGGTTTGTTCCTTTCCATTTTGGTCGTGAGCTACTGTTTATAATTTATAAGGTACTGATAACATGATCTTCTGTGTGTGACACCACACACCATGTTATCTACAATATAAATTAATTGAACAACTACATTTATCATAAATGTAGACATTTGACCAATGTGATTCTTATTTCTAGATAAATGTTTATACCAAAAGCTAGGCTTTTAGTATACATCATAACAAGAGTAATGTTGTTAGTAATATGTAAAACTGCACCTCTTCTATAGAGAGAACCCCATTTTTATATGACCTCCTATAACTCCGTAATAATGAGGCGAAAAGAAATATTCGATAACAGAAGATGTCGTATAATGGAAGATGTACAGTCTGAAATTTATACAGTTATCCTCTGAAGAATTTTCTATTATACGTATATGAACAATCTCGTATAACTTCTGCAATAATGATAAAAGTTG
The DNA here is from genome assembly GCF_018446385.1 of Zingiber officinale. NCBI lineage: Eukaryota > Viridiplantae > Streptophyta > Magnoliopsida > Zingiberales > Zingiberaceae > Zingiber > Zingiber officinale. The sequence continues at coordinate 118,072,337 of NC_055995.1, forward strand.
TATAGTCATCTTTGTAAGAAGGTTCCATTAATTGCATATGTGGTAACCAAAGAATATTCTCTGATGAATAGCTATCATTCTGACAATCTGTTGCGATTCTGTAATAATGTTGTCTTCTGGAATATAGCCCAGCCGGATACTTGGACGGGCAGGGTATCCCGATCGTCTTTATGTTCGATTGGATTTGTAATGAGAATTACTTTATGCTTGGAGCTGAATTACATAAGTATGACCGGACATAAATCCGGTTGGCAATATATTTGTAGGCTCATTCTGAAGATCTGATAAATAATGAGGAGTGAAGTTTTGTAGGTCTGGTCATCTATAGAATCGATTGACCGTATAATGGAAGATTGCCTATTAGATAATAAGGCGCTTAGACTCTTAAGTACGACTGGTCTTATGACAATATGATTTATACTGAAAATTGTATTACACTGTACGATTGAATATGTAAGCTGAAAATAATATTGCAAAAGTGGAGAACTGATCAATCCCATATGCTTAATCAACTCTGGGGTCGTTAGGATTTAGTATCTATGTCTTAGTATTAAATGGAGAGATGCGTCTATTAAGCACGCCCGACTCCAGTGATGTTCAGTTATTTATTGAGAAAGAACATCCAATTTAAATATGCCCGGCCAACCTTTTAGTCGATCGGATATATAACATAATTATGTTATGCGGGTTATAATTCCGATCAATCTTTATGCCAGCCAGTTATTCACAGGTGGAGTATTGAATTTTTTATGTACAATCGACTTTAAAATCAACCATCCTTATACCAAAAGACTAGCGTCGAGTGAAGAGATAAATTCTAACAAGGGTGACGTTTTATTACCATCTTGTCTTGTCTTGATTTTGACTGTGATTTTTTTGAAGTTTAGTTGTCATATCTTGTATAGGTCATTCGTGATATCCCGTATTATATATATACACGATTTGTTAAAGAATATGATCCTGTCCGGAAACTGAGTTGGATGAAGACATGCCTCGATGTACTGGGGGTTGACGGAAGGTCGCTGCGGTGTCTGATCTATCTGGCACTCTCCGGAAGGGTTCACACAGGCGGATGACGAAGGGTGGTGACTAGGATGATGAAGCTAGGGCTCTACGCACACTCAGACGAGCCCCCAAGTCGTTAGAGACCAGAAACTAGGGAAAAAGTCCCCGGATCAGACCCTCCGACGCTCAAGTCAGGTATTTTTTTCCCAGAAGCACAGAGAAAGGACGAAAAGTAAAGACGAGTAAGAAATGACGAGTGAGCGTACCTGCGTAAGAGACAAAGCATCCCTTTTTATACCGCAACGGATTCTTCTGGAGTCTGACAGGTGTCAGGAAATGTAAGATGTCAGGCTTTGTCTGGCGATAGGTGACACGTGGCGTCTTCTTATAGGTCTAGGAAGGAATCAGAGTGCTATACATACTCGACCATTAGCATATTCTCTTACAGACGGTGATTATTCTCTGACAAGTGGTTACGATTCCTTGGATTGCTTGTAGCGTAGCGCCCGGCCTCCTCCTCTCGTTATCCCTGCACTGGCTCTTGGTGTTTGTCGATCCCGATCTGTACGCTATGTCTTGTGCCGCAAGGTTGGAAGCCCGACATGTATCCTTGGTCAACCAGTCCCGACCTGTATCCTTGGTCAACCAGTCCTGATCTGTATCCTTGGCTGGCCATTCCCGACCTGTACGTTGCATCTTGTGCCACAAGGCTAGAAACCCCGACATGTACGTTAGGTCTGCATACCGACCTACTTTTGTCTTCTGTCATCCATGACTTATACGTTCTGACATGTACGCCCGGTCTGTATTCCGACCTGATTCTATCTTCTGTTATCCATGGCTTGTACGTTCCGACCTGTACGTCAGGTCTGTATTCTGACCTGCTTCTGCCTTCTGTTATCCATGGCTTGTACGTTCCGACCTGTATGTTATAACACCCATAGGGTCTCTAATAATTCATGTAGATTTGTGCATGACTAATATAGATTTATGCATAATTAAAATAAGCCTTAATAATTCAAATAAATTTATACATGATATAATATGGGTTTTATGTGTATTCTTCTTTAGAAAATAAAATAAAAAGAACCAAAAAAAGGCATAACCAAGGATTGAACCTTGGATCTCTTGGTAAATGGTTTCATTTCATAACCAGTAGCCCCAGCAGGGGTGTGCTGATGTGAAAAGAAAGGAATTGTTGTTAAAGGTAAGGAAGTGGAGGCTCTCTTTACTAAGGAGGAGAAGCCCAAGTTTCCTTCCTCTTTTCACAATGAAAAGAAAGTTTTTACTTTCTCCCTTCCATTAAGGATGAGTAAAGGAAAAGGGAAGGAAAAAAAATTCATGTTTTCTTCTTCCATTCAATTGGAATAAAAGGAGGAAATAATGAAAATTTTCATTTTTGTTGCTCTCTTTCTCCTTCCTCCTCCTCTCCACCAAAACCACTCTCCTCTCCCTCACCATTGCCGAACCAAGCAAGAAGGGTTGCTCTCTAGGAAAAGCTTCACAACCAAGGATTTCTTCTCTTAGAGAGTTAAGAAAGGGATGTAAGTATCCTCTCACTTACAGTACAATAGTTTTCGTACGCTTGACGTTTAAAAATTGTTTGAAAAAAAACTTAGGGATTTTTCTTGTAAGTTTCGGCCAAGATAAGGAGTTGTGGTCACTTATGGTTGTCAAGTTGAAATTTATGCTTCATGTTGTAACAAAAAGTTGGAACCTCACTCTTGAAGTTTCGGCCAAGAGAGAATACAAGGATTAGAGTAAAATTTTGAAGTCTAAACATGTTTATTTATGCTCCTTCATGATACATGAATTATTATATGTTGTTGGATAAGTTTTTATGCTACATGATATATGAATAAAACCTAGGACCCTACCTTAGGTTTCGGCCAAAAGAAAATATAAGGTGTAGAGTAAGATTTTGAAATCTAAACATGCTTATTTTGTTGGAGTGTATACTGAAAGCCTAAGCTTTGTAAACATTCATTATGAATAAAGAATCACATTTGGTCAAATTGTCTACATTTAGTTGTAGTTGTTCAATTAATTTATATTGTAGATAACATAGCATGTGGTGTCACATGCAGAAGATAATGTTATCAGTACCTTATAAATTATAAACAGTAGCTCACGACCAAAATGGAAAGGAACAAATCATTAGAAGGTCGTAGTGTAATTAGGTATCAGTTTATCTTGAGTGTATAATTACACTAGTACACTTAGAGTGTATTGAGTAGGACCATTTGAGGTCGTTTCTTTTATACTGACTTTATAAAGGAACAAAAACCTCAGTTATTATGGAAGTGTGCGCTCTTAATCCTAATATAATAACAAGCATATATATTTGATATTTATTTCTTTAATTTATCAATGGGTGAGATTTAGTTCGATGAATCAATAAGGTCGATAAGTTGGGAAATGATATCACTTATAGTGTGTGTTGTTGATTACAGAAGGAAACTGTGTCCTAGAGATACTAGGTTGATAATGTCCCCAAGAGGAGCTCATAAGGATTGTCATGTTAAACCCTGAAGGTGGACTTAGTCCGACATGACGATAAGGTTGAGTGGTACTACTCTTGGACTTAGATATTAATTAAATGAGTTGTCAGTAACTCACTTAATTAGTGGACATTCGATATCTTAAACACAGGGAGACTAACACGCTCATAATAAGAAGGAGCCCAAAAATGTAATTTGGGATTGGTGCGGTAGTTCAATAATAGTTCTCTAGTGGAATGAATTATTATTGATAAAATTAAGTTGTGTGTTCGGGGCGAACACGGGATGCTTAATTTTATCGGGAGACCAAAACCAATTCTTCCTCTCGGTCCCTATCGTAGCCTCTTATTTATAGAGTTTTATACCCACCTATACCCACCTTCTATACCCACTAATAGGGGGCCAACCAAGCTAGGGCCGGCCTAGGTATAAAATTGGGTGGCCGGCCCTAGCTTGAACCCAAGCTAGTGGGGGCCGGCCAAATTAAATTAAAAAGGAATTTTAATTTTAATTTTTATTATGTGGAAGAAATAATTTATTAAAGAGAATTTAAATTAAAATATCTCTCTTATAAAAGATCTACAAAAGATTAAAGAAAGAGATTAGATCTCTTTCCTTATTTGTAGATTGGTGAGATATTTTATTTTCTCTCTAAAAATTATTCACATGTTGTAAAATTAAAATTATAGAAATTTCCTTTTATCAACCATGAATAGATTTTTGAAGAGAAATTTTAATTTTAAAATTTCCGGAAACAAATTAGGAAGTTTTAATTGTTGATTGAAACTTGTCCAATTTGATTTCATTGATGTGGCCGGCCATAAGATTTCAATTTGGGAAATTTTATTTTATTTTTCTCAATTAAATCATATCAAGGAAATTGAGGAAATTTTATTGTAATTAAATTTCCTAATTTGCCTAGGCCAAGGAATATAAAAGAAGGGATGAGGGTGCCTTCATGAGACACAACCTCTATTATTTTCTCTCCCTCTTTTCCTTGGTGTTGTGGCCGGCCATCATCCTCTCCCTCTCTTCCTCTTGTGGTGGCCGAATACTTCATCCCTCTTGGAGTTCTTGTGGTGGCCGGATACTACTTGGAGAAGAAGAAGAAGAAGGAGAGAAAGCTAGCATCTCTTGGAGCTTGGTTGGTGTTTTGATTTTCTTCCTTGGTGAAGCTTTCTTATTGTTGGCCGAACCTAGCTAGGAGGAGAAGAAGGTGGTTGGTGATTTCTCATCTCGGAAGATCGTTGCTCACACAACGTTCGAGGTTAGAAGAGGAATACGGTAGAAGATCAAGAGGTCTTTCTAAAAGGTATAACTAGTAATTTTTCTTTCCGCATCATACTAGTTATTTATGGAAATAATACCAAATACAAGAGGCTTACGTTCTAGAATTTCGAATATGTTTTTCGATGTTGTGTTCTTTTATTTTTTTCTTTTCCTTGTGATTTGATTGTTCTCTTCGGTTAACGTAAAGTTATTTTAGGAAATTAAATATTAGATTTCTATAAAAGGTTTTGTCTAGTCGGTGGTGGTTGCTCCCATATCCAAGAAGGCCATGTGCCTCGCCACGTCAGTACTGGGAACCGATTATGGAAATTAATATTTAATGGAATTAATAACTTAAGGTGATTTGGGTCGAACGTGTTAAGTTCCGGAGGAGATCCAAGTCAAAACCTAAAAGAACAAATAGATTAAGTTTTGGATCAAACGTGTTAAGTTCCGCAGGCGATCCAAAATTTAATTTAAAAGAACACATGGTAGCTAGGAAAAGGTTCAGACCTTTGTACAAAATTTTTGTACAGTGGAATCTCTAGATTTTCCGAGTAGCAACCAACATATTTATGCTCCTTCATGATACATGATCTATTATATGTTGTTAGATAAGTTTTCATGCTACATGATGTATAAACAAAACCTAGAACCTTTCTTTAGGTTTCGGCCAAAGATGAATACAAGGTCTAGGGCAAGATTTTGAGACCTAACTATACTTGTTTGTGCTCCTCATGATGTATGATTTTCTATGCAAAGTTAGATTGAAATTGTCATGTCTTATGTTGCATGAAAACCCTAGAAACCCTACCCTTAAGTTTCGGCCAAGGTTGAATTAAAAAGGCTTAGAGAAAAGTTGTTGACCTAACTATACTTGTTTGATGTTTCTTCATGATGTATGCTTTCTTATGCTATGTTAGGTTAAATATCCATGGCTTATGTTGCATGAAAAACCTAGAACACCACCTTGAAGTTTCGGCCAAGTTAAGAGACAAGGTCTAGGGCAAAGTTTTGAAATGAAAACATGCTTGTTTATGTTGTTTCATGATACATGATCTCTTATATGCTGTTAGTTAAGAGTTTTATGCTCCATGTGGTATTAAAAATTTAGAATCCTTACCTTGATGTTTCGGCCAAGTTGGAAATAAGGTCTAGGGCAAGGCTTTGAAATCTATTCATGCTTGTATATGCTTCCTTATGATGTATGATCATTATTATATGGTTGGTTTAAGTTTCATGCTTCATGTTGTATTTAAAAGTTAAATGCCTCACATTTAGGTTTCGGCCAAGGTTGAAATTGTGACTTAGGGCAAAGTTTTGAAACCTAACCATGCCTATTTATGCTTCCTTATGAAATATGATGTCTTATATGTTGTTGGTTTCATGCTACATGTGGTATTAAAAGTTGGAACCTCACCTTAGGTTTCGGCCAACAAGGAATTAGGGTTTGTAGGAAGATCAAAACCTCCAACCATGCATGATAATGACTCCTTATGATGTGCTATGAAATTTAGGTCACCATGTTGTATGTTATATGCTTTATGTTATGTGCACTTATGACATCATGTTATGATTCTTTAGGATATGCTTTAGTTATGTGCACTTATGACATCATGATATGATTCCTTATGGTATGCTTAATGTTATGTGCACTCATGTTATGATTTCTTATGATATGCTTTATGTATGTGCGCTTATGACATCATGTTATGATTCTTTAGGATATGCTTTATGTTATGTGTACTATGACATCATGATATGATTCCCTATGATATGCCTAATGTTATGTGCACTCATGTTATGATTCCTTATAATATGATTTATGCTATGTGCACCTCATGCTATTATGATATGTTTATGAAAGGCTTATGTAAAATGAAAAGTCTAAGAGATGCTTCCCTTGAGATGAGATCAAGAGCACTCTTCATGATATGACAAAGAGATGTTTCCCTTAAGTTGGGATCAAGAGCTCTCTTCATGATATAACAAGAACATGAAATGCTATGATATGCTATGATATGACATGTTATTTTACTTTGTATGGCTTGTACCAAGGGTGGGCTCCATAAGCACCCTTAGGCCGACGGACTATGAACGGGTCTAGTAAAAAGGGATGGGATCCTTAGTACGCCCCTAGGTCGACGATCGTAGTACGGACCTAGTTCCCTAATAGGTTCGGGGCTAGCTACCCTGTCCTAGGGATTGCGCGCATTCATGTATGTATGTGGTACAAGCCAGACCCTCATGTTAAGATTATGTTTAAGTATGTATACAATATATGTTTTCAAAAGGACATCTTGCATATACTCATTCACGATTCATGTTTTCAAAAGAACATCTTGCATCTACGAACTCATGATATATGTTTTCCCTTATGCTTCTTTAAGATGCTCTTGAGATATGTCCATGATGTTCATATGATATGATATGATCTTATGTTTATGTTCACATGATATGATATAATTCTATGTTTATGTTCACATGATATGATATGATTTTATGTTTATGTTCACATGATATGATATGACTCTATGTTTATGTTCACATGATATGATATGATTTTATGTGTATGCCTCACATGATATGATATGACTTATTGTTATGCTCTCACATGTTATGCTAGGATTTACCAAATGAACATGCTATCACTTTATGTTCATGCATGAATTATGGTTTTTGTGAGTAGGAAGGAAACTTACTAAGCATATGGGCTTATAGTTTTCTTTATGTTTCCTTGTACTGTAGAAAAAGGAAAGGAATGGCTGAATTAAGAGGAGCAGCAGGAAGGGCAAGTGTGTGTGTGGCAGTGGCATGGTGGAATAAAACAAACTGCTATATGTTTTATGTTCTAAGTTTTGCATATGAACCATGTGTTGTTTTTATGCCTTGATAGTACTTTAACTAGTATGGATAGTTCTACACTTATATATCCTTCATGGTTCATACTAGTATGCTTATGATATCATGAATTATGTTTTAAGTTGTTGGCATTAATTATGTAGTATGCATGAATACTAGTATGTTTACATGTTCAGTAGGATAAGCCTGATGTTTACTGCAGTTAGTGTAGAAAAAAAAATATTAAATAACTGTTTCCGCTACCATGAATTTATATGTATGCACGTATGTAAGTAAGTAACCCCGCCCCTCCTTGAGCAGTGGGAGGGCGGGCGTTACATATGTCAGGTTTGTATTCCGATCTGCTTCTGTCTTCTGTTATCCATGGCTTATACGTTCCGACCTGTACTCCCGGTCTACATACCGATGTGCTTCTGTCTTCTGTTATCCATGGCTTGTACGTTCCGACTCGTATGTCAGGTCTGTATATTGACCTGCTTCTATCTCCCGTTATTCATGGTTTGTTCGTCCTGACCCGTACGCTAGGTCTGTTCGACTCCATACCTTTCCTTCTGCGCTCTTACCTGGCCTTTTGGCCCCCTCTTTAACTGTATCTGGTCTATGGGTCCGGTCCTTAATTGCCATCGAGGCTGGTCCTTGTCCAACCTGTACTCTTGACCTTTGACTACCCCGTCAATGGAAGCTTTGACCATTGCCATGTAAGCTTGACTTCTGACTAATACGTAAGTTTGACTTTTGACCCTCTTGTGGTCTTGGCTCATGACCATCTCATTTCACCGATCTCTCGATCATGCACCGTATCAGAATATTTTGATGTACTGTCATAAAAACAATAATAATGGTTGCTATGTAACATTCATCTTATCGATGTCAAAACAGTATTTGTCCTTGATTCCCAAGGCAAATTAAAGGGGCGTTTGGTTCTTTCCTAGGAATAGGAATCGGAATGGGAATCATTGTATTGTTGAATGGGAATGGGTATGAGCATGGATATCACTCTTAAAAGTAATGTTTGGTTAGTTGCATATCTTCTATCGGAATAAATCAAAATTTCCTTTTTTACCCTTAAAGGAAAATAAGAGAAAAAATTAGATGTGAGAGAAAGATGAATGTGAGAGAAAAATATGATGAAAGAGAATGATGAGAGAGAAAATATGATGAGAGAGAAAGTGTGATGAGAAAGAATGAAGAGAGAGAAAGTGTAATGAGAGAAAATGAGAAAAGAGAGTGTGATTGGAGAGAGCATGATGAGAGAAGATGAGAGAGAAAATATGTTGTGAGAGAAAGTATGGTGGGAGAGGATGAAGAGAGAGAAAATATAATGAGAAAAAAATGAGGAGAGAGAGTGTGATGAGAGAGATTGAGGAGAGAGAAAGTATGGTGAGATAGAAAGTATGATGAGAAAAAAAGAGAACAATGAGTATGATGGGAGAGATTGAGGAGAGAGAAAGTATGATGAGAGAGAAAGTGTGTTGAGGAAAAAAGGAGGGAGTGTGGCAAGAGATATTGAGGAGAGAGAAAGTATGATGAGAGAGAAAGTGTGATGAGAAAAAAGAGAAAAGAGAGTGTGATGGGAGAGATTGAGGAGAGAGAAAGTGTAATGAGAAAAAAAAGGGAGAGAGTGCGATGGAAGAGATTGAAGAGAGAGAAAGTGTAATGAGAAAAAAAGGGGAAAGAGAGTGTGATAGGAGAGATTAAGGAGAGAGAAAGTATGTGATACAATGATAAGAGAGAAAATATGATGAGAGAGAACAAAGAGAGAGAAGTGATATGAAAGAAAAAATAAATAAATATATTTTGATATTTGATATCAATGGAGAAAATTTTAGTTTTAAGTCAAGGGTATTTTTGGAATAAGGGAATATTTTGATTGATGAAAATAGGGTAATGACTCATTGAAGGGGAGGTACATGGGAATGAGTTATTACCCAATTTCAAGGATTCATTCCCTTATTTGTATTCCTATTCCTATAATCCAAACATTAACAATGGTAATTAATGATTTCCATTCTCATTCCCTACTCCTATTACCCTAAACCAAACGCCCCCTAAATACTTCACCTACGTCACTTTCTTGGTAAACAAAATATTCAGTTTAAATGCAATGAAGAACTAAAGAAATCAAACCTTAGAATAAAATGGAAAAAGAAAAACTAAAAAAAATAACAATTTACTAAACTTTAATTATGATGTCCAAGATATATAAGGAAGAATAAATTGGGGAGGTCCTCGGATAATGGTGCGAGATGGTGTTTTTGACAGATTAATTAAGTTGTTTGATTGTTAAATACTACGTACTGGACAATATTTTTCTCCTGATAAAAAAATTATAAAACGTTAATGACTAAACTAGGAACTAAGGGTACAAATTAATTGAGTCGACTTATGAGTTTTTTTTGAATCAACTAAATAAATATTTGATTTGTATTTAAATTTATCAAATTTGAGACGAACTTAAATATGTTCAAAAAATTTTTCGAGTCAAACTCGAGTCTAAATTTTATTATTCGATAGTTCATAAACCACTCGCGAGCTTTAATATTTTATTAATATATATTAAATAAATAAATAAATGTTGAGTCTTTCAAGTATCTATTTTCAGACAATAATTTAAATAGTTCACGAATATATTTGAATCTTTCAAGCCGAACTAAAACCTGAACCCTAATTCAAACGGAACTCGAATAAAAAATTTTAAATTTTTTGAGCCTCGAATCGAGCTCGAACTTGAATATACCTATTTCAAGCCCAATTTAAACTTTTGATTTTTCTATTTATTCAACTTGATTTAATTGATTTACACCCCTACAAGGAACCACGAGTCGTCATATATAGATATATATAATTTTGTGATGTTCAATATGTTTAATAAGGTAATCGAGCCGAGTCTAAAATAAATTAAGTATTTATTTTTTTAATAAACTTGAGCTTGACTCATTAGATGTAATCAAACTTTCAATTCAAATTTGTTTCAATGTTTAAAACTTTTACATTTTAAACTAGTTTAATTAATTATTTAGTTTGATAATATAAATGTGAGGTCTTCAATACCTCGTGGTTGTAGTCTCTTTAAGACTGTTGGTATTCTCGAGGATTGTCGCCGGGAGGATGTAAACTGATATTGAATATCATCGAGGCTAGTGTTCAACATTATCTCCAAAAAATGATATTGCTCTAAAGGGTTCTATTTATAGAGGAGAAGAGGTGATGTACCTTTTGGTGAGAATTAAATATTCAAATTTGAAGGTTGTGACCTTTCAAATCGTCTTTTGATCTCGATTGCTAGATTAATTCATTCAACCGATGCTTCAGATCAAATTTGGTCACCAAAGGTCAGATTGCGACTCTTCATGATTAACGCTCTAGATTATATCACTTATGATCCATCACCCTCTTTGCGATGATGAAGTACAAAGTGCGCCAATAAAGCGGCCATTGCGCGCGGGCGGCGGGATCACCCATGGGAAGAGATCACCTGTGCTTTTTGTATTAGCTCCATTAACACAACCATGCATATAAAGAAGCAATCTCTCTTGGAAATTTCATATGTGGAACTATTCTCCATCTACTTCCTTAACGCTATATTTGGGTTTAACTTTAAACAATTAATTTCTCATTCACCCGTACTCAGTTTTGAGCAAATTAATAGTCTAGATTCATCTATGCGAAACGTAGATTTCGTTTTAGAAGTCGATTATGACTTTCATCGATTGATGACACCTCGATTTTCCCTTGCAAAACCATATTAGTCATTTTAAGACCCAATATCTAACAATCCCTCACATGAATGGAAATTAATACATGGATACATGCTGACACTTTACAGGAGTCCAATCGATAAGTCAATACATTGGGAGAGGTAGCTTGTGACTTTGAACCTTCCGTAGTGGAATGCTATCGAGCATACTAGGTTGCGCAGCGAACGTGATGTCTTGAACTGCTTAGCTGTTTGTGTATACTAAAACAATAACACCCACACAGAGACTTATCTCACATACTTTTGGTTCTCATAGTTGGTTCCATTTTAGCCATGGATACCATCTTGGATTCATGAGTATTACATTGAAGCGGCCTGTCTTCACACTCACATAGGTGGCATTGTTGGGACCTTGACGTCCGCTAGAGGGGAGATGAATAGCGTCTCACCCAAATCGTTACTTCCTATACTTGTTAGTTCTCAGCGGAAAATAAAATACAAACTAACAAGAAGAAAGCTAAACCCTATAAACAAAAAGGAAAGACAATAAACGAAAATAAACTGTAACACAATGTGTTTATGTGGTTCAGAGATTAGAGCTTCTACTACATGACTGTCTGTAAGGTGGACGATCCCAATCCGTCGGTGGATGACTCCTGGAAACCTCCGGCTAGCTCAAATCTCCTTTTCGGTGGAGAAACCTCACCACAACCTTGATCCAAAAACTCTTAAATCACAAAAAGAGCTAAGAGGCTTTGGAAGACTACTAATAGGGGTTAATCATCTCTATTTCATCAACCTTAACCAAGCTTCTAATGCTTGGTTATATAAGCCACGAGTTGGAAAACTCCGCCTACCAGTCGACTGCCAAAACCATCAGTCGACTGCTCTCTGTGGAGATTCGACCGTTACAACCCAACGGCTCGATACCAGTCAACTGATACTTCCATCAGTCGACTGCTTCACACTAATCGAATGAACAGAAGCATTCTGTTCGCTCCCAGTTGACTGCCCGGTCGACCGCACCAGTCAACTGATGAAAACACCAGTCGACTGCTATAATACTGCTACAGTAACGCTACAGTACTGCTACAGTAACGCTACAGTAACACTACAGTAAACCCTTAATCCTAAGATTTAACCTCAAGTATATTCACTCAGCACTTGTTCTCGCCCGACCAACCTAGACCTAGCCTTCTAGCATCCATCCTCTATCAGCCTTGTGTCCCTCGGATGCCTCCCCATCCTTCACGTCTTGCCTTCTGGAGCTTCCATCGACCTTGTCATTATTGTCGAGTCTTCCTTTGCCAAGAGGTTGCACCTTCGGGACTTCATCCATTTCCAAGTCACACTTGGACTTATGTTACCAAGACTACATGCTTGGACTTATACCGCCAAGACTCATCCTTAGACTTTCCTCCTTTGCTAAGATCACCCTTGGACTTTTCTTGTTGTACCTGTATCTTGCACACTCACAATGCATATCAAATACAATAATAAATCTAACTTAAACCTTTGCCCAAACATCAAAACTTAGGGTACCCAGATTGCTCCAATAGACACTTCTATCCAAAATTTCCTACCATATTCCATCTTATAAAGGTATAGAAGTCATTAAAAGCATACGCTTAACTTCACTACATGTGGTAGGATAGCACAAGTTCATCCTAGGATTAGGATAGAGATAATATATCTCATGTGCTATAACACAACTTCTGTAAGTTTGTTATCCCATTGAACCAAGATCTTGGGATCTCCAGTCAACAAGGTTGGGATACCGCTACAGTCATTTTAGTTGTAGATTTTTAATCTCATTCCTCTTGTTGAGCAGTATACTTGATCTCGACTTAGCCCCTTCGTAAGAGGGTCTGCCAAGTTATTTTTCAATTGACATAATTGATTGCAATCACTCCGTTAGAGATCAACTGCCTAATGGTATTGTGTGTATGACGTATATGTCGAGACTTACCATTATCCATACTACTCTGTGCCCTTCCAATTGCCGATTGATTATCGCAGTGTATAAGTACGGCGGACACAAGTTTGGTCTAGCTCAGAATATCTTCCAAGAAATTCCTCAGCCATTCAGCTTCTTCTGCTGCTTTGTCTAGTGCTATAAACTTAGATTCTATAGTTGACTGAGCAATGCATGTCTGCTTTGTGGATTTCCAAGATACCGCTCCTCCACCGATTGTGAATACATACCCACTAGTGGATTTGGAATCTTTTATATCTGATATCCAATTAGAATCACAATATCCCTCTAAGACAGCGAGATACATTCCGTAATGTAATCCGTAGTTCATAGTATATTTTAAATATCTAAATACTCGCATCACTGCTTTCCAATGAATGTCATTTGGATTACTCGTAAAATTGTTGGATCGTTGCGACCGGCTAGAAAGGGGGTTGAATATCCTGAAAATAAAACGCAAAACCTTTCTCAAACTCTTAAACTAACACTTGCATAAATTAACTAAATAGAAAGTAAATCAGAAAAGACGAGGCACCGGATTTGACTTGGTTACAACCGGGGAGGTTGTTAATCCAATGAAGATGATCGTACTAAAAACTCCTTCAGGTGGAGAAACCTCTTACAACGAAGCGCGGAAAATAGAAGCTTAACTACAGAGAAAGTGTACAAGTGTATAAAGAATGAATTGCTTGAGTTGAAAAGTTTCTGGACCAAGGCAGTATTTATAGCCTTGGTTGGGGCGCCCTGAGGGGATAAAACTTTATCGCCCAACATTCAGATCGCATTTGACGCGATCTGGTCAAAAAGTCAACTCCGGGCGCCCGAAAGGGTTCCGGGCGCCCACCCCGGAGCTCTCCGGGCGCCCGCCCCGGAGCTCTCCGGGCGCCCCGGATTGTTCTGGGCGCCCCGGACAGCTCCAGGCGCCCCGGCTGGAAAAGTCAACCCCGTTGAATTTTTCCAGTCCGGGCCTTCTGCTCCGGCTCCGTTAGCCTCAGACCGAGTCTTCCGCTCGCTTGGGTGATCTCTGTCATCCGGAATAGGGCTCACCCGAACCTAACTTCCGGTCTTCTCGAGCAGGCTTTCGCTCCGGCTTCTCATCCCTCGGAATCGCCGCGTGTTTCCTTCTCATTCGTCAGAGTACTCATCCGCAATCTTCGTCCCTCGGTCGCACCCCGTGCCGACCTTCTCGCTAGCTGCGTGTCTTGCTCCTCGAGCAATCTTCCGCTCCGGCTTCTCGTCCCTCGGAACCACTGCACGCTTCCTTCTCATCCGCCGGCGTACTCTTCCACAGCGTCTCGTCCCCTGGACGCACCGCGTGCCGTTCTTCTTGCTAGCTACGTTTTCCACTCGCTACCTGTGCACCTAAGCTCCTGCATATTTAGACACAAGGTTAAAAACACACAGGACCTAACTTAACTTGTTAATCACACCAAAACAACCTTGGGGTTCCAATAATCTCCCCCTTTTTGATGTGAGCAACCCAAGTTAAGTTAGGATAAAAATAGACATAAAAAAAATAAACTAACTAACTTTGTAATAAAGTGTAAAAAATAGAAAATTTAGATTTGGTCTACCTCCCCCTAGACTTATACTTTTTTTCCCCCTTTGATCACATAAAAAAAATGGGATTCTGAAAAAAATCTAAGGTTAAAAAAATTTCTAACTTTCTTTAAAAAAATTCTAAGTTGAATAAACTCTAAGTTAGAGAATTTGCAAAAATATTTTTGAAAAAAAAAAATCTAACTTAAAAAAATTTTAAGTAAGAAAATTTTCTTAAAAAAAATTTCTAAGTAAAGCTTTAAGTAAAAAATTTTGACTTTAAGAAATTTTGCAAAAAAAAATTTGAAATTTTTTCTAAGTAACGATTTTAATTCAGAAATACTTTTAACTTTTATGTAAAGGTTTTATGCAAAAAAAAATCTATGTAAAAAATTTTTTAATTTTTTTTTAAATGTTAATTTTTTTTTAAAAGTATTATTAAATTTCCACCTTAATGCTTTTATCAGAAAATTAATTAAACATATTTATTTCAATATTTTAGCTTTCAGGTCGTGGCGAGACACTAGGCCTTCTTGGTTATTGGAGCAACAACCACTTCCTTAGACAAAGCCTCATAAAGAAATTCATTGTTTAATTTTCTCACTGAAAGCGCTAATTTCGATTAAAATTTAGGCTAAGCAAGATTTAGGAACCCAATATAGGTTCCAACCTACTAGATTAACCAAAAATTTCTTAGGAACATATTTTCTTGAAATATTCCTAATTTATCCCTGATGATATCTATAATACCAATTTAAATTATTAAATTTTCTAAAATTTGTATTAGATAGGCATGCATGATTTTTCAAATTATCTACTTGAATTTTCATATTTTCATTTTCTGATTTCAATTTCTCATTTTCTAATTTAACTTTATCTAATTCTTCTAAAGAGCAAAATTTAGCTAATATTATTTTTAAATTCTTAATTTATTTTTCTAACTTGCAGCAGTCTTTAGTTAGCAACTTAACAAACTTAAAAAGTTTATCGGGAGGAAGAGATCGTACCTCACTTACCTTGTCGATCTCGTTGTCCGTGTCTCCCCCTGAACTGTTGCTTTCTTCCGACGTAGCTCCCCCTTCATTGATGCTCTCGATGCTCATCTCAGAAGAGTTTGAATCGCAGTCATCGTCTTGATGACTCGCCATTAATGCGAGTCCGGAGAATGCCTCGACTTCTGATTCGGACGACGTATCGTCCCACATCACCTTTAGGACCTTGCACTTTTGGAAAGGCTTCTTACCTTTATCCTTTTCCTTGATCCTCAGCTCGGGGCAGTTGTCCTTGACGTTCCCTTCTTCGTCGCAGTGGTAGCAGTGAATGGTCATTTTCTTTCTGCCCTGCGGATGGTTAGTAGTTCTAGATTTATAAAAAATTTTAAACCGTCTTACCATCATTACCATTTCCTCGTCGTCGAGAGAAGATTCGATTCAGATTCGTCTCTCGATGCTTTGAGGGCGACGTTGTTCTTGGGCTCCTTCGTACCTGCACATCTTGATTCGTGCACTTCAAATGTCGAGAAAAATTTTTCTAGTGTAATTTTTTTTAAATCTTTCGAAATGTAAAAGGCATCTACTAGTGATGCCCATTTTGAATTTCTCGGAAAAGAATTTAAAGCGTACCTTAGTGAATCTCGATTACTTACCTTTTCTCCGAGATTCGATAGTCTGGTGATGATCTCTTTGATTCTTGAGTGCAGATGCGCAACTATCTCGTCTTCCCCAAGTCGCAGGCTGGTGAGCTGATTACGAAGTAGATCCCGTCTAGCGAGCTTGGCTTCGGACGTTCCTTCGTGTAGCTCAAGGAATTTCTCCCAAAGTTCCTTTGCCGAGTCGTAGTTCCTGATCCAGTTGACTTCTTGTGGCGGAAGAACGCTTAGCAGATAATATTTTGCTTTGTCGTTCGCCACATAGTCGGCCTATTCCTTTTTCATCCATTAATATTTTTCTTTGCCCTCTGGAGCTACAAAGTCAAATTTCATTATTAAAATTAATTCAAAATCAGTTGTAAAGAATACATGCATTCGCTTTTTCCAGGTAGCGAAATCTCCTTCAAATTTCGATGGGCAGATGCTTGGTATGACCATTATTTTTGCTTCGATTGGCGGCTAGTTCTCCTGAAGAACTTCCCTCTGATACCACTTATTGGATCATTGCAATCAGCTAGAAGGGGGGTTGAATAGCCTGAAAATAAAACGTAAAACCTTTCTCGAACTCTTAAACTAACACTTGCATAAATTAGCTAAACAAAAAGTAAATCAGAAAAGACGAGGCATCGGATTTGACTTGGTTACAACCGGGGAGGTTGTTAATCCAAGGAAGATGATCGTACGAAAAACTCCTTCAGGCGGAGAAGCCTCTTACAACGATGAAGCGCAGAAAACAGAAACTTAACTACAGAGAAAGCGTACAAGTGGAGAAAGAATAAATTGCTTGAGTTATTGAAAAGCTTCTGGACTAATGCTGTATTTATAACCTTTTTCGGGGTGCCCCGAAGGGATTTCGGGTGCCCTGGGGGGGATAAAACTTTATCCCCCAACGTTCAGATCGCGTTTAACGCGATCTGGTCAAAAAGTCAACTTCGAGCGCCCAGGACAGCTCCGGGCGCTCAGGTTGGAAAAGTCAACCCTGTTGACTTTTTCCATCCTGGGTCTTCTGCCCTGACTCCGTTCGCCTCAGACCGAGTCTTCCGCTCGCTTGGGTGATCTCTGTCATCCGGAATAGGCTTCACCCGAACCCAACTTCCAGTCTTCTCGAGCAGGCTTTCGCTTCGGCTTTTCATCCCTCGGAATCGCCGCGTGCTTCCTTCTCGTCCACCAGCGTACTTATCCGCAGTTTTCGTCCCTCGGTCGCACCCCGTGGCGACCTTCTCGTTAGCTGCGTCTCTTGCTCCTCGAGTAGTCTTCCGCTCCTGCTTCTCGTCCCTCGGAACCACCACACGCTTCCTTCTCGTCCGCACGCGTACTCTCCTGCAGTGTCTCATCCCTCGGGCGCACCACGTGTCGTTCTTCTCGCTAGCTGTGTTTTCCGCTCGACTACTTGTGCTCCTAAGCTCCTGCATACTTAGACAAAAGGTTAAAAACACACAGGACCTAACTTAACTTGTTAATCACACCAAAACAACCTTGGGGTTCCAATAATCAACTCAGCTTGTTTACCACTCAAGCAATATCTAGACGTATGCAGTTTACGAGATACATCAAGCTACCTATTAACCTAGAATATTCCAATTGCAATATAGGCTTACCATAGATTTTCGCTAAGTGTTGACTTAGATCCATAGGTGTTTTTACTGTAAAGAGATCATACGCATTGAACCTTTTCAACACTGACTCTACATAATGGGATTGTGTCAAAACTATCCCATCGGATGTCCTAAAAAGTTTAATTCCAAATATAACATCTGCTAAACCTATATCTTTCATATCGAAATTCTTAGTCAATAGTTTATTTGTACTCATGATTACCACATGATTACTGCTCATTATAAACATGTTGTCTACATATAGACAAATGATTACATGACCTTCAGGTGTGTGTTTAACATAAATGCATTTGTCACATTCA
This sequence comes from Zingiber officinale, assembly GCF_018446385.1. NCBI lineage: Eukaryota > Viridiplantae > Streptophyta > Magnoliopsida > Zingiberales > Zingiberaceae > Zingiber > Zingiber officinale. Next base: position 118,090,751 of record NC_055995.1, read on the forward strand.
CTTATTTTGAATTCGTTTGACAACATTATTTTGTCAAATTTTTTGTGCCATTGTTTATACACTTGTTTAAGTCCATACAACGACTTAACAAATCGACACTCCTTTTCCTCTTTTCCTGGAGCTACGAACCCCTCGGGTTGCTCCATATAGATTTCTTCTTCTAACTCACCATTTAAAAACGTAGTCTTTACATCCATTTGGTGTTTTCAAGGTTAAACAGTGATGCGATGAATATTAACACTCGTATGAATGTAATCTTTGTCATTGGTGAGTAGGTATCGTTGTAATCAATATATTCCTTTTGCTTGTATCCTTTAGCTACAAATCTGGCTTTATACTTGTCAATCTATCCATCAATTTTATACTTACGTTTTAGTATCCACTTACAACCTAATGGTTTAGTACCAGAAGGAAGGTCCACTAATTCCCAAATATGATTATTCATGATGGACTCGATCTCATTATTGACAGTTTCTTTCCACAATGGGGCGCCGGGACTAGAGAGAGCTTCGCTTAATGTTCTTGGGTCCATTTTTGACATAAAAGTCATGAAGTCCGGCCCAAATGATTTTTACGTTCGGCAACACCATTCGATTATGGTGAGTAAGGCGCCATTGTCTGATGGATAATGTCAAATTCTGAACAAAACTCATCAAACGGTGCACCATATTCTTCACCTCTATCGCTGCGAATTATTTTAATTCGTTTATTAAGTTGATTTTCAACTTCTGTTTTATAGATTCTGAAAGCTCTAAGGTTTCATCTTTACTTTTTAAAAGAAAGACATAACAGAATCTCGTGCAGTCATCGATAAAAGTAATAAAATACTTTTTACTTCCTCTAGTTTGCATGAATTTTAAGTCACATAGATCACTATGTATTAACTCTATAGAAGTCGTTGACCTTTCTACTGAATGAAAAGGTAGTTTCGTCAATTTTGTTTCCACGCACACTTCACATTTGTGTGTTTCGTCCACATTGACATTTGATAATTAATTTAACTTGACGAGACATTTCAGAATATTATTATTGACATGCCCAAGTTGATCATGTCATAAATTAAAACACTCAACAACGTAGCTGAAAGTTTTTAAAAATCACGGTATACAATCGTTACAATCATTTTGAACAGACTCTGTCCTGAGTACCACTTACCTATGAATACACCATTCTTCGTAAGTACAAAATTGTTTGACTAGAACGCTAGTCTGAAACCGACCTTAACAAGTGCTGATCCAGAAACTAGGTTATTCCTGATGTCGGGAACATGAAGCACATCAATGAGCGTTAGCTCTTTCCCAGACGTCATTTTTAGAATCTTTCCTGAGTCGACAATCGGGGATGTCATGGAATTGTCCATATAGAGCTTTCTTCCACTTATCGGACTATACTTGAGAACATCGTCTTATCAGAACAGATATGATGTGTTGCTCCAGTATCGATCCACCTCTGCTTCGGGTTGTCCATCACCGTGTTGACTTCAAACACGACCGCAGTGAGATCCAATTCCATGTCGTCAGAAATTACGACATGGTTCGTAGCATCCTTTTGACTTTTGGTTGCTTTCTTCGTGCGTCTTCAATTTTTGGACATATGTCTTGACTTTCCGCAGTTGTAGCACGTGCCCTTGAATTTCTTGCCTTGAGCCTTGTTTTTGGATTGCTTCAGCTTTTTTGGCATTTGGCTCAGCCAGGTTAGACATCTCGTCGACTGCCCGCTTCGCTCCTTTGGAGTCGTACATCTTTCGATTATTTTCCTCTATTCGTAGCCTTAGGATTAGGTCTTCAAGTGTCATCTCCTTTTACTTGTACTTCAGATAATTTCTGTAATCCTTCCATGATGGAGGGAGTTTTTCAATTACCGTGGCTACTTTGAATGACTCGTTCAACTTCATGCCTTCAGCATCTAGATCATGCAGTATCAGTTGCATGTCTTAGACTTGAGACGTCATGCCCTTGGAATTCAACATCTTGAAATCCAGAAACCATCTGACGATGAATTTCTTCAATCCGACATTTTCAGTTTTGTATTTCTTTTCAAGTGATTCCCACAGAAATTTTATCGTTTCCATCGAACAATACACGTTATACAATGTGTTGTCCAATGCGTTGAGAACATAGATGTGGCACAGGAAAAACTTCGTGCGTCCATGTATCGCATGCAACCTTATTTTCAGACTTACCTTCTGTAGTAGTCGGCTGGTCTTCATGCAAAACCCTTGCGAGGTTTAGCATTGTCAGGTAGAACAACATCTTTTGCTGCCGTCGTTTAAAGTCGGTTCTGTTGAACTTCTCCAGCTTTTCTCCGTATAGAATAGCGGTCGAACCGTCGTTGATCCCAGCCATCAATTTGCACGATATCATTTTACGATTGTGAGGTTTTCAATACCTTGTGCTTGTAGTCGCTTTATGACTGCCGGCACTGTCGGGGATTGCCACCGGGAGGATGCAAACTGATATTGAATATCGTCGAGGCTAGTATTCAACACTATCTCCGTAAAACGAGATTGCTCTGCTATAGGTGCTTACGGATAGCAGTAATTCGTTTTCCAAGATACAACGACATTATCTCAAAATAGAAGCACTTCAAATTTCGAGACCGACGAACCTTCTCACAGACTTTTTGGATTCCAACAAAACGCCCATTGCGTGCGTACAAGCGGAGGGCTCGCAAGTGCAAACACCTCCTCATCCATGGGAAGAGAGGCAGAGAGCACCTATGCTTTTTTTTGTTTGCTCCATTAATACAACAATGCATATAAGGAAGCAATCTCTCTTGAAAATTTCAGATGTAAGACTATTTCCCATCTATTACCTTAACGTTATTTTTGGGTTTAACTTTAAACAATTAATTTCTCATTCATCCGTACACGATTTTGAGCAAATTAATAGTCTAGATTCATCTACGCGAAACATAAATTTTGATTTAGAAGTCGATTCTAACTTTTATCGATTGATGACACCTCGATTTTCCTTTGTAAAATCGCGTTGATCGTTTTAAGACCTAATATCCAACAATAAATTTATTTATTTATTTATTTTTTTATTTAGTAAATTGATAAAAATTTTATTAATGAATATTGCTCATGAATATTATTTACAAATATTATTGATGAATATTATTTATAATAAATATGTTCATAAACAATACATATATTCAAACTTATTTTTTTTAATTAAATAAATTATTTAAAAGCATTCATGTAATTGATCTAATATAATATAAATAAGTTTTTATCAAATCTACCACTAACGTTTATTCTGTTCCTTTACAATCCTGTGCTTAATATGATATTAATAAACATTTAATATTTTCTGATATCAATTAGGAGAATTTATGGCTAACACTTAATATTTAGTAGTGAAATCATATGATGCGGAGATTACGTCAAATGTAAGGCGGGCCGGAGCCAGGACAACAATACCCCTCATCAAGTCAGATCATGACAGGTGTAAAGCAGATGCGGATGACTTTTTGATCTATGTTGCTGACGTGTTGGTGGCTGAGTGGCTGATAAGTGTTCTTGTGTGCAAGTAAAAAGGGGCACACTGATAGAAGCATGGAGCTCAATCTTCTTGTCATCCAAAAAAGAAAGACATTAAGATAGAAAAAAATCTAGTCCGTAGTGTTCACAAATGGTTCCTCACAAGTCACAACTTCGTTAATCAAACTAGAAGATCAGTGATTAATGTACAACGTAGAATTCATGTCACTCTTCACCGCCGTCGGCGACGTTGGTGGTGCCCTGCCACGCCCACACGATGTCCTTCAGCGCCGGGCGGAGCTCCACCTCGCAGAGCTCGGTGAACTCGGAGGATTCGCCTGAGTCCTTGGAGAGTTCCACCACCGCCACCCTGGCCGCCGCCTCGAAGACCTCCGCGGTCACTTCCAGCGGCTGCCTCCACCCCTCGCCGTCCTTCCTCTCCATCTTGACCTTGTACGGCTTCGCTCTTCTGACGTCGAACCCCAGCCCCCGCCCCTCCCTCTCCAGCCGCTCCACGATGGCGGCTGCCGGAGAGCTCGACGTGAACACCGTCCCTGCCGGGCGACGATTGTTGAACAAGCTTGAGAGGTCGAAGCCCGACGACAATGAGGAGATGAGTTCGAAGGCGTTGTAGAACTTGGGGCTCACGGCCTTTTGCTCGTCCTCCTCCACCGGCGGGGGAAGCGGCAGTGGAGGGGTCGGGAAGGGAGGAGGATTTTGGCTGCAAGCTCCCTTTTTGAACCAAGGGTGGTCCATGATGGCAGGGATGGAGATGCGATTCTCCGGATTGGCGACGAGGAGGCGGGAGATGAGGCGGCAGGCGTCCCTGGAGAACCACGGCGGCGTTTGATACTCCGCCTTCAGCACTTTGCAGTACATCCGCATCATGTTCTCCTCGCGAAAAGGCAGGAAGCCGGCGAGGAGCACGTAGAGGATGACACCGCAGGACCAGAGGTCGGCCTTGGCCCCGTCGTAGCCCCGGCGGCGGATAACCTCCGGCGCGACGTAGGTCGGGGTGCCGCACTGCGTGTGGAGAAGCCCGTCGTTGCGCCGCTGCTCCGGAAGCGCGGAGAGGCCGAAATCGGACACCTTGAGGTTGCCGTCGTGGTCGAGGAGGAGGTTTTCCGGCTTGAGGTCCCGATGGGAGACGCCGCGGCGGTGGCAGAAGTCGACGGCGGAGATGAGCTGGCGGAAGTAGCGGCGAGCCTGGTCCTCCGGCAGGGCCCCCCGGGCGACGCGCGCGAAGAGCTCGCCGCCGCGGACGTACTCCATCACGAAGAAGATGCGAGATCTGGTGGCCATCACCTCGCGGAGCTCCACCACGTGGTGATGGCGGACGATGCGCATCACCGAGATCTCCCGCTCGATCTGCTCGACCATTCCGGCTTCCCGGCGGATTCGGTCCTTGTGGATGACCTTGATGGCGACGCTCTCCCCGGTGCGAAGGTCACGGCCGAGATACACCTTGGCAAAGGTGCCCTTTCCCAGGACTCGCCCCATCTCGTACTTGCCCAATACCAGATTCCTCGTCTCCGCTTCCTTTCCCATTCCTTGCTCTGCTTTTGCCAAAAGGGCAAAACTACCAATCGCCATGGACGAAAACGTAGAAACTTAACTCACCTTCTGAATCAAAATATACAACTTTGTGCCAGAATCTTGGGCAGAGGAAGGACGTTTAACGTCAGGATCTGAATACGATGAACTCGACGTCTCCATCTTAAACCAAGATAAGATTTTGACACTTTCCCCTTCTTCCTGCAATTGATTGGTCGCTTATACTTTGAAGCAGTAGAGAAAGCGGCGCTTTCCTACTCTCACCTCGATCGCTCTGTTTGCCGACAGATGAAAGGTGGGATTTTTAAGCTTGTGTCGGAATAGAAGCTTATTATAAGCAAGGACAAACGGATTGGCGGCGGAACAGTGAGCAGCCGGAGAAACAGAGATCCAACGGCGGAATCGAAGGGGGGGAGCGAACCTGGTTTTCGAGAGGAAGCGAGGACTCGGTAAACGCGAAAGAAGCCGAAGTTCCTGCGAAATTTAATCGCGTATGTGGAGATGAGCCAACTGGAGGCTGCCACGTAGATCCGCTTGTCGGGTTGTGGGGGGACCCCCTGGGACATGGAGGCGGCATGGGCGAAAATGATGCCCAGCCGTTGGGTTGGATAAACCTTGTGCTGGTTTGTCGGGTTGGGCGCTTAAAAAATATAATAAGGCCCAGTTTCCACCCAAAAAAGGCAAATAGGCATTTATTGATCGAACAAGATTCCATATTATATTATGAAAATTAAATACCTTATTTATGGTTGCCACCATAAATCAGGTAACCAGAAATCAGGTATTTAATTTCCATAATTCTTAAATTGCGTACTATATTTTTTTGTCTTTTCCTTTATAGTTCGATAGTTAATTTTAAATCAACCTAATTAATTAATCTATGCCATTTAAAAGTTTAAAATTTTGATATTTTTTTAAACAGGGGAATCCTAAAAATTTATTAGTGGTATTAATTAGTGAGTATATTATAAATCTTATAAAGAGTTTGTGACAAATTTTATAGAACTTTTATAAATTTAAAAATTCACTAATCTCAATTTATATTATCAAATTAGATATGAAAGTATGAATATATTAAGGAGATTTTCAGGAGTACAGTAATTTTAGTTTAAAATATTTTAGAAATTTTTTTGGATCTATCAGTTAATTTTGGATGAAAATGATGAATAGACCTGTAAGAAAGTTTAATATTTTCAAATAAGGAAAATTCTATGACATTATTGATGACATTGGTTAATAAATATTTTAAGGAGTACAGTAATTTTAGTTTAAAATATTTTAGAGTTGTTTTGTGTATATCAATTAATTTTGGATGAAAATGACGGATAGACCTATAAGAAAACTTAATATTTTTCAAATAAGGAAAATTCTATGACATTATAGATGATGTTGGTTAGTAAGTATAATTGTCCTCCTATATTGCTCTTAATTTACATTATTAAATTTAGATGAGGGTATAAATATATTAAAAAAGTTTTTAAGAGTACATGAGTTTTGATCTGAAATTATTTAAAATTTTCTAAATTTTATAGATAAAATTTACTAATAGAACAACGGAAATATGAATACATAATTCAGTATTAGAAAAGTTAAGTAAATAATACCGAAAGTTAAGTAAAATGGCTAAAGACAAATATTTAAATATGAGAATTCGCATAAACTCGAGGCAATTCAGTGGGAATCGTCGATTATTGGGCCCAATCCAATGGGATAGCACTGCGTTTTGTTAGATTCTTGAAAGCAATCCAGCATGGGCTGCCTATCCATGCGTGCACGATCCGTTTAGATGCGTTCGAGTAAATTTATATATATATATATATATATATATATATATATATATATATATATATATATATATATACGATTTTGATATACCGCGCAACGCGCAGACTGTACGCGTCGCGCAGTATATCATGATTTTTTTTTTAATTTTGATTAAAAGAATAAATAAAATATATTAATTTTGATTAAAAAAATAAATAAAATATATTTTTTACGATTTTATTGATAAGGTTCAGGCATCCTAATTGTGATATAATTTTACAGTTAATTTTTTTTTTTAGATTTTACCTCTAGGGTTTAGATTTTCCAATTGGATTATAATATTTAGTTAAAAAAATAAAAATGAAATAAATTTAAATATTTACGGAGTATTGTAATATGTTAAGGGGATATCGTAACGCTACTTATATAAAGAAATAATATTTTTTTAATTAAAATGTCTGTGCTTTGTTATTTTTTTAAATTTTGAATTAAAAAATAATTAATTTTTTTAAGATTTTATTTTTAGGGTTCAGGCTTTGGGTTATAGTATCAAAGATATTTTTTTTTAGATTTTACCTCTAGGGTTCAGACTTTGGGTTATAGTATCAAAGATATTTTTTTTTAGATTTTACCTCTAGGGTTCAGACTTTGGGTTATAGTATCAAAGCTATTTTTTTTTAGATTTTACCTCTAGGGTTCAGACTTTGGGTTATAGTATCAAAGTTATTTAGGGTTCATGCTTTGGGTTATAGTATCAAAGTTATTTTTTTTTTTTAATTTTACCTCTAGGATTCAGACTTTGGGTTATAGTATCAAAGCTATTTTTTTTAGATTTTACCTCTAGGGTTTAGGCTTCCCAATTAGGTTATAGTGTTTGGTTTTTAAAAAAAATTAAAATAAAATTAATTTAAGTATTTATTGAGTATTGTAATATGTTGAGGGAATATATTAATGTATTAAAAATTTATATAAGGAGATGTTAATTTTTAAATTAATTTTTTTAATTTAAAATATTTAAAAAATAAAAAAAATAAGAAAAAAAGTTATTAATTGATCTCCTGCGCGATGCGCACAGTCGCGCAGGAGATCAAAACTATATATATATATATATATATATATATATATATATATATATATATATACAGTTTTGATACTGTGCGCGTCTTCTGTTTTTTTTTTTTTTAAATCCAAGATTTTCTCATCAAAACTCTCCTCGCTCGCCTTGGCGTTCTGCCTCCGCCTCCGGATGAACAGAGTCTCTGTCTCCGCCTCCGCCTGAACAGAGTTCAGGACAGGAACATCGTCGTCTTCCTCGCTCACCTCGGTGTTCCTCGGTTACTCTCCTCGCTCGTCTCGGCGTTCCTCGCCGTTCCGCGGAGTTCCTAGTCTTCGCCTCGGTGTTCCTCGGCCTTCCTCGCTCGCCTCGGTGTTGGAGAAGAAGCTGCGCTTATCGAGAGGACAAAGCTGGAGTGCAGTGTTGAGGTGGCATGGCGCGACGGAAGAACCCGACAGGCTGACGCGGCCGAGGAAGCTGTTGCTGTAACACCCCGCCCCTCCTGCTAAGGCCACGGGGGTTACTTTACCCTACTTAACAACTTATTAACTTATTACAGCGGAAGTTTTACTTGTAAATTTTTGAAACATAGAATCCATATGTCATACCTTACATTATTTCAAAACATATAGGAACTAACATGATAAATGTCATGGAGTTGCAATCATAAAAATATCAAACAAGCATAACTCATATATAATGAAAGCAGGTCTTTTCTTCTTTAGCCAGTCACTACCACACACATCCTGCTAGCCCCTCCTACTGCTCCCCTAGTCCATCCAACCTTTGCCCTTATCTGTGGTACAAGAAAGTAAGCTGTGAGCACTCATGGCTCAGTAAGTTCCTTTCCTATTCACAAAATCCGTATATCATGTCAACAATCACAAAGCATATATCAAAGCATAAAGTATCATAGCATATCACACATGATCATCATATATATCATGAGCACAATCATAGATATCATGGCATAATCATGGTATAAACACAAGGTAGCATGACATATCATAACATGATCATCATATATATCATGAGCACAATCATAGATATCATGGCATAATCATGGCATAAACACAAGGTAGAATGGCATATCATAACATGATCATCATATATATCATGACATATTCATAAAGCATATGCAAGGTGAACTTTTTAAAACGTATAGCATAGATACTTAAACATAATCTCAACATAAGAGAATCCCGGCTTGTACCACGTACATACATGCGCGCGTCCTAGTAGGTCCAAGGTAGCAAATCTTGAACCCTACAAGGTATATACTAGGCCCGTTTCTTAGTCCATCGACCTAGGGGCACTTAGGAGCCCATCCCTAACGAGGCCCGTTTCTTAGTCCATCGACCCCGAGGCGCTTATGGAGTCCACCCTTGGTACAAGCCTTAAAAGTAAAATAGCATGTCATATTTACATAATCCATATCACTCATGTCATATTCATGTCATGAAAAGTGCTCTTGATCTCACTTATAGGGAAACAACTCTTTTAGGCATAGCTTAAAGCATGTATAATTGAGCACACAGCATATCATGATTTTGAGCACACAGCATATCATGAACACATGCATAATTAAGCATACAACCTTTCATGATCTTAAGCACACAGCATATCATGAACTTGAGCACATCATGAGTTTAGGCACATATCATATCATGAGTTTGAGTACTTAGCATATCATGAGTTTAAGCACACAGCATATCATGAACTTGAGCACATAGCATATCATGAAATTTAGCACACAGCATATCATAGACTCGAGCACATAACATTTCATGAAATTTAGCACACAGCATATTATAAAAATAAGCACATAGCATATCATGAAACATAGCACACAGCATATCATGAATAGGACCTAACATATATAAATGAACCTCACAGCATGTCATACTCTCCACATATCATAAAGCATTGCATGTGAAGTTCATGGAAGAACACAAAATTAGGTCTCTATCCCTAGTGACAAGTGGTGGCCGAAACATATAGAGGTGGTTTAGGTTATCAAGCAACAAAAGAACATGTGAACCCTAAACATCTATCATTTCTTATGACATAAGAAGCATCTTAAGCATGTTAGGTATATGTTCCAATCTTTCTAGGTCTCTTTTCATAACCTGGCCGAAACTTATTAAGCCTCCTTTTGGGTTATTAACAACATATAAGCATGAACAACCTTAACAATTTTCATATCATATTCCATAAGAAACCACTTGAACATATTTGATTTAGGTTCCAAGTTCTCTAAGCCTTCAACCCTAACATGGCCGAAACCCTAGCAACATGTTTCTAGGTTACAAGCAACATGAAAAGGTTAAACTTTATACTAACATATCAATACATATCATGAGAATCACCATAAGTACATTTAGTCTAAGTTCCAAGCTTCTCAAGCCTTTTAATCTAATGAGACCGAATCTTGTAAGCATGTGTATTAAGTTCCTAGTGGCATATTAGCATGAAGACCATAAGAACTTTCCTAGCATTCATTTCAAATATTAACATGGACCACTTAGTTTAGAAATTTAAGTATCCTAGGTCTTAAAAACAATTGTGGCCGAATACTAAAGAACAAGAATTCAAGTTTCAAGCAACATGTGAACATTAATTTATTTCATATCTCTTCATCAAGTAGAGCATAAGTATCTTAGACTTGATTTAAACCTTCCTAGGGTTCAAGTCTTGAAATGGCCGAACCATCATATATAAGAAATATTGTTCAACTTAACCTAAGATCATGGCATGTCACATTAGCTTCATATCTTGTCTTATAAGAATCATAGCATGCTTAAATTTTTAGGTTTAAAGCCCTTCTAGGCTCTCAACTCTATCTTGGCCGAATATACATGAATATGGAATCAAGTTTAAATTGACTTACAAGTGGGGAAAAACATCAACAACACCACTTATCATTAGGTACATATCATAAAAACAAGGTAGCATGCTTGGTTTAGGTTTAGAGCTCTTCTAACTCTTTTGTTCCTTCTATGCCGAAAATCCAAGTTCATAAATTTATGTTCTAGCCAAACATTCTAGCATGAAAATATTAGTTTATCTCTCCTACCATAAGGTACATAACATAAGCAAAAATCATGAACATATCTTAGTTGGTTTTCAAGGTTCTTTAAACTCTCTCTTTTTTTTTTCTTTGTTTGGCCGAAACGCTTATGAAATAACCATAGGTTTTTAAGCAATACTTTTCATAACAAACATATAGCTATTGTACCACGGGTGAGGGGAACTTACTTCCTTTCGCTTGTGGTTTTTCTTAAGTAGGAAAGTGTTCTAGTTGTTAAGGAAGGGAGAAGTTTCTTCCTCTTGTGCCTCCTTTGATTTCCTTTGCTTGGGGAGGCTAGAACTTGAAGGTTTCTTCTTGAAAATTGGCTTCCTTGGAGAAGAACTTGACTTAGTGCTCGGATCAAGGAGTGGGTGGATCTCCTAGTCTCGGTGAAGAAAGAAAAGAAGGAGGAGGAAGAATGAGGAAAATGGGAGGTTTACTTCTCATTTTTTTCTATTTATTCATCATGAGAGAAATTTATGCCCTCATTAATTTTCCCTTTAATTCATCCATTATTCTTCTCTTGATTCCCATGAAAAGAATGAGGAGAGGGAAGGGTGAGGAAAACAACTTGCTTCTTCTTATTCCTTCTCTTAATCAAGAGGGAGAAGAGGTGAGCAATTTGGTTTTCTCTTGCTCCTTGTTTTATTTTTCTTCTCTCCTTTAACCAATATTTTTATTCCTTCCTATGCATATGTTACTTTCTATCCTAGTGGTGACCATGCCATTAATCTTTCTCCATTATTGGTGGGAGGTTCAAGGTTCAATCCTTGGCCTTACCTCTTATTTTTATTTTGTTTCTTACTCTTCTTTTTCTCTTATCCTTTTTATTTATTTCCATGCTCCTAATGAGAATAATACCTATGTATTTATATAACAAAAATTCATGGGTGTTACAGTACCCCATACCTCATAGAAAGTTCGTCCTCGAACTTAGAATAACGATGGATATCTCCGTTTCATATCATCTTCCCTTTCCCACGTAGCCTCTTCGTGCCGTTGATTTTGCCACAGGACTTTTACTAAAGGTATTTCTTTGTTCCTTAGTCTCTTGACATCTCGTTCCAATATCTGAATTGGTCGACTCTCGAATGCCAAGTCCTCTTGCACTTGTACTGCCTATGGTTCAATCACTTGGTCGGTGCCCAGAATACATTTCTTTAACATCGAAACGTGAAACACGTTGTGAATGGCCGACATCTCTTGCGGTAACTCTATTTCATAGGCCACCTTGCCAATTCTTTTCAGAACTTGGTATGGTCCCACATAGCGCGGACTTAATTTTCCCTTCCTACCAAATCTCATAACTCCTTTCATAGAAGCTACCTTGAGACATACAGAGTCTCCGACGCTGAATTCCAATGGTCTTCGTCGTTTATCTGCATAATTCTTTTGTCGGCTTTGTGCAGTTTCTATTCGTTGGCGGATGTTCTGTATGACACGGGTGGTGTTATCAATGAATTCGGTTTGAAACCCCATCTCTTTCTTTTCACCGCCTTCGTACCAACATATAGGAGATCTACATTTCCTCCCGTACAGAGCCTCGTAAGGTGCCATCCCTATAGTAGCCTGGTAACTGTTGTTGTAGGCGAATTCTGCTAGGCATAGATATCGGCTCCAGCTCCCTTTGAAGTCTAATGCGCAAGCTCGTAACATGTCTTCTAATACTTGGTTAACCCTCTCCGTCTGTCCATCGGTCTGAGGGTGGAAGGCAGTGCTGAATAATAGCTTGGTACCCAGAGTCTTCTGGACGCCTTCCCAGAAATGTGAAACAAAACGACCATTTCTGTCTGAAATGATGGTCTTAGGAATCCCATGTAACCTAACAATTTCTTTGACATATAGTTGAGCCAGTTGCTCGACGGAATGAGTCATCTTGATCGCTAGGAAATGAGCGGATTTGGTTAATCTATCCACGATTACCCATATAGCGTCATAGCTGTTCGTTGTCCTGGGTAGTCCTGAAATGAAGTCCATAGATATATCTTCCCATTTCCATTCTGGAATTTGGACAGGCTGTAGTAATCCTCCCGGTCTCTGGTGTTCTGCTTTAACCCTCTGACAGGTCAGGCAGGCACTGACGTACTGAGCCACCTCTCTTTTCATACCGGGCCACCAAAATTTCTTTTTCAGATCCTGGTACATTTTGGTGGATCCCGGATGCATTGCACAGGGCGTGAAATGAGCTTCTTCTAATATCTTTCTTCGTAGCTCGGAATCCTCGGGAATACATAATCGATCCCTGAGATATAATATTCCAATGTTCGTGATATGGAACCCGTTATTCTTTCCTCCTAAGATCTCTTGTTTAATCTTTTGGAGGTTTTGGTCACTGACTTGCTTTTCTAACACATTATCGAATAGGGTGGGTGCTATGGTCAGGGTGGAGAGTTGTCCGGAGATAATCTCGACCCCGTGACATAAAATATTCCTCGGTTTCCCGATAGATTCGACCACCGGTTTGCCTTCAGTATTAAATAAAACTTCAGCATATTGACTAGAATTAGGCGGCTGACCTGTAACGACAGTAGAGGCGTTTGCCACATCCTCCTTAGTGAGCGAGAAAACCCTGGCATTTGTCGTCGCTGGTGGGGTTTCAAATCTTCCTTGGCTGATTGAAGTCCCTTCTATCGCAGTTTGCATCTGGTGTAGTTGTGGAGGGGCACTCCTGTTCTGGTTATTCTGCTGGGGTGGCGCTTGAACTCGGTTGGTGCAATCTCTAGCCAGATGTCCTTCCCCTCCGCAATTATAGCACTTCCTTGAACCCTTGTGACATATTCCGGGATGCAGCTTTCCGCAAATAGTGCAATGGGGGTATCTCGGTTGCTTATTCGTTGGGCCACCTTTAGCATTGTCCCATTGTATCCTTTTTCCGGTAGAGGTCCCCTTCCAGTTTGTCTTGCTGCCTAAGGTTCTCTGTCCGTCTGTTCGGGACTGACTCTTATTCTCGTTCATTGCTTTCTGATAGTGCTCCGTGATCAGGGCACTACTGACTAGTTCCTCTGTAGTCTGCGGTCTATTAACTCCACCAGCTACGTTCAGTGCTATCTCAGATCGGAGCATTTTCAGCATCAGTCTGACTCTTTCCCTTTCTGTGCGAACCAACTCCGGACATAGCCGTGCCAATCGGTTGAAGCGTTTAACTGCCTCGTTCACTGATAGGTCACCTTGCCGAAACTCGGTGAACTCGTCATAGTGTCTGTTCGTCACTTGCATATGGAAGAACTCCTCAAGGAACTCTATCTCGAATTCTGTCCAGGTCATCAGATTAATCTGTCTTTTTGCCTTTACTCTTTCCCACCACATCCTTGCGTCCCCGGAAAAATAGAACGATACACATTTGATCTTCTCCGATACAGGCCAGTCCAATAGCTCTACTATGCTTTCTACTGTCTTGAACCATGCCTGAGCGTCCCATGGCTCGTAAGCACCTGAGAAATTCTCCGGTTTCAACCTTAGCCACTGGATCAAGTAGGTCTCCTGTCGGACTACCGGAATAGGGGCTATCGGTGGTACTGGTGCAACTACTGGAATAATGGGCACTGCGTTCTGATTCACTGGCGGGGTGACAGGATTTTCTTGCTGTCCCATTAAAGTCGTGATCAGCTGTTGTTGCTCCGTGATCTGGCGCTGGAGGTCAGTAACTACCTGGGTCAGATCCGGTGGAGTCGCTGTCTCGTCAGCTCGAGCAGTGAGTCTCCTAGCCATGCTTATCTTCATTTAATGACAATAAATTATCATTATTTCTATCCAATTTAACATAAGGTCGTTAACATTCTTATTCTACCAGCATGCATTCCTATCCTAAACTTGTGACTATCATAATTAAACAGAATAAGTAAACATGCATAATATTAAAGCATCATAATAAAAGAATTTAACTTAAACATATAAATTCTTACTTGGAACGGCAGGAGGAAGGCTTGACATGTGTGTAGTGAGAGGCTAACCTGGCTCTGATACCATACTGTAACGCCCCGCCCCTCCTGCTAAGGCCACGGGGGTTACTTTACCCTACTTAACAACTTATTAACTTATTACAGCGGAAGTCTTACTTGTAAATTTTTGAAACATAGAATCCATATGTCATACCTTACATTATTTCAAAACATATAGGAACTAACATGATAAATGTCATGGAGTTACAATCATAAAAATATCAAACAAGCATAACTCATATATAATGAAAGCAGGTCTTTTCTTCTTTAGCCAGTCACTACCACACACATCCTGCTAGCCCCTCCTGCTGCTCCCCTAGTCCATCCAACCTTTGCCCTTATCTGTGGTACAAGAAAGTAAGCTGTGAGCACTCATGGCTCAGTAAGTTCCTTTCCTACTCACAAAATCCGTATATCATGTCAACAATCACAAAGCATATATCAAAGCATAAAGTATCATAGCATATCACACATGATCATCATATATATCATGAGCACAATCATAGATATCATGGCATAATCATGGTATAAACACAAGGTAGCATGACATATCATAACATGATCATCATATATATCATGAGCACAATCATAGATATCATGGCATAATCATGGCATAAACACAAGGTAGCATGACATATCATAACATGATCATCATATATATCATGACATATTCATAAAGCATATGCAAGGTGAACTTTTAAAACATGCATCATGACTTTTTAAAACGTATAGCATGGATACTTAAACATAATCTCAACATAAGGGGATCCCAGCTTGTACCACATACATACATGCGCGTGTCCTAGTAGGTCCAAGGTAGCAAGTCTTGAACCCTACAAGGCATATACTAGGCCCGTTTCTTAGTCCATCGACCTAGGGGCACTTAGGAGCCCATCCCTAACGAGGCCCGTTTCTTAGTCCATCGACCCCGGGGTGCTTATGGAGCCCACCCTTGGTACAAGCCTTAAAAGTAAAATAGCATGTCATATTTACATAATTCATATCACTCATGTCATATTCATGTCATGAAGAGTGCTCTTGATCCCACTTATAGGGAAGCAACTCTTTTAGGCATAGCTTAAAGCATGTATAATTGAGCACACAGCATATCATGATTTTGAGCACACAGCATATCATGAACACATGCATAATTAAGCATACAACCTTTCATGATCTTAAGCACACAGCATATCATGAACTTGAGCACATCATGAGTTTAGGCACATATCATATCATGAGTTTGAGTACTTAGCATATCATGAGTTTAAGCACACAGCATATCATGAACTTGAGCACATAGCATATCATGAAATTTAGCACACAGCATATCATAGACTCGAGCACATAACATTTCATGAAATTTAGCACACAGCATATTATAAAAATAAGCACATAGCATATCATGAAACATAGCACACAGCATATCATGAATAGGACCTAACATATATAAATGAACCTCACAGCATGTCATACTCTCCACATATCATAAAGCATTGCATGTGAAGTTCATGGAAGAACACAAAATTAGGTCTCTATCCCTAGTGACAAGTGGTGGCCGAAACATATAGAGGTGGTTTAGGTTATCAAGCAACAAAAGAACATGTGAACCCTAAACATCTATCATTTCTTATGACATAAGAAGCATCTTAAGCATGTTAGGTATATGTTCCAATCTTTCTAGGTCTCTTTTCATAACCTGGCCGAAACTTATTAAGCCTCCTTTTGGGTTATTAACAACATATAAGCATGAACAACCTTAACAATTTTCATATCATATTCCATAAGAAACCACTTGAACATATTTGATTTAGGTTCCAAGTTCTCTAAGCCTTCAACCCTAACATGGCCGAAACCCTAGCAACATGTTTCTAGGTTACAAGCAACATGAAAAGGTTAAACTTTATACTAACATATCAATACATATCATGAGAATCACCATAAGTACATTTAGTCTAAGTTCCAAGCTTCTCAAGCCTTTTAATCTAATGAGGCCGAATCTTGTAAGCATGTGTATTAAGTTCCTAGTGGCATATTAGCATGAAGACCATAAGAACTTTCCTAGCATTCATTTCAAATATTAACATGGACCACTTAGTTTAGAAATTTAAGTATCCTAGGTCTTAAAAACAATTGTGGCCGAATACTAAAGAACAAGAATTCAAGTTTCAAGCAACATGTGAACATTAATTTATTTCATATCTCTTCATCAAGTAGAGCATAAGTATCTTAGACTTGATTTAAACCTTCCTAGGGTTCAAGTCTTGAAATGGCCGAACCATCATATATAAGAAATATTGTTCAACTTAACCTAAGATCATGGCATGTCACATTAGCTTCATATCTTGTCTTATAAGAATCATAGCATGCTTAAATTTTTAGGTTTAAAGCCCTTCTAGGCTCTCAACTCTATCTTGGCCGAATATACATGAATATGGAATCAAGTTTAAATTGACTTACAAGTGGGGAAAAACATCAACAACACCACTTATCATTAGGTACATATCATAAAAACAAGGTAGCATGCTTGGTTTAGGTTTAGAGCTCTTCTAACTCTTTTGTTCCTTCTATGCCGAAAATCCAAGTTCATAAATTTATGTTCTAGCCAAACATTCTAGCATGAAAATATTAGTTTATCTCTCCTACCATAAGGTACATAACATAAGCAAAAATCATGAACATATCTTAGTTGGTTTTCAAGGTTCTTTAAACTCTCTCTTTTTTTTTTCTTTGTTTGGCCGAAACGCTTATGAAATAACCATAGGTTTTTAAGCAATACTTTTCATAACAAACATATAGCTATTGTACCACGGGTGAGGGGAACTTACTTCCTTTCGCTTGTGGTTTTTCTTAAGTAGGAAAGTGTTCTAGTTGTTAAGGAAGGGAGAAGTTTCTTCCTCTTGTGCCTCCTTTGATTTCCTTTGCTTGGGGAGGCTAGAACTTGAAGGTTTCTTCTTGAAAATTGGCTTCCTTGGAGAAGAACTTGACTTAGTGCTCGGATCAAGGAGTGGGTGGATCTCCTAGTCTCGATGAAGAAAGAAAAGAAGGAAGGAGGAGGAAGAATGAGGAAAATGAGAGGTTTACTTCTCATTTTTTTCTATTTATTCATCATGAGAGAAATTTATGCCCTCATTAATTTTCCCTTTAATTCATCCATTATTCTTCTCTTGATTCCCACGAAAAGAATGAGGAGAGGGAAGGGTGAGGAAAACAACTTGCTTCTTCTTATTCCTTCTCTTAGGCTCTGTTTACTTGGGAGAGTGGAAAGTAAAATTAAGGAAAAATTTTCACGGTGGAAAAGTTTCCGTCGTTTACTTCATTAAAATTTTCTGAAGGAAAAGTAATGTAATCCATCCGCGGATAATTTTGGAGCCAAAATCAATCACCTCAAAATCGGACGGAAAGCAACGGATAGAAAAAAAAATGACGCATGTACCCTTTTTAACTCACAAAATTACACTATGTATCAAAAAAAATGACGCATGCACCCTTTTTTATTTACAAAATTACATCATAAGTATTCACCTTCCTCTATCAAGATAAACAAGTGTGCAAAGGAAAAGATTTCTTCACCCTTTCTTTTCTCTTCCTCCAAAGACAAATTTCTATCGTTGATTCCTTTCCTTTCCTCATCCATCCTCTAGAGTAAACATAGCCTTAATCAAGAGGGAGAAGAGGTGAGCAATTTGGTTTTCTCTTGCTCCTTGTTTTATTTTTCTTCTCTCCTTTAACTAATATTTTTATTCCTTCCTATGCATATGTTACTTTCTATCCTAGTGGTGACCATGCCATTAATCTTTCTCCATTATTGGTGGGAGGTTCAAGGTTCAATCCTTGGCCTCCACCTTTTACCTCTTATTTTTATTTTGTTTCTTACTCTTCTTTTTCTCTTATCCTTTTTATTTATTTCCATGCTCTTAATGAGAATAATACCTATGTATTTATATAACAAAAATTCATGGGTGTTACAGTTGCGATGTTGGGCGGTTGAGTTAAAGTTGGAGTTGTCGTGGTAGACAGAGACCTCGATCGTGCTCTGTGGGAGGTCGAGGGGGACAGCGACAGGGAAGAGTAGTGTCTCGTCCCAGCAGGGGCTAAGGGAGTAGAGCTTGGTGGCAGTGCGGCGGTGCTTGCCTCGGAATTCCAGCGAGACGAAGGGATTCGCCGATCCATTCCGGGTTTTCGGCTTCAAATCGTCTGCTTTCAAGGTCTCCACGGCCAACGTCTGCTTTCAAGATCTCACGGCCAACGTCATCGGCTTCAAAGCGAAATTATTTTGATGAGAAAATCTTGGATTTTAAAAAAAAAAAAACAGAAGACGCGCACGGGCGCGTATAAGAAGACGCGCACAGTATCAAAACTATATATTTCCTCTTACCTCTTATTTTTATTTTGTTTCTTACTCTTCTTTTTCTCTTATCCTTTTTATTTATTTCCATGCTCTTAATGAGAATAATACCTATGTATTTATATAACAAAAATTCATGGGTGTTACAGTTGCGATGTTGGGCGGTTGAGTTAAAGTTGGAGTTGTCGTGGTAGACAGAGACCTCGATCGTGCTCTGTGGGAGGTCGAGGGGGACAGCGACAGGGAAGAGTAGTGTCTCGTCCCAGCAGGGGCTAAGGGAGTAGAGCTTGGTGGCAATGCGGCGGTGCTTGCCTCGGAATTCCAGCGAGACGAAGGGATTCGCCGATCCATTCCGGGTTTTCGGCTTCAAATCCTCTGCTTTCAAGGTCTCCACGGCCAACGTCTGCTTTCAAGATCTCACGGCCAACGTCATCGGCTTCAAAGCGAAATTATTTTGATGAGAAAATCTTGGATTTTTTTAAAAAAAAAAAACAGAAGACGCGCACAGTATCAAAACTATATATTTCCTCTTACCTCTTACCTCTTATTTTTATTTTGTTTCTTACTCTTCTTTTTCTCTTATCCTTTTTATTTATTTCCATGCTCTTAATGAGAATAATACCTATGTATTTATATAACAAAAATTCATGGGTGTTACAGTTGCGATGTTGGGCGGTTGAGTTAAAGTTGGAGTTGTCGTGGTAGACAGAGACCTCGATCGTGCTCTGTGGGAGGTCGAGGGGGACAGCGACAGGGAAGAGTAGTGTCTCGTCCCAGCAGGGGCTAAGGGAGTAGAGCTTGGTGGCAATGCGGCGGTGCTTGCCTCGGAATTCCAGCGAGACGAAGGGATTCGCCGATCCATTCCGGGTTTTCGGCTTCAAATCGTCTGCTTTCAAGGTCTCCACGGCCAACGTCTGCTTTCAAGATCTCACGGCCAACGTCATCGGCTTCAAAGCGAAATTATTTTGATGAGAAAATCTTGGATTTTAAAAAAAAAACAGAAGACGCGCACGGGCGCGTATAAGAAGACGCGCACAGTATCAAAACTATATATATATATATATATATATATATATATATATATATATATATATATATATATATATATAATATAAAAATTATATATTGTCATGATTCTCTTTAGTCTCATATCTTAGTATTGATAACATCGTGAGTAGAGAAACTTCTATAAATATCTTCGCCTACGACGTTAGAAAGCATACCCTTCTCTACATTTTGGCTAAGATCAAATGTAGTATATGTTCTTATCAATTTAATATTTAATATAAAATAGAGTCTGCTATGATAACTTACTGTTGAGGTTCTCGAGACACACCATACTGCGGATGCTTCGTCGCTTGTCCATGCGCACCCACCTATCTAGACTCTTGGATCCATTTTTTTTTTTTTTGCCCCCAGGGCATAGCGCAGACGGTGGGCGCATGGTATCTCTGGCGTAATGGCCAGGGGTCGATTCTCAGGAACTAACGACCTGGGGTTTACCCCGCCATGCGCCTATGGCCTGTGTACCTGCATGAACCTCCCTCCATATCCGTGGGGCCGGCACTAGGGGGGCCGCTAAGGTAGCGGATCTACCTTTGGATCCATTTTTTTTTTAAAAAAAAAAAAAAATCAACATTTCCATAAAGAAACACTATACTCGTAAGTATCTTAAATTTTTAATTTTGAACACTATAGCCCAAGAAGGAAGCATGCCCTAAAGGAAAAATCTTATTAGCTTAAACCAATTATAACTCAACCCCTAATTCTTAAAATCTTAAATTCTAAATACATATAATATACCCTGTCAGTATATAAAATTTTTAATGTTGAACGTTGTAACCTAAGAGAGAAGCCTGAACCCTAGAGGGAAAATCTTATTAACTCAATCCCATTATAACTCAACTCTTAAATTCTAAAATTTTAAATCCTAAATATATATAATATATCTTAAAAAAAATATTTCAATTGAATTCAAGACGTCTGGATTCAACCTCAGATGGTCGGATTCAATCCAAACGCCTAGGATCTGCACAATCATGCGACAACATATATATATCCGTAGCATAGCACACTCATGTGTGTATATATATACTACGGGCATCATTAGATTTTGTTCACTAGAAGGTTATTTCTTCTAGTGTTGCTATAGTCAGCCCGGTTGAAGGCATAGACCAATAAGGCCTATGCCTAGGGCCTCAATATAATTGGGGCCCATTAATATTATATTTTTTAAAAATATATTTAATAATTGAAATTTAATTTTAATTAGAACGGGACGTTTCATTTCAAGAATGCCGCTTCGGCGCTTCGATTTTCGTGCAGGCGTGCACAGTAATATATACTGTACCGCCGCCGCTTCGATTTTCTACTGTGCGCATTGTACAACCATCTTTGAAGACCGCCGCTTCGATTTCCATGCACAGTAATACACTGTACAGCCACCTATTCCAACGAAAAATAAAACTTCAATTAATTATATAAAATAATTCACCTAGAATTCTATATAAAACTACTATAGAATTTGATTTACTCATGTTTTCGTTCTCTTAGTCTCATACTCTTATCTTGCTCATAATTCAGTCTTAGAATTTGATTCTCGACGATGATTCTTTCAGTTTCAGAATACTGAATACGACAAAACGCCCTCGGCCCTTCGCATTCCTTAATCGTCAGGTAATATTTTTTAATTTTTTCTTCATTCTTGAAATGTTATTTATTGTTCTATATAAATAATAAATTATTGATGAAATGAACCCAAATATGAAATATGGTTGGAAAAATAGATTATTAGCAGTTGTATGAAAAAAAAATTTCTCATTTTTCCTCTCTCAAACTTGATTTATGCACTTATCTCATTTATTATATATTTGTTAAGTATAGTTTATTATAAAATATAAACGGCTTAAATTAACCGATTCAAATCAAATTTAATATTTAATATTTTTTTTATTATATTTGTGCAGGTAATACTCAGTAATCAGTTTGAAATATCATCAAATTAAAATTACACGGCGTAAATCAGGTTTTATTGTTCATTTAATTCTAAGTAATTTTATTTTGATAAAATAATAGAGACTTAATTATAATATTAATATAAATATTAATATTACTAATATATTTTATTTTCTAATATTATTTTAATATAAATATGTCTATGAAAAAATATGATTCTGGATATATGAAACGTATGAAAAAAAAAATAGAAGAATTTATTCAATCTCAAAAAGGCGCACTCGATAGATTTATTATTAATAATCAAAATCAAAACTCAGAAAATAATATAATTGAAAATTTAAATGAAAAACTAATTGAATTTTCACCGGAAGATAATACTTTAAGATAAAAAGAAATCTAATGATCACAAAACAAATTCATCAAATATTAATATTAATGAAGAAAATAATTATAATTTAAAAGAAGAAAAATATGAATTAATAAATCATGAAAATATTTTTTTTAATAATATTGATGAAACCATTATTCAAAATATATATGATCCAGCACAATGGAAAAATATAAATACAAATTTAATAGATTTATTAGTTGAAAAGGGTCCAATTAGAGAAATCAATATTTCTTTTACAAATGATGAAAATTCTAGACATTTTTCTATGATTCATTACATTCGAAAATTACCAAATGGAGAAAAACATGATAGAAAATGGTTAATATATTCAAAAGAATTAGATAAAGTATTTGTTTTTGTTGTAAATTATTTAGTCAAAAATCAATTACAATTCAATTAGCAAACGAAAGATGTCGTGATTGGAAAAATCTTAGTGTCAAGCTTAAAAGTCATGAAACAAGCATTGAACATATTATAAATATGAATATTTGGTTTGATATTGAAATGAGATTGCTTAAAAACAAAACCATTGATCAAAATTTACAAGAAAAAATAAATAAGGAAAAAGAACATTGGAAGAATATATTAATAAGAATTATTGCTATAGTTAAAAATCTTGCAAAAAATAATTTGGCATTCCGTGGCACAAATGAGAAAATTTATCAAGATAACAATGGAAATTTTTTAGGTTTAATTGAAATGATAGTAGAATTTGATCCTATAATACAAGAACACCTTAAACGTATTCAAAATGGTAAAATTCATAATTATTATCTTGGTCATAATATACAAAATGAGTTAATAAATATATTAGGAAAAGAAGTAAATAATATTATAATTAAAAAAATAAAAGAAACAAAATACTTTTCAGTTATACTTGATTGTACTCCTGATGTAAGTCATCAAGAACAAATGTCTCTTATATTAAGATGTGTGGATATTTTAACAAGTCCAATCAAAATAGAAGAATATTTTATAGAATTTTTAAAAGTAGATGATACATCAGGAAAAAGTGTTTTTGATACGCTTATTAATATAATAAAGAAAATTGAACTGGATGTGAATGACATAAGAGGACAAGGATATGATAATGGAGCTAATATGAAAGGTAACAACAAGGTGTAAAAAGAGATTGTTAGATATAAATTCTAGGACTTTTTATACACCATGTGGTTGTCATAGTCTTAATTTAGTACTATGTAATATGGTTAATTCTTGTCCTAGTGCTATAACATTTTTTGGTGTGATACAACGTATTGACTCATTATTTTCTTCTTCTAAAAAATGATGGAAAATTTTACAAGACCATGTTTCTAATTTAACTCTTAAACCATTATCACAAACACGTCGGGAAAGTCATCTTGAAAGCGTTAAAGCAATAAAATATCAAGCTCTACAGATAAAAGAAGCTTTATATAAACTTGCAGAAACTAGTGATGATCCTAAAACATAAAGTGTAGCAAATTCTTTAGCAACATATGAGTTTGAAAATTTTGAATTTTTATTAGGTATGATATATTATTTGCAGTTAATACTGTTAGTAAATTTTTACAATATAAAGATATGAACATTGCTATTGCATTAAATCAATTAAAAGGTCTTGTTTCTTTTTTTAATGATTATAGAAAAAATGGATTTATATCTACTGTGATTTCTGCTAAAGAGAATGCAAATGAAATGAATATAGAACCAAAATTTCGTGAAAAACGTGTAATTAGAAGAAATAAACGATCTGATGAGAATAAAATTAATGAAGTGAAGCTTTCACCTGAAGAATCTTTTAAAATTAATTACTTTAATTATATTATTGACCATGTCATTTCTTCACTTCAAAGTAGATTTGAACAATTTAAAATATATGAAGATAATTTTAATTTTTTTATATGATGTAGAAAAGTTAAAATTGCTTGATGATGAGTTTTTAAAAATAAAATGTTTAAATCTTGAAAACTTTTTAACACATGACATGTTATCTGATATTGATGGTTTAGATTTATTTTTAGAATTAAAAGTTTTAAGAGAAATAATAAATCCAGAATTAAAAACCGCACTTGAGGTATTGAACCTTATAAAAAAATTAATTTTTTTTCATAATGCATGGATAGCTTATAGAATATTATTAACTATACCTGTTAGTGTAGCTTTAGCAGAAAGAAGTTTTTCAAAATTAAAATTAATAAAGTCTTATTTACGTTAAACAATATCTCAAGAAAGATTAAATAATCTAGCAATTTTATCAATTGGAAAAAAATATTATCAAAACTCGAATATAAAAATTTAATTAATAATTTTGCATCTCGAAAAGTTAGAAAACTAAATTTTACATAAAAAATTATTTTAAATTAATATTTTATTTTTTTTAAAAAAAAATTAAACCCACCATTGTCGGTCCCAAGTTTGAATGAAAAATGGTGAGGAAATTTTTTAAAAAAAAAAATATTAAAGGCCTAAATGTTTTTTTTTTTGCCTAGGGCCACGTAAAACCTTGAGACGGCCCTTGCTATAGTACTGCCCATGTTTCACCAATCACCACCTAATTAATCAGCAAAACACGAACTAAGAAAGAACATGATTCTAATTATTGGCAATGCTTGAATCAGTTGTATCAATCTAGAGATGGATTGATTAGTCTATTGAGTCAAGTCAACTAACACGATGACAAACAAGCTGTCGGCCTACTGTAGACAGAAGGGCAACCGGAGAGTCATGAGGTTCGAAGGAGATGGCTCGATTAGGGCGGTCAAGCCAGATCAATTAACATCGTGCCAAACAAGTGGCTTTCATTGCGCTAGTAGAGATAATATTAATAAATCATGCGTCAAGTCAAATTAATTAAGGTAATGAAACGAATTAACCCCAAATCCATAAAATAATGTGATATATTATGGATCATAGTCTAAATTATCTTCCTAAAATTGTCAAGTCAAGCAGAGTTTTCAAACAAACAGCATCCGCGTCAACATGACAATTCGAATTGGACCATTTTTTTCTCATTACGTGCCAATTTAGCATATGCATGCGATTACTTAATTGGATTTTTCTTGCAATATACTAGTTAATTTTCTACTTGAATTATTAGATTTCCTTGATGTAAGACTGGTATGAGATTAATTGATTTCACAAGGGTAGAAAAAAAGGAAAATGAAAAATTGGGTTTGTTGTGAAAATAATTGAAAATCATAATTTTTGTGTGAAATTATTATTATTATTATTATTACTATTTTTTTTAAAAAAAAATAAAGGATAAAATTATTGGATGATGGTAATGTGCAAGGAGTCATTGACTAGGAGCAACAGTGACCGTGTTTCATTCTTCATGCTCTGTTTATATTGTTTTGTTCTACCAATTCATTTAATTCATTCATATTTCCTTTTCATGTAAATTGAATGGAAACTTCCGGTCATTTATGTATTATTTATTTTACTAGTCTCGTCCCTCTGCCTGATTCTTGAGCCATTTATTAGCATATTAAAAAAAAGACTGATACAAATCTTATTAGCCCAACTTGTAATTAAATTAGATTAGAAAATATGGTTACGCAGCACCAGAATTACATAAAGGAATTAGGACGGTGATCATTATTTTATACCAGTTAAAACAAAATCAATTCATGCACGTGAAAACGCGAGAAAACAGATTGGCATTTTAATGAAAAAAAAACACGCACGTCAAAAGAAGCTGAAACTTCCTCGTCATATTGCATATTATCTCAATCCTTTAGTTAAGTAATCACACTAATATCTTACACATGTTACCATAGCAAGAACGAGTCAGTCCACCACTGCACTAATGACTAAAAACTATTCATAATTTATCTTTTCCATACTATCCTAAGAATAGATTGACAAAAATGTCACGATCGAGCGACCGAATTTTACCACAAGAACCAGCTAATCACCAATCAGTCTATATGTAATTACAATGATGATCTTATCCGAGAGTCGAGGTAATAGATGTTGGGGACGTGACGCTCCTGATGATTGGTAGTGGACTCTTCGTCAATGAAGCTTGCAACCACAGCAATGTCAATACCGAGCCGGGGAGGGGTTCCCCGACGATGACCCTCCGACGCTCAAGTCAAACATCGGCGATGTAGAAGAAACGAGGAAGCAAAATGACAGAGTAACTGTGACTACTGTAGAGATTATGCATACATCCGTCGAAGCTTGGGGTCTTTATATAGGACTCCCTGGGAGCACGTGCATGCTCCCCGATGCGTGCATGCTCCTCAAAGCGTGCCCTGAAGAGATGTGTCAGAAAAGTATCTCTAACACCATACATTAACGACCCGAGCATATCTCTGACAAGATAGCGGAAGCCTTTATCGTACGATTTTCTACCAAGCGTGCCCCTCCTTATCACCGGATTACATGTCTCCCCCTCAAGTTTAGTTGAAGGAGGCTGCAAATCTGACTGACTAGACGAGCTAGTCTGGAGATCGGTTGGTTGATCGACTGTGATACTGGTTGGAACCCCGATCGGTCTGCCCAAGGGTGTCGGAGGACCCTGCGATTGCTCCTTGAGGCCGATCGGTACTTCGCCACTCGCACTTGGAGAAATTTGCAGTTTCTATCCTTGGCTGAGAGCGGTCAACACTGACATCATCCGAATCCCTTTGGAATTCGTGCAAATCATCTCCATTAAAGTCGAGCACGCGCTCACGCCTGTTAATGGCGTTCATTAAATGCTGCCCCTGTAGGCATGTGCCACGTGCCACTGCCGCTATCATCGCATGCCCAAAGCGACAGACGTTGATGTGACGTTTAATGGTTTGAATTCAACGGCTGGATCTGCGCTTCGGCTTCCGTGACCTGGATCGGACGCCCCCGGTCGGCCGAGCTCAAGCTTTATAAAGCCGCGATGTCAGCGTCTTTATCCTGTGTTTTTTACGAAGGCTGGCGGCGTTCCTCTGCCTGACCAGTGCTCCGTCGATCTCCGCTCTTGTTTTCGACGACCTTTTCTTCTCTTGTAAGCTCTTCTGTTCCTTTCCGTTCTTCAATCTTTTTGTTACTTAGTTGTTTTCCGTTATCCGCTGTGTTCTATGGCTGTCTTTCTTCTCGTCGAACTTGTTTTCTTGTTTTCCGACAATGACCAGTTCTTCACAGTTGTCGGACCCCTCGCCTGGGCTCTGGTATTCTACCATGGAGACCATGTTCGATGCGAGCGATGCCAAAAACCTTAGAAATGCCTTCGAAATCCCTTATGACCATGAGGTCATTCTGGTTTTTTCGTCCGATCGGCTACATTACCCGCCGACCGGCACCATCTGCTTGTTTCGAGACCAGTTTGTGGCCGATTTTTGCTTCCTGATCCATCCTTTCATCCTTGAAGTTTGTAATTACTTTCGTGTTCCTCTCCCCCAACTAGTACCCAATTCCTTTTGTCTGCTGTGCGGCGTTGTCGTCCTGTTCGGCTGCATGACATCCCTTTAACCCCTCAAGTTTTTAATTATTTCTACTACCCCAAGCAGCCCGAGCTGGGGACCTATCTCTTTCAGTCTTGGATTGATCTAGTATTTTTTGATAAGATGCCTACATCGAATAAACACTGGAAAGAGTATTTCTTCATCATGCGGCTTCCCGAATGACTAAACTTTCGGACCCAATGACAGGTCGGACTACCACCTCCGCTTGACCTGAAGAAGTATAAAAGCTGACCAGATTACCTTCACATCGCGAACATGCTGGTCGGTCAGAAATACGATATTCACAAGCTGCTGCACGAGGGCGTCATGTATATCTTCGGGTTGAGCCTAATTCGCACGAGGCTCCTGAGTGGCTTAGGTATGAAATTTCTTGGCACTTCTCCCTTAAGTCTAACTGATTTGCTTTTTCTCTCTTGCAACCAAAACCATGATGCGAGCGCGTGTGGCTGGCCTGACGAAGCTGAAGGATGTCGAGATCGAAGCGGCTGCTGCCAAGGAAATGGCGATCCTTGGCCTGGCGCCGATCGGCTCCAATGAAGGCACATAAGCCGAGAGCGGGGAGACCCCCACCGCCGTTCAAATGACCAACATCGAAGAGGTTGTTGTGCCACCCCCAACTCTCGAAGCACAACCCATTGCTCAGACCGAGGGTATCGAGTCTTCTGATGAGGGGTTGCCACACATCAGGCGCAAGAGGCGTCGTATGGAAAACACCTCCCGATCCGCCACCTCGCCTGTGGATACCGCTGAGGGCACTTCGTTTCCTGTGGCGATCCCAACAGTGGAAGCCACCTCGTCCGATCGGACACCCTCTCTGGTCGGACCGTTGTCGGAGGCCATCGTCGCTCCTCCAGTCTCATTTTTGCCATCACCCCTAACTCTACTCCGACCACTTGTGTCTAGGATCGATCTAGCATCGGTCGCCGCTCCGGGTCCGACTGTTTCCTTCTCGTCAGACCCGAGCAGCAGGCGATCGGTGACGACGACTATCAACCTTCCGACGAAGGACTATCTTGAGCAATGCGCCCGTCCGACCATCCCCGAACACAAGATCCTGATTCGCGGGCCGCTTGTCGGTGTTTGGGAGGAGGCGAGGGCCCGAGTGACCACGATGTCTCCCGGGCAGCTTTGCAACAACCATGTGCGAATGTCTACAGGGGTACATTTTTCAGTTTCAATTCACGCCTTACCTCCGATCGACGCTTGACCTTTGTCTTTTTGTCTGCAGTACTGGGTGGAGAGCGTGGTCATGTGCCAACAACTCGCCTTCGTGGAGGAAGGGCTGAAGAAGCTCAAGCTTTCGGGCGAGGCTTCTTCCTCCCAGGGACCATCAGTCGCCTAGCTGCAGCTCGACCTGGAAAAGGCCCAACAACTCCTCGCGGCAGAGCAGCAGAAGTCGCCCGATCAGGCTAGTAGGCTGGCCCAGATCGAGACTTAGTTAAAGACCTATGACAGAAAGCTCGAGCTGGCCTCCACGAGGAAGCAGCGAGCCATCGCCGACCTAGAATTGAAGAACCAGGAGGCTCGATGGCTCGCCCAAAAGCTCAAAAAGGCCGAGGACCATCTGATTGCCGAGCCGACCTACCGAGCGGTTGGAGAGGAGTCTCTGAATAAGAAGCTCAAGGAGGTTGAAGATGCCCTGGAGGCCTCCCGTTCTACCCTGACAGTCTACCAACAGGAAGAGCCGAGCCGATTTGCAGTGATGAAACAAGAGTATCTCCGCTCGGACTAGTTTACTGAAAATGTTGTCCAGAGGTTTGTCCGAGCGTTCGAGTTAGCCGTTGATGGGACCCTCCAACAGCTCAAGGCGGGCGGTCACCTCCTCAAAGCCCTGACAGACGGCGTTATCAACCGCAATAAGCTGAACGACTCCATGCCTGATGATGTATTTGACTATATAGAGTGAATTGGAGTCTTGTAAAAGTTTTGAGTCTTAAATGTAATCCTGCCGCTCGGCAGTATCTTTTTGCGAAATGAACGTTTTGCCCGCTCTGCGTGGCTTTTCTTCACGATTTATTTGTTTCCATGCTTGGTACCAAGTGTTTTCGCTCAGCTACAATCATGGCTATTCCGGCGACTTGCAGGTCGTCGATCGACCATTTGATCAATTCAAACAAGGTTCATACCTTCTCCTGAGTTTAAGGTCGTCGCTCGATCGTTGTTGGGGACCGGGGTTTAACGTCGTCGCTCAACGGTTTGGCGAAGACGTGGGTTTAAGGTCGCCGCTCGGCCGTTGATGAAGATCGGGGTTTAACTTCATTGCTCGACGGTTCGGTGAAGACCGGGGTTTAAGGTCGTCTCTCGACCGTCGATGAAGACCGGGGTTTAACGTCGCCGCTCGACGGTTTGGTGAAAACCGGAGTTTAAGGTCGTCGCTCGACCGTCGATGAAGACAAAGGTTTAACGTCGCCGCTCGACGGTTTGGTGAAGACCGAGGTTTAAGGTCGCCGCTCGACCGTCGATGAAGATCGGGATTTAACGTTGTCACTCGACGATTTGGTGAAGACCGGGGTTTAAGGTCGTCGCTCGACCGTTGATGAAGACCGGGGTTTAATGTCGCCACTCGACGGTTTTCATAGAGGTTTAATGTCGCCGCTCGATGGTTGGGCATGTCGTTCGGCACAAAGCTTGAAGCTTAATCTTTTATTTCCTGTCCTGCATTCAAGGAACATAGGGGCATAAAGGTACATTGATCACATCAGTGCACCTCTCATCCGACTCGGTAAGGCTGGAGATGGTTCGTATTCCACGGTTGTTCTAGTCATCACCCGTCCTCGTCCTATAAATAGTAGGCGCCCAGCGAAGTTTTTCTACGACCTAGAAGGGTCCAACCCACGGAGTTTCCAGCTTGGTGATGTCGCCGACCGACTTTACTTTCTTTCACACCAAGTCGCCGACCTGAAACGATCTTGGGATTACCCTTCAGTTGTAGCTTTACCTCATTCTTTGTCGGTATGCCATCAGCCGGACAACCGCTTTAGCGCGCGCTTCGTCCACCAAGCCCAGCTCCAGAAGCCTCCGCTCAACGTTGTCTTCGTTGTAGTGCTGTATCCGGTTGGATTCAACCCCAACTTCGACGGGGACGACCGCTTCGCCGCCATATACCAGGTGGAAGGCGCGTGACCTCGGTCCCTTCCTTGGGAGTTGTGCGAATCACCCATAACACGTTGGGGAGTTCATCTACCCAGCTCCCTCCGATGTGGTCGAGCTGAATGCGCAGGATCCGAAGTATTTCTCGATTGACATCTTCCACCTGTCCATTGCTCTGAGGGTAGGCAACCGAAGTGAAGGCTTGCTGAATATCGTACCCTTCGCACTACTCCTTGAGCCTCTGGCCCACGAATTGTCTCCCATTATCGGTGACGAGCCAGCACGGGATCCCGAATCGGCAAATGATGTGCTGCCAAATTAACTTCATGACTATCTGCTCGGTTATCCTTGCCAACGACTCGACTTCAACCCATTTGGAGAAAAAGTCCATCGCGACGAGCAGGAAGTTCCTCTGCCCCATCGTCATGGGGAGGGGCCCTACGATGCCCATGTCCCATTGGTCGAACAGACAGACCACTGTGGGCGCATTCATCTCTTTGGTCGGCCGGTGTTAGAAGTTGTGGTACTTCTGGCAGGATAAGCAGGTGACAACCGTCCGAGCGACATCCTTCTGGAGGGTTAGCCAGAAGTATTTGGCGAGTAAAACCTTCCTTGCCAATGAGCGATCGCCCGAGTGTCATTCGCAGGATCCCTGGTGTACCTCCTGTAGTATGTAGTTGGCATCCTTTGACCTGACGCACTTAAGTAGGGGCCTTGAGAAAGTCTTTTTTGTAGAGCTGATCTCCGATCAAGGTAAACCGACCAGCCCTCTTTCTCAAGAAGCGGGTCTCCTCCCGATCGGACGGTGTAACTCCCGATTGCAGAAACTCTGTCAGCGCTGTCCTCCAGTCGTCTGGGAAGGTAACTCCTTCCATCTGGTCAATGTGGGCCACTAAAGTCACCTGCTCGATCGACTGCGATATGACGATCGACGATAACGAGCTAGCCAGTTTGACCAATTCGTCTGTAGCTTGGTTCTCCACTCAAGGGGCCTTCTGTATTATGACCTCCCGAAAGTTGGTCTTAATCTTTTCAAAAGCCTCCACGTAGAGCCTGAGCTGCGTGTTACTTATCCCGAACATTCCGGCTAACTGCTGCACAACCAACTGTGAGTCCGAGTGGATGAGGACCTTGATGTTTCCGATGTGCTGGGCAGCTTGTAGGCCAGCTATAAGTGCTTCATATTCAACATCATTGTTGGTCGCCTAGTAGTCTAGCCGAACGGACAGCCGCATCCGCTCCTCTTGGGGGAGATGAGCAGTATTCCGATCCCGCTCCCTTGTCGAATGGCCGAGCCATCTACATATATTTTCCAAACGACTTCTGGTTCAGGATTCTGTACCTCAGTGACGAAATCCACCAAGGATTGCGCTTTGATGACCGTTCGGGGCTGGTATTGGATATTGAACTCGTTGCTCTCCGTCGTCCATTTGATTAGCCGTCCGGACGCTTCTGGATTTAGCAGGACCCTCCCCAAAGGACTGTTGGTCATCACGATGATGGAATGCGCTAGGAAGTAGGGGTGAAGCCTCCGAACGGTGAGCACCAACGTAAAAGCCAATTTCTCGAGATCGGTGTAGCGGGATTCGACATCTTTCAATATATGACTCAGGAAGTACACCGGTTGTTCCTCACCGTTCGACCTAACTAGCGCCGAGCCGACC
Source organism: Zingiber officinale (assembly GCF_018446385.1). Lineage (NCBI taxonomy): Eukaryota > Viridiplantae > Streptophyta > Magnoliopsida > Zingiberales > Zingiberaceae > Zingiber > Zingiber officinale. The sequence goes on from NC_055995.1 coordinate 118,123,489, forward strand.
ACATGCTCGATTGAGGATAAATAAATTCTGAGTGGCTCGTCGACAGTTGGCTTGGCCAATACAGGCAATGAATTGAGGTACGCCTTTAATTCCTCAAACGCTCGGTTACATTCTTTGTCCCATTGAAATTTGGTGGATCGGCGTAAGATCTTGAAGAACGACAAGCTTCGGTCGGCTGACTTGGAGATGAACCGAGATAGTGCAGTTATCCGACCGGTGAGACGTTGGGCTTCCTTGAGATTGCTTGGTGGGGGCATATCTTGTAGTGCTTTCACTTTGCTGGGATTTGTCTCGATGCCCTGCTCGATGACGATGTAACCTAGGAATCGCCCGCTCTTTGCGTCGAGCAGACACTTGTTTGGATTCAGCTTGATTTCGTACGTCCTGAGTGTCTGACAGGTCTCCTGCATATAGGTCAGTTGCTCAGAGGGATTTAATTAGTATGTCGTCGACATATACCTCTATGTTGCAATCGATCTGCTATCGGAATACCTTATTCATCAGCCTCTGATATGTAGCGCCAGCATTCTTTAGCTCGAACGGCATGACGTTATAGCAGTAGGTTCCATCGATCGTGATGAAACTAACATTCTCTTGATCTTCTCGGGCGAGTGGCACTTGGTGGTACCCTTGATACGCATCCAGCATGCATATTAGCTCGCACCCGGCAGTGGAGTCTACCATCTGATCAATCCGGGGTAGTGGGTAGAAGTCCTTCGGGCATGCCTTGTTGAGGTCTCTGAAGTCGATGCAGACTCGTCACTTGTTGCCCGACTTTAAGACCAACACCACATTCGCGAGCCAGCTCGGGAATTGAACATCGCGTATGTGGCCAGCTTCCAAGAGCTTCTCTGTTTCCGCTCGGATGATCAAATTTTTTCGACGCTGAAGTCTCTTTCTCTGCTTTACTGGCCGAGCGTCTGGCCTGACATGGAGCTTATGCTGCGCGACACTCGGGGAGATCCCGAGGATCTCGTGCGTCGACCACACGAATACGTCGTGGTTTTGTTGGAGACAGGCGACCAGCTTTGCCTTCTGCTCAGCTCCCAGGTCGGATGGAATGAAAGTCATTGCCCCCGCTCGGCAAGGATGGATCTGTACTTCTTCCTTTTCTTCATAGACTAGAGTAAGGGGTCTTTTAGTGATGGCGCTTACCTTTAGTCGGGGTGTCTTCCGAGCGGACTTGGCTTTGGTTTTGGCCATCTCAACATAACAGTGGCGAGCGGCCAACTGGTCGCCTTTGACCTCTCCTACCCGGTCTTCTACTGGGAACTTGATCTTCTGGTAATATGTTGAGACTGCCGCTCGGAATTCGTTGAGGACCGGTCAGCCCAGAATGACGTTGTAGGCTGAGGGGGCATCCACCACAATGAAGTTCGTGGTCTTGGTCCTTTTGAGCGGCTCCTCTCCGAGCGATATGACCAACTTGGCTTGGCCAATCGGCAGAACCTCGTTGTCAGTGAACCCATATAGTGGGGTTGTCATCGGCAGTAGCTCGCCACGGTTGATCTGAAGCTGATCGAAAGCCTTCTTGAAAATTATATTCACCGAGCTCCCTGTGTCAATAAAAATCTGGTGAATTGTATAGTTGGCGATTACCTCTCGAATGATGAGAGCGTCATCATGAGAGACTTCCACTCCTTCGAGGTCTCGGGGTCCGAAGCTGATTTCAAGCCCGCTCGCCTTCTCCTGACTACAGCCAACGACATGAATTTCCAAGCACCGAGCGTATGACTTTCTGGCTCAATTGGAGTCTCCGTTGGTCGGTCCACCGACGATGATGTTTATCTCCCCCCGAGCGGCATTGCTTCTATTTTCCTCCTCCCGAGCGCTTGGTCTGTGTCGTTCGTGTGAGGCTCGGGAATGGTCATTGCTCCTCTATTGATGGTGGTGCTGCCACTCGGGTGATCGCCTAGCATCTTCTCGCCGTCCGGCGGTTTGATGCCCGTGTTGCCGGTTGGGTGAAGGCGATCGGTGACGATAACCCCTTGGCGCCGGTCGGGCGATCAGTGTAAACCCGCGACATTCACGGGTATTGTGTGAAGCTGACTGGTGGAAGGAACAAAACATAGGCGTCCATAGCTTGCCCTTCGTTGGTTTTGGTAGCTCAGAAGCCACATGTTGCACGACCTGCTCCCTTGTTTCTTGGTGCAGCCGACCTTCAGCTCTCGACCCTCTTGGTGGTTGGTGGCTACTTGGTGGTCGTCGTTCAGTTGGCACCGCGGGCTCAGATGACGCCTCTTTCCTTCTGGCTGCCTGGGCTTCCTCCATGTTTATATATTCATTAGCCTTCTTGAGCATATGATCATAGTCGCGGGACGGCTTCCTGATGAGCAGCCGGAAGAAGTCTACCTCTACGAGCCCCTGGGTGAAGGCGGTCTCAGATGAGACCGAGGGGATATCCATAGCTACCTGGTTGAAGCATTGGATGTATGCTCGGAGGGTTTCTCTCGGCCTTTGCTTCAAAGAAAACATATTGACGCTCGTCTTTTGGTAGCGACTGCTGATTGTAAAATGGTGGAGGAAGGCCGCTCAAAAATCCTTGAAGCTCTGTATTGATCTGTCCGACATCCTCCTGAACCATCGTTGGGCCGAGCTGGATAGTGTTGTGAGAAAGACTCGGCACTTCACCCCATCTGCGTATTGGTGAAGTGTAGCAGCGTTGTCAAACTTTCCCAAATGATCGTCCGGATCGGCCGATCCGTTGTATTCTCTGATTGCCAGGGGAGAACTGGCGGTTAATCCACTCGGGAGACGCATCGACTCTAGGCACCTTGCCCTTCCTTGCGTCCCAAACAGGTGCTTCGTCTGAAGAAGATCCTTTCTCCTGATTTGCTTGCGTAATCTCTGATGCGTTTGGAATAGAGCCCGATGGAATGGAATAGGCGCGGGTGGAGCTTCTCTATGCATGCTGGTCGGCAGTCTATTTTGCCCCTCAAATAGATTATTGCTCCGGTCGATCGTCGTGAGCCGCTCGACCTCTAGAAGCCGACGTTGCTTGTTGTGCTAGTCGATCGGCTAGTGCCTTTTGCTGCTGTTGCTCAACGATCTTTGTCACTCCCACTTGTATTAGCGCGTCGAGCTCTTCTTGAGTGAGCGTCACGGTGTGAAGTCGTCCAGCTTCTTCCATTTTCCCAACCCATATGCAGGTGCATTCCCACAGACGACACCAAATTTGATCCTGTCCGAGAGTCGAGGCAATGAATGCTGGGGACGTGGTGTTCCTGATGACTGGTGGTGGAATCCTCGTCAATGAAGCCTGCAACCATAGCAACGTCAGTGCCGAGTCGGGGAGGGGTTCCCCGGGGATGGTCCTCCGACCCTCAAGTCAAACACCGACGATTTAGAAGAAACGAGGAAGCAAAATGATAGAGTAATTGTGGCTACAGTAGAGATTATGCATACCTCCGTCGAAGCTTGGGGGTCTTTATATAGGACTCCCTGAGAGCGCGTGCACGCTCCTTGATGTGCGCACACTCCTCAAAGCGTGCCCTGAAGAGACGTGTCAGAAAAGTGTCCCTGACACCATACCTTAACGACCCGAGCATATCTCTGATAAGAAAGCGGAAGCTTCCATCGTACGATCTTTTGCCTGACCATGTCGCCAAGCATGCTGTCTGTTGATGGCACAGGTTCCCAGAAGGATATCCTCTGATCTTCCTTTTGTCCGTTACAAGCCAAACAGAAGAGTCGCTCGACCATCTATCAGTCGTCCGGGCGATCTTGTCCTCGAGCCGAGTGGAATGGCCTCTCGACCAGTATCCATTGTCCAGGCTTCGCTGCTATGTAGAACGGAGAAGCTGTGTCTGAATGTAGTCTGCTCGGTCGTCACTGTTTTGCCGGTGTGAGTCCGAGCGGGCTTGCCGGTTGTTACATGCCTTGTCTGTCTGAGCACCGGAAGCTCGGTACCTGACCAAGCTGTGCTAACGTCTGCTTCATGTAGACTTGGCGGTTCTTCCTCCCAGTCGGAAAAGAGGGTTGTCCGATCGAACGATAATATCGGGACGTTGACCAACTTGACTTTGACCTCCACCCTTTCATTGACCATCCTGCTGACCGAGACCCCTACTTATCACCGGATCAAATGACTTTTCAGTGACTTGTCCTTCCAATGCATTCCTTCATAGCTCAAATTAGGCAAATCATCAAATCGACAATCCTTTTTGAAAAAACCATGAAAAGTTCTTACCTTAAACACCCCTTATCCATTATGTCAACTATATATAGTTACTTAAAAAAAAAAATTATCATTATTACAATATATAGAAGTTACCAAATAACTATGTCATGATATAACATGTAAAAGCTACTAAACAATTGTTATAACTATTTTAAAAATAATTTTGATAAAATTAAAATAATTTTAATTAAATTAATAAAAAAAATATTTCAATATAATAATATTGAAAGTTTAAGATTTAGAATTCCTGATTTTAAACTACTACCAATAACTACTACAATTATATAGCAATTATCCGTAGCTGAATTACTTAAAATAGTTATAATTAAATATTAAATTCTAAATCCTAAAGTATAAATCATAAAATCATTTGTAACCGCTACTACTTAGATACTTTTACACGTTATAATAATTGCTATAATACCATCAAATAAGAGATATTCAACAAAATTTTTGATTGGGCACTTTTTAAATATTTTTTATATAAAAAAATATCTTTATGATAATTTTCATAATTTAAGGTGTCCTTATAATTTTTGCCCCAAGTAATTTGGGGGCCTACGTATACATAATACGTCACAGTGACCTATACCGTCGACGTAAGTTTTGCTTGCATCATGCACAACTCGAGAATCACGTTCTTTGACTTCAAAATATTGCCATGTCGTTGCCTGCCAACAGATGTGGCTGGATGCGGACATCCTCAACGAATGCAATTGTGACTTGATTGAACTTTCAATGCCTCTCTCCAATCTATTTTGAGTTCAAATTGTCCTGGAAAAGATTCTTTTAAGCTCATCCGTAAACCTGACAGCAAAAAAGAATAAAATAAAAATAAAAATACTGAAGTCAATCAAGTCTTTGAATAAGAAAATTTCGGATACTCGGTTAGGACCTTGCTTCATGTCCAACCAACCAATACATTTTAGCTTACCTCACTCCATTGACTTGATCCATCGATTGGTGACATGACCATGACGCAAGATTGATGACGTAGAGCACATTGCGTGTAGCTATCCGGCATATTAGTTCATATAGTTCCCTGCCCTGTTTACTTCTGCAAATGTTCCAATCTGATTTTTTTCTAGTCTTTTTGGTTTCCTCATCCATTCAACAGGAACACTTTCCTCCTTCCCTTCTTAATTTGCTCGACTTCATTCAGTTTTGCTAATTGCCGCTCAAGAATCTATGGATTTCGATACAGCCAGCCAGATGCCGCTCGGACTCCGACTCTCCCTTGAGAGCAATGAAGCTCCGGTGAGTTCGACTGGTTATGCTTTATAACACCTTGCTTGTATTGTACTGAATGAAATATGTTTGCAGAGAGAACCGCAAGTTGATTCTTTTGTGCGAGAAAGCTTCCCCAGAAGAGATGCCATGGAAGTAAAGCTGCATGAGATCAGTGAAGAGAACAGGAGGTTGGCTGAGATGGTGACTGACTTGCTTTTGAAACATAGCGGATCCTTTGATTTCTCGAGCAATACCAATCCTAGAGAAAATGAACAAGCCGTCTTGTGGAAAGGGAAGAGGATCGTCTTCTGCAAAGATCCTAGCAGTGAGACATTCAATGAGCTTAGTGGACCGTTCAAGAGCAATCCATCATATGAAAATCCATGCAAAAGATTGAGAGTGGACACCATGGCTAAGAGCTCCAGGATCTGTGTTCGGAGCAACCCTACTGATTCAAGCATGGTGAGTTCGATATCCCAACAATGATAAATTTCATGTTCAGATACTTGGTAGCATAATTCAAACATAGCTCATCGGTTTATGCTTTGCTACATACCTTTAATTCATTAGGTGGTAAAGGATGGATACCATTGGAGGAAATATGGACAGAAGGTGACTAGAGACAATCCATTCCCCAGAGCTTACTTCAGATGCTCCTTTGCCCCTTCATGTCCTGTTAAGAAGAGGGTATATTTAATTCACAGATGAAACATTAAAAAAGTTCATATATCTGAACAATTACCTTCTTAATGTTTTGTGATGATGTCAATTCATGATTAGGTGCAACCAAGTGCAGAAGACAGATCAATCTTGGTGGCGACATATGAAGGTGAACACAATCACCAACCCCCTTCAAGGGATGATGAACTCTGCAGTAGTCCAAGTACCCAACCATCTCCCACTGGATCCAAATCTTCTGCTACCCAAACGATTGATCTTAACGCCAGTCAACAAGACATGCAAGCTGATAAGATTGATTTGGTTTTGAGAGAAATGCTTGAATTGCCAAACCTGCAGAGGTTGCTAGCTGAGCAGACTGCCGCGTCATTGGCAAAAGATCCAGACTTCACTGCTGCAATCGCCCTTGCAATATCTGAGAAAATGTTTCAACAGCCACCAACTTAAATAGTAATAGGAATCTGGATGAACACAACTTCTCTGCCTACTTGTTGTCTAGATACAGGTGTATCATATACTTATGTGCTAATAATCCTCAATATGCCAAAACATCAATCGTTCAATGCCAAACTGCTTTTATAAACTCTCCTTGTTTTGTCTATTTTCTTCAACAGTGGAAGCAATTGCTGAGCTATTTGAATCTTCCATTGCTGGTCCCGGACGGCCATATGTTGTTCTAGCACCTGCAAATTACTTGTCGAGATGTAATCACTTGATAGTGCAATTCATACAGTTTTACAAAGATAAGACTAAGAGCATTTTCAAATATCCTGTAATATGAAAAAAACTATAAAACCAGAGGATTCTCCAATTCTTCACCATCCCAAGTATTATTATTGATCCTTCTAACTCTTTTTAACTCTACTCATCAAATCATTTGTTCTTATTTTTCATTCTGCACCACGAGAAAGCAAGCTTTATTCTGTTGGATTCTTTCAAAAGTATATATTATATTCTCTTAAAGAAAATTTGATAAGAGACATAAATGCAAATCTTGATCTAATGAGCAGAGATAAAAGGATTAATGACAATAAGAAAGAAATCATCTGTTTTACACCTTTTCCTAATGATAGAGAGCATCAGAAGGCTCCTTTGACTTTATCTTTATAAAGTCGATGACCAAATACTATATGAGGTGCCCTTGGTCAGTCGTCTGATGTTCCTCTCCATTTTTTATCTATCACTTATAGTGCTAAGTCACTTTCTTGTTTTCAGGATTTAATTGGTTTTATTATGTGAAACTGGCTTAGGTGTTCAATATGATACACAATGTTTGCTATAGATACCCATAGTCTCTGGCTTAGCCTTCATATTCGAAATCCAATCTTCGCAATCACCGATAATGATTTTCCAACACCAAACTTGTAATTTTTCTAACCTTCCTGAGATTTCACTTGATAGATGGGTTTGTCTACAAACTTTACACATTCATACGCGTTCCCAATTTTAATGGTCTAACTCCAACTCCATTTTTCCTAACATGTTTTGGAAGATGTCAACCCAGGGTAACAAGTTTTCTTTTAATTGCAGATTTTGCATAAAACAAATTCAATCAAGAAATGGATGGATTTAGTAGACTCCTTGAATAAAAAAAACAAAAGCATTTTAACTGAATTCTTATTGCAACAGTGATAATGCGGAGCTTACGAAGTTCCATTCAAATCAAGATGCAAAAACATGTGGAGCATAAGAAAAGGGGGCAAAAACACGAAAACGTGATTCGCATGTGTGCTTTTCACCAAACAAGATGCGATCTTTGAGTAATAGGGGAGATTTTCTTACAGATTTCTACACGGCAACAGTAACATACGCAACACATTTCGAACTGTGAACACAAAACTCCTATGGACAAGAATGGAAGTCGGCGGCTCACCGTCTGCCTCGGAGTCGGTCAGGTCCAAGAAACCCTCCCGCCGCCGTCCGTCTTCTACAGTTCTACTCCTCTTTCGTTGGCCGGGCCGGGCCGGGCTTGGCCGGGCTGGAGTGAGAGCTATCGAACCGAGTCAAAAGTTGTTAATTGCGTCGTTGACTCCAGCTGCCCAACCGTCCCAAAGATCAGCTCAGATCCTCCGGTCCTAAAGATTGGGCCGCAATAGCCACAAACGTGATCGTTTGAGGACTCCATCCACCGCCCCATCCACAAGTAACACAGCTCCGGCACTCTATCGTTGCCCGCTTCGATTCCTTGGTCACCGCCTCCTCCTCTCGCCTCCGCTTCGGGCGAGTTTCCTTCCCGCTCTGCTTCCCGGCGGATGGCGTGCGTAGTCTCCGCCCCTACCTTTCGCCTCGAGGTAAATCGCTATCGATTTCATTCCCTGCGCCGCCCATGGTTCTTTGTACTCGGATTGATCTATACGGCCTTTGGCTTCCTTCTGAATGTTATTTAGGCGGTGAAATCTCGCGGAGCAGCTTGCGGAGCGAGGTCGGGGTCATGTCTAGGTAGTCTTATCAAGCTTTGCTATGATTCATGTGTGTCCGTATTCGATTTTCTTTGTTTTCTTTCGGGGATTAGCGTTTTTGGGAAAATCTAGGGTTTGAGAGAATTTTTTATTAAAAAAACAATTGAAATAAAAGAATTCCGTCGCCTCAGAGATTCGAACTCTCGCGGGGATACCCCATGTTGCATTCTATGATTGGTTAGCAAGCAGTTAAAATATTTCAGGATGATACATGCACTTGATGTGGAATTGATCTTTGTCACAACCTGAACTGCTAAAAATATCCTAGTCACAATCACGAGATACATTCTGAGCCAATGTGAAATAAAAAAAAAAAGGAGGAAACATCTTATATAAGTCAAATTCTCCTATTTATACAGTACCCTCACGTAATCGTGCTTCGGATAGCAAATTGTACTAGTTTCCCCTATCAATTTCCACTTTACCAGAAACTGCTTTGTTTCCTGTTATTTGGTATCTTATAATTTTTTTCCAAAATAAAAACACTGACAGTATTCAAACAAACATGACTTATTATTCTCTGATATCATGTCAAATTGTTTGCTTGATCATCAATTGTCCCAAAAGTTTGAGTTGTTAGCAAAGTGACAATTTAGTATGTTATGCTTTTAAAAATAGTGAGGGGTGTAGACCTTTGTTGATTTATCTCATTGAATCATTATCAAATATATCCTGATTTTGCCAAATACTCAAACAAGGACTTTTAGTTGTGAATAGTACAACTTGCTGTTGTTGTATTCTCCATCGACTTAGCAGTTATGGCAAATAGCCCTGTAAACTTTCTTGATTTTTCAGTACGTCATTCAGGTTTAGACAGCTTAGCGGTGAGAAGGAGCTTCTTGTGTCATCATTCTTTCTCCCAAAAGGTGTCCTACAGGGTTCGGGCAGCAGCTGTGACAGCTTCACCCACGTTTCTAGATAATGCAGAAGAAAGAAAACTGTTGGCTGAAAAGTATGGATTTATGCAAATTGGGAAACCACTTCCAAATAATATTACCATGAAGGACATCATGGATACATTGCCTAAGAAGGTACTAATTCCCTCAGTTTTTTTTAGTCTTCTTTTAAAGTCTGTCTAATTTTTGGACATTTAAATGAAGCTATTTGAAATTGATGACATGAAACCCTGGAGGTCAGTTTTAATATCTGTGACTTCATACGCATTGGGAATTTTTATGATCGCAAAGGCTCCATGGTATTTGCTTCCTCTGGCATGGGCATGGACTGGCACAGCAATTACAGGGGTTGGTTTCTTCACCTGCTTGGCATGCTTGTCTTTAATTCATTATATATGATGCTGCACTTGATTCCTCCCTATGCAATAATGCTCACTTTGTATTTTTTTTTTTTTTGGGTATGTGGTATTTTTGTCTTTGCCTTGATAACACTTGTATTTTAAAGTTCTTTGTGATAGGTCATGATTGTGCCCACAAAGCATTCTCAAGGAACAAATTAGTTGAAGATATTGTTGGAACTCTAGCCTTTTTGCCTCTAATATACCCTTACGAGCCATGGCGGTTTAAGCATGATAGACATCATGCTAAGACAAACATGTTAGTTCCCTATTACACTTTTCATTTTAGTTTTCTTATATTTGCTTTTTTAATCTTAGATTCCTTGGAGACGGAGCATCTTCAAGAATTATATTCTAGCTCATTATCCATACACAATCGATTCAGTAACAATATAATTGAGTATGGTAAATATACATGTGCTCAACTAAGAAACTCAAAGAGAAGGTGATTTTCTTTCCTTTCTCTATCAGATTCTGTGGTTGACTTCTTTTGTCAAGTGACTACTACGTGTATGGTTTAATGTGTGAACAAATGGAAAATTTTGTTCTTTTCCTAGATTTTCTGAATTATTTGCCCAAATATCAGGTTATCAGAAGATACTGCTTGGAACCCTGTAATGAGAGATGAGTTCGAGTCCTCCCCTCTCATGAGAAAGGCGATAATATATGGTTATGGACCTTTGAAGACTTGGATGTCAATTACTCATTGGTACGTATCAGCTGCTACTTTGATTGTAGACGTTGACCCAGATTTTCTTAGCTTCTATAATATTTAATAGCAAGTAAATATCATAGTATTTTGATGTTAATCTTTCCTAAATTATCAAATTTCCTAATAGGTTGATTTGGCATTTCAATTTGAAAAAGTTCCGGCCTGCAGAAATTGGAAGGGTGAAGATTAGCTTGGCGTGTGTTTTTGCATTTATGGCAATTGGGTGGCCACTGATTATTTACAAGACGGGAATCACAGGATGGATCAAGTTTTGGCTCATGCCATGGTTGGGATATCACTTTTGGGTATTTTTTTTTTGTTACTTTAGTTTCATTCTAGTAGTTCTTGTGAACAACCTTAGTTATCCCTCTTTAACTTCTTTGAAATTTTCTAGATGAGTACCTTCACAATGGTCCACCATACCGCACCTCACATACCTTTCAAAACATCAGACGAATGGCATGCCGCTCAGGCACAACTCAATGGAACAGTTCATTGCAATTATCCGCGTTGGTAGGTTAATTCTTCGCCTACCTTTTGCTTAGGTTTTTGTTTCAATTCAGAATGCATTTCATCTTTACTTTTTGGTACTACCCAACGGAAGAATAGATTTATAAGTTTAAATGTTTTACACTTGGACAATGTGTGTACAAAGAATCAATAATTGTTTTATTGTAAAGGTATTCAAACAATAACAAATTGCATCTCTCCCGTCCTGTTGACATAATGAATATCAATTGATCAAAATTACTTTCTTTTTTTTTGTGGAAGGATTAAGGGAGTTACCTTTTTTCTTTTGTAGGATTGAGATCTTATGCCACGATATCAATGTTCATATCCCCCACCATATTTCTTCGAGGATTCCGAGTTACAATCTCCGGGAAGCTCATAAGGTGCTCCAAGATAACTGGGGAGAGGTGCGTGATAATTTTTCATCCCACTGAAAGAGTTACTCATTGATAGACGAGGCTAAAACTGTAGCATCATCAGAATTGGATGCCTTAAACTGCTTATCGTTTTCATTAACATTATTATCCTGTGGACATGAATTTGACAGTATCTCAACGAGGCCAACTGGAACTGGCGTCTGATGAAGACGATACTGACCGTGTGTCATGTGTATGATCACGAGCGGTACTACGTGCCGTTTGATGAAATTGCTCCTGATGAATCCTACCCCATCCAATTTCTGAAGGAAACCATGCCTGATTATGCATGATAGAGGCGCAACTCAATTTTCATTTCTATTTTTTTTCCCCCTTCATTTTTTTTTATCAACCAAATGAGACGATTAGAGTCCAAGACAAGTTTATGGTGCTCAGATTTGTCACTTTTCCTCTGAAGAGATGCTGAAATTTTGACTTATCACAAGGACAACAATGTGACCTTCTTATCCAGAATTTGCATACATACAAGATTGGTTCTTGTGGTTTCGGCTTTCATTGCGTTCATTGTTAGTGTTATAGGTGCATTTCCTTTCCATTCTTTATCTTTATAAAAACGGGGGACAATAATGATACTTTTTGTGATCACACACATTTAAAAAGGTCTGCGCCCCACTGAAAGTGTTTCAAAATGAAGCATACTAAAAAACAGGGACAGACTTGAGGATAAAATACAAACAAGTAAAGCGAAAGCATATCACCTGTAGTTATATATTAACACCCGATCCAAAACCTCGCTTACCATTTACTTCAGTCACCTGACTCACCTAATTATCCACTAAAGACTCACTAGTCCTAATCATTTGAGAAGTCGCCATCTACTCCAATCATAGATAGTCGCGTCACCAGCATTAGATAACAAATAAATTATAATACTAATTATTAAGGATGTCATAATTTTTTATAACCACATTTAATACTACGAAACACAATAGCAAACTTCCTATTGAAAAAAACTATGGATCCGTGGATTGTGCTGCTCTACATTCTCTACTAATATATTAAGGTAACTCAATCAGTACCGTTATAGCCCATTAATTAATTAATTAGACTTTCACTTCTCAGTACCCCACTAACAAGCCACTTTGTCCTCTTTTTTTTTTCTGCTGGTGCTTCCGATAGTTTATTAGATGCTCCATCATTCCCAGTCCCTCTATACCCTACTCCAACCCCACCAGCTCGCACTCGCACTCGCACTCGCACTCGCACTCGCAATGGAATCGAGTAGCTAGCCTTCCAACTAAGGTCGTGTAATACGACAAAGCGTGGAACGTGAAAGCATGCTATAGAAAACTCCAACAAAGAAGATAAAGTGAATCGCCCGGAAAGATCATACATTAAAAAAACACGAGGAAGAAAAGCGGATGAACAGCAAAAGGAAGCCAAAAAATTAACGGAGTTCCGATTCCAGGCGCAAAAATCGAGGAGCAACGACGACGTACATCACTGTCTCGAGGTGTCAGCGCCGGTGGCGGTGGTCGACTGCACTGTGAGCGCGGACATGCTGGGAGAGGAGGGGGCGTCGACGACGTGCGGAGGAAGCGGCAGAGGGGGGCGGCGGTTGAACTGGGCGGCGGCGGAGGAGGGGTGACAGGAGAGGACGGAGGCGAGGGAGATGGGCATCAGGCAGAGGCCCTTCCCCTGCAGGTACTGCATGGCCGATCCCATGTCCTCCGCCATCAGCTTCGCCACCTGCCGCTCCGCTGTCGTCAGGCCGTCGTTGCCCACGGCAGCCGCAGCAATGACGGATCCTGGCCGTTCTGCTCCTCTCTGTCATGTAAAAAAAAATTTTGTGCAGATTTTTGAATGCATCATCATCTCAATTACCAATCTTATCGATTAAATTCGATCCTCTATATATATATATATATCAAAGTACGCAGCAATTGTTTCATAAAAAAAAAAGAAAGTACGCAACAATTGTTGATCCCTGTGCGTACGTACCTCTGGAGACGCATCGCCGACCAGTGGTGCGACCAAGGTTGCTCCGCCTAATCTGCTCATGCTCAAGATCTGTACTGCATCGTTTGGAGATGATTAGTAAACAGTCTGATCATCTACTCTTTGATCAAAGCTTAACTACACTCTAATCAATTGTAATTAACCCTAGCAAATATAATAAAGCAGAAAGACTATCTAAATCCATGTTAAAATGGTCCCAGGAATAATACGCTAGAACTAGGGAAGAGAAGCCATTAATGAAGCTTCAAGCCATTAAAAGACTTGGAGCTGTTCTTAGAGATATGTTATCCGCATCGGGAAAACGTGGATATATATGTTATCCGGATTTGGTGCATCGTATGTGTGAAGAAAATAAAGAAATTAATTTATTAAAGATGATGAGATGAGGAAAGAGTGAAATCATACCTTCACCTGGAGCTGCAGGAATTTAACGTAGTCAATGATTTCATCCAGCATCGATGCCTTGTCCGTCTGCACCACCAACGTCAAAATTCAATTAGAATGTGCAATGCTTTTGTATGTTGTCGCAGCATAGTACTCCTAGTGGAGAGTTCGAGGAAAGAAATTAAGGGCGGGCGAGGAAGAAGAAGACCTTGTTTGCGCTGGGCAGCAACTCCTGCAAGGCTTTCATTCTCTCTGCGATCCTCTCCCTCCGTAGCTGAATCACATAAACAAACAAGAGCGGTTGAAGACAAAAGTTTGGTAGGAGAGACGAAGAAGTAAACAGGCAAGAAAAAACCAAAATTTCGGAATAGGGAATATGGAAGAGAGCGCAGAAGCATTTGATCTTGAACCAATTAAGATTCAGAGAAGCAAGATTAGAAAGCAAGAAGAAGAAGAAGAAGAAGAAGAAAGAATCTTTCTGCTTCTTTTGCAGATGGGCCTACTCTTTCTGCGATGCTATGTGGATCGGTAGCTTGCCCTCGCCTCGCCCTGATCCTTGGTCTTGGAGGTGCCTGCGAGCCTCCGCCTGTGTGCGCAGAAGAGACCGGCGCCGTTACAGCAGAGGGCTGTCCCGCCCCGGTGGTGGTCGCCGCTGACGATAATCCTCCGTAGCTCTGCGACATTCATTGACCCAAGCAAAGCATGTGCTGATTTCTTTGTTTTTCTTTACATGTATTGGTTTGTACGATTAGAAGAAATAGAAGAGACCTGAGCATTGTGATGCTGGAAATGGTGGTGTTGGTTTGGCGTCGGAGCTGGGTGCTGAAATGATCCAAGGAAGCTACCGTTGTACAATACTTCTGCCTCCTTCAGATCATTAAAAACCTCACCTTTAGCAGAAACGGAGACTTGCTTTCTCTCGTCAAGAGGAAATTAGTAAAACAATTGCGTACCAAAGGATTGGGGGTTTTGAAGCGCGCATCGACCTCTGGCGATCTGTCGACCAGACTCGAATCCCCTGCCCCTCCGTTGCCGAGGGAGAGCGGAAGCGGGACAAAGAGCCCCGTGTCGCCGCCGGCCTCCGGCATTCGCCCTAACGACTGGAGTAGCATCCGCTGCAGCATCGACTTCTCCATCGGAGAGCTTTCTTCGGCTTCAGAAGCCTGTTGCTGCCGGATACGTGAAGCAAGAAGTGATGACGACTCATCGTAGGGCGCGTACCGGATGCCTTCATACGCTGCCTGCTCCTCCGGCGACCTAACGGCCTTATCGAGCGACCTCCCGAGCCCCTGTGACCAGGTAGCTCCGAAGCCGGATATCATCTGATCGAAGAACTCGTCGCTTCCTCCGCCGCCGCCACCGCCATTCTGGAGCTCATGGGGGCCGATGTGGGCGGCGAGGCCAGAGGGTACCATTCCGCCAAGGGACGTCGCTACTCCTTGCATCTCCTTGCTGCAGGGCTGCATATCTTCACCTCAGCTACCAAAAACCTAAAGTTTTGGATCAGGGTTTCGCTGGAGGAGGAGAAAGCTGGAGGTGGAAGACGGCCATGATGGTGTTGCAGTGGGGAGTATTTATAAAACCCGCAGTTTAGCATGCGATCGCAGTGACACGCTATTTCTTATTACACTGCGTTCTACAGGTTGTCCACCAAAGCAATTACGCTATTAAAGTAATGCTTGACAGAACATGTTGAAAATGAAAATGTAGATGATCGTATGACGACCGGTGCTGATTTTTTGACACTCAAATATAATTGCAAGATCCAAGAGCACCCAGCAGTTAACTCAAAGAACTAAGGGAATAGCTATTAAAAATGCTTAAAAAGTCATCTACTTTTAAGGCCAAGCTAAGAATTATAAAGTAACTAGAGAGGAAGAAGTCACCATAAACTCGATCATGTTATATGTTTGTTGAACACTTAATTGCTGCTCAATGGAAGAAGCATAGCCATTAATCAATGGCCGTGGGTTACAGAAACTGCACTTAGGAAGATTGAATATCAAAAATGTCAACATCGTACAAACTAAACAATTGAAGGATCACAGAATTGCAAAGTCAGCATTAAAAAACAAAGCAATTAAAGATTACACAAGGACTAACAAATATTATTGTGGTCGCAGAGAAACAAGAAAATTACTCCTATAATACTTTGTACCATTGATGTTACACCTGAAAAACTAACATGCTAGCGCCGTGTAGAAACACAAGTGACTACACAAAATGACCAACACGGGCAACTACAAGTCTACAACGCCATGGTTGAGGCATTTAATCTTTACAGTGGCCAGGTCAGAAGTTGTAGGTAATTTTAACTATACAAATAGACTAATTAGAACTTAGCTACCTTAAAATTTTCAGAAATTGGTTTGTTTTTCCATCCATATAGTGGGAAACTACAATAGAGTCGCAGATTGCAAGCTTGGTACTCTCAATTCTCCAGTCGGGATATCAGCACCCTCGTTGGGTAATACCCAATGATAAAATACAGTGATACTGGGCCTAATGAAATTCAGGTATTAGAATGAGTTGTTGATAGACACTCAGGTCCGTCTTTTTCTCTTCCTTTTCTTCCTACTGGGAGCATCACTCACTGAGGTCTCATGCGTTGTATTCAACTGCACCTTTCCTGGTTCCTCTGATCCTCTAAGCTTGACTCTCCCCTTTCCAGAAGCAATATTCGCCATTGTTTCAGTGCCTGATTCCAGAGTGATGTCATCCTTTATTTTCAACACAGAGTTTGAATTGTCACTGTTTAGTTTGCCTTTCAGGGAATCCCTTCTGACCTTCCTACCAACAGACTTACGAGAGCCATCAATAGATTTCCTGCCAGATTTGTAAACGTTATCCTTCACCTCAGTTCCAGCTATATCAGAAGATTGATCAACCTTCAAACTGCCATCCTTGGGCCTCGTAAGTTCTTTCTTAAACTTATTGCCAGGCTCAGTGCTGCCATCTTTCGATTTACTTGCAGCACTCTCTGTTATTTTAATCGAAGAGCTGGTGGTATCATGAAGGTTTGAAGAGGCAGCTTTAGATGGTCTACCTTTGCGGCGATGACCAGATCCAGATGCTGTGTTACTGGTGTCAGAGAGAAAATATTACACTTAAATAAATTGGGTAACAAATAAGTATTTAAGTATAGTTCTTATCAACCTTTTTGCAGTTGGATCTCTATCAGGTTCCTTTGAGATGGAGGTTGATGTTAATTTCGTGCGTTTCCTTCTTGGTCTAATTCAATTGAAAATAACAAACATCAAACAGAAAAATATTTTGACATAAATAAAACAACCTTTCTCCAAAAAGTAACTGTACTCTACTATCTGAAACACCAAATTCATGTTAGAATTTTGCAAGACTTTTTATAATTTCAATTAATCTAGCGGACTAGCATCAGACATGCAATCTCTGAAAGGTCTTGTTGCTCAAAATATAAATTAATGAGGAATATAGATGTAGATAATTGAAAAAATATCAGGTTAAGTAGCAGAAATGTTTGTTTCTGAATAAAAAAATATTATAATTTCATAATGGTATACAAACAACTACAGATATAAATGAGAAACCAAAATAGTAGTGAGTTGCAATCTGAAAATTTCATGGGGTTCTACACACATGTAAGATCCTAAAAGTAAGTACAGAGCCATGTTAAAAAGTAAAAACCTTAGCGCAGAGCATCATTGTTTAGTAATTTTTCAAGATGTTTCAAATCATAACTACCATAAGGCTGAGTAATATCCACAATTCTTCTAATTACAATGCAGTTTGATATTATGCACTGAAATATAATATTATGCTATTTCAAAAGTTGTTGACGTTTTGATTCAGCCTGAATAAGGAAATTCAAGTTGAAAGTTTAGAAAAGGATTTTATTTGCAATCAAAACCTGAGGTGAAGTTCAGAAACCATCAGAAATACATAGAGAAAGGTTAACAAATCTGATTTAGCATAATTCCCTGAGCAAATATTAAGAATTAATATGAATAATTAATTATTCATCGCAACAAACCTGCAGAAAATAAATTGTGGAAATGTATTTACACCGGAATACATAAAAGCAGAATAAAATTCAGAAGAGTTTTTAGTTACGTGAAATGGTAACACAACATACTCTTCTGAAGAAGCATCACGATTTTTGGAATCTTCTATTTGTTCCTGCAGGCCAAATCAGTGGAAATTAGTACAAAAGCAACATGACATATAAAAAGAGATTTGGAATAATTCACAGACCGTATCATGTTCGCTGCCATCCTTAATCAATTTCCAACGTTCTTTACTCAAAAATAGTATTTCTACCTCACCATCAATATAGGTAACCTGAACAGCATTGAAATGTTGTACAAAAAATAAAAGTCACATGTCATACTAGATTGCAGAACCAACAAAAGCCACAGGCAGAAGCTGACATTATTTATACCTTGTGCTTTCTAGAAACATTGTCATAAGAATCAACAACACCGTCATAAAACCTGAGAGAAGAAATTAATGCAAAATAACAATTGTCAACTAAATAACATAATAGTTAAGTACTATCAAGAAACCTTGGAAAAGGACAAGCTAGGATGTAATGACACCATTGATACAAAGTACTAAATATCAATGGCAGTAAGAGAGACATAGTAATGCAAACTTCAGTTTAGCCAAGTCACTTAATTATGTCCATCTACTAGATGTAGGTTGAAAACCATTAACAGAGTAAGAAAACAATGGGCAAAACCAAAGGGTTCAACAACCAAATTTGTGGGTTGGAAGTTGATATGTAGAGAAATGAGATATGCATATGATTGCTATTTTTGCTGATTGAGGATAGCATTCCTAGATGTATGAGAGAATATCCAAAAGACGTGATGCAGATGGAAACCAAATAAATGGTTTAGTTATAGATAATGATGGGAGAATATAAAATCTAAGAAAGGAAAACAAATAAAAGAATCAATTAAAGTAATACATTTAACTATAAATAAGGTTATAGGAGGAATACAACAAAATGAAACAACAAAATTATAGTGCACACAGCACATGCAGTACATCCATACTATTCTGTTGACAAGGAATCTTTCCTTCTGTAACCCAACCAGGAAATGATTTTTCAGAATTTGCAACAAATAGCCATTTGGCTTCAAGTGAAAATGTTTCTAACAGTGAAATCACATAGGCCAACAAAAAACCAGAGCAAATTTCATACATAAACAAAATTATACTCACTTCTTATCCATTGGCCACCATACACTAATTTTGGAACCAACAAGGTCCTCGCCCAATTCTTTCTTGCGAGTTCGTATTCCAAAAATCTAAATGAATAGAAGTGCTTAAAAATCAAACCTCATATTTATGAACTAAGAGGGAAAATGAATAATGGCAATACACAGTAGAAGACAAAAAAGAAGCAAAATAAATGTCTAAACTATATAATAATTATAGTCTAAAGAAAATAAAAGTGATTCCAAATCATCCTAATCTACAAAAAAATAATTACAGATAAAATCTCAACTATAGTTCATAATATGGACTTCTCAAATCTTTTAATTTGAGTTAAGCCAATATTATGTTACTTAGATGACTATCTAAATAGATAATGACCATTGTGTATAAAGGATAAAGGGCAGCCCGGTGCACGAAATTCCCGCCAATGCGGGGTCACAGGGAAGAGTCTATTATACATAACTTTATCCTGCTTTACAAGAAACTATTTTCTGAGACTCGAACCCGTGACCTCTAGGTCACACAACAACAACTTTACCATTGCGGCATTGTGTATGAAGGATAAAGGGTAAAAAAAAATTATAAGCATCATGCGTAACAACTTATATTAAACAGAAATAAATCAATAATACTATGAGTGAACATTTTAAAAAGCATGGAGGTATATGGAATACTGGTAAATTGCAAGTGTGTACAATTTATCAAATATAGATGTTGTACAGGAACATAGAAACCACTATGCATGAAGCAACAGAATTGTAAAGTCACAGAATGAAAGCAAGTAACCCTTGGGAAAATAATCCTTAGGCTCTAACAAACATACTTGTCAGTCCGAACTCTCATAAAAACACTGTACATTAAGAAACAGTATTGTAAAATCACTGAATAAAAGCAAGTAATTCTATAGTTCACAAACCCAAGGCTTTAACAAGCACACTTGTCAGTCTGAACTATCTATATACCCAACCAAACTTGTACAACTCAGATGTTACAAGTTGCAATATAACCAAAACTACACAAATGCTAACTAAAGAAAAATTCAAAGTTAAACTAGCAGACATTTAGGGAAAAATCAAGAAATAGAACCCTGGATGGGCTCCAATATGCATTATGCAGCCAGAAGGGAAAGGCCTATAATTGTCGAATAACATGATACTTAGAGCCGTGATAACAGATGTCTAGAAAACACAACAGTAGATATCTTGAAGCACAATAGTAAAGAGGAGTGAAACTATTCTGAAACATCTCATTCAGCTGGCTGACCAACACTATGGGACGACAATGAATCATCTTCCTCACATTGACACAGTGTGGACGCTCTTACAAATGTATTTAAAAAAGAAAAAGAATAACATACGAAAAAAAGATAAGTTGGTTAATGTTATACCAGTTTGTAACAGCTCTCCAATAATTATTACTGAGATGAACATAAGAAATCCTACAATAGTCCAAGTTATTGGTTGAAGACAACACCTTTACAACTGGTTCCGTGGTTGTATCATCTTGAGCCTTGAGATTGTCATGCTGCTTAATTTTGGATTTCCGTAGTTTTTGTAATGTAACTTCATCATTAGTCTTGCTTGTTGAACCCTTTCTTCCTCTTCTTCTTTGAGATTTCTCCACCAGATCTTTTGCGACAGTTGCTTGTTTGATATTAGCACAATCCTCATTATCTAATTCTTTCAACTCAGTATCTTTCAGAAAGAAACTTTTGTCAACCACCTTAGCTACTCTCTCTTGCAAAGCAGACACAGATTGTTTTGATGCAGATAAATTTGAACCAAATCGGCCCCGTTTTCGTTGGGTTGCATTAGGAATTTTCATTTGGGCTGCGGATGAATCTGTATCAGCAGCAACATCAGCTGTACAAGCAGAGGCAGGTCATGTATATTTTATGGTTCTATGATCTTTAGTATGAGATGTCTAAAAAAAATCAGTACCATCTCAAAAAAAAAAAGGCAGAGCAGCAGCATACTTACCATTAGTTTTGCGGGATTCAAGATCCAAAACAGCATCTTGCTTTACATCTTTTGGTCCCATCTTGACTGAAACATCTTTGTCAGCTGCACCAGCTGTTTTGGATTGATCAGCCAGAATAGAAGATTCAGGCTTGTGCTCTGGATAAGAGGATCTGAGTGTTGATTCACTAATATTATTACTCTTTACTGAGTTAAGCGATTTCTCTGGAGCAGTACCTTCTTCAGGGCAAAGTACTGTTACTTCCACCTTTGCAGATTCCTGAAATAGAAGGAATCAACATCCATTCATGCACCTGAAGAAACCTATCAGAAACAGCCATTTCAGACAGTTGTCATCTGCCTGAAAGACTAATGAGTGGGTAATCAAATGATGAAAAACAAAAACAAATGATGAATTATCTAACAAATCTATCAAAGAGAGATAGGCATTAAAATTAATAAAAATAGATAACACCCTTTTGGCAAATATGTGGGACCCAAGGTGCATGTTGAGAAAAACAAACACACTCATTTGTAATACTACAAAAAACTAAAAAAACAGAAATGTGATGACATGAAGTTGGTGAGAAAGAATGAGTGAAAATATAAATTAATAGATGATGATCATAAAATTCTGTTTAATCTCATCCATTTTTGGCCAGAGACAGATCTTATACCTTCATTTGAACCCTAGGCAAAGATACATCATTAGTATTATTCCCTAGGCAAAGATATATCATTAATATAATTTTGAACTTTTACCTAATTTATAACAGCATTAATACAGATTCTCCTCTATCCTTTGCACCTACAATTCTAATTGATTTAACTTGTCCAACTATACACTTGTTTGTCTTTGAACATATTTGCATCAACTTATTTCTTTATTTTTATCTTCTATTACAACAACACATAATTACTTCGGGATTGTATTCATTTTTAATTACTTTCAAGTAACCCCATATATTCATCTATGTATATGTTACTTAATCTCCAAGATTAATTGTTACTTATAGACAATAGCATCAATATTTTAGATAAGTTGACTACATCACAAGCATACATCCATTCTCCATGTTGTGGAATGAATCTCATTTTGTCCTACAAGTTAAAGGAAAATCACCTAAACTCAACATATGCAAAAATCAAGAATAGAATCTCCAATATTATTGTACCTAGATAAATTCTTTGATATCTCCCACAGTTCCATCATGCGTGTCCAACTTTGAAATTGCAAAAAAAAAAAAAAAATCCAAAATTAATGAGAAATAAAAAGGCATACGCACCGTAATTTCACCTGATGTATTTCTGTCATTTTGCTTTATTCCACCATAACTTTCTTGGCATATGGAGTCTACAAGTTTACCATAATCATTAGAAAATGAGCCAACAGATTGTGATAATTCCAAAAAATATGGTTTTAATTTCCCAGCACAATTCCTGATAACTTTTTCCCCTAGTTTGCGTACAGCAGGCAAAATATCCTGAGGACAAACAAAAAGTTAGATTAGATAATAATTTCACTAAATGAGACAATAAATGTTGAAAGGCAAACATTTACTTTATCATAATTTTTAACAGTATTCAGCAGACATGATATTAACTCCGAGGAAATATCTTCACTTTCCTCTATAACCACAGTCATAATCATCTCCATCGAAGATAAGACCACCTCAGAGTGGTTTGGCCTGAAAAATCAAACAAAAATTAGCTTACTAGTGCTCTAATAAAGTAATAAGTAATAAAATCAGTTGAATCAACAAGTAAAAGAAAGACACAAACGATACTATCCACCTACTGACAAGAAAAAAATTAAAGTGGATGCTTCAGATGTAGAAAGATGAATCAGATCATAAACGTAAACCTGTACTTGTAATTTGCAGAGTACATTAACAGCATCACTTTGACTACATTACCAAAACTTTGAAATCTGTCGGAACAAAGCTTTTGATCTTGATTTTTGGTAAATCCCTAATACCGGCATAGAGGCACTTCTATCTATAGATCACTCTTGTGTAGCATACTGTGACAGTAGAAAATGAGCCTGTTTGGCATATAATTTGGATCCCTTGAATCTTATGAATCCTTAGTGATAAAATCGAATAGCAACTATGGCCAATCTTCACTTCCTAAGATTGCCTCAGGCAAGGATCTCCTCTATCATCCTTCCAAGTTCACATTCAAATTGTATTGCCCAAAGCAACAGTCTAAACTTGATATAGGATTTAAGGAACCATTATATCTACAACCCAAAACATCAAACCTTAGAGAAGGAACATGCTTTTCTCTCTTAAGAATCCTTGATCCTTTTCTGATCTTTGTCGGATTGTATCAAAATACTGGAAATGTTGCCAAGATTTTTATTCCAAGATTAACCCATGAGTGCGTATTTCTGAATAAATAAATTTTTTCTAAGTTTATAATGCCCTCCAACCATTATAGTGTCCAAATTTGTGTATATTTAGAATCCAATGTAGTCCCAGATTCTACCATCAGATTAGCTTCTCCATTCATAAGGCATGAAGTCTATGAATGAGTTCCCAGTAAATTCTTATTGATTAAAATGTAGTGCATCAAAAACAGGGAAATATCAAAAAAATAAATAAATAAATAAGCATCAAATTTACTTATTACCTTATCGTCTTTAGAAAATGGGAAAACATTTCTAGAATCAAAGCATCACATTCAAGATCCAACATCAGAACACATGACCTAACTTTTGCAACAGTTTCCAGCATTGAAACTCTCTTGGGAAATGAGCGACTTGACAAATCATCCAAATTTTCAAATGCTTGGACAATCAACTGAAATATTTCCTGAAAATTTCAAGTTTGAAAATGTCACTAAAACTGAAACTAAACGACACAGTGGTTATCTAAAGGATATCTACATAAATACAGCTTTACTAACCTTCATTAGATCATCATCATATGGAGCTTCAGGTGCTGTTATTCTTGTGATTTCACTAAAGCATGCTGCAACAGCCACTTTAACATCTACATCTGAATGTCTCAACAGCTCCTTAGCCACAAATGATCTAATCAAGGGGTTAAGTACATTTGACATTGATTGTGCTGGGGATTGCTCCACTTTTGCTAACAAGCTCTCAGTTTTCTGGGAAATGACAGATGAAAGTGAAACAATGCAACTAGCAATGAATTTTTCACTTAAAAAACACACAAGCAAACAAAATTAAAGAATGAAAGAATTACTTAGATTACCAATCATGCACTGATTTCAATATATCACCTGGAAATCAAGAATCTGATAGGAAATAATTTCAGATAAAAAATAGAGTTTCCTAGCAGAACAACCATAAATAACTAATTGGGGTCTATCTAAATGGCCTATATTGAGTGGGTTAAACATAAACTTTTAAAAATCAACTTATCCCTATCCACATTTATCAAGTGGATCATGATTGGCATTGGCAAATCTGATTTTTATCTAAAAAAAGCTTATTGAATCAGCCAAAAGAACCAGCAAAAGATATGTAAAACTACCTAAAATAGGATGGATTTAGCAAGAAATCAGCAAGATTTAGGTGTTTCATTAACTCTCACTCAGTTCAACTCCGAAAAAGGGAAAATGAAGAGAGAGAGAGAGAGGCTGCAGCATGTGAAAAGCTACATGATTGATGAAGGGTACTCTATTGGCCATGATGGATGCAGCGTAATTTGGATGATGCAGAGGTGGAATCTTAGTGTGAGATTTGGAACAGAGGCATGCACAAGGAATATTGGCAGCATTGGCATGCAGCATGTGAAAATTCAACAATGAAGGCCACTAGAAAAGATTTCATGGTCCTTAACAACAAGCAAGAATCACAGAAGTAGTATGAGATTAACTGGACAATAAATCAGAATGCCATAGTAAATAGAACTAAGAAATGAGCTATACCAAACCATATAACATCTGAAAAAAATGGGCATTTTACTATGACAATACTGAAACAACATTGAGCAAGTAGCATAAACATTGCTTTGATACAACTGATGAATGTGTAGCCAACGTTGTCAAAACCCTATAACACAAAGAAAAATAAAACTTTAAATAAAACTACCAACTACATCAATAAACTCTGACCGATCCTCCGCTTTGAGCACATATCCTCTGGGATCTATGCGCAAATTACTCTTATAATAAGAAATTATTTTCAGGTGAGAACAGTCTAAACTCACGCAGCAGACAATACAATTTTAAGTAATTCAACGTAACACAAACCATAATTCAAACATGTATACAAATAAAATGTCCTTCCTTTAGCAACTAGCGGGGAAAGTGGCAGTAAATATTTGCTGAGGCTTACATCCAGAATCGAAAGAAGTTCATCAACAGCAGATGGAGGAGACAAAAGCCTGCTTCCAACCTCCCGGAGCTGATCCTCCAGCTCATTCTCCTTGGTTGCCATTGCTCAGAGCTTCAGATCAGGGATTCATCGATCTCCCAGAACATCTAAGAAATCAATACCCTAGGAGCACCAGATTAAATAAAGGAAACAAGGAAATAGATCGTAGCGTCAGGCTCCTAGCTAAAAAGACCACGAAGAGGATATACGTTTCGAATCATACCTTATCTTCTCCTTTGTTCGTCGGCTATTCAGCGCCCCGGCGAATCTAGGGTTTTGGAGGCCGGGGAGGTGTACCGGCTCAAAAGTTACGAGGGAGAGAGAGAGAGAGAGAGGGGGGAGGAGAGAGAAAGAGTCTGGTTTACTCGGAAGACTGAATGCCAGACCTGACGCCTGACGTTACCCGTCCGGTCTATGCAATCGGATTTATTGAGACAGGTTCACGTCCGCTTCTGGATTTCAAATGGACGGGTTCCGCTCGCTGACGTGTAGTTCATGCGATATTCCTTTACTTCATTTCAAAAAAAAAATTTTAAAAAAAACAAAATACAATGCACGAATGTCCCGTTATATGTAGTCCTGGAGAAGGATTTACATAATTCTATCCTTATTTTTTATAAGAATTATTCATCAGTAATAATTTTACTGTTGTCCAAGACTAAAAATTTACTGTTCTTTTTTCCAATTTCATCCCGTGCGTTTGGTTAAAAAAAAATACTTTCGTTATTTTTATTATTATCAAACCAACATCTCATATTAAAACATTAATTAAAACCATTATAATATAAAATAAAACTATTTTAAATAGTTTTAGTTAAAATTACTTTAAAATTAGTTTCAAAGCAAACATTCAAATGACAAACTAATGGAAGAGTTCATTCGTTTTTTTTCGTCTCACGTGAAGTGAAACCAATTACTAGGCTGCCTCCCGTCGACAGTAGAACCGGACCAAGACCGACACATTTCAAGAATTTTGATCGACTCGAAGTTTAAGTCGGTTTAACGAGTAGAACCGGACCAAGAGCGGTTCACTTACCCGAATGATATTATTGATTCGAGCTGCTCCTTCCTTCCGCTTTCCGTTGCTTTCACTGAGCTTGAAGCCCACTCGAACGACGAAGCCGTTCAGTGAAGGAAAACAAAAGGACGAGATGTCGAGCGCGGGTCGGCTGTCGGGGGCGTGCCTCAAATGCTTGCTGGTGACCTTCGCCGTCACCTCGGCGCTGTGCGTCTCCGGCCCCGCCCTCTACTGGCGCTTCAAGAAAGGCTTCGCCACCGCCCGATCTCTCTCTACCTCCTCCACCCTTCCCGGATGCGCCCCTTGCATCTGCGATTGCCCGCCGCCGCTCTCTCTCGACGCCGTCGCACCTGGTGATCCCTTCTTCTTTTTTAATTCCTCCCTTGGTTTATCTTTCTTCAATACTGATCTGGGTATTGTGGTTGATCCGATCCATATTTTTCGTAGTTAGAAGGATGGATCTGGTCAAAATTGGAAAAATTTGATAATTAGGAACTGTCAGTGACTGGGAAGATATGTTTCATCCAAATTTTCTCGGTTTCAGATTTGGCAAATATTACTAATGCATTGTATATGCAATTCCTTGTAGGCGTATGACATTCTATCTCATCTATAATTGGATTTTTGCTTCGTTGGAGTTTTCGGGACTGTCCAATTTCGTGATACAGTATGTGAATTACTAGGACAGGCAAAAAGCGTGTATCGTTGAAGGGTAATTAGGACTAGATCCTATAAATAACAAAACGAGAACATACATGAAGATGGTATTGGGAATTTATAATCGCCATTTTATCAACTTGTTTTCTAGGGAATGTTATGTGTTTTTATTTCTGAAACTAACCTAGTCTTTGACATTGCATTGTCACCCCGCACAAATTTACCTTTTTCTAATGCACTTATGAACGTTTCATATATACTTATGTTAAAAATATATTTTGAAGAGTGTGTCCCGTTGCCCTTTGATTGGTCTCGTTCCTTTATAGTAAAAAAAATTATGACTCGAGATACATAATTTGAGATTGAATATGATTTTGCCTAATCCATGAAGATGTAATAGTTCTTCTTGTAGGAGAGATAAGCTCTATTAAGTTAAATTTCTGCCCCCTCTCTCTGACCATGTTTGAAGAATTCTTCCCAACCTCCCTAACCTGCTACTGCTAGACAGAAGTGTCCCTGGATTGACATTCAATCTCATTGAACCCAGAAAAAACTGGTCAAATCCATTTCATAACATTCTTAACTTAATATCCTTCCACTATGTGGATTATTGTTCATCTGAAAAGTCTTCCATTCAAGTAGCAATTCAACATGATTCATGATTTCATTTAGTTGCCATAAACTTAAGCCAATCCCAAGAGGCTCCATACTTGCAATAAAGTTAGCCGCTTTTAGCCTCCTACTCATTATTCTGCTGAGAAATTTCATTTCTCATTGACAATATAACAGTCCAACAATTGATTCCATAAACAGCAAATTCAAATCAGTCGTACAAATATGCTTCAATTGGCCTCCATAGGCTACCATCTCTTGAACATTTCAGTCATTTTTTGGGAGTTTTGGGGGTTTTCACTGTAAGATAAAATACATGGAAATAGAACTTCTATCCGGTGTAGAAATTCAAGTGAATAACTGATCTAGTGAGTTCATCCAAATCCGAGCCTGGCATGGCAACCTATTATATATCCTTCATCCTCTTCCTGAAAAATTACTCTTGATATCTATCTTAGTTATTGAAGAGAATTAGTTACCTTTTAAATGCCATGAAAGCCTAGATCGCCAACATTCATTAATCGCCCAACACTCAACATCCACAGGTCTTCCATCATTTGAATCTCTCTTTCTCATGAAAACCCAACCAAATCCCACTTGAAGTTAAACCCTTCTTGATAAGAAATTTATTAAAAGTAATTCCATCACTCTTCAATCGATTATTAGAGCATGTTGTTTCTCTCTGCTTCTCAATGCCCTGTTTTGGAGATATTTGAAGTTGCCAAATCATGTATGAAGTTTTACAATCTAGAATTTTACCCCACATGTTTGTTGTTTCATCCAACTGTATGAAGCTTTGTACAAGTTCTATTCTTGTTCAATGTATGAAATTGTTTATTTGAAGTTTATAAAGGATTCTACTGCATTCTATTTCTTGGTACTAATGTAATTTTCCTTTTTTACCTTTTTCAGGATTGTTGAACCTCTCTGTGACAGGTAAAGAAGCATTTGTAGTTTGTTTATTGACATTGAAGCTATATTATGATGCCAAGTTTTCCAACTATATTTTGTAGTGAATTTAGGCATGGTGGCTTGTTTCTCCTTTCATTTCTTTTAACTTTCATTGTGTTCCTTCGAATATCTATAAAACCTAGGCATGTGTGTCCAGGGATAAAAAGCATCTGGTGCAAGAATAATTATTTTCTAACTCCTTTTTATGCAAAAAATGCAATGATTGGATAAATCATGCCTTTGTTCATCCATCTTTATTATTCTGATCAACGAATTTCCAGATAGGTTACTATGAGCTTGAAAGATGTTGCACATGCAATTCCTGTTTCATATTGTATTCTTTTATCGCGAAGATATGGTTTTCCAGAATGATTGAGATAGAATTCAACCAACAAGAGTAAGAACCACCATCATCATCTCTGAGACTAACCTATCTTGTCAAATAGCTTGCTGTTGTAGGACTGGAATGTTCCAAGAAATATTTCTGATTGGATCTTTTATCCAAAAGCTAGTAACTTCTCTGAAGGTTCGGATCTCACTACTGGTTTCTTATCTTTCCAAAACTAGCTCAGATTGTGTCAATGACCTATCATATATAAGTATAGTCTGACATTACCAACCTAGTCAATGACATATTATGAACTGAACCAGTAAGTTTCTTGCTCAAGTCAACCTCAAAACAACCAGTTTGAGTCATTCCTATTCATCTATTATATTCTGGTGGAGCATAATCAACTCTCTTCATCATCGCAGTGTGTGAACAGTATGCAAATTGATACTAACAACTGTCATTGGTACAAATTAGAGTCAGCTACATGCATCCCTCTTGAATATGATTACAGCAGTTGTTAATCACACCTTCATGGACATCGTTTGCCCTACGGGGACTGAGTTTATATTAGTTGATCAAACTGAACTCATATTTGATTAATGTTTTTATTTCAAAATGTCAAATTAATAAGAGTTATGAATTGGTTGACAATGGACAGAGAAGAACATGAATCTATTACAGTTAGATCACATATGTATTGGAATCATTTGATAAAGATTCATAATTAGTGACTGTAGTTTCCTTACTCGAAATAAAAATAAAAATAAAACAATCCTTTGTGTTTATGGTGATTGAAATAGATTACTGAGGCTTCTGCAGACACTCAAAATTCTTCCCAGAGTGGAGAAACTGAATGATAATGCAGTGTTGTATTTCTGAAGTAAACAATAGCTGTTTTTAGACAATATATTGCATGTTTCATTTATCTGCTTTCACTAGTCATTTTCATTAACTATTGGCACGGTTATCCACACATTTTGTGATTTTTGATCATGTTTACATCCACCTTTGCGAATGTTATCAGCTATGGTTATCTAACACACCCCTCTGCGTTGAAGATTGTGGGAAAAATGATCCTGAGCTCAGCAAGGAGATGGAGAAGCAGTTTGTGGATCTCCTCACAGAGGAAGTGAAGCTACAAGAGGCTGTTGCTGAGGAGCATGCTCATCACATGAATGCAAGCCTTCTCGACGCCAAGAAATCAGCGTCTCAGTACCAGAAAGAGGCTCAGAAGTGCATTGCGGCAACTGAGATATGTGAGGAGGCTAGAGAACGAGCTGAGGCATCCCTGAGGAAGGAAAAGAAGATAACAGCTCTTTGGGAACGACGAGCCCGTCAACTAGGGTGGCAAGCTGCATGAGCCAAGTTTTCAGTAACTGCTCCAGAACATCGCTCAGTGACAATAAACTGCATAAAGCGGACTATTTAGAATCAAAATATCAACATTTGCAAAATGTAGAGTTCAATCAGATTCAGTTAACTAACATGAAGACTTGTTATTTATTGTGTACTTGATTAGTTATTAGTTGGATTTGGACGTGTGTTATCTTTACAAGGAACAGGAAGAAATCTCCTAATCATTATTAAGGTATTTGAACCTAATCTTCATTTGATTCATGTTAGTATTTATCGCCTTTTGCATCAATTAACCGGTCGAATCGATATCTGGTTGAAACTACTGATCCTTTCCCGATCTAGCCAGCCGGTCGGACTCTGGCGGTTTATTTTCCTCGGCCTCGAAATAAACCGGGCGTAGACGTTAGAGGTTGGCGGAGTTACCAACTCCATCGGTTCGGCCATCGATTTCAACTCTCCGTGATAGAAGTTCTCGTCCCGGAAACGCGAAGCAACCTTCGTTCTCGCTTACCCTCGCCGCTTCGATCAACGCGTCGATCTCTGGTGAGCGGGCATGGAGGCGTCCTCATGGGACGCCCTTAGGAAACAGGTGCCCTGACTTTTTCAGATCCCTTGTAAAATCTTATCTGCTCGAGGTTTGGGTCTTGATCGGATTATGAACATCTAAATTGTTTTTTTTTTTTTACTTCGCTCCTTTTTATTCTGCTAACTTTGTCTTGAACTGACTGTCTGATCATGGATCCGTAAAATTTTGATTGCTCTGGATTTGGATTCCGTTGGTAGGACATGTGGGCGTCTTATTCGTTGTGCCTAAGATCTATTGTTAATTGTTTTAGTTTGCCTAAAGGCCGTTTTTCATCAATTTTGTTAAAAGAGTTTTCTTTATTACATCGCTTTGAAGTTGAAAGCATGGAAGCTTGCTTCAGATCCTCGAAATGTTTAGGCGACTTAAATTCTTAGTTGCTACTATCTCACTGTATCATGGAATAAATATATTGATGCCATATAATATGTAAGAATAAGCATTTAGTACCTATGATAACTCGGATCAGCTGTTACCGCACAAAATACAAATAATCTATCAAGTTCTTTTTACTCCTACCGTTCATGTTAATAATTTTTTTTTATACATTTCACTTTTCTTAATTATGATTTCCTGGTATCCATATTTGAATAAGATGCTTGGGAAAAAGCTTATATTGAAGTGCATTTTGGACCATCATAGAAATTATTCTAGAAAAAGGTAAAAAGACCTTTGGCAACTAGAACTGATGAAGCGTGATGGGTATGTGGAGGCTAATTCACAATCTTATGAACCATAATTAGTATTTTAAATTTATTTTCTATATTTTAGTGATGAATGTTTGACTTATTAATTAATAAAATAGTCAGAATGTGATCTGGTAGTGATATGGTCTTTGACTTTGGTCCCACTCTATTGGCCAATATAATGACCATGTCAGCATGTAAAGAACAATTCGGTGCGCAAAGCTCAGTGCAAGTCCATAGAAGGGTCGGACTACATTGGGTTTATTGTACCCAATACAAAAAACAACACTATGCCATATGCAAAAACTAAAAAAAACAAAAAAAAAAGGAAGAAGAAAAAGAAGAACATGGAAAAATGATAACAAAACTATGTACCAAGGGAAAAAAATGGTGTGTATGTCAAACCATTGTCTATTGATGCTTTATTTGATATATATGTTGATCTTGTATTTTTAGACAATTGACTTTGTTTGATGGATATGTATATCTTGTATTGTCGTTATTAGATGCTCAATGCAAGATGTAGATGGTAACCAAAGAAATTTTATTTGATGATTTATTCTTTGCATAGAGCTCAGTGCAAGGATAAAATTTATGGAGCAAACGCCATTAGTTAGGTTTACAACGGCTTTCTGTAGCTGTGACTAATTGTTTCATGCACGATAAGCAAAATTATCTCACTTTACTCACGTATGGCCAAATATAGTGCCTTAAGAAACACAAAAGTTTCAAAAAGAAAAAAGAATGAAATGTGCTAAACATGGCATTCATGATCCTTTCAGCAAGAAATTACTTTATTTTCCTGGGGAAGCATTGAGATTGTGCACTTTCTTTGTTATTTTTTGAAGTTGTCAGTGAATTAAATTATCTTCATTTAAAACTTTAAGAAGTTACTTATGATAAAACATGTCAGCAGATTTTTACAAGATACCTTTGTTTCCAGACCATACATTTCAACAATTTCTAGAGGGATTTTTCTTTTCTCCTTTTTTGTTTACCTATAGAGTTGTAAATGAACTAAACGTTCGTGAACAAGCTTTGTATTCTTCTTGGTAAGAGCTTGTTTATGGACATACGATATGTACAAATTAATTAAACGAACTTGAACAACTCATTAAAATAAATTAACAAGCATAAATCCATATGTTTAATTTGTTAATATTTGTGAACAAAGATTGTGAACTATTATGAGCATATTCACTAACAAAACATATTCATAATTAAACTATAAAAATATAATTAAATAATTCACAAAACAAACAAACAAATTTGGAACATCAAACTTGTTGACAAGCTTAAATTAAGAGAGTAATAACATCTAAATGAACAAAGCTTGGCTTATGCTTGAACCAAACTCGCTCAAAATAAGAACCAAATTTGGCTTGGTCATTTTAGCAACTTGTTTAATTTTAGGCTCAGTTTTGATCAATTACCTTACCAAACAATCCTAAGCAACACAAAACTTGATGTATGTCTGGGTTCACGATAAACTACATGACCACTATTGAACTCATTCGTATTGAGCCACTGTCAAACTTAAGTGCATTATCAAGGAACCCAAGGGTACTCAGTTCTCCATGATTCAAGAGGGGACATCTGTATCAAATGTCACTATTATTTTCTATTCCTTGCCTTGCGTAATTATACTTAGGAGCATTACCCTTTAACATTATAGGTATATATTTTCATTTACTGTCTTTCTAATTATGAATTGTCTTAGTTCTTGGTTCATCTGGAAAACAACATGAATACAACAACAACAAGAACAACAACAGCCAAACCTTTTCCCACTAGGTGGGGTCAGCTGTATGAATCCTTTTACGCCATTGAGTTTTATCTCCTACTATATCATCATCTATATTTAAATAAATTTTATCTTATTTTATTGTTGCTAACCAAGTCTTTTTTGGTCTTCCTCTTCCTCGTTTGATATGCATGTTTATCATAGTTTCATATCGCCTAACTGGAGCATTTATTGGTCGTCCAAGTACATGTCTGTACCATCTTAAATGTGTCTTTCGGAGCTTTTCCTCAATAGATGCAACTTCGACTTTCTCTCTAATGCTCTTATTTCTTATTTTGTCCATTCTCGTATGTCCACACATCCACCTTAACATCCTCATTTCTGCAACTCTCTTCTTTTGCTCATGTGCTCGAGTTATAGCCCAACATTCAGCTCCATATAACAAAAAAAATTACATCAAAAATACTACCAAGAAAATGAACAGTAGTAGTGAGATGATGCACAGAAATTTTATTTTCTCTAGTGATATTGTATTTTATTTGGTGGAGATAACCTACCTCAATTTGTCGCTACAAGTCAATGTCAGCATGCAAGGTTAGCTTGTGGATTAATTTCAGTTTGGGGCTTGTTTGGCAATCATGATAGACAATTTACGGTTATTTCTTAGGACAATCTTTTATGATGGGTATAAAGACAGAATGTCCAACCATTATGCATTTTTCTCCTTATTCAGTAGATACATTTATTTCTTTTTGATAGGCAAGGAAGCTTGAAGCTCAGTTGGATGAACAGATGACCTCATATCGTAGACTGGTTTCATCAAAACCTGATGGTTTGGTAGCAGATTTGGAATCTGGAATTGAACATTTACTGAAGCAACTCCAGCAAGTCAATTTGCAAATGCAGACTTGGGTATCTTCCGGAGGCTCTCAGATCATTTCCCATACATTGACGCGACATAAAGAAATACTACAAGATCTTACTCAGGTACAAATATATTACTAATATTTTTTTAGTTTGTAAAAGGTTTTGCAAAATTTTTAAAAATAAGATTATGGTACACAAAAATTGTAGCAATTAACCTGTCATTTAATGTGGGATCTTTCAGGAATTTTATAGGCTTCATTCTGGCCTTAGAGTAAAGCAAGAACGATCATCGCTTCTAGAATTTAGAGATTATGATAGAGCAAAAGCAGACATGGAAGATGGTGCTGATTCTGCTGAACACGCTTTACTTAAAGAACAAGCAGCTATAAGTAGAAGTTCAGGGCAGGTGCCATTTCTGTCTCATCACTCCATCTCAACTTCTATGTATCCCCTTTAAATCTTATTTTACTCTATCTTATGGATGATTCCATTTTAATCTCCATCCATATTTTCCTTTTTGCTGTAGTCACACATATGAGCACGTAATTAGAACTTTCGTGAGCCTACTCTGGATGTATTTTACTGGATGCAGGCAAAATTACTAAAAGTTTGGTGTCAAATAACATGAAGTAAATTGTTTATTCAGGTCTTGATTGTAAATACCTAACCGAGTATCTAGAGTATCTGTTCAATTCGAACCCCACTTTGTCCAATGTTGATTTACCACGTACCATTATAAATATTGTTTTTTGTGAATGCAAGTAACAATGTCTTAGTTTTGCGTCTAACTTGATCCACTCCACCTCATACAAAAGGTGGGGCAAAGGAGAGAAGTTAAATCTCTTCTCCGCAACACTGCCATCCTCATTTGCATTAAAAAAAGTGGTGGCCGTCGGGTATGAGATATATATACAAAGAAAGTTACTTCTGTGAATGACGAGGTCAATCATTTTGAAGGATTGCAGAGTGCTTCACAGCATAATAATTTAGAAGTTACTAACAATTCCCAGGTTTTATAGTCACATTTAATCCTGCTCATTCACATATGAACCAAGGATTCCAAATACGACGGTAGATTGCCCATCCATGCAAAGAATTGCCTCATACATCATTAGCCTGGAAATTATCTTTTATATTAAGTGATTAATCCTCTTATTCATTTAACTTCTAATTGCACTCCATGTTTGCCTTACTGCAGATGGATCATGTAATTTCTCACGCCCAAGCTACTCTAGGAACACTGGTTCTTCAGCGTTCCACATTCGGTGGCATCACCACAAAGATCAGCAATGTCAGCAGTAGACTTCCTACGGTATGCTAATGCTATATGGGATGGACACACTCTTTTTTTATTTTTATTATTATTTTATCAATACAATTCATAGCATCATATAATCTGCCTTTGCCTTTCTCTGCAGGTAAATCACATTTTGTCTTCAATTAGAAGGAAAAAGTCTATGGACACCATAATTCTCTCTCTCGTCGCTTCTCTTTGTACATTTCTCATGTTAATTTACTGGTTGTCTAAGTGAAAGTAGTCGTTAACAAATGAAGCCTGTCAAAAAATCACCATTATGTACTTTATAAAGTTTTTCATTTATACCATCAGAACAAATCTACGTGAACACTCAACAGGTTATCGGTTTGACGGTTTTGCATGTAACTTACAGGTACATTTGAGTCTGTGTGTATTCAGTAACTTGCTATTTTATGTGATTTTGAATACTGAAAATTTGAAAGATCCAATTCAGTGTTTTAAGTAGTATTTTTAAAACCGGTTTTATGGGTCAAATTGACAGCCGGTTCCAGTTTTTTCTAGTTGAATAGGATTGGACTGGAAATTTACTATCGATCTAACTGGATCCGTTTGCCTGCCTTCTGGTTTTACGTTAATTGGTTGAGTTGGTCCGTCTGACTGGTATTGAAAACACTGATTTTTAAGAACTTTGTTGTGCAAAAACATATTAACGATAAAGTATATACTGATCTGATGCTCTTTACCATTTTCATCTTCATCTTCATGTTTGTGAGCTAGTTGCTGCCCTAATTACCATCACAAAGTTCTCTTGAAACTCTCTTGCATTCTTTGCTCTCTTACTGTGGACATAATACTACAATCAATCATGACTTCTATGATGAACCATTAGAATAGCAATATTACAAGTTTAATCAACAACGACTGATCGCAACTGAATATTGTGAATCTTGAATTCTTGACAACCTGTGGTTATTGATGTGCCAATTCTTGACAACCTATGACCAGTGAAGACTACACCGACAGAACATAATTTGGATGGAGATAGTACCCAGAAAATGCCATGCAACAGCATAAATTAAAAGCCCAAGTAGAAGAGTCTCACATCTGAATAAATCTTCCAAAAAAACCTCTTCCATAATGATTCTGGAACTCAATCACAGGCACGGCACACTTGATGGCGAATCACAAATGTCAAGTAGCTCAGGGAGCTTCTTTTTGATATGGGAGCACAAACCTGTCCATGAATTTTTTATCAGATAAGCATAAACAAGAGAGCAGACACGTTTGTTCGGTCCATAAATTTTTCAACTTCAACAACTCCATCACCCGAAATCTTGGAATCACCCTCTTCTCCAAGCTAAACAGAAGTAACAATGGGTGTTGGACAACGAAAGAAGGCTGATAGCCAACTTCCTTGATGAAGAACTCTATCTTTCTCCGCATGTGAGGTTGAGAAATATTCAACATAAGTTGGCTTCTTCCTGATTGCAGTGAAGAAGTCTGACTCTGACAAGCCAAGGCCCGACAATAATTTATGTTTGGCTTCCAAGGTTTTTTTGCTGATACTCTGGAGAACGACGAGTAACAACAGGAACGTTGGAGATTGTCGGGGCACCCCCAGCTCGTCGGCTCTGCGGACCAAAGACTGGAGTGAATCTAGATTCTGGGCAAGGAACTTAGGGCGGCTTCTCATTGCTTGAGACGCCTTCTCTTCGGAGATACCGCGCACACCCATGAAAAACTTGAGATTGGGAAGGATTCTTTTCTTGATACTGAAGCCGAAGAACCATTTTGTCTTCAAATGCCTAAGAAGAAGCTCCCTCGATCCAAACAGACGATCCCAGAACTCCAACTTGGGGACGAATCAGGATGCGACAAACTCGAACTCATAAATACTAAAAATACTAAAATTATCTTAAATATCATAAAAATAAAAATTATTAAAAATAGCAAAAAGATCTTCAGATGCTCTAAAAAGAACCTAAACGGTGTTTTTTTGGGTCCAAAACTTGGCGATTATGGGTTCCCAATGATAAATGTAGATCTTTGAATTCTGCATGTATAAGCACTAATAGAGCCTCATTATGTGCCCTAAGTCAAAAGTTATGACATCCAAAACACATTCATGAATCTCTAAACAAACAAATTCATGTGGCAAAAAGGCGATTCGCTCGCCCCCAGCGCCCCCGCCAACCCGTCCCTAGGCCAACACGGAGGAGGTAAATCACGGGTGACTACTAGCCATTAGTGCAAATGGCTAAGACATGGGGGAGGTTATGCTCGGTCACACCGAGTTTCGACCCCAAGACCTCATGTGGCAACACCCCATGGGACAGGGGGGTGCTCGAACCTGGCACCTCAGTCAAAGGGTACAACGTCATAACCAGAGCACCCCTGGTTCGGTTGTTCTAAACAAACAAATTCATGAGTTCACAAACCGAATATTAATAAGCTCGAACTCAACTCGATAATATTTTTAAGCTCGAAAGCATACTCGAGTTCAAATCGTTAACTTAATCGAATGAACTCAAATAATTTTTTTTTTCGAACCGAGAACCGTTCGCAAGTGGCTTGACTCATTTACACCGAGTTAATAAAGTAAACACAATGGAGCTATGCTCATGATTTTGCAAATGAAATGCTTTGGCTTTCAGCGTAGACATATTTCATGAGGAACACAATAAACTGTGTTGAAAGATGAAAATTGTGATGCAGATATCCAAATTGTAAGTACATGTTAGCAAATGACACATGGTAGCATTATGCAATCCTCCTTCCAAGTCAAACAGGATGATTCAATCTTGCACTCTGATCAAAATTATGGTAGGTTTACGGCTTGAATTGGGATGCAGGGAAGCAAACCGTAAAGATCTGCTACTCAAATCATGTATGATCGCTGGAAATGGAGAAAATTCTTCTACTAAAACACACTAAATTCCAAAACATTAGACTACCATACCCTTTTCATCTTCATGTTTGTGAGCTCGGTGCTGCCTCAAATACCATCACAAAATTCTCTTGAAACTCTCGTACCATTCTTTGATCTCTTTCTGTGGATATAATTCAAGGATTAGTCATTACTTCTTTAATGAACCATTATAATAGCAATACTACAACTTTAAAAGACAATGATCAATGTCAACTGAATATAGCAAAAATCTTGAATTCTTAACAAGTTATAGTTATTGATGTGCCAATTAAGAATCCAGATTTTCAGTGTTTTTGAGTTGTCAAATGTGTGAATGATATGAATTGTAAAATGCTTAAATTTGAGCAGGGTAAGTTGTCCGATTGTGACCCGAGATAGTTGAATGTGCCAAAGTATAGCATCAAAGTTTTTTTTTTTTTAACTGTCATAAAAAAAGATGAGTTTGAAGGTTAATCAAAATGCACCAAATCAAATCCATAAATTGTGTTTGTCTAAGCTATTTGGAAAATTCATCAAATTTCAATTAGTCTTCAGCTATCAACAGAAAAATCATACTGAAAGTTAATCAAAATTCAGCAAGTCAAATCCTAAACCTGTGCTTGTCTAAACTATTCAATTGCATTTGGCGACCTGAATTTCATCTCCATTGAAGCTGATGTAGAAATAAATCTCTAGTAATACACATTCTTTGACCTTCTACAAGTAATGTTTTCTAACTATTATAAATTAAATCTACCTAATTTTATGGATTGTATTTTTCAAAAAGGCGTCCTAGGAGGTTTCAACAATAGTAGTTCCACCTAGTGGCTAGGTGGCTCTTTTAAAAAGGGGCCCAGGCAGAGACCTAACCAACTCAAGATTTTTTTTAATAAGTTGTTTGTTCATTTGACATTAGTTAACTTTTCTAATTTTAATATTGCAATACAACACAAATTATAAATTTATTTTATATTTTATTGTAATTTAAATTTATGACTATGAATTATTAAATTTTATGTTTTATTGTAATATTAAATTTCTTAATTGAAATGAAAAATATAAAATAGTTTATTGGTTAAGCTTATTATTTAGTGTTTATTTATAAATTATAATCTGTTATTTTTGTGATTGCAAAAATTATCTTGATAGATTAAGGATTCAGTTGTTCTATATAGAAGTTAATATTAATCATTCTTAATTTAATATCATTATGCCTATGTTAATAATTTAAATGTCAACTTCTTAGACGCTAGGTAGTTGGCGACCACCTATAACTTAGAAACATCGTTAATCATATTCAAAGGTGTTCAGATAATCTTAATATGTTTTCTCTATTATTTCCTCAATGGTGTTTTATTTAATTTTATCTATTCTAGTATCTTTGTGCATCCATCTTAGAATTTCATATTGCAACATCAAATTTTTGTATGTGTTATTCTTATACCTTCAACTCAAATAAATTCAACATATCTATATTCAGTTCAACATATCTAACTATAGAGATTTATAAATTGGTTTTGCACATCTTCATACCATATTTTCTCTCCTAATTGCTCCATAATAGTAGTATTTTTTATTTTTACATTTTACTGAACACGTGAGCAAATTCAGTATTACTCATTTCACGTATCTAGTTTTAAAACTCCAAAAACACGTAGCACTTTTCCATTATACCCCTCTCTTCTTTCCAAATTCAAAATTTTGCTCTACCCATTCAAAAAATAATTACTATTAATTTACAAAGTCGAATTCAAATTTGAAGGCATGGATACATTAAGAACATTTTCAAGAGTACATTGGTTTTGGTTTGAAGTCATTCGGAGTTCTCAAAGTCCATCAACCAGTGTTGGTTAGTGACATTATCCTAGGTCTTATAATGAGCTTGTCATAAATCTTTTTAAACCTTAACGAGTTTAAAAATTCACTGCTCACAATTTACATTGCTGAATTCAGATGATTGGTATTGATTTGAAGTGTTTTGGAGTTCTCTAGTCCATTAGCCACTTTTGTTGGCAAATAAACTTAGAGAACACCTAATTACTTCAAACTAAACCAATTACTCTTACAAGCCTCCTTAATGTATCAATGTCCTCAAATATAAATTGAACATAAATTAAGAGCAGTGAATTTTTGAATGGGTAGAGCAAATATTTGAATGTGGAAAGAAGGGAGCGGTATAATGGGAAAGCACTATATGTTTTTGGAATTTTGAAACTTAAGTACGTAAAATGAGTAATACTGAAACTTGCTCACACGGTTCAGTAAAATGCCTTCTATATTAACTCTATGTAGCCATTTCAAAATTCTCCTCTCCTACATCAACTCTTTGTATGTGGTATGTCCTAATTGTTTAACATTCTAATATATCAAGGCATGTGTTATACCATATTTCTTTAAAAAAGTCCCATCGGACCAAAGAGCCACACAAAGATAATATATGACTTACAATGCTTCTTTTCATCTCAGTCGCTCTTTCTTCAAATTTTCATTAATGTCACTTTCTTATTGAATTTCAAGTCCATCCATCCAAACTATTTTTTTAATCTTTAATTTTTGTGAATTATATCATATATTCAATATTAGATCTGCTCAACTTAAAATTTTTTATTTCTAAACTCTCTCTCCACAATCCATACTTTGAGTTAATCTATTAAAACTCTCATCAGTTGGATCAAATATCATTTGAAAGCAAATGCACCAATTAGGTTATAGAATTTCACAATTCAGTCCTAAGGATACAATTATACAAATGCAGAAATGCTCCTATGTAGTATAACAAAATTGTCATTTGCTTACTTTGTGATAAATAATTGTAGATAAGAAAAGTAAATGAGAAACATAAGATAGCAACTAAGCTTATTGTCTAAGGAAACTGTGAGAATTAATTTATGGATCTGAATCAACTAAGAATGCAAAGGATCATCTTTGTTTCATATTCTACTGAACATCTTAGAGCTTGTTAACAGAAAAGAGACTTATGGAACTTCACAGTTGGGTTACGTACTTATAGAAATAACAGATTATAGTTTTGGCACCAATAGAATGTTACACCATAAAAAATGCTTTTATCACATCCAATGTGCCACAATTAGAGTACCTTTCAATCCTAGTGGAAGTTGATTGCTAAATAGGTACTTTCTAATGACTACATAGACTGCAACTGTTTAATAGGCACAAAAAATTGAATGTGAAGACAATATGTTGTTGATGCCAATGCAGAGCCTTCAAAGCAAACATTCAAATGGCAAACAGATGGAAGGATTCATTTGGTGATACACCTAGGAAAACATACCCAACAACACCTGAACAACTTCTACATAATGAGATCCATAATTATGATTCATGATAAGACTCTCTCTAAACAAACTCGCCATTCATTTATTATGAAGAAAGGTTATTGACCAGTTAACTATTTATAATAGCTATGACAGGGTGTTTAATAGAAACAATCACTAGTTAAATAAAATGAATATTGATGCAGATAGTATCCAGAAAATGTTAGGAAAACAAGATCAATTGAAAAGGCACAAATAGATCAATGCAGAATATATTGTTGATTTATCTGTTAGCTAAGGAAGAGTCTCGCACCTGAATACATATTCTAAAAATATCTTCTATAGGGATTGCTAGAACTCAAAATTAGACGGACACCTCCGTTGACGGCAAGGAATAAATGTCTACTAGCTTAGGGACCTTCTCTTTATATGGAATCACAAACTTCTCAATGAACTTTTTGTCAGATAGCTTCATATAATAGAAGAAAGTCCCTTTTGCAGTCCATAAATTTTCGGACTTCAACAACTCCAACACTTGAAACCTAGGAATCACCCTTTTATCCAAACTAAATAGCAGAATTAATGGACGTTGAGTTATGAAGGAAGGAGAATAGCCAACTTCCTTAACGAAAAATTCTATCTTCCTCTGTAGGTAAGGTTGAGAAATAGTTAACAAGGTTGGCGTTGTCCTGACTGCAGTGAAGAAGTCTGACTCCGACCAACCAAGGCTCTTAAAAAATTTGCTTTTGGCTTCGAATTTTTCTTTGTCGATACCATAAAGAACAATAAGCAAGAGTGGATACATTGGAGATTGTCGAGGGACGCCCAGCTCGTCGGCTCTACGGACCAAAGTCTGGAGTGAATCTAGTTTCTTGGCAAGTAACTCAGGGCGGCTTCTCATTGCTCGAGACGCCTTCTCTTCTGAGATACCGCACACGTCCATAAGAAATTTGAGGTTGGGAAGGATTCTTTTCTCAACACTGCAGGTAAAAAACCATTTTTCCTTTAAACGCTTAACAAGAAGCTTCCTCGATCCAAACAGACGATCCCAGAACTCCAACCTGGAGACGACAGAACGGATGCTATAGTGGAGGATACGTGGATATGATGTAATTATCTCTACTAGGTCGGACTGCGAGATTCCCGCGTCAAGCCAAGATCGGAACTTTGGCTCCACCTTTACGCAGACACTTCTGGGGTTGACATTGATAATCCTCTTGATGTTGGAGTCGGTGAAGCCCTGGGACTTCAAGAAGTTGAAGAAGTAGTCGGGTTTCTTACTAGATTTGACATCTGATAAGGAACGGGAGGCCTTGGATGCCTCGGCGGCAGATAAACCCCAGGAATCTACTAGGTACTCGACAACGGAAAACGGTTTCAGCGGAGGAACTGCGGAGGCAGCGGAGGAAGAAGAGAATAGGTTACTGGGTCGGAAGTGTGCGTGGATACTACGGCTATGGCGGCGGATGACGAACGCCAGCATCGCGGCGGCGCAGTTTGAGTGTTTATCGCACGGAGAAGCAAAACCTAATTACGCAGAGAAAAGTGACTTGTTGCTGTGAAGCTGAATTGGGATGCAGGGCAGCAAAGCCACGAAGATCTGTTACTCAAATCATGTATGATGACTTAAAATGGAGAAATTTTTCTCCTCAAACACACTAAATTCAAAAATATTAGACTACCATACCCTTTTCATCTTCATGTTTGTGAGTTCGGTGCCGCTTCAAATACCATCACAAAGTTCTCTTGAAACTCTTATTACCATTCTTTGCTCTGTCTGTGGATATAATTCTAGGTTTAGTCATCACTTCTTTGATCAACCATTAGAATAGCAATACTACAACTTTAATAGACAATGATCAATGGCAACTGAATATTGCAAATCCTGAATTCTTAACAAGCTATAGTTTTGACGTGCCAATTATGAATTCAGGTTTCCAGTGTTTTTGAGTTGTCCAATGTGCAAATGGTGTGGATTGTAAAATGCAAGTTTGAGCAGGGTGAGTTATCCAAGTGTAACCTGAGATAGTTGAATGTGCCAATGTGTAACATCAAAGTTCATTTCTTTTCTTTTTTTGAACTGTCACTAAAAAGACAAGATTGAAGGTTAATCAAAATGCACCAAATCAAATCCATAAATTGCGTTTGTCTAAGCTATTTAGGAATCATC
The DNA here is from genome assembly GCF_018446385.1 of Zingiber officinale. NCBI lineage: Eukaryota > Viridiplantae > Streptophyta > Magnoliopsida > Zingiberales > Zingiberaceae > Zingiber > Zingiber officinale. Next base: position 118,167,256 of record NC_055995.1, read on the forward strand.
AAAATTCAATTCTTCTTCAGCTACCAACAAAAAATCATAATGAAAGTTAATCAAAATTCACCAAATCCAATCCTAAGGCTGTGTTTGTCCAAACCAAATCATAATGAAAGTTAAGCATTTGCATTTGGCTACCTTAATTTCATCTCCATTGAAGTTGATGTAGAAATAAATCTCTAGTAATACACATTCTTTGAACTCCTTCTACATGCATTGCTTTCTAACTATTAAAACTGAATGTACTTAATTTTATGAATTGTATTGTTCAAAAAGGCATCCTAGGAGGACAAGAGTTGTTCCACCTAGTGGCTAGGTGGCCCTTTTAAAAAGGGGCCCCAGCAGAGACCAACCAGGTGGAATAAACAAGTCTAAGATGATAAGTTGTTTGTTCATTCGACATTAGTTAACTTTTTTAATTTTGATATTGCAATAAAACACTACTTATAAATTTACTATATATTTTCTTGCAATTTAAATTTATCAATATGAATTATTAAATTTTATGTTTTGTTGTCATATTTAATTTCATAATTGAAATTAAAAATATAAAATAGTTTATCAGTATTATATGTTTATTATTTAGTGTTTATTTATAAATTATAATCTCGATATTTTTTTGTGATTGCAAAAATTATCTTGATAGATTAAGGATTTAGTTGTTATATAAGGGTAGCCATGAAGTTTCCATCAATGTAGGTCCAAGAAGAGTTTATTGTAGGCGGTTTTACCTTGTTTTGCAAGAGCTTGTTTATGAAACTCGAACCCTTGACCTCAGGTCACACAACAATAATTTTATCATTGCACCAAGGCTCCCTTCGATTTAGTTGTTATATGTAAAAGTTAATATTAATCATTCCTAATTTAATATCTCATTGCCTTGGTTAATAAGTTTAATGTTGACTTCTTAGACACTAGGTAGTGGGGTGACAACCTACAACTTAGAAACATCTTTAACTGTCTTCAAAGGTGGTCCTACGAACTTAGGGGATGCTTGGTTCAATAAGGGAAATGAGAATAGGAATGAGAATGATATTAATGGAGAATGATAATGGGTATCATTAATTTAATGGGGTTGCTTGGTTTAGCAAGGGGAATGAGTATCATTAGTAATGGGAGGTTTTTTCAAGGAATGAGTTTTAAACCACTAGTTTTAGTGGGGAATGAATGATTGCTAACAAATAAGGAACGATACCCTTGTGAAAAAATGAAACCCTCAAATCAAGCACCTATATTTCATTCCTTTCCCATTCCCTATTCATCAAACTCTCTAAACAAGCAGCCCCTTAATATATTTTCTCTATTATTTCCTCAAAGATAGCAGTATTGTTTTATTTGATTTTATCATTGCTAGTATCTTTGTGCATCCATCTTAGCATTTTCATATTGCAACATGAAATTTGTATGTGTTATCCAACATCAACTCTTTGTATGTGTTATCTCCTATTTGTTTAACATTCTAATAAAGAAGATAATATATGACTTACAATGCTTCTTTTCATCTCAGTCACTCTTTCTTCAAATTTTCATTAATGTCTCTTTCTTATTGAATTTCATATTCATCCATCCAAAATAATTTTTTAATCTGTAAATTTTGTGAATTATATCATATATTCAAGATTAGATCTGCTCAACTTAACACTTTTGATTTCTAAACTTTCTCTCCACAATTCATGCTTAGAGTTATCAATATCATTTGAAAGCAAATGCATCAATTAGGTTATAGGATTTCACAATTATGTGCTGAGGATACAATTTTACAAATGCAGAAATGCTCCTATGTAGTATAACAAAATTGTCATTTGCTTACTTTGTGATAAATAATTGCAGATAAGAAAAGCAAAATAGAAACATATGATAGCAACTAAGCTAATTGTCTAAGGCAACTGTAAAAATTAATTAATGGATCTGAATCAACTAAGAATGCAAAGGATCATCTTTGTTTCATATTCTACTGATCATCTTTGATATATGGACCTCAATTCTTATCTTGTAATGAAAAAAATAAAAATTTCTTAACAGAAATCGAAATTAACAAAACGGGCGTTGATATAGACAACCTCTAACTCATAAATACTAGAAATATCAAAATTATCCTAAATATCATAAAATTAAAAATTACTAAAAAAAAGCAAAAAGATCTTCAGAGGCTCCGAAAAGGGCCTAATCCATATTTTTATGTGTTCCCCCATAATAAATGTAGATCTATGAATTCTACATACATGAGTGCTGACAAATTCTGATTCTGAGTCCCGTGAACAAAGTTATAGTCTCTGAAAAATTACTCTGTTGAACTCGCATAATTCTTACCAGGGTGAAGAAAATTCACTCTCGAATTGTCGGCCTCTTCAACATCAGAAGAATCATCATAGAAGGGAATCAAATGCTTCACATTAAAAACGACAGTATAAGTAGACTAGGCAATTTCAAACGATACGCATTGAGATTTATCTTCTCAATAATCTCGATTAGATCAATTTTCTTAGTTGATAATTAATTGTAATCCCCAGCGACAAAACAATCCTTTGTTTAAACTGCCCACACGAAATCACCAATATCAAACTCCAAGTGTCACCGGTTTTGATCTGCTCTTTCTTTGTACTTCGAATTAGAGATAGACAAATGATTGTGTACCATTTTATGGATCTCGATCAAATCAATTTTCTTAGTTGATAATTAATTGTAATCCCCAGTGATAAAACAATCCTTTGTTTAAATTGCCCACACGAAATCACCAATATCAAACTCCAAGTGTCACCGGTTTTGATCTGCTCTTTCTTTGTACTTGTAATTAGAGATAAACAAATGATCGTGTACTGTTTTATGGATCTCTAGCAAACTATCCAAGAAGTCAGCTGCCCTCCAATGTACTAGACTCGTACTAGGCAATGTCAACAAATCCAGTGAACCATGAGGTTGAGCTAAGTAAACCACCTGGAATGGACTCGGCTCGCCAGTTTGCAAGACTGGGTCATGCTTGACCGGTCCCCAGCTCTTCCTGTAGTCTCCCACTAAACAGCAGTGGAATTTTTGAGGACCTGTTCACAGACCCTCGAGGTAGCCAGGGCGCCTCGAGCTCACACCCTGGTCGAGAGATGGTTCAACTCGGTTCGGGCACCCAGACCTGGTCCAAGCGCCCAGACCAGAAAACTCTATCTGTGCCATGCTGTCGCGATTAGTTGCGACGTGGATAAAATTTTATCCATGCCCAGGCATCCGGAATCCTTCCAAGCGCCTGGATCAAGTCTATAAATATAGCCCTGATTTCAGTATTTAAATACAATACTTGTAAATGAATTCTCTTTCTGTTCTACTATTTTTGTAAGCTGTCAACGTTATAAAGATGCTACTCTGCCTAAAGGAGATTTTAGTGAGTTTCATTTACCTTGAATTAGCAATCCTCTGATTACAAACCAAGTAAATCTTTTATGCCTCTGTCCTTATTTTATGCATTTACTATTTGTTTATAAACAAGTATTTCTAATTTAGTTTGAAAAGTCGAGAAAGGTTTGTTTTTCATTTCAGGGCAATTCACCCCCCTCTTGCCAACCTCCAAAGGACTAACAATTGATATTAGAGCAAGGACGCTTCAGAAGGACTAACCATCTACCGAAACAATGAAATTAATGACTGGACCAAGCCTCATCCCGCCAAAGTTCGAGGGAGAGTTCGCACACTGAAAATGCCGAATAGGGGTATTCCTAAAAACTGATTTTAAAATACTTTTAATAATCAAGTATGATTTTGTAATTCCTAAGGATCAACAAGGAGTGAAGAAAGAAGAGTACCTTTAGATGAAAAAGGAGCAAAGTGACTTCGTAGCCAACAATAGAGTGGAATATATCACTTACTAAGTGTATTACCGCATCAAGAAGTCAATCTCATTGGAAGCTACACTTCGGCCAAAGATCTCTTGGAGAATTCTTAGAACTCCATGAAGGCACATCCAAAGCGAAGCTTACACGACGGACATCCTTCGGAACAAGCTAACAAACATTCATCTAGAAAAAGGTGAGATCAAAGGTAACCCAACTACACGCGAAGATCAAGGAGTTGATCACCGAATTGGTCAACCTCGACGAAACGGTAACCAACCAAGACACTGTACGCTACGCACTCAACGCTTTTCCCAAAACTCTAGAATGGACTTCAATAATAGACGCCTACTACATCTCGAAGGACCTGAAGGTAAGTACACTAGAGGAACTTTTTTCGACTTTAGAATTACATGAAATTAGATGTGCAGGTACAACAAAAGAGCCAAGACAAAACCTGACACTAAGAGATACCAAGAAGGACGAGTCCGAGTCAGACTCAGATCTCAAAGTAGACCAAGAAGCTTATATGGTAAGGAAGTTTAAAAAGTTTTTTAAATCTAATAAATTTAAAGAAATATAGTATAAAAAAATCCAAGAAATAGAAGAAAGGTTCGATGCTACTAGTGTCAAAAAGGACACATAAAAGAGGACTTCCCAGAGCTCAAAAAGGAAAAAGACAAAGGACTCAAGCAAAAGAAGCACAAGAATCTCAAGGTCACTTGGGACGAAAGCTCATCATCCGAGTCAGAAATAGAAGCATACGCCAGACTAACACCAATGGTTAGTCACAAAGAACAAAGCACCTCAAAAGCCAGTATCAGTAAAGGGGGAGTAACATCAACTGAATGCGACGAAGAAGGGAGAGAATCAAGCTTCAGATCTGACATGAAAAGTAAGGTATGTCTCTTAACTCCAAATAAATTGTATTATGGTATTAAATCAATGTCTAGATCAATGTATAAATTAAAAACTAAAAATAAAAATTTTAAAAAGGAGAATTTAGAAATAAAAAAAATCTTGGCAAAATCTTATTTAATAGAGGATCTTGAAAAATTAAAAGCTGAAAATGCTAATTTAAATGAACGAATATAAATTTTTAAAAATTCTGCATGATCAAATTTTAGATATTATCAAAGTACATATTTCTAATTTTAATTTGATTTAATATTTTCCTTTTAATTACTTAATGTGCTAAAAATAAATTTCTTCATATAATTTATGTTCAAAATTAATAAGGTATTAATTTTTCTAAAAAAAGAGGATTTTATTTTTTTATCTGTAGAAAAAAATTTAAATTTTTTTGACTATTTTATTATTTTTTATGAATTTTTCTATCAAATATTATATTTTTCAACTTAAAAATATTTCATAGAGCTATTTTTACAAAATTTATTTTTCAATAAAAACGTATCATATTCACTGATCAACAAAATATTTTTGAAAATTTTTTGATCAATATTTAATTTTCTATGAATTATTTATCCAAATACTAATTTTTAATATTAAAAATTCTTGAACACTCAATTTTTAAAATTTTATTACTACTTTGGATATGTATGCGTAACCTTTATAAAAAATTTTCAAAATTTTTCAAAGAATAAAATAATTTTTTTTGTTGAAAATTACTTTTTAATCAAAAAAATCAGAATTTCGAGAATAAATTTCATATTTTTTTTCTAAGTGTTAGTCATTGTTCGAGTATTCCTTAGACTTTAATTTCAATTTAATTTAGCAGAATCCTTATTTTTAATGTGATCAAAGGAGGAGAGTTAGAAGTTAAAGTTTAAGGGGGAGATACATTTTTTTTTCAAAATATTGTACATCTAATATTTTAAACTTACATATTCATTTAATTTAATGTACTGTTGTACCCTAACTTAATTTGAATTGATCCACATCAAAAGGGGGAGATTGTAAATATCCCGTGGTGGTTTTGATATGATCAACCAAGTCAAGTTAGGTCATGTTGTGGTCTGATGCCTTGTGTCTAAGTGTGCAAGAACTTAGGAGTATAGGAAGTCAAGCAAGAGTACGCTAGCGGACGAGAAAGAAGTGTATGACGTTTCTGAGGGACAAGAAATCAGAGCTGAAGGTTGTTCGAGAATGTCGAAAAATAGATTCAGGTGAGCCCTATTCCGGATGGCCGAAAATACCCAATCGAGCGGAGTCGGAATGGGGAGAAATCGGATAGTCGACAAGCGGTTGACTGTCCAGCCCAGACCCCCTGGGCAGCCAAGGCACCCAAGCTCGCACCCTGGTCGAGGGTTGGTTCAGCCTGGTCTAGATGCCCGAACCTGGTCCAGGCGCCCGGACTAGAAAACTCTATCTGTGTAATGCTATCGCGATCTGTTGCGATGTAGATAAAATTTTATCCACGCTCAGGCACCCGGAACCCTTCTAGGCGTCCGAATCAGGTCTATTAATACAACCCTGATTTCAATAGTTAGACACAACACTTATAAACAAATTCTCTTTCTATTCCACTATTTTTGTGAGCTGTCAATGTTGTAAAGAGACTACTCCACCTAAAGGAGATTTTAGTGAGCTTCATTTATCTTGAATTAGTAATCCTATGATTGTAAACCAAGTAAATCTTTATTGCTTCTGTCCTTATTTTATGCATTTACTATTTGTTTATAAACAAGTGTTTCTAATTTAGTTTGAAAAGTCGAGAAAGGTTTGTTTTTCATTTCAGGGCAATTTACCCCCTTTTGTCTGCTTCCAAGGGACCAACACTATCACCTTAGCTACTCATGCTCGTGCGGGCTCATCCTATAATGTGCTCTGTTTGGCAATATTGCTCCAGACTCCAAATCAATATAATGCCGAATATCACGCTAAGGAGGACCTTTGCTTGGTAGCTCTTTGGGAAAAAACTCACTAAATTTGAAAATGAGTGGAGCCACATATTTTGGAATAGTGTTGAATTTTGACACTTCCTTTCCCATCAACATATACCTCTTTTCTGCTTGCAGCAACTCCTGATCAAGTTGAGCCCAAGACAATAAAGTCGCAGCTTCTCTTATAGGTTTGGGACGTTCCATCGAATGTCTACAAGGTAGGAGAATAATTTTAATTCCCTCAAACACAAAGTTGTAAGTATTGACGAGCCCATCGTGATTCAACAAATGGCAAGCATCCATCACTACAACAACACTTTAAATAACATCTTTATATTTTGAATCAACACAAAATGGAAACCCCCAACCCTAAAGCCATGTCAATTTATAGGGTTTAGGGTGACTCTCAGTTTGGATATTCAATCTCTGCATAAATTTAACGGACACAATGGAACAAGTTGACTGAAAAATATTACTCTATAGCAAGGTTCTAAAATTCGCTAGACGCTAGTCGGGCAGCAGACCAGCGCTTAGCGCCTAGGTGGGGACTAGGCGCCGCTAGGCGGATTCTTCGGTATCCCTTATTTTATGTGGACTGTAGACAATACCATATGCAAATCTAAATGTTGTCTTAAACAATTTCATAGTAATGGAGATCTAACTATGTATGCTGAAATAAATGCATACTTTCTAATACCAAAAAAATGAAAAATTATAAAAGAAAACTAACAGTTTTGTGCAAAGGAAATATACTAGACTCAGTAAATACGAGTAAAAGAAACAGTTGAATAGTAGAACATGCAGTAAGTTATCATAATCATATAGTAAACAGCAGAACATATATCCAACTCGAATTTTAAAACCTTGCTATAAGCTAAAACAACTTTAGTGGTGGAAAACATTAGAAAATAATAGCAATAGTTTAATTCAAGATTTCATCATTGTGAACCAGTAACCACTAAGAAAAATATAATTGTTGAAAACATAAATCATGTCTTAACAAAATGAGTTCAAAATTGCACAACTAATAATATCTCATAAACTCAAATTTATTGTACTTTTTCTTCTCCATAATTTTTAATAACTTGCTCTTCAGCAGACACAAACTCAATATCATTATTGTGATCCTCCTCTTCTTCTTCGGATGCAAAATCATCTTCATGAAGTTCTCTCACTCTAGAGCTTCTTCGAGGTTGTAGATTTTCATCTACTCCACTTGCTTCATCAACCATTTGCCAAGTGAGCCCGGAACCTAGTTCAACTTCATCATCTTCCCCACCATCCACAATCCAACCTTGTGCATTTGAAGCATCTTTTGCAAGAAGGACATCGATATTTCTTTCTTTTTCTCTTTTTTGTTTGTTCAACAATCTAACATTAAATTGGACAAATATTAGATTGTTCAACCTGTTGGCATATGACCTATTTCTTTTCTTTGTGTGAATCTAAAAAAATAAAGAAAGTAAATATTATAGTTAGTACCTGAATATAGAGTATAGACGTTAAAAATTATAACTAATTTAATTAAAGACTGAAAGTTTAAAATTTACTCCTTCAAATGTACTTCAATTTTTTTCACACCCAGATGAACTTGTAGTTAATGAAAGTATCCTCAATGTCACCCTTAGCAAGTTAGGTGTGTGAGCACCATATGTACTCCACCATTCACATGGATCAAATGTATCATCATTTTTTTCACATGCTTTTGCTGCCAATGTTTTTCCAAATAACCCAGTCTTATCTCTATATTTTAGAAATTCCTTGTTAATAATTGTATCTTGTTGATCTAACTCATTGGCATGTAAAGTTTTCATGCATTCAAAAATCCTCATCGCGACCTCGTCATAAAGAGCAATAGAACTATCTTTATAGTAAAAATAAGAATTCAACAAAAAAATAGTGGTATGCAATGATGTATCAAGTCTATCCTTTATTTTTGATTCAATAATGACTATGATAGGCTGATAATTTGATTCCGCGTTGTTCAGAGTCACCTTGATATCTTCTTTGGCTTGAAGAAACTCCCCATATAGAAACCCCATCGATGGCTTTCTATCTCCATCTACCAATCGAAGAACTCTTACCAAAGGAGCAAATATTTTCAAACAAAGTGTCACATCATTCCAAAAACTCATGCTCGTCACTGTAGAGTAAGCCAATTTTTCTTTGTTTATTTTTGACCATTTATATTTCTCCCACATATCACTTATAAACATGACCCTTAAAGTAGCTTTTTTTTCAATCAAACTTTGCAATGTGAGGAAATTTGATGCAAATCTAGTAACTCCTGGTCGGACTATGTCTCTCTTATTCGTGAAACTTCTCATCAATGACAAAGTCTTATAGTGAGCATAGATGAAATTGGTAAAAGACTTGAATTGGTCAATAACCTTTTTATATCGTGGAAGTTTGTCAATACTTTCAAGCATGAGATTAACCGTGTGAGTTGCACATGAACTCCAAAAAATCTCAGGTTGCTTTTCTCTCATCAATTTAGTTGCAGCCATATTGTTGGTGGTATTGTATGTTACAATCTGAACAATATTCTAAGCTCCTACTTATTCAACACGCTTGTCAACATACTCAAAAATAAGTTTAGCTGTATGTGCCTCGTCTAAAAACTCCTTAGACTCTAAAAATGTAGTACCCTCCTTGCAATTAACACACAAATTTAAGATGCTTCTTCTTTTTCTATCACTCCATGCATCTGTCATGATCGAGCATCTATTCTTTTCCCATTCTTCTTCATGTTTCTGCAGCAATTGTTTTGTTCTTTCAACTCCAGCTTTCAACAGTGGCTCCCTAAGTTGATATTGAGTTAGAGTAGGGATGTAAATGAACCAAATGGTTCGCGAGCTATTCGGAGCTCGATTCGGTAAAAAGCTCGTTCGAGTTAGTTCGTTTATCTTATCGAGCCGAGCTCGAGCTTAAGGATATTCGGCTCGTGAGCTCGCGAACATGTTCGTTTATAGGCTCGCGAGCCAAAAAAACAAGCCTTAAACCAAGCCAAAAAACGAGCTAAAAAAATGAGCTCTAAAATGAGCCTTAAAATGAGCTTTAAAATGAGCCAAAACAAGCTCAAAAATGAGCCCAAGCTCGCTTAACGTGTTAGGCTCGTTAACTTTGATAATCGAGCTAATAACGAGCTCTAAACGAGCCCGAAAATGAGTCCTAGCTCGCTTAACGAGTTAAGCTCGTTAACTTTGATAATCAAGCTAATAACGAGCCGAGCTCGAACTGTTCGCGAGCTTGATAATTCTAAAACGAGCCGAGCTCAAGCCTTGTGATAAAAGCTCGATTCGAGCTCGAGCCTAATATTGTTCGGCTCGGTTCGGCTCGTTTACATCCCTAAGTTAGAGGCTTGAATCCAGGTCCAAATTAACTCACTGCCTCCATTAGTTGCTTGAAGCTATCATTATCAACAGCATTGAATGAGATTCCATTTTCATAAACTCATCTCCCAACATATTGTTAAACTTGTTGAGTTCTCTCTTTGGCAAAACACTTTACTTCCACCAGAGCCTGCATTTTCTGGAGCAATTGTCGATGCATATCTATCCATGGGGCCAAATGGAAGAGGTTTTTTAATTCCATCCATCCCTTCAATTTCAAGGCCTTCTTCTTCGTCTAGAGAAATAGCCACCTCTACTCTACAACTTTGTTCTTCTATTATTTTGTTCTTCTTTCTATTCCTCCCTTCTAAAATAGCTTGTTTGCACTTATTTTTGTCTTCTTGAGATATTCTTCGACAACCAGATACATTTCCAGGTATATTTTCAATGTACTCCTTTATCCTATACACTCCCCCTGACATTGTTTTTCCACATAACTTGCATTTAATTTTGTCAAAGTTCTTAGGATCAATCAATATCTCAAACTCCCATTCGATGTCATTTGACTTTCTTCTAAGAATCCCGGGTTCGGGTTGAGTGACAGATGTTGTCGAAGATGGATTGCTTGCCATTATGATAACAGATAACTTGAAAAAAATATATATAACAACATAACATAATAATAAAATTTAATTATACCATACAATACAAAATAATGAAATATAACATTCACAAGTCTAAGAATATTTTTTTATATATCTTAATCTAATTAATAAAATTTATTAGATATTTTTTTAAAAAAAATAAATTTTAAATATATTTTTATATTTTTAAATCTGTTTTATATATAAATTAATAATATTTATTGAAAATTTTAAAATTTTAATTTATTTTTTATATTTTTAAAACTGATTTATATAAATTAATAATATTTATTAGAATTTTTAAAGTTTTAATATAATTTTAATATTTATAAATCTAATTAATATAAATTAATAATATATAAAATTTATAAATATGAATTATATAAATTAATAATATGTATTATAATTTTTAAAATTTTAAATATTTTTTTATATTTTTAAATCTGATAAATGATAATATTTATTAGAATTTTTTAAATATAATTTTTTAAATATAATTTTTTAAATCTGTTATATAAATTAATATTTAATAATATTTATTAAAAATATATATATTATTTATATATATAATCAGATTTATATAAATTAATTATGTTTATTAGAATTTTATATATTTAAATTTGTTTTATATAAATTAATAATATTTATTATAAAAAAGTAAATTTTAAATATATTTAATTGACATCATTTAATTAGACTTTTGAACCCTATTATTAAAATTATCCTAGTTAGAAATTATTTTAATTTATTAAAGCTAAAAAAATTACAAAAAAAAATGCACCGTTCGCGCAACCGCCACCGGACGCCACCAGGCCTCTGACGCCCTGCGATGTGTCCGGTGTTGCCGCGACGTGAGAAACAAACAAATAAATTAACAGAAACGAAAAATAAAAAGTTAAAAACTTACCCGAAGCAAGCCGCGATGAGAGAAGACGAAGAGTAGGTGATGAAAGAAGACTAAGCGCCTCGGCAAATCCGATTTAGTATTAAAAAACCTAAAATATGCCTAAAATACCTAGGCCCACCGAAGCCTGCGATGGCCGCCAAAGCCCGCCGAGGCAGCCCAGCCGCCTAGGTCATCCACCTGGCTAGTTTTCGGCGCGACTTGCTACCGCACAATGCCTAGGCGACGCCTAGGTGGCCGCCTAAGGCATTTTTTCAAACACTGCGCCATAGTAAATCATCATCCGCTACCACCTTCGGCATCAAATAGGAGTGTCGTATGACCAATGTCATCCCAACATCTCCCTCCACTAGTATTTCGTTTTACGGCTTCTTCGTCAAACACTAGGTCTCCTATGATCTCTACTTCTTCCTCTTCACAATCTTCGTTGTCAAAAACAGTGATTTCTTTCCTAGCACCTTCTTACACTCTCACTGTCTGTGTCCAATCTCTGCACAATTGAAACACTTTAGGCTGCAAACTCTACCAGTACTTCTATTAAATTTCTCACTACCTTTATTGACTCCCATATCACTGTCATTTTCAACCGTCCCTATCCTCAAACCCCCTCTAACAGCACTTGTAGGAAAAATTTCACTGTTCAGCATGTATGTTTTTCCACAATTGACGTCCTCTGGTGTGCCGTAGATATAGAAACATGGTCAAACATATTAACGACGTCTTGAATCTAGTATTTCAAACTCCCAATATATCGCGCTACCAATTGATCTTCCGTCTCATGAATTTTGTTCCTTGCAATTAGTTAAAAAAATAAGAAGTATATTCTTCCACTAATCGAGTGTCTTGCTTTAGATTATGTAATTTAATACATTATTCGTTAGAAATTGTATATCAAAAAGGTTTTCCACATGAGTTTGTGCATCTTCTCCCAAAAGGAAATTTTGGTCTTGCCTAATATATTTTGTGTCAGTTTTAATTGTTACCACCATGCAATCGCTCTACCACACAATCTCGTTGTGACCAAGGGCACACTTGTCTTCAGACACCTCTTTAAAATCCAAGATTTCCTCCACATAGGCTAACCAATTCAAGAACTCCTCAAGTTGTAAGCTATTATAAAGCTCAAGGATTTCCGTTCTCAATCTCGTCTCCCAGCACTTGCGATTACCCTCTATTATTGTTATGCGTCGCCGATAAGAAACCTCCTCTTCATAAACATCCTCCTCCTCTCCATCATCTATTTCATTCAAGTTTGCCCAATGTGGGTGTTAAACCAAATTTCTTCTATTTTAATTTTCAAGCATCGTAGCATCCTTTCCACAACCAATTCCATTTGTTCCATCCATTCACTAATAGCTCGAACCTGCTGCTCCAAATCACATTCGTACAAGTTGATATCGTCAATGTGTTGTTGTCTTCTCGGCAGCATGATTCCACAAGAACGACTTGACTCTGATACCAAACTGATGCAGCGGATAATTATCGGTTTCGTTGATTCACACACGAATATGGGAAGTGACTATCAAATCTATTTATTTACACACGAATACCAAAAATAACCTTCTAATTCCTGTTGATTCACACAAGAATATCAGGAAAAAGAAAAAGCCTATCATTCCAAGGAGGAAACGGGAGCCAAAAATAGCATTAATAAAAAATTATCTATTACATCAATTCAAACAATTATTTATATAGACTCTAATAACAGTCAAAGAAAGGAAAGAAATCTCAATATATGGACCTTTTTTTCTAACTTATAAAGAAAGAAAATAAATTCTTCCAAAAAAAAATCTTAACAGAAATAAAAATTAACAAAGAGAAGCTTGAACCCATAAATATCAGAAATACCAAAATTACCCTAAATATCATAAAAATAAAAATTATTAAAAATAGCAAAAAGATCTTCGGAGGTTCCAAAAAGGACCTAAAAGATGTTTTTTGGATCCAAAACTTGGTGATTACGGGTTCCTAATAATAAATGTAGATCTCTGAATTCTACATGCACAAGCACTGATAGAGCCTGATTATGTGCCCTAAGCCAAAAGTTATGACATTCGAAAAATTACTCTGTCGAACCCACATCAATAAAGTAAATAAGGTAATATATATATATATATATATATATATATATATATATATATATATATATATATATATATATATATATATATATATATATTCGACGACATCCGTGCATGACACGCATGAACGCCTCTCTGCATAGGAGGCGCCTCGTGCATGGATGCCGCCCGGGATATCAAATTTGTGTGTATGTGTGTATATATAATATGATGTTAACTATAATATATTTTTGTTGAATGATGATAATCGGATGGAAAAAAAGAAAAAATATTAGTATATATATACACACACTATGTACTAGCCTCTTAATAAATACGTTCGTGACCTTCTAAACAAACATATTCACGAGTTCACAAACCGAATACTAATAAGTTCGAACTCAACTCGATAATATTTTTAAGCTCGAAATCAGACTCGAGCTCAACTCGCTAACTTAATTGAATGAACTCAAATAAACTTTTTTTTTTTAATGAGACCCGAGCTCGCAAGTAACTTGACTCGTTTACACTGAGCTAATAAAGTAAAGACAACGGAGATATGCTCATCATTTTGCAAATGATATCAAGGCTTTCAGAGTAGACATATTTCACGAGGAACACAATAAACTGTGTTGAAAGATGAAAATTGTGATGCAGATATCCAAATTGCAAGTAGCACATTGGAAACCAAGTGTTGAATACATGTTAGCAAATGACACATCGTAGCATTATGCAATCCTCCTTCCAAGTCAAACAGGATGATTCAATCTTGCACTCTGATCAAAATTATGGTAGAAACGGCTTGGATTGGGATGCAGGGAAGCAAACCGTAAAGTTCTGCTACTCAAATCATGTATGATGGCTGGAAATGGAGAAAATTCTTCTACTAAAACACACTAAATTCCAAAACATTAGACTACCAATACCCTTTTCATCTTCATGTTTGTGAGCTCGGTGCTGCCTCAAATACCATCACAAAATTCTCTTGAAAGTCTCATGCCATTCTTTGATCTCTCTGTGGATATAATTCAAGGATTAGTTATTACTTCTTTAATGAACCATTAGAATAGCAATACTACAACTTTAAAAGACAATGATCAATGGCAACTGAATATAGCAAAAATCTTGAATTCTTAACAAGTTATAGTTATTGATGTGTCAATTAAGAATCCAGATTTTCAGTGTTTTTGAGTTGTCAAATGTGTGAATGATGTGAATTGTAAAATGCTTAAATTTGAGCAGGGTAGGTTGTCCAAGTGTGACCTGAGATAGTTGAATGTGCCAGTATAGCATCAAAGTTCTTTTTTTTTTTTGAACCGTCATAAAAAAATGAGTTTGAAGGTTAATCAAAATGCACCAAATCAAATCCATAAATTGTGTTTGTCTAAGCTATTTGGAAAATTCATCAAATTTCAATTATTCTTCAGCTATCAACAGAAAAATCATACTGAAAGTCAATCAAAATTCAGCAAATCAAATCCTAAACCTGTGCTTGTCTAAACTATTTAAGCATTTGCATTTGGCGACCTGAATTTCAACTCCATTGAAGTTTATGTAGAAATAAATCTCTAGTAATACACATTCTTTGACCTCCTTCTACATGTAATGTTTTCTAACTATTATAAATTAAATCTACCTAATTTTAAGAATTGTATTTTTCAAAAAGGCGTCCTAGGAGGTTTCAACAATAGTAGTTCCACCTAGTGGCTAGGTGGCTCTTTTAAAAAGGGGCCCAGGCAGAGACCTAACCAAGTCAAGATTTTTTTTAATAAGTTGTTTGTTCATTTGACATTAGTTAACTTTTCTAATTTTAATATTGCAATATAACACTAATTATAAATTTATTATATATTTTATTGCAATTTAAATTTATGACTATGAATTATTAAATTTTATGTTTATTGTAATATTTAATTTCTTAATTGAAATGAAAAATATAAAATGGTTTATTGGTTATGCTTATTATATACTGTTTATTTATAAATTATAATCTGTTATTTTTGTGATTGCAAAAATTATCTTGATAGATTAAGGATTCAGTTGTTCTACATAGAAGTTAATATTAATCATTCTTAATTTAATATCCTTATGCCTATGTTAATAATTTTAATGTCGACTTCTTAGACACTAGGTAGTTGGCGACCGCCTATAACTTAGAAACATCGTTAATCATCTTCAAAGGTGTTCAGACAATCTTAATATGTTTTCTCTATTATATCCTCAATGGTGTTTAATTTAATTTTATCTATGCTAGTATCTTTGTGCATCCATCTTAGAATTTCATATTGCAACATCAAATTTTTGTATGAGTTATTCTTACACCTTCAACTCAAATCAATTCAACATATCTATATTCAGTCCAACATAACTAACTATAGAGATTTATAAATTGCTTTTGCACATCTTCATCCCATATTTTCTCTCCTAATTGTTCCATAATAGTAGTATTTTTTATTTTTACATTTTACTGAACCGCGTGAACAAATTCAGTATTACTCATTTCACATATCTAATTTTAAAACTCCAAAAACACGTAGCACTTTTCCATTATACCCCTCTCTTCTTTCCAAATTCAAATTTTTGCTCAACCCATTCAAAAAATCATTACTCTTAATTTACGATGACGAATTCAAATTTGAAGGCATGGATACATTAAGAGTGTTTCAAGAGTACATTGGTTTTGGTTTGAAGTCATTCGAAGTTCTCTAAGTCCATCAACTAGTGTTGGTTAGTGTCATTATCCTAGGTCTTATAATAAGCTTGTCATAAATTTTATTAAACCTTTGTGAGTTTAAAAATTCACTACTCTCAATTTACATTGTTGAATTCAGATTATTGGTATTGATTTGAAGTGATTTGGAGTTCTCTAGTCCATTAGCCACTTTTGTTGGCAAATAAACCTAGAGAACTCCTAATTACTTCAAACTAAACCAATTACTCTTACAAGCCTCCTTAATGTATCAATGTCCTGAAATATAAATTCGACAACGTAAATAGCAGTGAAATTTTGAATGGGTACAGCAAAAATTTGAATGTGGAAAGAAGGGAGCGGTATAATGGGAAAGCACTACATGTTTTTGGAATTTTGAAACTTGAGTACGTAAAATGAGTAATACTGAAACTTGTTTACACGGTTTAAAATACCTTCTATATTAACTCTATGTAGCCATTTCAGAATTCTCCTCTCTCCTACATCAACTCTTTGTATGTGTTATCTCCCAATAGTTTAACATTCTAATATATCAAGGCATGTTATACCATATTTCTTTAAAAAAGTCCCATCGGACCAAAGAGCCACACAAAGATAATATATGACTTACAATGCTTCTTTTCATCTCAGTCGCTCTTTCTTCAAATTTTCATTAATGTCACTTTCTTATTGAATTTCAAGTCCATCCATCCAAACTATTTTTTTAATCTTTAATTTTTGTGAATTATATCATATATTCAATATTAGATCTGCTCAACTTAAAATTTTTTATTTCTAAACTCTCTCTCCACAATCCATACTTTGAGTTAATCTATTAAAACTCTCATTAGTTGGATCAAATATCATTTGAAAGCAAATGCACCAGTTAGGTTATAGAATTTCACAATTCAGTCCTAAGGATACAATTATACAAATGCAGAAATGCTCCTATGTAGTATAACAAAATTGTCATTTGCTTACTTTGTGATAAATAATTGCAGATAAGAAAAGCAAATGAGAAACATAAGATAGCAACTAAGCTTATTGTCTAAGGAAACTGTGAGAATTAATTTATGGATCTGAATCAACTAAGAATGCAAAGGATCATCTTTGTTTCATATTCTACTGAACATCTTAGAGCTTGTTAACAGAAAAGAGACTTATGGAACTTCACAGTTGGGTTACGTACTTATAGAAATAACAGATTATAGTTTTGGCACCAATAGAATGTTACACCATAAAAAATGCTTTTATCACATCCAATGTGCCACAATTAGAGTACCTTTCAATCCTAGTGGAAGTTGATTGCTAAATAGGTACTTTCTAATGACTACATAGACTGCAACTGTTTAATAGGCACAAAAAATTGAATGTGAAGACAATATGTTGTTGATGCCAATGCAGAGCCTTCAAAGCAAACATTCAAATGGCAAACAGATGGAAGGATTCATTTGGTGATACACCTAGGAAAACATACCCAACAACACCTGAATAACTTCTACATAATGAGATCCATAATTATGATTCATGATAAGACTTTCTCTAAACAAACGCGCCGTTCATTTATTATGAAGAAAGGTTATTGACTAGTTAACTATTTATAATAGCTATGACACGGTATTTAATAGAAACAATCACTACTTAAATAAAATGAATTTTAATGCAGATAGTATCCAGAAAATGTTAGGAAAACAAGATCAATTGAAAGCACAAATAGATCAATGCAGAATATATTGTGATTTATCTGTTAGCTAAGGAAGAGTCTCGCACCTGAATACATATTCTAAAAATATCTTCTATAGGGATTGCTAGAACTCAAAATTAGACCGACACCTCCGTTGACGGCAAGTAATAAATGTCAACTAGCTTAGGGACCTTCTCTTTATATGGAAGCACAAACTTCTCAATGAACTTTTTATCAGATAGTCTCATATAAGAGAAGAAAGTCCCTTTTGCAGTCCATAAACTTTCGGACTTCAACAACTCCAACACCTGAAACCTAGGAATCACCCTTTTATCCAAACTATATAGCAGAATTAATGGACGTTGAGTGATGAAGGAAGGAGAATAGCCAACTTCGTTGACGAAAAATTCTATCTTCCTCTGAAGGTAAGGTTGAGAAATAGTTAACAAGGTTGGCGTTATCCTGACTGCAGTGGAGAAGTCTGACTCCGACCAACCAAGGCTCTTAAAAAATTTGATTTTGGCTTCGAATTTTTCTTGGTCGACACCGTAAAGAACAATAAGCAAGAGTGGATACATTGCCGATTGTCGGGGGACGCCCAACTCGTCGGCTCTACGGACCAAAGTCTGGAGTGAATCTAGTTTCTGGGCAAGGAACTCAGGGCGGCTTCTCATTACTTGAGACGCCTTCTCTTCTGAGATACCGCACACGTCCATAAGAAACTTGAGGTTGGGAAGGATTCTTTTCTCAACACTGCAGGTAAAAAACCATTTTTCCTTTAAACGCTTAAGAAGAAGCTCCCTCGATCCAAACAGACGATCCCAGAACTCCAACTTGGAGACGACAGAACGGATGTTATAGTGGAGGATACGTGAATATGATGTAATTATCTCTACTAGGTCGGACTGAGAGATTCCCGCGTCAAGCCAAGATCGGAACTTTGGCTCCACCTTTACGCAGACACTTCTGGGGTTGATATTGATAATCCTCTTGATGTGGGAGTCGGTGAAGCCCTGGGACTTCAAGAATTTGAGGAAGTAGTCGGGTTTCTTACTAGATTTGAGATCTGATAAGGAGCGGGAGACCTTGGATGCCTCGGCGGCAGATAAACCCCAGGAATCTACTAGGTACTCGACAACGGAAAACGGTTTCAGCGGAGGAACTGCGGAGGCAGCGGAGGAAGAAGAGAATAGGTTACTGGGTCGGAAGTGTGCCGGGATACTACGGCTATGGCGGCGGATGACGAACGCCAGCATCGCGGCGGCGCAGTTTGAGTGTTTATCGCACGGAGAAGCGAAACCTAGTTACCTTATGGGAAGCGTTACGCAGAGAAAAGTGACGTGTTGCTGTGAAGCTGACACGTTTTAATATAAATTTTATTGGGGGAAAATTAGAAGGGCGTTCCAAATTAAATCAAATGGACGCTCTCCTATCATTTTATCATTGATTCCATATTATTGTAGAAGCTAGTTTACATACTAATTTTTATATGTAATAAATATTATGGAATCTATATATTTATTTTACTCGATGAAGTATTTTAATCAAGTTTCATTTAAAAAGATAAAATTAAAATAATATAAAATCATGTATAAACAATATGCATATAGCGAGTGCCTAATTAAAATGAAATGTTATTTTAACTAAATTATCAGAAAAGTAAAATTAAAATATATAAAATTGCTATTATACAAATTAATTGCTAGTTTTAGAGGGCCGAATGATGAAATAAGTTAAGAATTTTCCGTTGTTCGTGTTAAATGGAGGTGTTCATCTGACATTAATTGGAAACGAGCTTTTTGATAACGACAAATGGACAAAAGGCCACCGAGATTGAAAGCTCATAATTATATGGACTGTTACACAGAACAAATTGTTGCGTCGCTGTGACGGTCCCTAATTATATGGACGCGCTGGTACGACGGATGACAGAAAGAGCAGAGGGAAAATAAAACCTAATTTTATTATCCGCCGAAGGATTATTTTGTTTTTAATGTCATTTTGTTTTTTTATTCTTTCTTTCCGTTTGATTTCCGTCCAATTTAAATTTAGAGGGATTGAATTTTCCTTAAACGATGGAATATATTCACGAACCTCTTTATATAAAAAAAAAATACAAGACTTTAAACGAACATGTTTACAGATTAACAAATCAAATACTAATAATATTTTTAAACTCAACTCCATAATGATTTCGACCACAAAATCAAACTCAAGTTCGACTCAGTTAACATAATTGAATGAATTTTTTTTTAAACCGAAACCTAAATAACATCACGAGCGACTTGATTTTAGATGCTCATGATTTTGCAAATGATATTGAGGCTTCCAGAGTATATATATATATATATATATATATATAATGCAATTATTCAAATTGTAAGTTGCACAATGGAAACCAAGTGTTGAATAACGGTTAGAAAATGACAAATGGTAGCAAATGACACATGTTAAATTTACTACAATGGAACAAAGAATTAATTTCCAACGGAGGAATACTCTCGGAAAAAAAAATTCCACCCATCCCTCAATGCGGTCGACTATAAGTCAACTGTATAATTTATCTCCCTTCACACAATTTAAAAAACAGATTGTGCAAGGCACCTACGATGAGTATAATCACCTTTTACTACAATACAATCCTCCTTCCAAGTCAAATACGATGATTCAATCTGCACTCTGATTAAAATTATGGTACAAACGGCATGAATTGGGATGCAAGGCAGCAAAGCCGTAAAGATAGGCTACTCAAATCATGTAGGATTGAAATGGAGAAAATTCTTCTCCTAAAACACAATAAATTCCAAAACATTAGACTACCATACCCTTTACATCTTCATGTTTGTGAGATCGGTGCTGCTTCAAATACCATCAGTTCTCTTGAAACGCTCATGCCATTCTTTGCTCTCTCTCTCTCGATATAATTCTAGGATCAATGGCAACTGAATATAGCAAATCTTGACTTCTTATCAAGCTATAGTTATTGATGTGCCAATTAAGAATTCAGATTCAGTGTTTTTGAGTCGTCAAATGTGTGAATGGTGTGAATGGTGAAATGCTTAAGTTTGAGCAGGGTAAGTTGTCCAAGTGTGTCTCGAGCCGCGATAGTTGAATGTGCCAAAATGTAACATCAATTTTTTTTTGAACTGTTATAAAAAAAATGAGTTTGAAGGTTAATCCAAGTCTAAATTATTTAAGCATTTGCATTTGGCTACCTGAATTTCATCTCCATTGAGGTTGATGTAGAAATAAATCTCTAGTAATACGCATTCTTTGACCTCCTTGTACATGTAATGTTTTCAAACTATTATAAATCAAATCTACCTAATTTTATGAATTGGATTGTTCAAAAAGGCATCCTAGGAGGTTTCAACAATAGTCGTTCAACCTAGTGGTTAGGTGGCTCTTTTTAAAAAGGGGTCCATGCCGAGATCTAAACAAGTCTAAGATTTTTTTTAATAAGTTGTTTATTCATTTGACATAGTTAACTTTTCTAATTTTAATATTGCAATATAACACTAATTATAAATTTACTATATCTTTTCTTGCAATTTAAATTTATGACTATGAATTATTAAATTTTATGTTTTATTGTAAAAATGCAAAATATAAAATAGTTTATTGGTTATGCTTATTATTTAGTGTTTATTTATAAATTATAATATGTTATTTTTGTGATTGCAAAAATTATCTTAATAGATTAAGGATTCAGTTTATGCAAAAGGTCATGCTGACACAAGTGCCCTACACGGCTAGCCCACAGTCATCTGTAGAGAGGTAAATTAAGAAATCGAGTAGGTCACCACATGAGAGGGTATTTTCGCCAATTTTGCCAAGAATTGACCCTTACCTAGTTCTGCAAACCTACCAAATGATGACTACATCGGCTAGGCCCTAGGACAAGGATTCAGTTGTTATATATAGAAGTTAATATTAATCATTCTTAACTTAATATCATTATGCCTATGTTAATAATTTTAATGTCGACTTCTTAGACACTATGTAGTTGGGTGGCCGCCTAATCATTAATCATCTTCAAAGGTGTTCAGGTCATCTTAATATGTTTTCTCTATTATTTCCTCAATGGTAGTAGTATTGTTTTATTTAATTTTATCTATTCTAGTATCTTTGTGCATCCATCTTAGAATTTCATATTGCAACATCAAATTTTTGTATGTGTTATTCTTATACCTTCAACTCAAATCAATTCAACATATCTTATATTCAGTTCAACATATCTAACTATAGAGATTTATAAATTGTTTTTGCACATCTTCGTACCATATTCTCTCCTAATTGATCATTGATAGCAGTATTTTTTATTTTTGCATTTTACTGAATCGTGTGAGTAAGTTTCAGTACTACTCATTTCACATATCCAAGTTTTAAAACTCTAAAAACACATAGCACTTTCCCATTATACCCCTTCTCTTCTTTCCACATTCAAATTTTGCTCTACCCATTCAAAGATTCACTACTCTTAATTTACACTGTTGAATTCAAATCAGAAGGCATGGATATATTAAGAAGGCTTTTAGAAGTACATTGGTTTTGATTTGAAGTGATTCGGAGTTCTCTAGATCCATCAACCAGTTTTGTCCGTTGATGGACCTACATCATTCGAAAATTCATAAGTTTGATATTTTTCAAGTCAGAAGAGTCCTAGGAACCCATTGATGGTATTGGTTAGTGAGTATCATTGTCCTAGGTCTTATAATGAGTTTGTGATAAATTTTATTAAACCTTTACGAGTTTAAAAATTCACCACTCACAATTTACATTGTCGAATTCAGATCTAAGAGCATAGATATATTAAGGAGACTTCCATGAGTATATTGGCTTTGGTTTGAAGTGATTTAGAGTTATTTAGTTCCATCAACCAGTTTTGTTCGAAACTAGGTGATAGACCTAGGGAACTCCTAATTATTTCAAACTAAAACCAATATGCTCTTACAAGCCTCCTTAATGTATCCATGTCCTTAGATATAAATTTGACAACGTAAATTAAGAACCCTAAATTTTTGAATGGGTAGGGAAAAAAATTTTAATGTGGAAAGAAGGAAAAGGTATAATGGGAAAACGCTACTTATTTTTTGAATTTTGAAACTTGGGTACATAAAATGAGTAATATTGAAACTTGCTTACGTGGTTCCGTAAAATACCATTTTTATTTTATCTTCTATATTAACTCTATGTATCTATTTGAGAATTCTCCTCTCTCCTACATCAATTCTTTATGTGTGTTATCTCCTAATTGTTTGACATTCTAATATATTATGGCATGTTATACCATATTTCTTTAAAAAAATCCCTTCAGACCAAAGAGCCACACAAAGATAATATATGACTTCCAATGCTTCCTTTTCTTTCTTCAAATTTTCATTAATGTCTCTTTCTTATTGAATTTCAAGTCCATCCATCCAAACTATTTTTTTAGTCTTTAATTTTGGTGGATTATATCATATATTCAATATTAGATCTGCTCAACTTAAAACATTTGATTTCTAAACTTTCTCTCCACAATTCATGCTTTGAGTTAATCTATTTAAACTCTCATCAGTTGGATCAATATCATTTGAAAGCAATGCGCCAATTAGGTTATAGGATTTCACTATTCTGTCCTAAGAATACAAATCTACAAATGCAGGAATGTTCCTATCTAGTATAGCAAAATTGTCATTTGCTTACTTTGTGATAAATAATTGCATATAAGAAAAGCAAATGAGAAGCATAAGATAGCAACTAAGCTTATTGTCTAAGGCAACTGCAAAAATTGATCTGAATCAACTAAGAATGCAAAGGATCATCTTTGTTTCATATTCTACTGAACATCTTAGAGCTTGTTAACAGAAAAGAGACTTTTGGAACTTCGCAGTGTGGTTACATACTTATAGGAATAACAGATTATAGTTTTGGCATCAATAGAATGTTTACCATAGAATGTCACAATTAGAGCACCTTTCAATCGTAGTGGAAGTTGGTTGCTAAATAGGTACTTTCTAATGACTACATGGACTGCAACTGTTTAATAGACACAACATTTTGAATGTGAAGACAATATGTTGTTGATACCAATGCAGAGCCTTCAAAGCAACCATTCAAATGGCAAACAGATGGAAGGGTTCATTTGGTGCTATACCTAGGAAAACATACCCATCAACACCTGAATGACTTCTACATAATGAGATGCATAATTATGATCCATGGTAAGACATTCTTTAAACAAACTTATGATGAAAGGTCATTGACCAGTTAACTATTTATAATAGCTATCACAGGGTGTTTAATAGAAACAATCACTAGTTAAATAAACTGAATTTTGAAGCAGAGAGTATCCAGAAAAATGTTCGGAAAACAAGATCGATTGAAAACACAAATAGATCAGTGCAGAATTATTGTTGATTTATCTGTTAGCTAAGGAAGAGTCTCGCACCTGAATACATATTCTAAAAATCTCTTTTATAGGGATGCTAGAGCTGAAAATTAGACGGACACCTCCCTTGACGGCCAGAGATAAATGTCAACTAGCTTAGGGACCTTCTCTTTATATGGAAGCACAAACTTCTCAATGAACTTTTTGTCAGATAGGCATATACAAGAGAGCAGACTCATTTTTCCAGTCCATAAATTTTCGGACTTCAACAACTCCAACGCCTGAAACCTAGGAACCACCCTTTTATCCAAACTATATAGCAGAATTAATGGATGTTGAGTGATGAAAGAAGGAGAATAGCCAACTTTCTTGACGAAAAATTCTATCTTCCTCCGTATCTCAGGTTGGGAAATATTTAACAAGGTTGGCGTCTTCCTGACTGCAGTGAAGAAGTCTGACTCCGACCAACCAAGGCTCGTAAACAATTTGTGTTTGGCCTCGAATTTTTCTTTGTTGATACCGTAAAGAGTAATGAGCAAGTGTGGGTACATTGAAGATTGTCGGGCGACGCCCAGCTCGTCGGCTCTACGGACCAAAATCTGGAGTGAATCTGGTTTCTGGACAAGGAAGTCAGGGTGGTTTCTCATTGCTTGATACGCCTTCTCTTCAGACATTCCGCACACGTCCATAAAAAACTTGAGGTTGGGAAGGATTCTTTTCTCGACACTGCCACCGAAAAACCATTTTTGCTTTAAACGCTTAACAAGAAGCTCCCTCGATCCAAACAGACGATCCCAGAACTCCAACCTGGGGACGACAGAACGCATGCTATGGCAGAGGATACGTGGATATGATGTAATTATCTCGACTAGGTCGGACTGCGAGAAGCCCGCGTCGAGCAAAGATCGGAACTTTGGCTCCACCTTAATGCAGATGCTTGCGGGGCTGATATTGATAATCCTCTTGATGTGGGAGTCGGTGAATCCCTGGGACTTCAAGAAGTTGAGGAAGTAGTCGGGTTTCTTACTAGATTTGAGACCAGATAAGGAGAGAGAGGCCTTGGATGCCTCGGCGGCAGATAAACCCCAGGAATCTACAAGGTACTCGACAACGGAAAACCGGTTCAGCGGAGGAACTGCGGAGGCAGTGGAGAAGGAGGAGGATAATAGGTTACTGGGTCGGCAGTATGGCGGGATACTACGGCTATAAGATCCTTTAATGATCTTTTCAAATAAATCTATTAATTTTATTTTCTTTTTAAAATAAATTTTAGATTTTTTTTTTATTTTAGATAAGTTTTAATTTGACATTTTCTCATGAAAATATATTTTTATTTTATTTTTCTTTTACACCTTTTCTTTTGAAAAGGTAGTTTTATTTTATTTTTCTTTTACACCTTTTCAAAATCTTTTACACCTTTTCTTTTGAAAAGGTAGTTTTATTTTATTTTTCTTTTAGACCTTTTCTTTTTGAAAAGGTAATTTAGGTCTCTATTTAAAGAGACGTTATGTAACTTTGGAAGATAAGCAATTTCCCTTTTAATTAATCAATTTCGTTTGATTATTGGAGGCCGATCCCCTCGAAGCGATCACCCTATCCCCCTTTTCCCTTTCTCTTTTGATTTTTTCACGTGATAGGCCCCTGGGTTCCTATCAACTTGGTATCAGAGCAAGTTCATTTCATCTTCGTCCTATAGTATCTCGCAGCAACTTCAACAAGCGCATGGTCTTAACCCGACTTCAAGAAAAGAAAATTCACTCTGTCATGGCGACCGGAGGATCTCATCCTGACGCCAAATGAGCTTTGGAATTTGAAGCTAAGCACGAGACAAGGATGGATAAACTCGAAAAAACTATGGCATCATTGGTCACAATAGTGCAAGAATTGAAGGATCGTTTAGAAGCAGATTCCAGCTCAGGCATACTAATCAAAAAGGGAATAAATCAACAATCTCGACAACATTATGACCAAGGAGCAAACTCAAATGAAGATCGAGAGCACAACCATCTACGTATGAAGGTGGAATTTCCTCGCTGGGAGAACAACGATCCGATTGGATGGATTTCAAGGGCTGAAAAATATTTTCGCTTCCATGGCACATCGGACAATGCAAAGGTAGAACTAGCATCTATAAATCTTGAAGGCGATGCCATCCAATGGTATGACTGGCTTGAAGCATGCCATGGGCCTCCAAAATGGGAAGAATTCAAGGAAGAACTCATTAATCGATTTGGTCCCTCCGGTTATGAGAATGTTGATGGAGAATTGGCCAAAATTCGACAGACTTCAACCGTACTAGAGTACCAAGGGTGATTCGAGCGACTCTCTAATAGAACTCGTGATTGGTCAGAAAAGCAACTACTGGGCACTTTTATTGAAGGACTTTGCCTTGATATACGACGAGAAGTAAAAATGAATCAACCCCGCACCATGAAGGCTGCCTTATCCTTTGCACGACTACAAGAAGAGAAGATCAATGAGGAAGGAAGAAGAAATAACAAGGTAATTCGTGAAAACCCATCACATTATTCAACACCTCATAGATTGACAAAAGAAGAGATCAAGGAAAGGATGGCAAAGGGATTATGTTGGCATTGCGATGAAAAGTGGCACCGTGGTCATCAATGCAAGCAAAAGAGGATACTGATGATTGAACTAATAGAGAACTCTGAGGAAGAAGATGATTTCTATGAAAGTGAAACACAAGATAATATCAACGAAGTACAAGATGACTCTATGGCAATATCAGTACATGCCTTAGAAGGACTACAAACTCCGCAAACAATGAAGGTAAAAGGATTCATTAAAAAGCAACCAGTAATGATACTTATAGATTCAGGAAGCACCAACAATTTTCTAGACTCAACCTTAGCAAGAAGGCTTAAACAAAAAATAGAGCGAGCATCTACATTTGATGTTAAGGTGGCGGATGGAAGATCACTTACAAGTCCAGGAAAATGCGAAGGTATTAAAATTATCTTACCAAATTATGAATTAATCACAGATCTTTTTCTTCTACCCCTGGATGGATGCGATGTTGTACTTGGAGCACAATGGTTGAGAACATTAGGAGACATAATATGGAATTTCTCTCAACTAACAATGCGCTTCCAAGATCAAGGAAAAGAAGTTTGCATCAGAGGCAAGAGACAAGATACTATCACATCAATCAGTAGTTATCAGGCAGAGCGGCTATTAAAGAAAGATTGCTCCATTTTTCTTATGCAACTCTCCATCAAAAAGGATCATAAAGGTACCTCATATACCCCTCCAGAATTAGAGACACTTCTTTCTAAATTTTCTATGATATTTGCTGAGCCAAAGGGACTTCCTCCATCACGTTCACATGATCATCGTATACCTCTAATACCGGGGAGTGCACCAGCAAATGTTAGACCTTATCGCTACCCTTACATACAGAAGGAGGTAATTGAGAAGATTGTACAAGAGATGCTTCAAGCTGGTATTGTTCGCCCAAGTGTAAGCCCATACTCATCTCCAGTACTGCTTGTGCGAAAGAAAGATGGAAGTTGACGAATGTGTGTAGATTATCGGGCACTCAATAAAATTACGGTGAAAGATAAGTATCACATCCCCATCATTGATGAATTACTTGATGAATTAGGAGGTTCCTCATTCTTCTCAAAATTGGATCTTCGCTCAGGCTTCCATCAGATAAGGATCTATCAGTCGGACATTCCAAAAACAGCCTTTCGGACTCATGATGGTCATTATGAATTTTTATTCATGCCTTTCGGTTTAACTAATGCACCTTCTACATTCCAAAGTTTGATGAACGATATTTTCAGGCCTTATCTCCACAAGTTTGTTTTGATTTTCTTTGATGATATCCTTGTTTATAGTTCATCATTCGAAGATCATTTGCATCACCTTTATAAAGTACTCACTCTTTTACGTGAGCATTCTCTTTTTGTGAAAAGATCTAAGTGCAGCTTTGGGACAACTAAGGTGGAATACCTTGGTCATATTGTAAGTAAAAAAGGAGTAGCTACTGATCCCTCAAAGGTGCTAGTTATGAAGGAGTGGCCCACCCCAAAGAATATCAAGGCATTACGTGGTTTTCTGGGTCTCACAGGTTATTATCGTAAATTTGTAAAAAATTATGGAAAGATTAGCGCTCCACTAACGGCTTTGTTAAAGAAAGATGCATTTAGATGGTGTCCTGAAGCAGAAAACGCATTTCAAAATTTAAAGGAGGCTATGACGACAACACCAGTTCTTGCACTACCTAATTTCAATAAGCAATTTGTCATTGAAGCCGATGCATCTGGAGTTGGAATCGGAGCAGTACTTATGCAAGAAGGACAACCATTAGCTTTTACTAGCAAGGCACTATCTCCTCTACATCAACAGATGTCAATTTATGACAAGGAAATGTTGGCTATCATACATGCCGTTACAAAATGGAGACCCTATCTTCTTGGCCGACGCTTTCAAATACGAACTGATCATAAGAGTCTTAAGTTCATCTTGGATCAACGTATCTCAAATATGGATCAACAAAAATGGATCAAGAGACTTTTAGGATATGATTATGAAATCGTTTACAAGAAGGGAACGGAAAATACAGTAGCTGATGCTTTATCTCGCCTTCCTAACCAAATAGAGTTCACTGCTATATCCTTAGTAACTTGCAAAAACTTGGAGAACATAAAAAAGGAGCAAAAGGAAAATTCAGCGGCACAGGCTCTCATCCAAAACATATTACAAAATTCATCGCCAGAACCCCACTATTCTTGGGATGGAGAAATTTTACGATATAAAAATAGAATCTTCCTTCCAGCAAACTCAGCTGAAAAGGAAGTAATACTGGAGGAATTTCATTGTTCACCAATTGCAGGGCATTCTGGCTTCCTACGCACGTATAAACGGATTTCAAGAGCTTTCTATTGGAAGGGAATGAAGAAGGATACCAAAAACTTTGTTGCTGAATGTGATATATGTCAAAGAAACAAAGGAGAAAATGTAGCAAGACCAGGTCTTCTTCAACCCCTTCCTATACCTGAACAAATTTGGACAGACATTTCCATGGATTTCATAGATGGATTACCCACTTCACAAGGACAAAGTACTATCATGGTGGTCGTTGATCGTCTGACAAAGTATGCCCATTTTTGTACATTATCGCATCCTTATACTGCTGCCCGTGTTGCTCAAGCATTTGTTGACCATATAATCAAACTACATGGTCTACCAAGATCTATTGTCACTGATAGAGATCCGGTTTTCACAAGTAAATTTTGGAGAGAATTATTCCAATTGCAAGGTACTAAACTTAATTTTAGCACATCTTACCACCCACAGTATGATGGACAAACAGAGGTTGTTAATCGATGTTTAGAGAATTATTTACGTTGCTTAACTGGTGATAGACCCAAGGAGTGGGTTCGTTGGCTTCCATGGGCAGAATAGTGGTACAATACGACCTACCACTCAGCTACTAAGATTACCCCATTTGAGGCCGTTTATGGATGTATACCACCCTCAGTTAGCTCATACACACGTGGATCAACAAATGTGCATCAAGTCGACCAAAATCTACGCACAAGGGACCAAATATTGTAACTTTTGAAAAATAACTTATGCGATGCACAAGCAAGAATGAAGCAATTGGCCGACATGCATCGTTCGGAAAGAGAATTTGCAATAGGAGATTGGGTTTTTCTAAAACTACAACCATACAAACAAGTTTCAATTCGTCGTTCAAACTCTATGAAGTTGTCACCGAAATTTTATGGCCCTTATAAAGTGATGGAACGTATTGGACCTGTTGCTTATCGCTTGGAGTTTCCACAAGATTCTAAAATACACCCTGTATTTCACGTGTCTTGTTTAAAGAAGAAACTAGGCGATAAATTTACTCCTCAACAACATCTTCCTGAAGTGAATTCAGATGGTGAAGTTAAATTTCAACCTTATGCTATTTTAGAAAGGAGACTTGTGAAGAAGAACAATCAAGCAACGGTTGAGCTATTAATTCAATGGGACAATTTATCTATCGATGATGCAACATGGGAATTATATGATACCATTCAAGAAAAATTTCCAGAATTTATTGATAAACAACCTTGAGGACAAGGTTGTTTTGAAGGGCGGTGGAATGATAAGATCCTTTAATGGATCTTTTCAAATAAATCTATTAATTTTATTTCCTTTTTAAAATAAGTTTTAGACTTTTTCTTTTTTATTTTAGATAAGTTTTAATTTGACATTTTCTCATGAAAATGTATTTTTATTTTATTTTTCTTTTACACCTTTTCTTTTGAAAAGGTAGTTTTATTTTATTTTTCTTTTAGACCTTTTCTTTTTGAAAAGGTAATTTAGGTCTCTATTTAAAGAGACGTTATGTAACTTTAGAAGATAAGCAATTTCCCTTTTAATTAATCAATTTCGTTTGATTATTGGAGGCCGATCCCCTCGAAGCGATCACCCTATCCCCCTTTTCCCTTTCTCTTTCGATTTTTTCACGTGATAGGCCCCTGGGTTCCTATCAGAGAGGCCTTGGATGCCTCGGCGGCAGATAAACCCCAGGAATCTACAAGGTACTCGACAACGGAAAATCGGTTTAGCGGAGGAACTGCGGAGGCAGTGGAGAAGGAGGAGGATAATAGGTTACTGGGTCGGCAGTATGGCGGGATACTACGGCTATAACGATGTATGACGAACGACAGCATCGTGGCGGCGCTGTTTGTCGCACGGAGAAGCGAAACCTAATTACCTAGGGCTGCTCAGCCTGCCCTACGCAGAGATAAGTGTTCTGTGCTGAAGCTCATAATTATATCGCAAGAGAATCGGGAGCCTTATCGTGCAAAAGGCGGGTCCCGCCACCCAGCGGCCCCCTAGGCTTGGCCCCACAGGAATCCTAGGAGTAGATAAATCAGCGGTGAATGCTGGCCCGGGTAAAGCGTGGTGTCTCCAGAATTTAACACAGCCGGCCCAGATTATTCATCCAGTGCGCGTCCGTGGACCTTCGACCCTACAACTCATTGTGCAAGGATGTCACGCCTTAACCGGTTGATCCAGCCCGCGGGGGCTAAATCGGGAGCCTTATCGCCTGTTTGGGAGGAGGTGAGGGAAAGGAAAGGAAGGGGAAATAAGGTGAAAGGAAACTTTGAAATGAAACTAAACTTGTGCTTGTTTGGGGGGTTTGGAATGGGAATGAAACTAAACTTGTGCTTGGTTTGGGGAAATGAAAGTAGGACCCACGGATTCATTCCTCTAAATAAAGGAATGGGCCATTCCCCACTAATATGAGAGGTATGGGTATTATTCCCATTTCAATAATATTTACAATCATTCCCATATCCTTTCCCATTCCCTTACCTGAACCAAGCGCCAATCTCGTTTGGGAATGAGTGAGGAAAGGGAAGGAAAGGTAAGGAAGGGTAAATTTTAATCTTCATTATCCATGGAAAAAAAGATTTTCTTACTCCCCGAATTGGGGTATAAGGAAGGGGAAGGGAAAATAAAATATTTGTTATTCTAATTTTATCCCTGTTCTTAATAGTTTAAGAAATATTTCAATTTTAATTTTACTATGTCGTCGAAGTTCAAGTTCCTTACCTTCTTCACAGCTCGTTTGCTACCAGATTATTAGAGGAGGGGATTCGACACGTCTTCTAACTGAATTGAAGGGAGAAACTATTTTTGTCGCCAAAATTTAAGAGAATATCTACTATTTTTTAATTTTTTTCATCAAAATTTAATAAGTTTTTAAAGAATAGAAATTCTCATTATCAGCGTTATCTTTCAAATTTTTTTATTTAAGATTTCTAAAATCATTATTTTCATTATTTCTCATTTAATTACTTGATCATGGGTAATTCATTGTTTTATTATAAATAGTATAAAAAATTAATTTTTTATTAAAAAAATAGCTAATTTAAATGATAATATAAAAAATTAATTTTATTATTAAAAATATCTAATTTATATTTATAAAATAAATATTAATATTATGAAAATTTTCTAATTTAAAAAATAAGGGTATTTTTGTAACTTTATCTATTTAACCTTCATTCTCCTTCTTTTCCTCCCAAACAAAGTAACACATGTTACGTTAATGAACCTTTCATCTCTCCCAAACAAGGAGAAGTTAAATACTTTACTTCCCCTCACTTCCCCTTCCTTCCCCTCCCTTCCGTTTCCGTTAATGAACCTTCCCTCACTCCATCCAAACAGAGGGTTAGGGCCGCAGACAAGCCAGGCCGGATAAGTTGAGTGTCCAAGTTTATTGATAATGTAATTAAGTCAAGTCGTTTAAAATGAAAATAGTGTAAATTTGACGGCGTTTGGTTCAAAGGTTTGGGAATGAGAGAATAGATTTATTTTTAAATCTTATATTTGGTTGATGGGAATGGAATCAAGATTTTAGAATAAAACCCAAAAATTTAGGTATGAATGAAACTCACCCCCTCTCTTGGGTTTTGATGGAATGGGAATAAGAATTAAGTTTTGGACGAAAATACCCTTAGTATATTTGTTCAATTTTTCTTTCATTTCATTCTCTCTCCTTGTTCTCTCTCATCATATTTTCTCTCTGCTCATTTTATCATCACACTTTCTCTCTCAACATATTTTCTCTCTCATCATTATCTCTCATTACAGATTCTCTATCATTTTCTCTCTATATTCTCTCTCATCATACACACTCTCTCATTATTTTCTCTCTCTTTATTCTCTCCTCATTTTTTCATCATACTTTCTCTCTGCTCAATCTCTCTTACCATACTCTCTCTTCATATTTTTTCTCATCATACTTTCTCTCTCTTCATTCTCTTCCATCACACTCTCTTTCCTCATTTTCTCTCATCACATATTCTCTATCATTTTCTCTCTATATTTTCTCTCATCACATATTCTCTATCATTTTCTCTCTATATTCTCTCTCATCACACACTCTCTCATTATTTTCTCTCTTCATTCTCTCATTTTTTTTCATCATACTTTCTCTCTCCTCAATCTCTCTTACCATACTCTCTCTCCATATTTTCTCTCATCACACTTTATCTCTCTTCATTCTCTTTCATCACACTATCTCTCATCACACTTTTCCTCTCTTCATTTTTTCCCATCACACTTTCTCTCTCACCATACTTTCTCTCCTCAATCTCTCATTTTCTCTCATCACACTTTCTCTCTCTTCATTTTTCCCATCACTCTTTCTCTCTCAACAGTAAAGTTGTTGCCCTTTGATCAAAAGGTCACGGGTTCGAATCTTGGAAACAGTCTCTTGTAAAAAATAGGGTAAGACTGCGTACAGTGGATCCTTCCCCGGGACCGCACATGGCGGGAGCTTCATGCACCGGGCTGCCCTTTTTTTTACTCTTTCTCTCTCCACACATTTTCTCTCTCATCATACTTTTTCTCTTCTCAATATCTCCTATCATGCTCTCTCTCCTTATTTTCTCTCATCACACTTTCCCTCTCTTTATTTTTTCCCATCACACTTTCTCTCTCATCATTCTCTCTCATTATATGTTTCTCTCACATTCAACGTTATCTTCCGTCTAATTTTTTCTCTTATTTTCCTCTAAGGGTAAAAAAGGAAATTTAGGTTCATTCCAATTGAAAAATATTCAACTAGCCAAACATTATTTTTAAAAATGATACCCAAGCTCATACTCATTCTCATTCCACAATACTATAATACTCATTCTCATTCCGATTTCTAGGAGAGAACGTACCAAACACCACCTTAGATTTTTTTTTTATGAGTTTTGATTTCGTTTAAATTTAATTTAAATTTCATTCTTTTAATTCAAATTTATTTGATTAGTTATTGAGTTTAAAATTTAAAATTTATTTATTTTTAAAAATATTTATTTAATATATTGATACAAATTTTATTAATGAATATAATTAATTATCAATGTTGTTAATGAGTATTATTTATGAACATTAACGAATTGAGCATAGATGTATTCAAGATTATTTGTTTAATTTAACGAGTTATTTATGATTATATATTTAATTAATCTTGTATATATTAAACAAATATATACAAGCTTTTATCAAGTTGAACATTAAATTTATTTATAAACATTTGATTCATTTATATTCTTAGTGAACCTAATAGATAATAGGCTTCTTTAATTAAAATTCTAACTTAGATTTTAATCTCAACTGTGATTTACTTTATCTGTATTAGTCTTGGGATGTGTTAACGGAGACGAGTGCTTCACCTTTTGCCACATGGGTTTTTTTTTCTCCACAAGCTAACTGAGATGGTTAGTGGATGGTGGTTTGCACATTGAGCACACGAGGTGGACCCTTGAGGATGGCTAGGCGTAAATCCGTGCACCTTGGAAAAAAACTCACCCTCTCATCCATCTAGGCCCTCAGTTACCGTGATTTATCTCTCTTGTGATGGGCCTAGGGTAGACTGATGAGGGTGCTAAGGGCAAGCGAATTACCTTTTTTGTTTTTTGCACAAGGATGCTCTTTTTCAATTAAAGTTAAATGGATGTCTTAATTAAAATAAACAACTTGAGATATCCCTACATCAATTTTAAGATTTAGATTTGTTGTTAGCTTTTACAATATATAACAACTAACTAATAAGTAGCTTATATAACGTGTAATAATTTTTTTTGTAGATAGATAACCTTATTAAAATTATATTCAATAAACAAAATAAATTAAGAGAACTTTATGACACCTATTACATTTCAAATGAACATTATTGGATCTTGATCGACTATGTACAAACTAACAGGTAGTTGCTACAACGTTTAGCATTGCTAACGTCTACAATAGTATTAATTTTGTTTATTGGAGAGTGATAGCATAGTTAAAACTGTAAGGAACTAGATGCGCTAAATACGTAAACGTGCAGCGGAGAATACTAGTTCCTTCAGAAGATCCATGCAAAGGAAAAAAGAAATTACTACATATACTAAGCTTTCTAACACGATAGTATTATGCCTTTGTAGCGTGCTCACGGACTCTCGACAGTTTGGATCACAGCACGATCTCACGTTCGCGCCTCTACGGTATCTACACGAACAAGCGTTCGTTTGTCTCACAAACTCACAAGATGGAGATGAAACCACCTAAGGTTGTGCTAGCAACCTTAAGAAGGTTTCGGCCAAGAGGAGAGGAGAGGAAGAGGAAGAAGCCAAAAATGAAGAAGTTACAAAAAAAAATGAGAGGAAAAATGACTTAAGTATTTTCATCCAATAAAAACACTTACTGTGCATTAATTCCATTAATGAGTCTTAATGATCATTCACTCTCCATTAAGGACACATTTGAAAACCTCTCATTTTAAATTTAAATTTCAAAAATTAAATTACATGATTCATTGAATTCAAAATTCAATGAATTTCTTCATTAAGCCTCACTTGAGTCTAACTCAAGTCTCCTCACTTGAGTCTAACTCAAGTCTAATTCACTTGAGTCTAACTCAAGTCTAATTCAATCGAATCTTACTCAATTAATCTCATATAATTCAAATTTAATGAATCACATTTCATTAATTTGAATTGACTCCTTGAGTCCAGTTTGAATTGGACTTAATCCAACAATTAGATCCAATTGAGTCTAACTCAATAAGTCCATTTCCAATGATTCATCATATGAAACCATCTCCAAATCTACTTGTTCTTTGTGTGTGACCCAATAGGTTCTCGTAACGTTGGCAATGTATCTAAATCAACATTTAGATACATAAGCAATGAGTGACATCTAGCAAGGCATCATTACTACCCAAGTGACGAAAAAGTCGAGATCCGACCTAACCTGTCCGTGGCTATTATCTTGTATGACTTGGTCCCTCTATCCTTGATATCTAGGTTGATCAATGAGGCATAGATCGTGTCATCTTCTTATCAACCTTTGTGTTTCTTGATCTCTAAGTAGACACACACAATCAAATAAGCTCAATATCTCATATTGACTCATTTGCGCATGGTCATGCTTTCTTATGTCCTACTAATCAAGGGGCCCACAGATATCGCTTCCGTCATATGGAAGGGATAGATCCCATCTATATCACTCACATCTCTCCGCATAATTCATTGCATACCCAGTGATCGACTTTATTGTCCACCTTGTTACAGGTGATGTTTGCCGATACCAAAATACACAACTCCTTATGTAGGGAACCGTAGTGACTTCAGGTCAAAGGACTATTCATACCAATAGTCACATGAGAATGTTTATGACACTCATATAACGATCCATGAAACATTCTTATGGCGGGTCATTCAGTATATATTCTCTAATATATACTCATGTGTCAACCTGATATCTCATATCCATGACTTGTGAGATCAAGTCATCCGTTGACCTACATGCTAGTCTCAACGCATTAATATTGTCCCTGTATATTAATGCTCGACTAGGAATAGTTAAGAGCAGTGTTCTCTACAATATCTCACTATCAATTCAAGCAATTGATATATTGTAGATAAGAACCTACTACCCAAAGACATTATTATATTTATTCAATCGACACTGAACTGAAATAAATATAATAACCAACTTTGTCTTTTATTAATAATGATATACGATACAATAATGTGTCTTTTACAATCATCTCATAATTGGTACTAGGGCTAATACTAACAAAAACAACATTCAATGAATAAAAAAACTATGAGTATTTTAGGACCAAAAGAATTCAAATATTTTTACAATGATATGATTTTGTCCACTTTGGACCTAAGCCTAATGATTTTATTTTTAGGCTTTATCCTAAAGGCTACATATCAATGGAGATATCAAGTTCATAATTCTTTCTATGTGTTTTAGAACTTTGTTTGCAATTATTACAATATAACAATCCCCCCCCCCTCAAACGAAGGATTGCCCCCTTAGCCTATTCACTTAATATCATCTGATCCTTGACATATCAGGACTTTTCTATAGCTCAGTCTAACTGACCTACTAGAACTTCCTTATCCCTTGGTCCACCCGACCTACTAAGACTCCATTGACTCTCAGTCCAACTGACTTGTTAGGTCTTCATTGTCTAGCCACAATCAGGGCTTCTCTGCCTGGTATCTGGTCGCCTTGATCCAGACATGGGAACCCCCACTTCCTTCGTTAGAGGTCAATATTCCACCCACATGATTTGATTGAACCATGACTCTTATGCATAGTTGATGGTTAGTTTTTCTAACAGTCCAGACTTTGATACCAATTATTATGACCAAAAGACTACAGATATCTCCATAATGGTATGATATTTTTCACTTTGAGACTAAACCCTCATCGGTGTATTTTAGAGTTTTATCTAAAAAGTCTCATACTAATGGAGATATATTTATCTTATAAATCCATGATTATTTCTATGTGTTTTCAATGTGAGATTTTATTTACAATCATTGCAACCCAATAGGGTACTCCATGACAACCACTAAATTTTAAATAAACATTATCTGATCATGATCGACTATATAGAAGTTAACAGGTAGCTGCTACAACATATAGCAGTTGGTGTTAGAGTTGCAAGATTACAAACATAGTCCTATATTGAAAATACATGGGAAAGATCATGGGTTTATAAGAAAAAGATATCTCCATTGGCATGAGGTGGGTGGAGCCGAAGAGCAAAATCATGAGGATTTAGGCCCAAAGTGGATAATATCATACCATTGTGGATATATCTAAATTCTTTTAGATCTTAAAATTTGTATCAAAGTGAGGTCGCTCTTCACCAGACTAACCGCATGAAGAACCACAAGCCAGAGTCATGATCTAAGATTGAACCATGTGGGTGAAATCTTGAATGAAGTAGGAGACCCTGAGCAGGTCAGTGACCTGATGCTTGAGGGGAGATTCTGAGCAGGTCAAGAATGACCTGATGCTCAAGGGGAGGCCCTAAGCAGGTCAAGATTAATCACATGCTTGAGGGGGATCTTGTGGTCCTTTGTTTAAGGGGGGATTGTTGGGATTGCAAAATTATAAAAATAGTCCCACATTGAAAACACATAGAAAAGATCATGGGTTTATAAGAAAAAGATATCTCTATGGGCATGAGGCATTTTGGATAGAGCTCAAACGTAAAGCCATGAGGACTTAGGCTCAAAGTGGATAATATCATATCATTGTGGAGATATCTAAATTTTTTTTTTAACCTACAGTTGGTTGCTAGTTTCTACACATTATAAAACTATTCAGTAACTTCTACATATTGTAGCAACTAATGATAGCTTCTACATGTTGTAGAAATTGTAGGACTGTAAAGCACTAGAAGGGGGTGAATAGCACAAGTCACTTTTTGACATTTTCAAAAATCATGAGAATGCACTGTGGGAAAAAAAAAAGAAAAAAAGAATCAAATGCTAACACAAGTTCATTGAGTGCCTTTGACAAGTACAGGCGAAGCATTCGACAACTCATATTCCAAGACCTGCACTCACTGAGAGCTTCTCAGAATAGTGTGTGAGAACAAAAGTCAGAGCAATTAATGTATAGAAGTCTCTAGTCGAAGTCCCTTTTATAAACCCTTTCCGGGCTCCCGGACCTCTCCTGGGCGCCTCCAATGAGGCTGAGACTTCACTAACTTATCCTCCTCCGGATGCTTGGACCACCACCCAGGCACCTAGATCGTTGACGTGGTTGCACCTCGATGAAACCCTATCTTTAAAAAGTTTATCCAAATCTGACAGTCTGGATCGATTTGACCGCTTGGAGTGATCCGAGCACCTAGACTCTGATGTATGTTATCTTATCAAAGTTTGACACCTCAGCTGGTCACCTGCTTGGGTTCGATCCAATCCAAGCACCTAGACTGGTCCGGGCACCAAGACCTTCGGGCGCCTAAACCCCTCCTTGGCGCCTAGAGCCCCTTTTTCAACCAACTTTGAGTTTTAATTCCTGCAACATAAGGTTGGCATAACATACAATGACATGAAAAAGAAGAGTAGTAATATATTTGACAATCTCTGGACTATCCAGTTTTGACTTTGAGTTTCGCTGAAACCTTAGGTCGGATCGACACCTACTGTTCCCTCAACCGAGAACACATTCTCATTGGATCTCTCCTCTAGTTGCTTATCTTTACTTACGATTTATGGACTTAGTTGACCTTGATTTTTTGACCCACCAGGTCTTCCTGTCAGATGCTCCATCTGAATTTTAGCCAATCGTCTAGTCCTCCCTGACCTGACTATACTTCCTGCCAATTGTCCAGTCCTTTCTAATTCAGCTGGACTTCTTGCCAATCGTCTGGTCCTCCCTAACTCGACTGGACTTTAGCCTAGTATGTAATCCCTATTAAATCTTTTAGTCATGCATACTTGGTGAGTGGATTAGAACACAATATTTAATTCTAACCATTTGTCATACATCAAAACCTGAGTTTAATCGTTAGTGCAAACTGCACAAACACTCTATACTTTAAATTTCTAATTCTGTATTTTCAAATATTATTTTTAAACACTATAAGGGGTTACTCTGCCTCCGACCCTTGTTGAATAAGAAGCTTAATAGTGCACTTGATATTGCTCTAGATTAGCAACTACCTAAGTTGTAACCAAGTAAATCCTTAGTCTCCTTACTCTTCTCTTTGTTACATAGAAAGCAAGAGATATTGTAATTTAAATTTGTAGGTAACTCATCCCTACCTTTAGGCGGTCTAACGATCCTAATAGCTACAAACATGTAGTAGCTTCTGTAGTTTATGCAACATAACTACCGATAGTTTCTATTGGTGTCGTTATCACCAATGGTCAAATTTAGATTTTGATGAATGATAAATAGATTAATTAGATGTTATGTTTGTCTAACATTTTTACTAAGTGTGTAGGAGATGACGGATCTAGAGGACCTTACACCAGGCTGAAGTCCAAATGTTTCATTTTGGCAAGAAGTCTAACTAGGTCAGTAAGGAGATGTTCGACCTAGTCATACCAGTCATCACACGATCAAAGTCAGCTCTCTTCTTCTATCCAGAGGAGTCAACCATTGGGTCTGAAGCTGGGACATTTATATGCTTTGACTCGTGAGGAGGCACAACGAGCTAGAGGATCTATTATCCGAGGTATTATTTCAATTTATAGTATTCTTTCAAATATATATATTAGATGCTGATAGTTCACATTTCTTTATTTCTCCCGAGTTTGTATACAAGATTAGGAGAGTTCCAACTCTTTGACCTTATAGATTAGCAGTATTGACACCATCAGGTGGAGTATTGATGTCAGATCAGGAGGTCAAGAGCTATCTTTTAAATTTCGATAGTCATATCCTTATAGTGGATCTGTAGGTGCTAGAGATAACTGAATTCAATATTATTTTAGGTATGGATTGACAATCAAAGAATCATGTCACTGTCGATTATCGAGCCAAAATAGTAACTTTTCAATCCTTAGATCAATCATCATGAAAATTTATTGGAATCAACGATCGATGGATATCTATTATCTCAGCTCTTCAGGCTCAGCAGTTGTTGGCTCGGGGACATAAGGGATATCTCTTGTTTTTTGTGAGTTCCAATATGGATAGTTTTATCTATCTTTTTGATGTCCACATAATTTGTGAATATCCCAATTTTTTGAAGAACATCCCGGCTTGCCACCTTGACGACAAGTAGAATTTGCCATTGAGTTATTTCTTGACACAACTTCCATATCGAAAGCTCCATATCGAATGACACTAAGAGAACTAGAGAACTAAAGGTCCAACTTCAGGGGTTGTTCGATAAGGGTTTCATTCGTCCCAGTGTTTCACTTTGGGGTACTCCAGTTGTATTTGTTAAGAAAAAAGATGGATCATTAAGGCTCTGCATTAATTATAGGCAGTTAAATTCTGCAACTATTAAGAACAAGTATCCTCTACTTATGATAGATGATTTGTTTGATCAACTTAATAGTACTTGTGTGTACTCAAGGATCAATTTAAGATCAGGCTATCACCA
Organism: Zingiber officinale; assembly: GCF_018446385.1. Lineage (NCBI taxonomy): Eukaryota > Viridiplantae > Streptophyta > Magnoliopsida > Zingiberales > Zingiberaceae > Zingiber > Zingiber officinale. The sequence continues at coordinate 118,208,482 of NC_055995.1, forward strand.
GTTATGAGTTAGAGGCATAAATATTCAGAAGACAGCCTTCCGTAATCGGTATGAGCATTATGAGTTTTTGGTAATGTCATTTGAACTTACCAATACTCCTACAACTTTTATGAATCTGATGAACTGAGTATTCATGGAATATTTAGACCGATTTGTATTGTCTTTATTGACGACATTTTAGTATATTCTCGGTCAGAGGAGGAGCATGAACAACATCTCAGAATGGTTTTAGAAACTTTACGGAAGGAACACTTATATGCAAAGTTCAATAAATGTGCTTGTTGACTTACTTTTATGGGATTTCTAGGACATATAATCTCTAGCAAAGGGATTTCAGTGGGCCCCTAGAAGATTGAAGCGGTTGACCAATGGAAACAACTAAAGTCAGTACAAGAGATTCACAACTTTCTTAGATTAGCTGGGTACTATCGGAGATTTGTTAAAGGATTTTCTAATATTACTACACCTTTGACCTAGTTGACTAGACAAGTTTACTTGATCTAAGGCTTGTGAAACAAGCTTCCAAGAACTCAAGAAAAGATTGGTGAGTTCTCTAGTGTTAATTATTCCCTCTAGAGATGATGGATTCATTCTTTACATAGATGCATCTATTCAAGGATTGGGGCCAGTTTTGATGTAGTATGATCGAGTAGTAGCTTATGATTCTCATCAGCTGAAAGATTACAAGAAGAATTATCTCGTACATGATTTAGAATTAGCTGTCATCATTTTTACCTTTAAGATTTGGAGATATTATCTCTATGACATTACCTTTGAAATATTCACTGATCACAAAAGTCTGAAATATTCTTTCACGTAGAAAGAGTTAAACCTTTGACGGAGAAGGTGGATGGAGTTCCTGAAAGACTATGACTGTACTATCAACTACCATCTTGGTAAAGCTAATGTGGTAGCAGATGAATTAAGCAGGAAGTCTAAAGGAGTATTGTCAACTCACAGGGTGACAATTACTGATCTAGTCAGATAATATTTAGAGTTAAATTTAACTGAAGTAGGGCAAATATAGCATGGTATATTGGTCTCCTTAATCACACAGTCCCCATTTGTTGAGCAAATCAAGGAAGCCAAATGGAAGATCAGTATCTCAGATCTATAGTTAGTGAGTTGGAGTTAGGCCCCAAGCTAGAATTCTCACGTGATATGGGTGGATCTCTTTGGTTCCGAGGCAAATTGTGTGTTCCTAAGGTACATCCTGTTAAGGAGGATTTCCTTCGAGAGACCCATTGATTGAGATTTGCAGTCCATCTTGGTGGTACTCAGATATATCAAGATTTGAGGCGATCATATTGGTAGAGAGGTATGAAAAGATATATTGTAGATTTTGTAGCTCAATGCCTAATTTGCTAACAAATTAAAGTAAAACACTAGAGACCAACCAGGTTACTCCAGAAGATTGCAGTGTCAGAATGGAAATGAAAACATGTCACTATGAATTTTATCACGGGGTTACCAAAGACCCAGAGGAGACATGATTCAATTTGGGTGATCGTCGATCGATTAACTAAATCAGCACATTTCTTGCCGATTCGTAAGACACAATTATTGGATAGTCTAGCAGAGTTATATTGCAGAGAGATTACTAAACTCCATGATAATCCCCTCAATATTATTTCTGATCGAGATCCACACTTTATTTCGATATTTTGGCAAAGTTTCCAAAAGACATTGGGTATCGAACTGTGCTTTAGCACCATTTTTCATCCTTAGATTGATGGACAGTCAGAGCGCACTATCTAGACTCTGGTGGATCTTTTACGTGCTTGTGTATTAGATTTTTAGGGTAGTTGAGAGGATTATCTATATTTGGTGGAGTTTGCTTATAATAACAATTACCACTCTACTATTCAGATGACATTATTTGAGGCACTCTATGGTAGAGCATGTAGACCACCTATCTTATGGGATGAGGTTGGTGAACATCAACTCTTGGGCCCTTAGAGTGTTCAGCAGGATGCTAAGCTAGCACAAACTATTAAACAGAGACTATTGACTGCTCAGAGTCAACAAAGGAGTTATACAGACAGAAGACAAAGAATGTTAGAATTCACAGTCGGTGATCACATATTGTTGGAGGATCTTGCGGCCGGCTGGAAGGGGGGGTTGAATGGACGACACCCCTAATTACTCGCTTCCTACGTATTCGTTAGTGCGCAAGCGGAAATATAAATACTAATTACGAATACAAAAGCTAATGACAAAGAAAAGAACAAGTAAACCAATGCACGTCGATGTAACGTGGTTCGGAGATGATGCTCCTACTCCACGGCTGTCCGTAAGGTGGACGATCCCGATCCTTCTGTGGATTAGCCCCCGGCAAACTCTGGCTACTCAAGCAACTCTTTATGGGTGGAGAAACCTCACCACAACACCAACCAAGAACACTTGGACACAAGAGACCTTGAGCACTTTGGTGACTACTAATTAGACTTTAACCAAGTCTAATTTCGTCAACCTATGCTGGCCATCTCAAGCTCCTTCTTACAGAGCTTGAGGAAATCAGCCTTACTGATTTGCCCATTACCAGTCGACTGGTCCTTGCACCAGTCGACTGGTGCCAACCCAACGACTATCTACCAATCGATTGGTCACAGGACCAGTCGACTGATCCCAGCCATTTCAGGCACAGAGAGCTTCTGTGCTCACCACCAGTCGACTGATCCCAGTACCAGTCGACTGGTACAACCCTAAACCTATGGTTTCCCATCCCGAGTACATTTCTCTCGCACTCGGACCCTCACGACTCACTTGACTCTTCTTCGCAGCTTTGACCTCTTGCCTTCAAGCCTACTTCCTTTGGCTCTCGTCCCTCGGATGCATCCAAGCCCGCGGCTCGTCCCCAATGCCATCCTTCGCGTATGCCTCGAAGTCGCTTCCATCGGCCCTTGTCCTTGCTGCCTTGTCCACGGTCCCTCGGATGCTCCATCCTTCACCGGACCTGAAGTCGTCAACCTGAGTCACATGTGTCACCTGCAGTCCTGCACAACTCAAGTACACATATCAAATAACGAGAGTAATCCTAACTTAAACCTTTTGCCCAAACACTAAAACACATGGTCCCGCGGACCATTGGGATTGCTCCAACAATCTCCCCCTTTTTGATGTTTGGCAATACGTTTAAGTTAGGGAAAACAAATAACAAATAAACATGCTAATAACAAATGGGTTTACGTCGCCAAGGCTACACACTTGGACTTACACCGCCGAATGGACTTACGTTGCCAAGGCTACAAGACTACACACTTGGACTTACACCGCCGAATGGACTTACGTTGCCAAGGCTACACACTTGGCAACCGCCGAATGGACTTACGTTGCCAAGGCTACACACTTGGCAACCACCGAATGGAAAAATGCAAATATGCATTGAAACCTATCACAAGGCTCCCCCTACACCTAAGCTCCCCAATGAACTAGGATTTTCCCACAGGGATTTTTAAGAACTTATCACAAGGCTCCCCCTATGCAAAGGCATTTAAGGTTTTCCCAACTAAACCTTACTTCTCCCCCTTTGCCTAACATCCAAAAAGTTCTCCAACAATATCCCAATCGTTGAAAACTTATCATCCAAACTGACCCAAACTCATGTATTTATCCCCCATGGATCCCATACATTTAAACGAGTTGACATGGTCAAGATCAGCGCTGAAAAACATTTTCAGGCTGATATCAGTCGACTGCCCTAAGTGCCAGTCGACTGACCCCTTCGACACAACCTTACAGAAACATTTTGTGGTCAAAAACACTGTTACCAGTCGACTGGTATCTGCACCAGTCAACTGACACCTTAATTCTACAAAAATCAGCATTTTCATTCCAACTTCAGAAATGCACCAGAAATTCCCTAGACCTCCAAAAATTTTCAAATTTTGTGGAGAGGTCTATTGTACCCTTGTCTACTTGGAAAAATACATTACAAAATGTATCTATCACCAATCCCAAGATTGACACAAAATCCAAAATTAGCTAAATGGTTCAATTGAACCTTGCCCTAAAGTCCTAGTTTTGGTTTTCTCTTGATGTATTTGCCCATACCAACCCACAATGCATCCCTAGCATTGGTTTATATGACATCTATATATCAAAAACTAATTATCATGCAATATGACCCCAATTGTCATTTTTCTTTCATGAAACACAAACCATGTGTGCCAAATCCCTAGGTTTGAGACTCAAGTCCGTCTCCAAACCATTTGACACACTCCATGGCTCCTCTAGACTCCCAAGTAGTACCCACCTGAGATCCATTGGCCATGGGTCCCAATTTGACTCTTTGAACTCCCCCTAGAGCTCTTAACCTTAGCCATCTTCTTAGATGCTTTCTCCATTATGGCTAACCCACAGTGGTGCACCTTGGACACATCATCCTTGCCATAATCATATGCAACCCTAGCATATTTCTTCTCATTGGCTTTAGATGACTCTACCTTGCCCTTATCATGTGCCACCCTAGCACATGGTCTCCTTTTGGCCTTGGAGGGACTAGATTAGTATCCCAAACCCGATCTATCATTGTTAGGTTTTTGGCTACCCAACACCATACTTAATCCCTTAGATCCAATAGTGAATCTCTTAAGGAATTTCTCCAATTGATCAAGCTTTGCCTTCAAAGCTTGATTTTCCCTTTCTAGGTTCCTAAACCTAGAATCAACATGTCCATCATGGACATTTCAAGACCTACCCTTCCTAGGCATATGTCTCCCCTTCTTGGGATTAATGCCTTGGTTCTCTATTACCTTCTTCTCCTTAGGTAATGAGAATTTAACTTTCCTAGGTCTATCATGCATAGGTCTCCTAGGGTTATGATCGATATTTACCATATTCCTATCATGATATTTAAATCCAAAATTTTGCATGAGTAAATAATAAGAATCATTCCTAACATGCATGGAGGAATTTAAATTTGACTTCAAATTTAAACTAGGGTTTACCTTACCCTTTACCTTTGGAGCTCCCCCTTGACTTGACCCTTCATTCTTCCTCCACTTCTTCTCCTCCTTCTTCAAATGTGTCAACTTCTTGATTTCTTTCTTCTTTGGACATTTGGTGTGGTAATGACCCCGCTCACCACACGTGAAGCACACTATGTACTTTTTCTCCTTCTTCTTCCTACAACTCAAGTTAGATTCAAAATGAATTGAATTGAGTTTAGGAGATACCTCTTTCTTACCCATAGGACATCTACTCTTGTAGTGTCCCTTCTCATTGCAACCGAAGCAAATAATGTGGTCCTTTGACTTTGCTTCGGTGGAGGTGCTTACTAGGTTGGCCTCCAAGATCTCTTCTTCCTCCGTCTTGGATTCTTCTTCAACCCTTGAGGATGTTGACGATGATTTTTCATCCTCCTTCTCCTCCTCAGAAGTTGAGCATGAGTTAACTTCCGGTTGCTCCTCCTCCTCTTCTTGAGCCATTAAAACCATCTCCTTGGGCTCTACCTCTTCATGTGTAAGCAAAAATTCCTCCCATGGAACTTTCTTCACTTTACTCCACAATTCATGGGCGTTCTCATATTTACCTACATGACTCATCACGTCATTAGGCAAAATATCGATCAAAATAGATATTACCTTATCGTTTGCCTTTGACCGTGTGGTTTGCTCCTCCGTCCAATATCGTGGTCGTAGCTTCTTCCCTTTCTTGTCTTTAGGGACTTCCAATGTCTCTTCCACCGCCATCATTGTGTCTCAATCCGTCTCGAAGAAGTTCTTCATCTTCACCATCCAAAAGGTGATGCCCCATAAGCTTCCTCCTTTGAACTTTGGCGGTTCTATCAAGCCGGTCATCTTGTGCTTCCTTGGCGATTAGTCCAATGGAGAGCGTCCTCGCTCTGATACCACTTGTTGGAGGATCTTGCGGCCGGCTAGAAGGGGGGGTTGAATGGACGACACCCCCAATTACTCGCTTCCTACGTATTCGTTAGTGCGCAAGCGGAAATACAAATACTAATTACGAATACAAAAGCTAATGACAAAGAAAAGAACAAGCAAACCAATGCACGTCGATGTAACGTGGTTCGAAGATGATGCTCCTACTCCACGGCTGTCCGTAAGGTGGACGATCCCGATCGTTCGGTGGATTAGCCCCCGGCAAACTCCGGCTACTCAAGCAACTCCTTGTGGGTGGAGAAACCTCACCACAACACCAATCAAGAATACTTGGACATGAGAGACCTTGAACACTTTGGTGACTACTAATTAGGCTTTAACAAAGTCTAATTTTGTCAACCTGTGCTGGCCATCCCAAGCTTCTTCTTATAAAGCTTGAGGAAATCAGCCTTGCTGATTTGCCCATTACCAGTCGACTGATCTTGCACCAGTCGACTGGTGCCAACCCAACGGCTCTCTCAACGGCTATCTACCAGTCGACTGGTCACAGGACCAGTCGACTGATCCCAGCCATTTCGGGCACAGAGAGCTTCTGTGCTCACCACTAGTCGACTGGTACAACCCTAAACCTAGGGTTTCCCATCCCGAGTACATTTCTCTCGCACTCTGACCCTCACGACTTACTTGACTCTTCTTCGCAGCTTTGACCTCTTGCCTTCAAGCCTACTTCCTTTGGCTCTCATCCCTCGGATGCATCCAAGCCCGCAGCTCGTCCCCAATGTCATCCTTCGCGTATGCCTCGAAGTCGCTTCCATCGGCCCTTGTCCTTGCTGCCTTGCCCACGGTCCCTCGGATACTCCATCCTTCACCGGACCCGAAGCCGTCAACCTGAGTCACATGTGTCACCTGCAGTCCTGCACAACTCAAGTACACATATCAAATAACGAGGGTAATCCTAACTTAAACCCTTTGCCCAAACACCAAAACACATGGTCCCGCGGACCATTGGGATTGCTCCAACACATATGTCTTCGTGTTTCACCCATAAAAGGAGTTAAGATATTTGGGTTGAAAGGGAAGTTGGCTCCCAAATTTATTAGGCCTTTCCAGATCCTTAAGCGGATTGGTGTTGTTGCATATCGACTTACCACTAGCTTTTGCAGGTGTGCATAATGTCTTTTATATTTCTATTCTACAGAAGTATGTTCCGGATCCAACACATGTCTTAAAGGATCTTAAAGTTGCCTAACAACCTGATTGCAACATACAAAGGATTCCTTGTTCATATTTTGAATCACAAAGAACATTGGTTGCGGAACAAATGCATCAACCTCATAAAGGTTGGGTGGCAGCACCACTCCGATCAAGAAGTAACTTGGGAGTGTGAGGATGATATGTGCACCAAATATCCTCACTTATTCTCCTTAGATAACGATGCTCCTCAATTATTTAAATTTGAGGATCAAATTTTTAGTTGTGGGAGAGAATGTTAATTAGTATTAAAAAAAGGATCCCCCTCTCTTTTCTACTTCTCTTCAATGGCAAACAAAAAAAGGAGATCGCAGCAACCCCCTCTTCTTCTCCAACACAAGTCCTTCTTCTCCTCCATTTTCACCAACAAGCAAGAGGAACTCTAGCAGCAACCCTCCCTTCCCTCTCTTTCTATTCTCCCTTGTTTTCCTGCTTTTGGGCAGTAGCCACAGGAGCCCATCAAAGCTCATTGGAGCTTGCCGAAACCTCCAGCAAAGAAGGGAAATGCAACCTAGTTGCTGCTCCCTCCCAACAACAAGTGCAAACAACCTTTTCTCCTCTCTTCGCTCTCTTAGTGTTGTGATTGAGCTCATCAGAGCTAACTGAGGTTGCCTAACAAAGGAGTAGTAGTTTTTTTTTCAAGAACCCCTTTTTCCCCTTATCCAACCACCACAACAAAGGTAGTCTCTTCTCCCTCATTTGTCCAAGAGCACGAAGTCTTCTTTTTTTCCATCAAAAGCATCATCTTCATTGTTGTCCTTTTTTTTCTTTTCCAACCAACAACTACCAATAGCAGCCCTTTAGGTGCTACTAACAATGGCCTCCATTCCTTATAGGTATATTTCATTTTAAATCAATATGTGGTTAGAATGGGTAAATAATTAGATAGTAATGAAGGTATCTTTTAGGAATGTGAAGTAGTACGAGATATCGAGATCAAAAATAACAATCTATCGGCTCTGAGTCATAGATAACGTTTAGATCTTATGTCATGATTTTTATTATTATTTGAGTATTTGAGTTATTGTTGTATTATACATGAAGATACGAGTTCGGATGGAGCATGATGACTTGTCGACATGCAAAGTGTTTGTTGTACATGAAGTGGGTAACTTTGATCCTTTGACTCTTTAAACATTACCTTGTGCATGAATATATATATATATATATATATATATATATATATATATATATATATATATATATATATATATATATTAAAATGGAGATTTAAATGATATTTAAAATAGTGAAATGAGGGTTTAAAATAATTAAATTGTTAGAGGGTAAATAATTGATATTACTTTCGATTTACATGTGAGTTCATATGAGATTAATATGAGAAGTGTTGTTTTAAAAATTAAACAAATATTATGAATTACTCTTTCGTTGATATCTATTTTTTTACTTGTTTGACCTTCCATACTCTATGCTTGTTAATATTCTACCTGTTAATATTTGTAGCTTTTTTATTGATAATTTTTACCTATGAAACCTGTGATGATACATAAATGAATTAGTATATTTATATGAAAAGTTGACTTAAATTGGTCGTTTAGACTAACCAATAAGACATGAACTTAGAATGAAACAATGATGGTAAAAAGGATTAAAATGAAATAATCAAAATAGTAATGAAGAATACTAAAATGTGAAAACTATGAGCCTAGTTTTATACAAGAGCTTTATACCTAAGTACTGGACCACCCACATGTTATTGTAGCAGCGCGGTGGTCCGCGGTCTAGAGTACCTAACCGTACACCCGAGGTGTGATGGAGTGATGTAGCTTTCGATCAGTGTTTATTATGCTTTCAACCGATGAGGGCTGGTAGCTCGTACGTCAGATGACATATGCGATAGTATTATATTCTGAAGAGGCTTTAGCCTATACATATGACATTACACTCTTATGATATTAGCTCCAGTGATTCACTTTTTAATTGATTTATCAAATTTAGACTATTGATATATATGTTGATATTACCATGGATGACTTGTATACTAGTTGATTAAATAATAAGACTGGATAATTGATTTTAATTGATGATAAAGTAAGAATTCTAAATTTTAATATAAAAATATTACTTGATTATAGATGATGATAACTTAATATGATTGATACGGTGCATGATAGTGGGGTCGGGTAGCGGACGTGGTCGGAAGTCAAGCCCAGGGGGTGGTCAGAAGTCAAGCCTACGGGGCGGTCATAAGTCAAGCTCATGTGGCGGTCAAAAGTCCGGCCTACGTGGAGTTCAGAGAGCTAGGTTATAGGATGGTACTGGTCAAGCACAAGGGGCATTCTGGAGTTAAGCTTACGTGTCGAGTATGAACTCGGAAGCCAAAGGATACACAGACCAAAAGCGTACAGGTAAGGAATTATAGACTTGCGGAGCAGGACAACCGGGCCAGAGCGTACAGGTTGGGATGCGCAAGCCAAGAATTACAGGGTAGGAATTATAGACTTGAGTAGGATAGCCGGGCCAGAGCGTACAGGTCGGGATGTGCAAGCCAAGGATTACAGGGCAGGAATTATAGACTTGAGCAGGACAGCCGGATAGAAACGTACAGGTCGGTATATGCAAACCAAGGATAGCAGGTCAGGATTTATGGACTCGCAACACAGGAGATACAAGGACTAAAGCGTACAGATCGGGATAGTCAAACCAAGGATGACAGGTCAGGACTTGCGGACTTGCAGAACAAGATACACGGACAGAGCGTACAGGTCGGGATATATGAACCAAGACTCGCAAAGCAGGATACATAGAGCCAAGACACAGGACGCGATGCACAGGTCTGGATTGGCGGGACAACGAACAAGCTAGGGAAGGATACAGGAAGGGCAGGCCTGAGCCTACAGAGCATGATTTACAGGTACGAAGACCCAGGTTAAGGTTAATGGACCAGAGCTAACAGGAACTACGCGACAAGCAAGTCAGAGAATCGTAACAGCCTATCAGAGAATAATCATCATATGTCAGGGAATATGCTAACGGTTTGTGGCTCGTTGCCTCCAGATCCTTGCTCAGACCTATAGAAAGATGTCACACGACATTCACCGCTAAACAAAGTCTGACACCTGACATTCGTCAGACTCCAGAAGCATCTACTGTCATATAAAAAGGGAAGCTTTGTCTCTACGCAGGTACGCTCACTCGTCATTTCTCACTCGTCTTTTACTTTTTGTCTTTTCATTGTGCTTCTGGGGAAAAAAATACCTGACTTGAGCGTCGGAGGGCCTGACCTGGGGACTTTTTCCCTGGTTCTTGGTCTCTAACGTGAGGCGGCTCGTCTGAGTGTGCGCAGGACCCGCGCTTCGTCATCCCCATCATCATCGTTCGTCATTCGCACACATCGATCTTTCCAGGGGGTACTCAGTCAACCAGACGTCTCAGTGACCTTTCGTCAACACCGGCGACAGCTCAACCAGCCTCTGTCCGACTCAGCTTCCGGACGAGATTAATGATTATACATATATATTTATGTATAAATGGAAAATTTTAAGAATAACTTAAAGTTGTAATAAAAGATTGTGCTTTACTCTATTTTTTTAAATTTTTTAAACAAGATTAAATTCATGCACATCTTTAATTACCCACTTAGTCATTTGACTTACTTTCTATATTCCTTGGCCTCTATTTTTATAGGTGTTGGGACCGAAATGTAACTAGAGAGGGGGGGTGAATAGCTCATCGCGTGCTTGTAGTCGGCGTTGCTTGTTTCTTTGATGGTGTGCAGCGGAAATATACAAGAAACAACACACAATGCTAACAAGTAGATTTACTTGGTATCCACCTCCAAAGGAAGTGACTAGTCCAAGGATCCACACACTCACACACACCTCCACTAATAAACACTCCTTTTCGATAACTACAGAAGGCGGAGAAGCCCTACAAGTTCACACTACAAGAAGAAAGGGAAAGGATACACAAATACAAAGCAACAACTTACAATGAGTATAGAAAACCCTAACCCTAGCTTTCTTCCTCTTGCTGTAGATCCGCCTCTTGACTTGGAAAAACCTCCAAGAGCTTCAAGAACTGGCGGAGAGAACCCTGTAGAGAAGCTCTGTGATCGCTGGTAAAGATCGGGAGAAGTGGCCGAGAGTTCTCTCGAAGGAATTGCACGCCTGAAGCCTTTATCTACGCCAATGGTTGGATCCCGATCGATTGGATTGCTCCCAATCGATCGGGGAGGCTTTGGATCGATCGGTGGATCGATCCAGAGCGCCTCTGTACTCTGCGGGAAATGTCTGGATCGATCGGTTGATCGATCCAGCCTTTATCGTATAAAAACGCGCCACCCCAATCGATCCACTGATCGATTGGGGTCTCTGGATCGATCGACTGATCGATCTAGAAGCGTTCTGTGCGCTCTGCGACTTGCCCACTCGAGGCTTGTCGCGGGGACCTTCCCAATCGATCGGCCGATCGATTGGGCATCAACCAATCGATCGACTGATCGATCCAGACATTTATTTTTGCCCAAAACCAAGTCCCAAGCCCCCAAACCAACATCCGGTCAATCCATGACCTGTTGGTTCATCATGCCTAGCATCCGGTCACCCTTGACCTCCTAAGACTCCCTCACCAAGTGTCCGGTCAATCCCTTTGACCCATTTGGACTTTTCCTCATCATGCCAAGTATCCGGTCACTCCCTTGACCTACTTGGATTTTCACCAGATGTCTGGTCAACCTTGACTCATCTTTTTCCTTGTGCCAAGTACCCAGTCAATCCTTTGACCTACTTGGACTTCCCAACATCAGATGTCCGATCAACCTTGATCCATCTGGATTTTTCCTTGCATGCCTTCACTCACTAAGACTTTCAACCTACCTAGCTTCACTCACTAGGTCTTTCACCTGGCTTCACTCACCAGGATTTTCCTTCTGCCTAGCTTCACTCACTAGGTCTTTCACCTGGCTTCACTGACCAAGATTTTCCTTCTGCCTAACATCTCAGTTAGGACTTCCCAGTCAAGTATTTGGTCAACCTTGACCTACTTGACTCTTCTTCAACCAACCTGATCAGAGGGGAATTGCACCAAACAATCTCCCCAAATGAATAACTGCACATGCACTTGTCCATATCATCGAAGTCTTGTATTGTCAAACATCGAAACCCAAACCAAGATTCAAGCTTGGTCAACTAGGTCAACCTTGACCTAAGGGCTATCGCACCAACAATAGACACAAGATCTTTTTGATATTATAGTTGGTCTGACTTTACATAGAGTTTTTCAGAGATCTTGACGTGCTGATTCTTGGTTTACTTTAATTTTGTTTTGTTGTATTTATGTTTTATTTCATGTGTCATGTTACTTGTATAGTTTTATCATCTATGAAAATGAAAATGAAAATGATGATATTTATAAAAATTGATAAATTTCCTGATGATTTTGTTTAGATGATTTTTATAGTTTTTTATATTATATTATCACTAAATGAGGTACCGGGAATTATACTCGACCCTGAGATATGACAGTAGAATTCGTAACAGTCATCGGGATCATTCCGACGAACCATGGATACAGTCAATTGGACACCTCGTAAGAACATCCTTAGTAATCACATCATCATTTCACAGGCATCACTTCATTCTTCTTTGAACTTAGAAGATAAAGGAATGAATATTCACAAAAAACCAACGTCATCTCTGTCTAATAAAACACTGGATCTTCATTAGTAATCATCACATCATTCATTTCACTGACTGCTCCCACTCTGCAAATATGGTCGTTCTGCAGCAAGGGCAGTAAGAGCTGGTCTCCAGCCATGGTTGGGCACAGTTCCAGTGGAACCTGTGCGCGCAAGGCAGGTGCACGAGGATGTCCCCGGTCTTGTACTCTTCCAAGCATACCGCGCAGTCAGACTGCTCCGGCGACGTCCACCCCATCTTGCTCCAGCTGAACTTCTTCTTGCTGTTCTTGGAAGAGTACACCTCCCTCTGCACATTGCCAGGGATCTCGTGCAACTCTCCCTGCCCCTCGTTCTTGCTCTGCTCCATGCTCCCAGCACTGTTATGTCTGCCAATCAAACATTTCTGTTGAGCTCAACGAAGATGCAATCGATCGAATCCAACAAAGCCATACCTTCTGATCTTTAATCTGGCATCCAACCTCTCTTTAGCTTCCCTGGCGATGTGTCCGAGTGCTTCATCATGGAGTTCTTGGTTCAAGATGCTCCTTTTCTGATATATAATACGACCACCACATGTTAACTGACGAGAAATTAAAGATCCTCGAGTGAATTATTGATCAGCCATACCGTGGTTTTCTCATGTGCTGTCGTGTACACGCTAAAGGATGATCTCCTTGTCGCATCAGTCGAAGGGCCGCCGAGGTGGAGGCGTCTCCGGCGAGCGTATTCAACCCCAGGGAGCATTCCTGCCATGATCATAAATCCGCAAGAGATAAAAACAAACGGCAAGAAATCCTATGTGCCCTCAATCTTTAGTCTCTCCCTCGAGTCTCAACTGCCCTTCATCAACCTTCTCTCAACGACTAATCTGGATTTCACCAGAAAAGCAGACTTCTTCATCGATGTGGAATCCATGAGGGCGCTTCTGGAGCAAGCAGACGACCACGGGAGAGCTGGTGAGAGGTTCTATAATGGAGGCCATGTAGTCATATGGCAGACAAAGACAAGGGGGCCTTGAGGTTCCGGTCGTTTTGATCGATAGCAACCTGCCATTAATTTGTGTCCCATCCCATGGCCAATGCTCGCACCGTATCGAATTTCATTGTCCATGAATTGCCTGTCTGGCTGGCCTCTGGCCAAACGCCATGCCTCCTGATACAAGCAAAAGGGGATTAATGCAAGGAGAAATTTTTAATGAGATTTGATGGTGACCATAAGAAAAAAGAATCCGAGGAGAAGAGATTGTGGAGAGGACACGCCATTCCTGTTAATTTGTCTGGCAGCGGAAATTATTAGAGATCATGTGGGCAGCAAAAACCAACAGGAAGGAAGAAATAGTTTATCCTCAACGTATCAGCTTCGATGTCACAATTTGTGAAAGAATTATTGTATATGCAATTCTAGTGGCAGACTCCATCAATTTCTTAAAGGAGAGACAGAGAAATAGAAGGAAACATATATCATTTGGAATCCAGCAACAGGAAAGATCATTGGTTAATGGCCACAGAATTCCAATGTATCAGGTTCTGCAGATTGCGTGTTCAGCAGAAAGGTTTATGGTAAATGACGAAGGCTTTGGCCAGTTCATTCTGCTATAAAAAATCATAAACAAGATGAACAAAAGCTAAGATAAGCTGTGATTCTTACATCTGAGAAGCGCCTGAATTTTCTATACCATAACATAGATGTCTTGCAGAGAAAGATGGAATTTTTTAATCAAGGTTGTTGGGTTTACTCCATCAGACATTGTTAATCATCTGAAGATTTTAGTATTAGGTTTGGAAAAGAGGTTAACTCCTAGATTTCAGTTTATGGGCTTCCTAAGACAAGCTACCAGCTTCTTTCTTATCACCAGGACATTTTTGCAGAGGCATGTTCTTCCTTACAAAGATAAACTACACAAACTGTTTGAAATCTTGTGAGCTGTAGCTGAATTTGAGGGGAATTATCCAAACTCTGAAAGCTTTGATATCGAACCAATCTTGTAGTTTTCTTAAGGTTTACTGTATTGTTGTCAGAATTTTTTTACCTGAGATTCTTCAGGTTTAACTATAACAAAAATGATTATCCGTGACGCGCAATTATGCTATCCACAACACACGTTGCTCAACTACACATTGCACACTACGTTTAAGATCATTCGCAGTGCGCACTGTGCATTGCGGTTAAGAGAATTCGCAGCACTCATTGCACGCTGCTATTAAGAGCATTCACAAAGCACTACACATTGTGGTTAAGAGTATTAGTAGCACGCGGTGCACACTTCGGTTAAGAGTAATCAATAGTATTCGCAACACGCGCTGTACATTGCGGTTAAGAGCAATCAACAACATTTGCAAAGCGCGACACGTGTTACGAATACGATCAATCAAATACCCCATACAGATATTGCACATATTATAATACCATGTACATATACCACAAACAATTATAATACCACATACATATAATTATA
Organism: Zingiber officinale; assembly: GCF_018446385.1. Taxonomy (NCBI): domain Eukaryota; kingdom Viridiplantae; phylum Streptophyta; class Magnoliopsida; order Zingiberales; family Zingiberaceae; genus Zingiber; species Zingiber officinale. Next base: position 118,223,672 of record NC_055995.1, read on the forward strand.
AAATCAAAATTAAAATAATTATAATATCACATACAACTATAAACACCACACTTAAGTAAAATAATCCAAACTAATAACAAAAAATTCACATAGTGACATAATTTTTTTCGACAAAAGAGTTTATGACTTTAAAATAAGTAGAATATATTGTTGGTGCAATATCCCTAGGTCAAGGTTGACCTGGTTGACTAAGCTTGAGTTGGCTCAAGCATGAGTGTTGATGTTTGAGTTTCGATGTTTGACAATACATGGAGATTACAGATGCAATTGTCCATTTGGGGAGATTGTTAATACAATCTCCCTTTGATTAAGGTTGACTAGTTAGATGTGAAGAAAAATCAAGTAGGTCAAAGCGTTGACCGGATACTTGACTAGGAAAGTCCTAACTGGAGATTAGGCAATTGAAAGTTCTCGTAAATGAATCCAGGTAGTTGAGAAATCCTAGTGAGTGAAGCTAGGTGAAAGACCTAGTGAGTGAAGCTAGGCAGTTGGAAAATCCTAATGAGTGAAGCTAGGTGAAAGTCCTGGTGAGTGAAGCCAGGTAGGTGAAAGTCCCGGTGAGTGAAGCGGGGCAGTGGGAAAATCCTGTGAGCGAAGCCAAGTGAAAACTCTAGTGAGTGAAGCTAGGTGAAAGTCCTGGTGAGTGAAGTCAGACATGTGGAAATCCAGGTGGATTAAGGTTGGCCGGACACCTGGTATTGAGAAGTCCAAGTAGGTTAAAGGATTGACCGGATACTTGGCACAAGAAAATCCAGATGGGTCAAAGGTGACCGGACATCTGGTGGAAGGAAGTCCAAGTGGGTCATGGAAGACCAGACACTTGACATGAGACGGTAAATCTAAGTGGGTCAAGGAGGACCACACTTGGTGATCAAAAGTCCAGATGGGTCAAAAGTTGACCGAACACTTAACGATCGTAAGTACAATAGGGAGTTGGCATGGAAGTAGGAAGTTCGGACGTAGTAAACTTTCGAAGACCATAACTATTGACTCGGATATCGGAATGAGGTGATTTTGGATGCGAAGCGAAGCTCAGCTCATTTCAAGCTTTACACATTTTTCTGCTTGCCAATCGATTGGAGGGGTCAATTGATCAGCCAATTGATTGGTTGACTCGATTTTGTGCAGAAACCTTCTTGATCGATTGGGTAATCGATCAAAACTTCCCCAATTGATTGATCAATCAATTAGGAGAGTTTTTGAGCGAACAGTGAGCTTGTGAATCGATCAGTTGATCGATTGAAACTTCCAATCGATCAGCCGATCGATTGGAGATCTAGATATCGAGCGATAGAGGCTAAATCAATCAGGCGATCGATTCAGGCATTTTCCAGAGAGTACAGAGACGGTCTGAATCAACCGATCGATTCAAAGTCTCCCAAATCGATTGAGAGTTATTTAATCAATTGGGATCCGACCGTTACGTAGGTTATAGTTGTTGGCAAGCGTCTTCTTCGGAGCTTCTTCTCCAGTGCAAGAAAGCGACGATTCACGAGTTTCTCCACACCTTCACAGCCAGTTCTTGAAGGCTCTTGGAAATAAGTGTAGTTACACTTCTAAGGTTCAAGAGGTAACAACAAGCAACAAGTAAACAAGAAAAAAGAGTTTTCATTTATATATTTTGTATTTTCTTTTTGTGGGGGTTATATATTATTGTGTGAGTTTGTACGAGGCTTCTCCGCCTTCGGCTGCGACCGAGAAGGAGTGTTTTGATTAGTGGAGTGTGTGTCGCGTGTAGATCCTTGGATTAGTCACCTCTTCTTGAGGTGGATACCAAGTAAATCCCTTATGTTAGCGTTATAAGTTTGTTTCTTATTCATTCTGCTGCACATCATCACAAAGAAGCAAGCAACGAGACGCGCGGCAAGCTATTCATTCCCCTCTAGCACCAAAACGACCCTAACAAGTGGTATTAGAGCGAGGTCGCTCTTTACCGGAATCATTGTCAGAAGGGGCAAAAAGGCTAGAGGGTAAAGAAGTTGGAGCAAAATTCATCAAGTCAAAGAATTCAAAAAGCTCAACTTCAAGATGGAATTCCAAGATGGACTTGGATTCGATACAAGGGTGTCTCCACCATTCATATCAACAAACTTCGATTCTTGGAAATCAAGAATAAAAAATTTCCTTATGATGGAGGTAGAGCAATGATTTGCTCTAATAGAAGGTTTCCAAGCTCCAACAAATAGCAAAGGCAAAATTCTCAAGAAGAGCAAGTGGAGCCAAGAGCAAATCCAAAGGTGCGAGGTGAATGACAAGGTAACCAAATTATTGGTTAGTTTATTGCCAAATACAATTCTATGCAAAATTAGAGAATTTGAAAATGCAAAAGAATTGCGGAGCAAATTAGCCAAGCTTCATGAAGAACCCTCCACTACACCAAATCAAGATAAATCCAAAGAGGATAACTCATTGGAGCAAGACCAAGAGGAGGAGGATTTCAAGGTTGAGAGATACTCAACATCGGAAGAAGAAATCCTAGAAGCTTCATCCTTAAAGGAGTACAACCAAAAGAGTAAGGAGGGAGCATACTCCTTGTTTCATGTACAAGAGGACGAAAAAGAAGAAGAAGAAGAAGAAGAAGAAGAAAAAGCCTCCATCTTCGGATCAAGAAGGGATGAAGATGAAGAAGCTTCCACCTCCAAAAGTCAAGTCAAATCAATTGGAAGAGCATCATTGTTGGATCAAGAGGAAGCCTCTCCATCCGGATCAAAAGGAGAAGATGTCACCCCTACAAGCAAAGGTATAACAATTTCAATTGTTAATAATAAAGATCATATCATTTGCTTTGAGTGTAGGGAACATAGGCATTATAAGAGTAAGTGCCCTAAATTGGCCAAGAAGAAGAGCCAAGTGGCACAAAAGGGCAAGGAGAAGCACAAGGAAATCGTCCCCACAACAAAGAAGAGCAAGGAACACATTGTGTGTTTCTTATGCAACTAAAAAGGACATTATCAAAATCAATGTCCTAAGGGGAAGAAATCAATCAAGCCTAAGGGAGGAAGCACAAGTCAAGGGAGAGCTTCCAAAGTAAAACCCAAGGTATCGTTTATTGAGTTTATCCCTCTAAATCATGGTAAAAAACATGCTAGTTCTAACCTATATCATTTTAATGTTATTTACCATAAACATAGGAGGCATGATAGAATTAATGAAAATCATGTGACTCTTCATGCTAAGACTACCATACCTAGGGTTAGGAAGGTAGATAAAAATTTAGACAATAACTCTAAGAATTTTAGTTATAGGCCTAAAAATAAAAATGCTCAAGGACAAAATGAAAAATAAAAATCTAGGGATTTATGGAAAGAAAATCAAGTCTTAAGGTCAAGGCTTGATAAAATGAAAAAGGCCATAAAAAAGATGAAAAATATCCTAAAAGGGTAAAATGAACATAACATAGGTCTAGGAGTGCAAAAGTCATCCAATAGACATAGAGGTTTGGGATACAAACCTAAGGCTAAGAAGGATGTAACTTCTTACCATAAGATTCCATATAACTATGGAACCAACTCTAGGTCTAGGCGTCAAGTTAAGGATACAAGAAAAGTTATCCCTAGGAGTATCTTTGCAACTACAAATGTGACTAAGACTTCTAAGAAGTCTAAGAAAGTCACTAAGAAGGTCACAAAGGAAGCAATCCCTAGAGTTGACCTACAAGAGATGACTAAGATTTCTAAGAAACCTAGGAAGGTCATTAGGAAGGTAACTAGGGAGGTTATCCCTAGTAAGTACTTAGAACATCTAAGGAGCACCAATAGATTTTGAGTTCCTAAGAGCATTTTCTCTACCCCTTAGATGGGTTAGAAAGTGTCAATTCTAATAGGAAGGGTAGTTAACCCAACCTTGCTAAAGTTAACACCCGGAGAACATTTTCAAGGTTCTTGTTAACCTTTGAAAATGAAGTGGATTATCATTTACTCTTTGAAAGAGTAAAATGTGTCAAAACTTGAGAAATTAGAATTCAATTTAAATTGACACAATTGAGAAAACATAAGAAATACCAAGTTGGGACTTGAGTATTTTCTTAGGAAGTTAAGGGGCAATCTAGGCCTTAATTTAAAATGAGTACTCTTTGGAATAGTAAAATGTGTAAAAAATTTGAGAAATATGCTTAATTTTAAATTGACACAATTAATCAAGAGGTAAAGAAATACCAAGTTGGATTTTGGCATTTTCTTGAAGAAAAAGGTGGACAATCTAGGATTTAATTTTAAGTTAGCTAAGGATTAAGGATACTTAGATAGATAATCTAGGTATTTTATTTAAGCTAAATTACCATGCTTTGTTTGCCCATCATATACCATGATATCATATTTTGCATTCATGCTTTATTATGAAAAACATAAAAATACCATGTCATGTCATACATACATCATACAGTTATAACAAATTTTCTTTTAAAAATTATTCATTTTGATGTATGCCATAACTCATCATGCATTATTTTTAATTCCTTCCAATTAAAGATAATGACATTTACTAACAAGTAACATCCTAGGTGAATGTTCATAATCTAAAATGCCTAGATAGATATGCATGATCCCTAGTTTAGGGCAAAACCAAACTTTACATCTCACAAAGAGCTATAAGGTGACTTGTATGTGCTTTAGTGCACATTAGATACAAGTGAGATGTTGATTTAGTGCATTCTTTTTGAGTTTTAGGTTCATTAAAACACATAATTATGTATTTTCCAACCATTGGGAAAGCTAATGTACAAGTCATGTGCATTGAGCCCAAAGAACATGATTGGATATTTGTTTTGAAAATGATTTTAAATATACTTTGGAAAACCTTGGTGAAGACTATCTTTTGATAGTAATCATCATTGAAAAGTTAGACACAAATCAGAAGAAAACATTGAAGTTTTTATAAGTTTTTAAGTTTGTGTTAATCTTTGAAAATAGGAAGTATTTTCATAGAAAATTATTTTTCCATGATAGTATATACCCTAAGTAATGTCTACATGAATTTTCATAATTTTTAGAATTTTATAGAATTTCTAGGGTATTTTTGAATTTTGTTGAAATTGGATTTCAGGAAATCAGAAATCCAATCGATCAGCCGATCGATTGAGGATGCATTTTCCGCGACCAAAACGTCGCAGAATCGATCAGCCGATCAATCGACCCAGGCTGGATCGATCAGCCGATTGACTCAAGGGCAATTTTCGCAAATAGAAGCTCGCGGAATCAATCAGTGAATCGATTGAAATTGTTTCAATCAATTAAGATCCAACTTCAATCGATTGAAAATGCTGATTTTGAGTGGGAAAGTCTGATTTCAGCATTTTAAACCATTTTTAGTCTAGGTAACCATTCCTAACCCCTTGACACACATTTGTATATATTTAGGGGGAGTTTTTATGATGAAAACAGGGATGGATTGGTTAAGGGAAACTAAGTGGACGTTTAGGTTGAGGTTTGGTTTCAATATTGAAGTTTTGAAATTCAAAACTTATAATTTTGGGTTTCCTAAAGGTTTGGGGATTCCAAGTCATTGTTAGTGCAATGACAAAAGTTTGGAGCATGTCTTAGGGGGAGTTACTCGCTAAGGACATGGAAATTATTTTCCGAAACCATGGAAGGTGGTATATCCTTCGCTTGAAAAAATACTCAAGGATGAGCATTGGATACAATGAAGGGTATGAGACCTTCATTGTGTTTGTGAAGAGATTTAATGCTCAAGGGTGAGCATTAGAGATAATGAAGGGTATGAGACCTTCATTGTGGTGTTGTGAATAACGAGTGAAGTTGTGAACAACGATGAGTAACTCTTCAGGGGAAGAGTTTCTTTTTTTGATGTGTGCCAACAGGAGGAGAATGTAGGGTTTAAGTTAAACCTTCATTACCTAAAGAGAGAGTTTGCCCTCTAGGAAAGGGGGAGAATGAAGGAAACCCTCATTCATGCCTTGGCATAAAAGGAAGTTGAGGCTACAGGATTAGCCTAACTTAAAGGTATTGTCAAATATCAAAAAGGGAGAGATTGTTGGTGCAATATCCCTAGGTCAAGTTTGACTTGGTTGACTAAGCTTGAGTCTTGATGTTTGAGTTTCGATGTTTGATAATACATGGAGATTGCAGATGCAATCGTCCGTTTGGGGAGATTGTTGATATAATTTCTCTTTGGTCAAGGTTAACCAGTTAGATGTGAAGAAGAGTCAAGTAGGTCAAAGGGTTGACTGGCTATTTGAGTGGGAAAGTCCTAATTGGAGGTTAGACAGTTGAAAGTCCTGGTGAGTGAATCCAGACAGTTGGGAAATTCTGGTGAGTGAAGCCAGGTGAAAGACCTAGTGAGTGAAGCTAGGCAGTTGGAAAATCCTAGTAAGTGAAATTATGTGAAAGTCCTGGTGAGTGAAGCCAGGCCGGTGAAAGTCTCGGTGAGCGAAGCTGGGAAAATCTTAGTGAGTGAAGCCAGGTGAAAATCCTAGTGAGTGAAACTATGTGAAAGTCTTGGTGAGTGATGCCAGGCACGTGGAAATTCAGGTGGGTCAAGGTTGGCCGGACACCTGGTATTGAGAAGTCCAAATAGGTCAAAGGATTGACCGGATACTTGGCATAAGGAAATCCAGATGAGTCAAGGGTGACCAGACATCTGGTGGAAGGAAGTCCAAGTGGGTCATGGAGGACCAGACACTTGGCACGAGATAGTAAATCTAAGTGGGTCAAGGAGGATCACACTTGGTGATCAAAAGTCCAAATGAGTCAAAAGTTGACCGAACACTTAGCAGTCATAAGTCCAATAGGGTGTTGACATGCAATTAGGAAGTTCGGACGTAGTAAACTTCCGAAGGCCATTACTTTTGGCTCGGATATCAAAATGAGGTGATCTTGGATGCGAAGCAAAGCTCATTTCAAGCTTTACACATTTTTCTGCTTGTCAATAGATTGACCAATCGATTAGAGGGGTCAATCGATCAGCCAATCGATTGGTTGACGCGATTTTGTGCAGAAACCTTCTTGATCGATTGGGTAATTGATCAAAACTTCCCCCAATTGATTGGTCAATCGATTGAGAGAGCTTTTGAGCGAACAGTGAGCTTCTGAATCGATCAGTTGATCGATTGAAACCTTCAATCGATCAGCCGATCGATTGGGGAGCTAGAAATCAAGCGATAGAGGTTGAATCGATCGGGCGATCGATTCAGGTATTTTCCAGAGAGCACAGAGGCGCTCTGAATCGATCAGCCGATCGATTCAAAGCCTCCCCAATCGATTGAGAGATATTCAAGATCCAACCATTGCGCAGGTTATAGCCGTTGGTGAGCGTCTTCTTCGGGAGCTTCTTCTCCAGCGCAAGAAAGCAACGATTCATGAGCTTCTCCACACCTTCACAGCCAGTTCTTGAAGGTTCTTAGAAATAAGTGTAGTTATACTTCTAAGGTTCAAGAGGTAATAACAAGCAACGAGTAAGTAAGAAAAAAGAGTTTTCATTTGTATCTTTTGTATTTTCTTCTTGTGGGTGTTGTGTGAGTTTGTACAAGGCTTCTCTGCCTCCGGCTGCGATCGAGAAGGAGTGTTTTGATTAGTGGAGTGTGTGTCGTGTGTGGATCCTTGGATTAGCCACTTCTTCTTGGGGTGGATACCAAGTAAATATCTTGTGTTAGCGTTGTAAGTTTGTTTCTTGTTCATTCCGCTACACATCATCACTAAGAAGCAAGCAACGAGACGCGCAACAAGCTATTCACCCCTCCCCCCTCCCCTCCCCTCCCCTCTAGCACCAAAACGACCCTAACATCTATATCAATCATACAAAATTATAAACTTAGATAACCAAGAGACTGTCCTTTATATTGCATCCTCGAGATAAAATATTTCATCATTTGGTCGAATTAGGTCCACTTCTCCACAAAAATTTTATCATCCCAAACTTTCCAACAAGATCCACCAAGAAGAATGTGATACATTTTTAGTTTTGGATCTATGAATACAATTTGACCTTCTGCAACAACTCCATCAATGCACCAATAAAATAACTTATATTTAGTATTATCAACGATATCTCTATGACTCACATCCTTCACTTTTGAAGGTATAACAATACAAAATTCCTTAAAATGATTCCACAAGTTGTCAATACAAAAGAAAACAAAATGCAAGTTACAAAACCATGGGAAAGAACAAAGGGCAGCCCGGTGCACGAAGCTCCCGCCATGCGGGGCCCCGGAGAAGGATTCATTGTACGCAGCCTTACCCTGATTTTTGCAAGAGGCTATTTTCAGGATTCGAACCCGTGACCTCTTGGTCACATGGTAATAATTTTACCGTTGCGTCAAGACTCCCCTTTTTATTGGAAAGAATAAAGAATAATATAAAATTTTAGATATGATAGTATATATGCATCTGCAAGCTAAATTTGTTGTTTTTGTTGTAGCTGCATAACTTGGAAGCTAAGATTGTATAGTACTTGTTAAGCACCTTCTCTTGAAAATAGCAATCAACAAGGATCCTCATAATCTCCTTGTCCTGAAGATTATAATCGAGAAAAAAAAAATTAATGAAGGTGAAAACCGTTATTTGGGTAATTATTAAGAAATTTATAAGGTTGGGAAAAAAATAGATGAGATTCTGAGAAGACCACAAACCTGTTTTCCTGTTAGATCAAGTCTCAGAAGCTTTTCAAAAGCACAAGGTAGTCTTTGCTGCTCATAATGATGCAAAAGATAACTCTACAAATGTTCGTGCTCATTCGTTGTGCAGCAGCAAGCTACATTAGCTTTTGTGCATCTACAACCTCATTTATTCGGGCGGCCACATCCTTGATATCATTAGTATTCAAGATACCATCCCCGGAAATCCACCATTGGCCTTTCTTTTCAGGATCTAACAACTTGCTCCACTTGAGCCCTCAGAGAAGTACATCGACCTCTCTTAGCTGTAGAATATTTAACCCAATGCCTCAGCAAATGTTATCCACAATAGTAGAAGGCAAAAGCAAAGATGCAGAAATAATCTACTCTAGGTATGACCATAGCCTAAACAAAGATTGTGTGAAGCAAACCTTCATGTATGAATGATATCCTACTTCTCTCGAATATGATAAATATTACCAAAAATTCACGCTGTTAACAATTGAACTCATCAATGTGTTTTTATTCTAACACCCTGTTCCCATGTGGGTAGTTGAACTGGACTGATTTAAAGTACACCAATCTTAAAATCCTTAAAAAAACAAACACAATGACAACGTAAAAGTACAAAAGCTCACTCACATCTTATAGACTCAAAAGAATTAGGTCGTCCCAACTATTTATGGTCTGCCACATGCTACATGAATCCACCATTGATCTCCATGTTTGCTATATCAATGGCAATATCCGTATCTTTCGAAACACCTCTGATTATAATTGCTTTGTTGTGATTTTTCTACCCACACAAGCTTCGACTCCAATTGAATGTCTATACATTTTTATTGTTAGAAACCTAGTTTAACACAACATGTGCAGAGCATAATTGCTTGTGCATTGACTACTTTGAAAGGACTTAAATTATAACTGGAAAATTTGACTTTTTTCTTACTTTAGACAAACACAAGGACATAACTTGACAAGTCTTGGCTCGGATAAAGGTTTGGATGTTTGATCATAGACCCATCACAAACTTTGCACAAAATATCATAAAATAAATTGAAGCTACAGGACAATACCTTCTGTAGTCATTTTCTAATCCGTGTATGATACGCAGGGACCTCTTTTACTGTCATCTTGTTGTTCTTTATATTACATATCTCCTCGAGCATGAATTCCATCTGCAAATAAAGAACAACAAAGGTAAGATAGTGTACAGATAGGTATGTAGATGGTAAACGGAGCACAACAAGAATTTACTCTACTAATACTTCGCTTCCACTCTTGACTGAGAGATCTAAATGCAGTGAAATCCTTCATAGTGCAACAGGATCATCACCCCTGAGCTTCATTCCACAATCTGCTCAATCATCATATCAGCATCTATCATCATATAAATATGCAGAACCAACATAGAGTCTTGTTACGAAATTAATGAAAAGTGTTGAACATGAGTTAGGAAAGAACATACTATCAAGAATTGTATCTAATCCTATTAGGAAGCTGAGAAGACGGACCTGCCAGCGTGACATGGCTGGAATGTTGACCGCATCTCCATGACCCGGAGGGTGAGCTGTCTTCTGTGTTGACCAAGTCGTCAAAAGTCTTCTGGTCAATAATCCCTACAACCAGCGACCGGGTTGCGCCTGGTCTCTGGTACCTCGGTGCTCGAGGCGAATCCCACAAATATATAAGCAGTCGAATACTAATAATAGAATAGTGAAATAAATGCAGGGAAAGGTACGGTAACATACCTTGGCCCCAGGGGACGCCCTCAGATGGATGGATAAGTTGATCGGGATACTGACCGAGTCATCGCGACCTTGAATAGTAGGTGAATGTCCGCTTGGTGAGTAGCTAGCTCCAGTGGCTCGGAGCTGGATGCGATATGGATCCATAGGCTGATGCACTGTTCGACTACAACCTCGGCTCGCAGGTCGGAATGCAACAATGGCACGAAGGTCGAACACTCTACCGGCTCGCAGACCGGGATACAACAACGGCACGAAGGCCGGACCCTCTCTCGGCTCGCAGGCCGGAATATAAGCATAATACGATACCTGAGCCCTCAGAAGGCGACTGCTCGGAGGGTGACGATGCTGCTAGAGGTAGCAGTTGTAAGACCGTTGAATTCGATAGAGGGAGGGGTGAATATCGATTCGAAAATCTCGAGTTAAAACGCAGCGGAAAAGTAAAGAAGTAAAGAGATGAACACTGTTGATTTTTACTTCGTTCGGAGCCTGTGACGACTCCTACTCGAAGGCCCGTACTCCTTGAGTACTTTCGTTGGGCAATTCACTAGCAATTCGGATAATTACAATTTACGTACAAATATTGCTAATGAAAAAGAAAGAAAACAAAGCTAACCGACAAACAATGAATTAAAAAGAGAGCCGGAGTGAGTCGTCAGAGCTTTGTGAACGTCGTTGGAGCGCAGAGCAGCAGAGTGATTGGACTCAGAGTTCTCAGAAGACTGATATTTAGAAGCTCCTGCCTGGGGCTTCTTTTATATGCTGCTCCGGGCGCCTGGATCCCTTCCGGGCGCCTGGAATGTGACGTAACACTCCCAACCAGCATGCTCCAAGTGTCAACGTCGTCCTGGGGATAAAATTTGCCTCCGGGCGCCTGGATCCCTTCCAGGCGCCCGGACTTCCGGGCGCCCGGAGCCATTCCGGGCGCCCGGGCCCTCACTGTTCCCTACCTGCAAAACAGTGTTAGTCCGAGGCAAATAAACCTGCAGCACAGTTTGTTAGCATATTTTTACAGATACGCTAGGTAAAAATTAGCATCAAGAGTATGACTTAGATTCCGTCTTTCCGAGACCGGAATCTAGTCACGATCTCGACTTAGATATCCGAAATGGATCTAAGCCGGATCGACGCCTAATGTTCCCTTCCCGGGAACGCGTCCTCGCAGTCACTCCCCTCCAGTGACTTACCTTACTTACCTGCCAGACGTCCGGTCAGCCCGTCGACCCGTCGACCCGTCTGGACTTCTTGCCAAGCGTCCGGTCAGCCCGTCGACCCGCTTGGACTTCTCGCCAGCTATCCGGTCAGCCCGTCGACCTAGCTGGACTTCTCGCCAAGCGTCCGGTCAGCCCGTCGACCCGCTTGGACTTCTCGCCAGCTATCCGGTCAGCCCGTCGACCTAGCTGGACTTCGTGCCAGACATCTGGTCAGCCCGTCGACCTGTCTGGACTTCTCCTGCACACTCGATCAAAGTGTCAGACAACAACACAACTAACTTAACCTATTTGTCATTCATCAAAACCTGGGTTGGACCGTTAGTGCTACCCGCACCAACAATCTCCCCCTTTTTGATGGAATGACAACCTGGTTAAGTTAGTGAAAGCATATGTATGAAACAACATGCATTTGTGTGGTTTTAAAGTTAATTTGTGTTTGTGTTTTCAAATTGGTTTAGCTAACTTAACCACCTAACCCTTCTCCCCCTTTGGCATTCATAAAAAAAAACAAGGGTAAACAATCATAGTGTAGAGTTACTTAAAACAATAACACTTAATCTTGAAAAATAACTGAGTTTGGTTCAGGATTCAAGGACAAAAGTACAATTTTTAAATCCAAGAAAAGATCAAGTTGACTGGGGGGAGTATAAAGATTTGAAAACTTTTAAGTTTAATTTTCAAACATAAGTGTATAAGGTCTAAATTTCAAGATTAAATTTCAACTTTGAAACGCTTTTCAAACATAAGTTTTCAAAACCAAAATTTCAAAGCTAAGTTTGAAAAATCTATTTTTCAAAACTAATTGAAATTTATTTTTCAACACGAAGTTTGTAAAAGATTCAATTTTCAAAATCAAGGAAAATGATTTTGAGAAGCTTAGTTTGTAAAATAATTTTTATAAAATTTAACCTTCAAATCAAACTGTCAAAATTAAGTAAAATCAAATTTTAAGAACTAGAGTTTTAAATTCAAAAACTAAGTTAAATCTAATCAATTTTCAATAAAAAGTAAAACAGCTTAGTTTTTCAAAAATAGGTTTAAGAAAACATTTTTCAAACATAAATTTTAAAATATTTTTAAATAAAGGGAAAATTTTAATTAATCTCTCCCCCTGAACTTGACATAAAATTTTAAAAGTATTTGCTAAAAATATTCAAAGTAAATTTTTTTTTTTTTTAAATTGAGGTAGAATTTTCTAGAGAGATTTTAAAGAGAAGATTAAAAACTAACACTTAAGGAGATAAATAAATCTCCCCCTGAATTTGATACTCCGTTAATATATTAATCCTCCTTATTTATTACTCCCCCTTAATATAATTCTAAGGTTTGAGTGTGTTAAATTTCAAGCCCTGACACATTTGTCTACCGAGTAACACTTATATTATTATCTCAGTATCCTTGGTATAATTATCTATTTGAGTTTGATTAATCATTAATTTTAGATTCAGGCTTGTAAGCTTTAGTTTAAGGTTAAATAAGATACGATTTTATTAATTCAATAACACTTAACCATTATCAATAATTTATTGATTAATTTTTACATGATTTAATAATTTAATATTTATTTAAAATGAGTTAACCTTTGTATTAATTAATTGAATTGGTTAATAAAAGTATTAGTTATAATTCGATTTTTTCATTTAATTCCTTTTAAGTTGGATTAACTTAGCTTAAAGTTAGTAATAATTTGAAATACAATTTATTAAAGTTATTAAACATAGTTAAAGTTCAATTTGAATTAATAGTTAATAAGGATAACTTATGATTTAATTTATAGTGAAATTAGGATTTTGATTAATGTTAAAATTAAGATTTATTGAGTTAAATTAAGAATTAATTAACTATTTGGAGTAAGTTAATTTTTTAAGTTCTTATTTCAATTATTCACTTATTTAATTGAGTTTATAATCTTAAGTTAATCAAATTTTAATTATTTGTTAACAACATATTTCAATGTAATTTTGAATTTAATTATTTAATTTTATTTAGTTTTAAGTTTATTCTTAACATAGTTTTTGAAGGTAATTTAAGTTTGATTTTAATTGTGAATTATGTTTAAATTTTAAGTCTTAAACCTAAATTAACTTTAAAGTTTTAATGTTAAGTTTTAACTATAAAAATATGTTTTAACTTTAAAGTTTTAAAGTTAAAATAATGTTTGAGGTTACAATAATGTTTAATGTTAAAAATATGCCTAAAGTCTAAATCATAATTTTTAATAGTTTTTATTATTATTATTATTATTATTATTAAAGTGAAAAGTTATTTTTAAAAGAGTTTTCTAAAATAAGTTTTAATAATTTTAAAAATAATTTTTAAAAGAATTTTTAAAATAAGTTTTAAAAGTTATTTTTTAAAAGAGTTTTTAAAATAATTTTTAAAAGTTTTTAAAAGTAATTTTTAAAAGAATTTTTAAAATAGGTTTTAAAAGTTATTATTTTTTTTTTTTAAAGAGTTTTTAAAATAAGTTTTAAAAGTTTTTAAAAGTAATTTTTAAAAGAATTTTTAAAATAAGTTTTAAAAGTAATTTTTAAAAGGGTTTTTTTTTTTAAAAAAAATAAGTTTTTAAAAGTAATTTTTTAAAGAGTTTCTAAAATAAGTTTTAAAAGTTTTTTTTTTTTAAAAGAATTTTTAAAATGAGTTTTAATAATTTTTAAAATAATTTTTAAAATAAGTTTTAAAAGTTTTTAAAATAAATTTTTTTTTTAAAATTAGTTTTAAAAGTTTTAAAATAATTTTTAAAATAAGTTTTAAAATAATTTTTAAAATAAGTTTTAAAAGTTTTAAAATAATTTTTAAAATTATTTTTAAAATAAGTTTTAAAAGTTTTTTTAAAATAATTTTTTAAAATTAGTTTTAAAGGTTTTAAAAGAATAAGTTTTAAAAGTTTATAAAGGAATTTTTAAAATAATTTTCAAAATAAGTTTTAAAAGTTTTAAAATAATTTTTAAAATGATTTTTAAAATAAGTTTTAAAAGTTTTTAAAATAATTTTTTTTAAAATTAGTTTTAAAGGTTTTAAAAGAATTTTTAAAATAATTTTTTTACAATAAGTTTTAAAAGTTTTAAAAGAATTTTTAAAAGAATTTTCAAAATAAGTTTTAAAAGTTTTTTAAAATAATTTTTAAAATAAGTTTAAAAGTTTTTTAAAAGAATTTTTAAAATAATTTTTAAAATAAGTTTTAAAAGTTTTTAAAAGAATTTTTAACATAATTTTTAAAATAAGTTTTAAAAGTTTTTAAAAGAATTTTTAAAATAATTTTTAAAATAAGTTTTAAAAAGAATTTTTAAAATAATTTACAAAATAAGTTTTAAAAGTTTTTTTTTTAAAAGAATTTTTAAAATAATTTTTAAAATAAGTTTTAAAAGTTTTTAAAAGAATTTTTAAAATAAGTTTTAAAAGTTTTTTAAAATTAGTTTTAAAAGTTTTAAAAGAATTTTTAAAATAATTTTTAAAATAAGTTTTAAAAGTTTTTAAAAGAATTTTTAAAATAATTTACAAAATAAGTTTTAAAAGTTTTTTTTTTAAAATAATTTTTAAAATAAGTTTTAAAAGTTTTTAAAAGAATTTTTAAAATAATTTTTAAATTTTTTTTTTTAAAATAATTTTTAAAATTAGTTTTAAAAGTTTTAAAAGAATTTTTAAAATAATTTTCAAAATAAGTTTAAAAGTTTTTTTTTTAAAAGAATTTTTAAAAGAGTTTTTAAAATAATTTTTAGGTTAAGATAATTTAAGTTTAATTTTTAAAATAAATTTGTAAGTAAAAGAAAAATTTAATTTAATTTTTAAAATAAATTTTTAAATTAAAGAAAATGTTATTTTAATTTAATTGATTTAATTTTAATTTAATTTAATTTAATTAATTTCTTTTAGGTCCTTAGTCATCTCACCTGATCTATATTTTCAATCAGGGAATCCTACAATTTTGTGAGATGAATTAGATTTAATTATAGAGTTTGATTTAACTTGTGTTAGATTCAGGTTTAGCTTTGGTCTCAACAAATAGGCATTCTTCGGATAAACTTCTAAGCTTGGCGAGTCACTTGGACGTTATTAGAAGTAACCAACCTTTCGAGGTTTTCCGAATAGTCCTATCCATGGAGCTTAGTACTAAACCTTGGTCTAACTAGTTAGGTTCTGTTTAAGGGTAGCTTCGGTCAGTTCCACTTGGCCAAATGCACCAGATCGAAGCCATATCTTTCTAGACATGCGATGCCCAAGCTTTCCTAACGTACTATCATCCAAAAACTTTGCCCGTACCGTGATTCAAGTTAAATTGGGTCCCTTTTTAACTAATCCTAATTACCCTGCCGGGTTAGTTTATTTTGTCGGGTAAGTTATTTTTGGAGGTGCCAGCTATTCTGGAGCCTCCCCCTAAATTGTTGAATTTTCTTTTTAAGATTTCTTGTATAATTAGAGTTGATTTTAGTTAAGTTTTAATGTTTAATTTGTAATTTAAATTTAAGTTTTTAATTTTGAATTAATTAAATTGGTCAAATTATCTTTCTTTAAAAGAGTATATTTAACATTTAAATTTTCTTTCAATTTCAATTTCAATTTCAATTTTATTGGGTTAATTGAATTATCTTTCTTTAATAGCTTATTTTTAAAGTTTAGGTTTTTATTTATTTTTGAGTTAATTAAATTGTTTGAATTATATTTCTTTAAAGGTTTATCTTTTAACTTTTTATTAATTGTTAATTTTAAATTTTCTAGATTATTTTTGTTTAATATGTTATCTTTAACATTTAAGTTTGTTAACTTTTGTTTTGATTTTATCAAAGTGTTTGATTTTATCCTTATATTTTCTTTACCTTTTAAGTTGATATAATTAGTGGAATTTATTAAATAAGTCTTATCATTAAAATTTAATTTTTTGTTAATTAAATTATCTTGGGTTTGGATAGAATTTTCCAGATTGATATTGTCTAGATTATTAAATAATTTATTAATTATGTTTAGATTAATATTGACTTTGTCATCCTTTTTGTTTGAATTTTCAAATTTGTTTAGGTTTAAATTCGAATTTTTAGATTTATTGATTATTTTTAGATTTTCTGTATTTTCTAAATTAATTATATTTGTTTTATCAGAAAATATCCTAGGGGTATTTTCTATATTTTCTGAATTAATTATATTTATTTTATCAGAAAATATCCTAGGGGTATTTTCGCAAGTATTGTCATGTATACTATTTTCACATATACTTTCAGACATATCCAAATTAACATGCACATATTTTAAACTACTACTAGCAAGGGTGTTTTGGTAATTATTACTAACCTTGAGAGCAACCCCTAATTTAGCAGGCTTCTCCGTTGGATCTGACTTGAGTCCGGATTCGACTTTAACTTGATCTTCTAGCTCCATTGGCGTCTCGTGAAGCTTGATCAACTGGGTCCATAACTCATATGCATTCTTGTATTTTTCTAGTCTGCATATAATATTGTTAGGTAAAATATTATAAATAATTTTACTTACGTTTTTATTCAGCTCCGCGAGCCATCAGCGCGAGGTGACTTTGGTGCTTTTGCCTTTCTCCCTCCGATTCGTCTGAGGAGGAATCGTCCCATGTTGCTTTGAGGGCTTTCTTCTTTGTTGACTTTGGTTTGTCAAGTTTCAATCTTGGGCATTCGTTCTTGTAGTGCCCCTTTTTGTTATATCCGAAACATGTGACATTTCTTGAGTCGGCTGGCGAACTGATCTTCTGAAGATCCTGTTTGCTGAAGCTTCCCTTTTTCCTGGTGAACATTTTCCTTACCAGGTTCACCAGGTGTTCTTCGTCTTCCGAGTCTTGATCGGAATCTTCTTCGGATTCGGGCTTGTTCTTCTTTTCTTTAGAGGAACCTGCAAATAGAGCTACACCTTTCTCGACCCCGGCGTTAGTTTGCTCATGAAGTTCTAATTCACAAAAGAGTTCGTCCAATTTTAATTTAGATAAATTTTTTGAAATTTTGTAGGCATCTACGATTGATGCCCACAAATTGTTTCGCGGAAAAGCATTTAACGCGTACCTGATTAAGTCTCGGTTCTCCATTTGGTGGCTTATCGCGTGGAGACCGTTGAGGATATCTTTGACCCTCGCGTGGAGCTGACTTGCCGTTTCTCCTTCCTGCATTTTTATATTAAAAATTTTATTTAACAGCAAATCTCTTTTTGTTACCTTCGCGTCGCTTGTTCCTTCGTGCAGCTCGATCAGTTTATCCCAAAGCTCCTTATGCGGTCCGACCCGGTTCAGTTCTTCTCGTGTTAGTCCGCAGTGTAGAGTATTGATGGCTTTGTTTTCAATTGATGCCTTTTTCTTTATATCATTTGTCCAGTCTTGAGGATCTACTTTTCCGGAGTTGTCTTCTGGAATTTTGTAAGCCCTTGTGACGCTCATCCATTGGTCGAAGTGTCTTCATGTAGACCTCCATTCTCCTCTTCCAATACGAAAAGTCATCCCGTTGAATAGGGGAGGACGTATTGTCTTGAAGCCTTCTTGTTGAGACATCTTATCCCGCACACACTAAATTAATGGAAAAAATTCCAAGACTTCGTCTTGGATTAGCGATCTGGAGAAATAGAAACTCTAAGTTGGTGTTGTACCAATTTAGATTTTAAATGCAACGAGAAAAAATCTTCCAAAAAGATAATAATATCAGTTTGAAATTGTTAAAAATGATTTCACCCCTGTTTGTTGGATCGTGAATCTCGATAGAGGAGGGGGTGAATATCGATTCAAAAATCTCGTTAAAGTTAAGCGCAGCGGAAAAGTAAAGAAGTAAAGAGATGAACACTGTTGATTTTTACTTCGTTCGGAGCCTGTGACGACTCCTACTCGAAGGCCCGTACTCCTTGAGTACTTTCGTTGGGCAATTCACTAGCAATTCGAATAATTACAATTTACGTACAAATATTGCTAATGAAAAAGAAAGAAAACAAAGCTAACCGACAAACAATGAATTAAAAAGAGAGCCGGAGTGAGTCGTCGGAGCTTTGTGAACGTCGTTGGAGCGCAGAGCAGCAGAGTGATTGGACTCAGAGTTCTCAGAAGACTGATATTTAGAAGCTCCTGCATGGGGCTTCTTTTATATGCTGCTCCGGGCGCCTGGAATGTGACGTAACACTCCCAACCAGCATGCTCTAAGTGTCAACGTCGTCCTGGGGATAAAATTTGCCTCCGGGCGCCTGGATCCCTTCCAGGCGCCCGGACTTCCGGGCGCCCAGAGCCATTCCGGGCGCCCGGACCCTCACTGTTCCCTACCTGCAAAACAGTGTTAGTCCGAGGCAAATAAACCCTGCAGCACAGTTTGTTAGCACATTTTTACAGATACGCTAGGTAAAAATTAGCATCAAGAGTATGACTTAGATTCCGTCTTTCCGATACCGGAATCTAGTCACGATCTCGACTTAGATATCCGAAATGGATCTAAGCCGGATCGACGCCTAATGTTCCCTTCCCGGGAACGCGTCCTCGCAGTCACTCCCCTCCAGTGACTTACCTGCCAGACGTCCGGTCAGCCCGTCGACCCGTCTGGACTTCTTGCCAAGCGTCCGGTCAGCCCGTCGACCCGCTTGGACTTCTCGCCAGCTATCCGGTCAGCCCGTCGACCTAGCTGGACTTCTCGCCAAACGTCCGGTCAGCCCGTCGACCCGCTTGGACTTCTCGTCAGCTATCCGGTCAGCCCGTCGACCTAGCTGGACTTCGTGCCAGACATCTGGTCAGCCCGTCGACCTGTCTGGACTTCTCCTGCACACTCGATCAAAGTGTCAGACAACAACACAACTAACTTAACCTATTTGTCATTCATCAAAACCTGGGTTGGACCGTTAGTGCTACCCGCACCAACAGCAGTGGCTGTGGCTGAAGGTGCCGCTCGCGGAAGGCAGCGGCGGTCACGACAGGAGGCACCGAAGATCGCTGGAATAGGTGTCAATGCTCGCCAGGAGAGGTGGTGGCAGCCGCGGTAGGTGGTGAACGCTGGAGCTGTGAGCTGTCGGCCACTGGGGACGCTATTCGGAGAGCGGTGGCTGGCGAAGGTGGTGACGGCGGCTGCACCCACCGTTGTTGGAGGCGGCAGTAGTGGCGGGAAACAGTGGTAGCCGTTGTAGGCGGCGCGAGGCGCTGGAAAGAGTGACGGCAGCCACTGTAGACCGGAGGAGGCAGTGCCGAGAGCGGCGGCGCTGGACGCCGGAGGCGGCTGCGGCCATGGCGGTAGCGAGGGCTGTCGGCGGACGCTGGAGATATCGGCAGTAGCGAGAGACGACGTTGGCCGCCGGGGGTGTTGACTGCCGGAGGTGGCTACCCACTACGGTGTGGCTGATGTCGGCACGGGGAAGAGGAAATGATGATGCGCACCTGGCGGCGCTCATCAGAGCAAGGGAAGGAGGGTCACGGCGGATCAACACCTCCCTGTGGCGTGGCGACGACTGGCGCGAGAGGTAGAAACGACGGCAACTGGCATAAGGGAAAGAGGCGCCGGCGCCGGCGCCGAAGGAGTGGGGAGGAGGCGTCCTTGAAAAGGTCGTCGTCGGCCATGGGGTCGGCGATCTCCGATGAAGAGTGCAAGAAAGGGAGAATACCTCCTTGGCGGCGGCCAGCAGCCCCAACCGTGCCCTCATTTTCATCCAAGATGAACAATGCTGCCTTATAACACAAAACCTAATCACACAAAGACCAAAACGCCCCTCTGCTTTCCCTTAATTCATGGAAGAAGCTGGAAGAAGCTGGACGCCAACTCATGGTGACGCTCTCCCCCGAAGAATTAGACGCGCTCATCCAAGCGTGGGCAGCCAAGATAGTCGAGCAGTAAAAGACTCAAGCCGATCGATTAGCGCAACAGGCAACGTCGGCATCAGGCGGTCGGACGACACCAGACGACCGGCCGGAGCAACTCTCAATATGGGGCCAGAACAAAGGTCCGACCGGCACGCAGGTGGAAGCTCCTCCCGCCCCGATACCGTTCCATCGGGCTTTATTCCAAACGCCGTCAGAAGTCGCTCAGGCCAACCTCGACCGAGGATCTTCGTCAGACGAAGCCCCCGCGTGGGACAACCAAAAAGGGAAGGCGCCACGGACAGACTCGTCTCCCGAGCGGATCAATAGACAGTTCTCTGAGGCCATTCTGCGCGACCCACTACCGAGGCATTACGCACCTCCGGCGATGGGGGAATACAATGGGACCACTGACCCGGACGACCATCTGGGTAAGTTCGACAACACCGCCACTTTACATCAATATACAGATGGGGTGAAGTACCGAGTGTTCCTCACCACCCTTTCGGGGTCGGCACAATGGTGGTTCCGGAGGCTGCCGGACGGACCAATAACAAGCTTCAAAGAGTTCCGCACGGCCTTTCTCCACCACTTTGCAAGCAGCAGACGCTATCAGAAAACTAACGTTAGTTTATTCGCCATCAAGCAAGGACGGAGGGAGTCGCTCCGAGCTTACATCCAACGCTTCAACCAGGTCGCCATGGACATCCCGACGGTCACCTCGGAAACTATGATGAACGCGTTCACACAGGGGCTTGTGGATGGTGAGTTCTTCCGATCGCTTATCCGAAAACCGCCTCGCAACTACGACCACATGTTGAACAAGGCCAACGAGTACATCAACGTGGAAGAAGCGCAAATGGCGAGGAAAAATGAAGCACCAACCGAGTCACCATCTCAAGCCGAACGGAAGCCGTCTTCCAACTATCAACCACCGAGAGGACCCCGCACAGAAGTTGCCCGGCCTCATCAGACAGCAAGGTCGCACGCCGTCCAACAAGTAGCGGCCGATCGGCCTAAACCGAAAGGGAAGGTATGGACTCCCATGTTTTGTTCGCTCCATCAGTCAGCAACCCACAACACACGTGATTGTCGAAGCCTCCCCCCAATCGCTCATCCTACGCCGAGGAACTATTGCAGCCGATCACCTTCGCCGGACTGGTGACGTCGACACCAAAGTCCTGCCTGTCGTATAGAAAGGAGATCTCCCGAGCGGCAACATAACTAGCAGCACAGGGTCACTCCTCGGGCATCGCATGAATGACCCCGACCATCCGCTCAGGAGGAGGAGAATAGAGGCAATGCGTCGAGGGGTGAAATCAACATCATCGCCGGAGGGCCGACCAGAGGCGACTCCAACAGGGCAAGGAAGGCGCACGCCAGGCAGCTGACGATCGATGCAGTCGGCGATCTCCGGCGAAGAGTGCGAGAAAGGGAGAATACCTCCTTGGCGGCGGCCAACAGCCCCAACCGTGCCCTCATTTTCATCCAAGATGAACAGTGCTGCCTTATAACACAAAACCTAATCACACAAAGACCAAAACGCCCCTCTGCTTTCCCTTAATTCCTTTCATGCCCCTCACTAAATCCGGATCACAAGCCTCCCCTTCAAGTCTAGTCGAAAGAGGCGTGAGTCCGACTGACTGGATAGTCTATCGCAGAGGCTGAATCACTCTCCATATCGAAGTCAATTCGTCGAAACCCTCGTATAATGCCTCCCGAGCGGTCGCTATAGTAATAGTGTCTCATGAGATGGTAATTGTGCCGAGCGGACCATGTCGATAACCGAACTGATGCTGAGCGAGCGACACAACGTCAAGTGAGCGACGAATAAAATGGTAGTCGACCGAACGACATGCGAGATGCCGAGTAGACCGAGCGAATGGGCGATGCTAAGCGCGCGACCATGAAAGTGACAACCAGTCGATCATAAAATGCTAACCGGGCGAACGGGCGGACAATGCCGAACGAGCGACCGAAAACGTGACTACCAATCGATCATAAGATGCTGACTCGACAATCGAGTAGTACAGAGCGGGACAGTGCCAAGCGCGCGATCGCGAAGATGCCGACCGGGTGATCAGAAGGATGTCGATCGGGTGGATAGATGCTGGGCGAACTATGCCGAGCGCATGACCGTGAAAATGTCGGCCACTCGACCATAAGATGTTGACTAGACCGTCGCGAGAATGTCAAGTGTTTGATCAAGTAATTTAAATGTGGCCAAACAGACGACTGAGCGATACCGATCGAATGACTATGAGAGTGCTGAATGGGCAGCCCAAAGAATGCCGACCGAGCGGTCATCAACTGTCGATCAGATTGGCGTAAAATGCGATCGGGAGACCGAGCGAGAGGCAAATCAGAGTTGGGCAGGCATGGAGCCTGAAAAACTGAGCGGGAGCATAACCCGTGAAATTGAGTGCGTAAAGATGAAACTCGTGAGTCGAACGGGAGCATCGCCCGTGAACCAAAATGTAACCCATGTGAGTCGAAGGTGCCTGGAAACGAAGGTCGTGACCCGAACGGGGGAAATAGATGCTTGCACAGACTGTGCGACCCCGAACGAGAGAGATAGAATATTTGAAAACTGGCCCGAGACCAGTGACGATCAATCGACCCCGAACGAGGGAGATAACATATCTGAAGCTGGCCCGAGACCAGTGACGAACGCTCGACCCCGAACGGGGGAGATAAAATATCTGAAGCTGGTCCGAGACTAGTGACGAACGCTCGATCCCGAACGGGGGAGATAAAATATCTGAAGCTAGTCCGAGACCAGTGACGAACGCTCGACCCCGAACGGGGAAAATAAATGCTCTGATAAGCTCGACCCCGAACGGGGAAGATAGATGCTTGCAAAGACCACTCGATCCCGAATGGGAGAGATAGAAGATATGATGTGCGGATACACGATCGGTGAAGGCTGCTCAACCCCAAACGAGGGAGATGTAATATCTGATAGTGACGACTGCTCAACCCCGAATGGGGGAGATGAAATAACTGAAACTAGTCCGAGACCAGTGGAGACCGTTCGACCCCGAACGGGGGAGAAAGAATATCCGATAAGACGAAGGTTTAATGTCGCCGCTCGACGGTCTTCAGGCCGGGGTTTTTATAGTCGCCGGTTCGACTCTAGAGTTTAACGTCGCCGCTCGACGGTCTTCAAGCCGGGATTTTTATAGTCGCAGGTTCGACTCTAGAGTTTAACATCGCCGCTCTACGGTCTTCAAGCCGGAGTTTTTATAGTCGCCGGTTCGACTCTAGAGTTTAACGTCGCCGCTCGACGGTCTTCAGGCCGGGGTTTTTATTGTCGCCGGTTCGACTTTAGAGTTTAACGTCGTCGCTAGACGGTCTTCAAGCCGGGGTTTTTATAGTTGCCGGTTCGACTCTAGAGTTTAACGTCGCCGCTCGACGGTCTTCAAGCCGGGGTTTTTATAGTCGCCGGTTCGACTCTAGAGTTTAACGTCGCCGCTCGACGGTCTTCAAGCCGGGGTTTTTATAGTCGCCGGTTCGACTCTAGAGTTTAACGTCGTCGCTCGACGGTCTTCAAGCCGGGGTTTTTATAGTCGCCGGTTCGACTCTAGAGTTTAACGTCGCCGCTCGACGGTCTTCAAGCCGAGGTTTTTATAGTCGCTGGTTCGACTCTAGAGTTTAACGTCGCCGCTCGACGGTCTTCTAATAAAACTCAAACTCGGTTGATCGGCACGAGGTCTTCGACATCGAGCTGATGGCTCAGATAATATACGCCCGGCCGATTGGCACGGGGTCTTCGACATCGAGCCGATGGCTCGGATAATATACACCCGGTCGATCGGCACGGGGTCTTCGACACATCGAGTCGATGACTCGGATAATATACACCCGGCCGATCGGCATGGGGTCTTCGACATTGAGCCGATGGCTTGGATAATATACGCCCGGCCAATCGGCACGGGGTCTTCGACATCGAGCCGATGGCTCAGATAATATACGCCCGACCGATCGACACGGGGTCTTCGACACATCGAGCCGATGACTCGGATAATATATGCCCGGCCGATCGGCACGGGGTCTTCGACATCGAGCCGATGACTCGGATAATATACGCCCGACCGATAGGCACGGGGTCTTCGACATCGAGCCGGTGACTCGGATATGATGGAAACACGGCCGATCGACACGGGAATCCTTGCTCGAGAAACTATGATAAATTCTATGACTGAAAGAGAATATAGCTGAAAAACTAACCTGCCGACCAGCAGAGGATTTGACTCAATTTCTCGACTCCCGAATACCCGTGGAGTGAGGAGGATATGATATACTTGTCGAAACCTCTCAGGGCTATGAGGATGTCGGAACTTTCCGGGTCGTCCGTCTTCACGTTCCAGACCAGGTGCGTTCCCACAGACGACGCCAATTTGATCCTGTCCAAGCGCTGAGTCGACGGACGCTGGGGACGTGGCACTCTCTGCTGTCTTCGACTGGTGGTGTGGATCTCCGGCGGACCTGCAAAGAAGCTGAGCCGAGAGGGGTTTCCCGGCGACGACCCTCCGACACTCAAGTCAGGCAGAGAAGAAGAGAAGCAGAGTAACGCTACTGTGGCTACAGTGATGAGAATCGCATACATCCGTCGAAGTCTGGGGGCCCTTATATAGGACCCCGGGGAGGCGCGGGCATGCTTCTCGATGCGTACACGCTTTCCCAAACATACCTCAGTAGGGTTGTGTCAGAAAAGCATGTCTGACGCCATTCCACAATCGTCCGAGCATATCCCTGATGTGACGGTGGAAACTTCCATCGTACGATACTCTGTCCGCTTCGGCCGCTGACCATGCTGTTTGTCGGCGGCAGGTGTCTCGAGGATGAAGTTACCAGCTGTCCTTTTTGTCTCCTAGCGCTCTTGTCTGCTCCCGGGCCGAGCGGACTGGTCGCTCGGCGCTCACGACCTCCGAGAATGCACATGCCTCTGCCCCGGCGGTGAAGCCCTGCTCATGTGCTCGGATGAGATTGCGCCTGATTGTCATGTGGCTCGGCCGAGCGGCCTATCCGCTCGGCTCAGAGACTCTTCTACCTTGAGCATCGGAAACCCGCCCCATGGGCAAGTTGTCTTTCGTCCGGCCGCCTGGGAGACCCGGGCCGGGTGCCCGGTCAGCCGGATGTCCGGGGATAGCCCGTCAGTCCGCTCGGCCCGACCTTGGTGTTGACCCTCTTGACCATTGACCTCCATGTGTCATTGACCACCGTTACTGAGGGTCTCTCGTCCTTATTACCAGATCAGTATCAATGGCAGACACATCCAACTCTATCAACCGCTTGCTCAGCACTGAAAGCAGGTCGAACTCTGTATGAAAATTATTGATAATGTATCATAAAATTATTATTAATGATGTATCCTTATCGTGCAAGGTCAAGGTTAATAATGCGCTATAAAAAGTCAACTTTATAGTGTTTAGAGTAACTTATATTCTTCAATGATTATAAAACTAGATTTGTAGTATCAATTAGAATATAAGGGATACAGATTATTACTATCTATATAGTGATCCGTGAAATGTAAGAACTAGAATTGATTTTAAAATTTTATATTTATTAAAGCGTGCAAAATTATATTATTATTTTTATCTAAATTTTATTTTTAAATACTTCCATTAAAAACGTTTGTATATAAAAGCAAGGTTCTTGACTTATGCTGCAATTCCCACCTCTAAAATAGTCAACCCAAATCCGTTCTCATCTAAAGATGCTGCCATGCAATGCAATCTTACAGTCGCATGCATCATCACACACCTCACCCACCCCATTTCTTCGTCACGCGTGACGAACCCCACCCACCATGCCGATCGAAAACGTGCATGCGTGCCTTTCCTCTTAACGTTCTCCTTGGCCGCCAAGCTACTCCCCCTATAAATGAGCCCCCATGCACGACCAGAATCCCCTCATCATTGAGAGTTGAGACAGGCCAAATCTTATTAGATTGCCTGTGCGTTCAATTGGATCTTTGTTTTTCGGATATAAATTTAGCATTTCTGTTTTGGTGATTGGGAGAGATGGCGTCGATGGGAGCAGACTTCGCGCAGGCGTACGTGATGAAGAAGGCGAGTATGGAGAGGATGAGAAGATTAATGGGGGGAGAAGAGAAGGAGATTCATGTTTCGGGGGAGAAGCAGACGGCATTGACGACGAAGAAGAGCAGCTACTTTGGAGCATTGAAGAAGAAAATACACCCGAATGGACCAGCAACAGCGAGCGAGAAGAAGATGGCAAATGGTGTTGCATGATATATAAGAAACAATATATGTATTATGTATCGCATAATTGTATGTCGTTGTTCCAGTTGGTGCAGTTGTAGATTTCACATGAAAGTCCTTTTATATGAGGTTTATCTGCTTTATCCTTGTGAATGGTCAGGATTAAATTGCCACTAGATTGTGTAGCCGCCATTAAAGGGCTTTCACAAGATTTCACATGAAAGATCCTTTCCGCTTGTGCTATCCACTTCATCCGCCACTGAAGTTGTTTGATAGAAAAAAAATACTCACTTTTTGCTCTGATAATATATAGTTGTGAAATATGCAACATATAATTAAATTTTCAACCAAATCTTTTAGGGGTGCCAAATTAATCTATATACCATTTCTGGATGACAAACCATGGAAGTAGTAACAAATAGAATTACATTCTGTTGCATTGAGGAACGAATTTGTAAATGAATCTCTATGGATTTGGTAAAGAAGCAACAAATAGCAGTTTTGACACCAAGTCGTAGAACCACAAATCTTGCATTTTGCATCTCAGTACGCAGGAGACAGAGCTGGCTTGAAATCCACTTATCATGTAGCGGTTCCAGATCTTTAAAGATCAAAATGAACCGGCAATTTGTGTTGTCAGAGGATTGTGCAACCACACCTGTTTTGTTTTCGGGACTCTGCAAGTTGTTTCTCTGTCAAGCAGTCTCATATTAGCAAGGGGATTCAGGTATCTAAAAGTATGATCATGTCAGTAGAACAAGTTTACATTTAGAGAAGTTGGAAAATGATAAGGATAAGAGAAATAGACCGGTAGAAAAACGTGCACTTCAGAATCTAGCAATCATGAACAATACAAAAATATCATTACTGAAAAAATATTATCGGCGCTATATTTATACAAAAATCAACCACGCCTTTGTTGCTCATAGTTGGAGCTCTAATTACATCCATTATGTACTGCTGAAGGATGCCAATTTGAATGTTTATTAGTATATTGATTAGTTAATTGTTTGGTAGAATCTTTAATATATGTGAGCACCAACCTAAGAAGCAATAAACTAGCTTAACTTTTGGTGCAAGCAATTTCGCATTTTAGGAATCTGTGCCTTAGACTTCGTAGATTATATCGAACCTGAACTTTAGGAAAACGGGAAGAAAAAAAAGGGAAAAGAAAGCAAAAAAAAACTATTGCACCCTGTAAGTTCAGATTTCAACTTCTTATGACCAGACCATTCTTCAAATCTACAGCAAACTAGGTTTCAGATAAGCCAATTTGAGTTAAATGAATTAAGTAGACCAAATTGATAAATTAATCTCCTTATATATGAAGACGTTGGAATGAGATCAAGCTAATTCGGTAGCTATACCCTAGTCAATTGAAAAGCATTGAAATATTTTATACGAGGGTATATTGTTTTTCTTTGGTTTTGAATATTATATATAGCAGAATATCTGTAGTAAGCTTGTTACCAAAGAGCTGAATATCTATAGTAAGAGCGTCCCCCACAATCTAAATACTGGGTTCATGAGAATTGCAGTTAACTCTGGTATGTTCACCCAAATTCATGCATGGCTATAATAGTATGGGCACCTATTTGTCGATGCTATATTGCAAGAAAACGTTCAAGAAATCTGGATTTTTCCTAGCACAATGATACATTTAGGGTAAAAGAACACCATGCAGCAATATCGAACATCACTATAGTTTTGTATAAATATATATTAATGATTAACTGATTTCAACTCCAAACCATGCAACAAGCACATTACACAAGGCTGAAAAAAATACATCAGTAATACTGAGAAATAGATTAATGTGATGGTAAAACAAAGAGAAACAATTAGCACTATTTCTGGCATATCTGAGAATGCAATACATGAGCAAAAAGTTAGAACGAGGTGCTTTATATTACCAAATAGATCGACCAAAGTGACAATAAGTCCCTACATAATGCAAAGTAGATGATAATTTATTACTAGCAAAGAATACAAGGAAGTACCATCATTTTTGCCTGATACAGGAGGCCGAACTACAACATGCATAGTGATGAGACCACTAGGAAGCTCACCAACTGGTACCCTGGACTCAGCAATTGTCTGGTGGTTGTCCAATATTTTACCAGCATTTATGAGCTTGACATCATTTATTGTTCTTGGAGCAATGTCTTTGTCTGTAAAGAAAAATATGAAATATTGGCTAAAAAGCTTTAGTGAGGAAGGGAAACATTTCCTGTACTGACAAATGTGATAGCAACAGATCATCCAACAGACAAGCTTGAGTATCTTAACGATTAAATATGTAATTATAGTTAATTAGAAGATATTCAGACTGTATCATTATATATAATAATAATAATTAGTTCATCTAAAACACATGTTAGAACCGAGTGTCCGAGCAACACATAAATAATGATAGGTTTAACTGCACTAACCAAATTACTTTAGGCTTCTCCAACACCATTTGTCCAACTTGTTGGCAATTCCAAATGTAAGGTTATAATTTCACTGAATGATGACAATAGAAATATAAATGCATTGTAAGAGTTCATGATCTGGATTATTCAGGTCAATAAAAAAAATATGAGTAGGAATATCTAATACTAGGAAGGAAATTTGTTCTCTAATTCTTTCATGATTTTATCCTTATCCTTTCTGTTTCAATTGATGATACTTTTTTCTCTATTGTTAATATTCATGCATCGTACCTATACAAAGTAGGAGATTTAATTATTTTGATAATTTGTGTTATAATATGGCATATTTCATGGATAAGAGTGATGGGTTATAAGGTGGCAATATGAAAAAAATAAAATAAATAATGCAGTAAAGATGAGAATGCCAAGATATGTGGAGTTTGAGGTGGAATTCTAACTAAATTACTGTGCCGTATTATTACAATGGAAAATTTTAAATGTAAAACATTAAGACGACTAAGAGAATGTATATAGCAACGCTAGTAGCAAGTTAGGACAGGGCAAACAAAAATTTATGTTGATTCTCCATTCAGCATCTGTAAAGTCAGCTTTAAATCGAATCAAATCAATCAAGAACAGTCTCAAGTGGGAATTATCAGAAACATGGGTCGTAAGATATGATTCAGGGAACTGTTGTTTAAATATTTAGTGAAACATGACGATGAACAAATTTTCTCAGTTAGTTCCAAGGTATAGAAAAATTCACAAAGCACCTAGAAGCAATTGGCTAAACAAGGAAAATTCTACACATGATCCGATGAAAGACAAGACACCTATAATTTTCATGAAGTTTACTTAAACCCAGCTAAGGGGAGAAAAACGCAAGGGGAACAAGTATAAACATATGATAATTTTATCAAAATCTTACCTTGGGGCCATCGGGAGATTACGAATTCTTTCAGAGATTGCACAGTAGTGGATGGTTTATACTTGATTGGCCCTATGTCGGTGCCATCAAATAGCCTAAACTTGATCTCAATCAAATCCTCTTCAGCCATGCCAAACAACCTCCGTTACAAAGGGAATCTTCAATTCAATATCTCATGGTTTCCTCCGGTACGAATTCAATCTCCCAGGAGGAAAGAAGCACGTCGAATAATGAAACAGCAATGAAGCAATCGATCCAGACAGCCAAGAAATAACCCAATCACTTTGCCAATCCGAAAGCGCTCTTTTCTAGCAGAAATTAAACGTCGCAGTAGGCAAGCCCTTTCTGACGACAAATTTCCAATCAAAAAAAGAAGAGCGGGGAAGGATTCTGAGTCGGCGACCACCTGGATCGAAAACCCCCTGCCGCTGCAGCGGGGGGACTCAGCGCATACAGATTGGAACTCGATCGGCTCGCGTAAGCCAACGAAGAGATCAGCAAGCAACCGGGGAAGCCTCCACCGTTGACGCAGGCCGCAGGCGGAGGAGGAAGTACCAAAGGGGCGACTTTTGACGGTACGCTTCGCCTTTCCTTCTCGTTTCAAGCCGCGTTAGCACTGCGATATTAACGTCGACAACTTGTTTCATTTCTTACGCAATAAATTTCACAAATTTCAATTTTTTTTATATATAATTTTTTTTTATCTTTAGAAAATTCATGAGATTCTCAACCACAAATTCTACCGATTGTGCTCGAACTTCTAAACTAAGGCCCAATCAAAGTGCTTCCAAGAGAAGTAAAATAAAACAAAGATTTTGAAATTAACTTAATTGCTCGTGTTCCTCGCCTAATCATAAATTATCTTCTTTTCTTTCCTACTCTTTTGGTAATGAGTTCAAGATTAACTTATTCTAATAAATGTACTGTTGGTTAGACAGGAATCCAAGAACACCATCGTCTATCCAACTACTTCATTCGATTTTTTTTTAAAAAAATAATTAAGAAAAAAATTACCTGTGGATGTTGAAAGAATAACAATCACAGTGAATAAACTAGTTTGTAAACCAAGCATTGAATTATGCAGTTCTTTGTTATCACGATGATTACTAGAACAAAGAAGCCGCTAATAGAGAATGAGCCAAACTGATAGATACAACCAAAGTGATGAAACAACAAATAAACCAAACAAGGTTTTGGCTTAAAGCTCGTTTGCTTATTTCTGGTGCAACCTCCACCAAAAACAATTTCGACATCCAACACCAACAAAATTCGTGTTGTCTCCATGGAATCCTGATAAATTATAAAAATGCAACTTTTACAAAAGTCGAATATGTTGTCTTATATACATAAACAAGGGATTGCTGGGAATGACTCAGTTTGTCTGATGCTTAAACCATTCTTTTGCACAAAAAGGCTGAACTCCATGCTGATAAATTTTCTTCATTCGGGTGGAAGATCGTCTGCACCAAGAACAGGTTAGCTGGCTCCTGAGGTATTGCGATACCATACGTGAAAGAACATTGCTTTTTCGCCGTATTCCTGCTTAGTATCAGATTGAAGGATAGAAGTTACTGCAAAAAGGAAAGCACAGCATCAAACTGTTGATAGTAAGTTTATTTACCAAGGGCTGAGTATTTGGTGTGACGCTGTTTACTTGTATATTCCAACAAAAAAAATATCATATAAAAGAGTTGCATTTGCTGGAATATTGCAGTCACCTGAAAAACACCGTAACACATCCACCGTGAATCTTCAGTAGTACTATGAAATATGAAAGATACATCTCCAAAGTCCTATACCAATATCAATAGTATAATAATTATCGTAATTACAGTTCAACAATGAGAAAAAGATAGTTCAGTGTAGTAACTGCAATAACAAGGATATCGTCTTGACATTGGAGTGAAAATGTCTTAAACTGTTGGTTACAAAAACCAATTTCCAACATGCCAAGTCATATTGCCTGACACATAAGAAATCATCTCGCCCATATATACAGAGAGAAAATATAATATGTCTGATATTTGCTGAACTGGTATGTCTCATCCTACCGTCAAGATATAAAACCGTAACCGAACTGCCATTTTTTACCTTGAAAACATCCTGCTGGTTCTGGCCCATATGCTAACAATGGAGGTATGAGAAGTTTACGCTTTCCCCCTATAACAGTTTGAAAATAGATAAACATATTTTATGAGAAAAAGGTCGGATGAAAATCTAGATAAACAAATTGCTAGCCAATTTCTCACCAACATGCATTGGAGGTACTCCACCACCACCTAGGATTCCCTGATCGAGCCCTGGAAGGACCTTTAAGTAGTACAGAGAAATGAGCAAGCATGAAAGCAAGCATCTGAGTCAAGGTTCCATAGGTCACTCAAAATGAAAAGAGTATGACTTATTTAAATCAGACTCTAAATAAACATGAGAACTAAAGATACACTGACAGTAACTCTCACTTCACCATATGTATGCCACCGTAAGTTTTTGCCTTGCCACTTGAAAATACTAAATGTTGTAGACACATTTTTGTATTGTTTAAGCTGACAACTTTACACATTCCAGTATAGGTTGCAAGATGATCATGAACCACAGGCAAAAATTCTGGTATATGTATATTTGACAGCATCTTCATGAGTAAGATTCTTATGTAGAACTTGTCGGCAATAATATTTATCTCCCATGGTTGAAGTGCTTTGTACATCTCGTGAATTATTGGAAAGGAATGGTGACTGAAACAATGAACAATCTAGACACTGAATTAACCAAGGAAAATCCCCAAAACATAACACAATTTTATTTTGAATAGAGCAAATGTTTAGTTTCTAACGAGTGCAATCCATCCCCTCGCAAAAAGTTCAATGATTTGGTTGATCATGGAACTATTTGGATGGATTTTATGGACCTTCACCTCGATCCAGTGCAGCATATTAGAGATAGATCACTCTGTACAATCTCATAATGCTTCTTGACCACTACAAATTAAACGAATATCACTCTGCGTTTAATTGGTAAGCCTGTGGATGTGTTACTCTTCCATATGAAACTGCATGTTATTTCCAATTGCCAATTCAGTAAAACTTTAGTATCTTCCAAGACAAACGTAGTTCAGAAATATAATATATATTTGTTTATAGGGAGTACAAGATAAACAGCTATAAATATTAGCTCAAGGAAAACATCAGGTAGTTGATGAACCTACCTTACCTGCTCCAATACGCATTGTCAGAGGTCTCCCGCGCTTATAACTGCTATCGAACACTGTGCCATCTGCAAACCGTGCAGTGTAGTGAACCTGTCAAAAAACAAGAGAATCAACCTCGGAATAGCTCAGCCAAAAAAGATAACTAAACTTAAATTATCATGATTATGGATAAATTATCGTTTGAATGCAATAAAAGAAATCGTCTGTGTCTTGTTTATCAGATGGTTGAAAATGTAATATGAGAAATCCCATTTTATCAATTATAAAGTTCTAAAATACTAGGGGTATGTTGACATAGTCGTGCCTGCAGATTCTTAAGATCGAATCGTACACACCTACAGTGAGGATATGAGACAAAACTGCGCTTTTCGTATGTGCTAATTAAATAAGAACCAAATTAAAGCTAAAACTCATACAAGTTCAGATTTTTAAGCTCACATTGATGAGTTCGCTCCGAGGGGCCACAGCGCCAGTACCAACGGCGACATCGCAAAAGCCAAGCCCCGACCTCGCGAAGTTCATGTCGCAAAGGGGCTCGCCCACGGTGGCGAAGTACTGTATCCTGGTCGCGTTAGCATCGTCGGCGAAAGAAGACATCAGCAAGAGACACATTCCTGCTCCAACCAGCCTCCTACTAGTCGAAGGAACCGATTCCGCATACGAAGAGGAAGAAGAGAGGGAGGGGGCGGAGGCTGCGGCGGCCTCCACGCGGGAGTCGCCGATGGGGAGAGGAGATGGCGGAGGGACGGAGATGGGACCTCTCTCGGAGAGGAAAGGCGTGACCTTGTGGCATCTGGGAGGGAGGGAAAGGAAGCGAGGACTAGAAGGCGTAACAGATAGCGTGGATATGGTGAACATGGCTGCTCTGCCCCCGCCGCTCTATTGCTAACTGAAGTGGCATGTGGCTTTGAAGCTTGAGGAATATGTCACGCGATCTGCATGTGATCCTAATTGGGTTTGATCCGATTTGACTTGGTAAATGGATCGAGCCGAAATCCTACAAAAAAAGGCCCAAGTTGAGTCCTCCAACACAACGCCTCCACGGCGCGCTCGAATTATCTATCCGCTTCGGCGGATCCAAATCGAACCAATGGCTCTCGCGCTCTTCCGCTGCCTCGCCCCTTTCAGGCGACCCAGTTCCATTCCGCTACTCCTAAACCCTAATCCTTTCAATCCTTTCTCCTTCCCCAAAACGCTGTTTCTCCATTCTAAAACCCTTGTTTCTCGCCTCTCCACTGAAGGTTTCGCTCTCATCCGAATCTTTTTTACCTCCGCCGCCGCTTAAAAATCTTACCCATTTTTTTTTTGGTTCGGCCTTGTTAGATACACACCAAATTGTCACCAAGGACGAGCGTCTTCGGACGGAGGATGGGACCGCCTTGGGGTGGGGGACCATCGTGGCAATTGTCACCTCCATGGGCGGTGGTCCGGCCGCCGTCGGCATCGTCCGATTGTCGGGTCCAACAGCGGTTGATGTAGCAGCCAGGGTTTTTCATCCCGCCAGGGGGCGTAAGGAGGGGGGTTCTCCCTTTTTATGGAAGCCCAGAAGCCACTTTGTGGAGTATGGATTCGCCTTGGACCGTAAAGGCAATGTCATTGATGAGGTATATGGAAGGAATAATAGAGTGTACAACTGGTGTTACTGCAAGTCGGCGTCTTTTCCATTTATTATTGCAATATGTCTCCTGTTTATCTCTTCGTGTTGTTTTCAGCTTTTAGAATGTATTTGTATCAATTAGGATTTATTGGATCTTTGTGGTATTGCTTATTCATTTTGAATACTTTCCGTTGATTAAGCACATTAACGGAGTAAACTTCCTTGTGGCATGCCGACAACTCATATTCATTCTTACAGGGATAACAAACACAAAACAAAATGGTTCTCTTTCCTATTGTGATTCTCAAGTGTGTATTTCAAAGGCAAACACACGATCATCCTACATATTATATGAGACCGCAGACTGATTTTGCAATCTATAACGAGGATGATATTGGAATAAGTAGCACACATGGAATTTTATGGCAACCCTTTCTGATAATTGTTTAAATTTCTTAAAGGACAAAAATGATCAAATTGGAAGGGTAGTTTGAATTTGTGTCGTTTCATATTTTTCTCAGAAAGTCATGGCATAATGCTGTCAATAAGACCAATTCACAAATCTATAGCGATAATATGTATACAAGCTCATGCAATATGATAGTTGTTAATTCTGTATGCTTTCTTTATTTTTTATTTTTCATGTGATATTTAATTTAGGTAGAATAATCAGACACTCGAATCTAGAATCTCTATGTTGTTTCTTGCAACTAAGGACTTGTCCTACTAGTCTAACATTAATCAATGATGTGTTTTCAATACATACTTTTTTTTTGACGACTCTTCATTTAACCTCGAGCCATTTTCCTAGGTCCTAGCAGTCCCTATGTTGGCACCGCGCTCATATACTAGAGAAGATGTGGTTGAGCTCCAGTGCCATGGGAGTGATGTATGCTTGAATAGAGTATTAAAAGCATGCCTAGAGGCTGGAGCAAAGCTCGCAGAACCAGGTTAGCTTTTTTGTTAGGTATATATATATATATATATATACTTTTAAGGCCATAGATTTTAACATGAGAGCTTCATTTTAGCTTTTAATAATGATTAATGCATTGTGAAGGAAACTATTTTTATTGTCTTGCTTTTTGATTTGAAGAGTACCTTTTTTAATGTCCAAGTATCAGGGGATCTTATAATAAGTGTCTATTGTTTATATCAAGTGATAATTTTGTTCTTGTCAAATTGATTCACTTGATTATTATATGTAAATATTGTAAGTATCCCAGGTTGATTTTGATGTGGTCAACCAAGTCAAGTTAGGTCCTGTTGTGTTTTAATCCTTGTGTTTAAGTGTGCAGGAACTTAAGAATACAAGAAGTTGAGCGGAAGACGTAGTGGACGAGAAGGATGGCACGGGAAGCAAGTCGACGGGCTCGGTGCATCCGAGAGACGAGAAGCTGAGGAAGAGTACACCGGTGAAGCGAGAAGGGCGCGTGCGACGCTTCCGAGGGACGAGAAGTCGGAGCGGAAGGTTGGTCGAGGAGAAGGTTGGAGTTGGGTTCAGGTGAGTTTAACTCTAGATAGTCAGACAATCACCTAAGCGACCAGAGCAGAAGTTGGACAAGTCAACACAAAGTTGACTTGTCCCGGCGTTTGGACATGGTCTAGGCGCCTAGACTCCAGGTGCTCAGATAGGGTCCGGGCTCCTGGACCGCCCTGGCATAGTAGTGGCGCCTCGTCAAAGAGACGTTGCTACGGAGGATGTTCGGGTCCCTGTTAGCAACACTCTAAGCGTCCAGATTGGTCCAAGCATCCGGGCAAGGATGAAGTTTTATCGTCGGACCGTTGCGTAACCTTGTGAGCAAATAAAATGCATCGTTAGGGGTGTCCAGATCGGGTCCCGGCACACAGAGATGCCACGTCAGCAAAACGGTTATTTTCGACTAGTGGACTATAAATAGAGACCTTGCTCTAGGAGTGGAAGACAACACACTTACTTTAACTTTTATAATCTTCTTTTTTAATTGTTCATGCTTTCCGCCTCCAAGAAAGGAGATTTTTAGTGAGCTCAATTCTTCCTTGGATTAGCAACCACCCAGGTTGCAAACCAAGTAAATTCCTTGTGTCCCGTACTCCCTTTTTATGCTTTTATTCTTGTTTAATTAACGTGTGTTCATTGCTAAGCTGAAAAGTAATAGAAGTTTTAAATTCTAACTTGCAAGCAATTCACCCCCCTCTTGCTTGCCAAACTGGGACCAACAATTGGTATCAGAGCCCGGACGCTTGACTAACCGCCAACTGAAGTATCAAGAAGATGACCAGAGCAAGTATTCGTTCACTGAAGTTCGAGGGAGACTATGCTATATGGAAGAAAAAGATAGAGGTATTTTTTAGAACGGATTTTGAGATTCTACTGACTATAACATATGATTTTGTAGAACCCATAGATCAGCATGGAGAGGAGAAGGAAAGTTAATCGTATTAGAAGCTATACTTCGGCCAAAGAACTTTGGGAGAAGTTTCTGAAGCTTCACAAAGGCATATCAGAAGCAAAACTAGCAAGACGGGACATCCTTCGAAGTCAGTTGACAAACCTCCGAATAAAAAAAAGAGACACGGTAGCTCAACTACATGCGAAGATTAAGTAGCTAATCACTAAACTTATCAACCTTGACGAATCGGTAACAAATCGAGACTTAGGTCGTTATGCACTTAATGATTTTCTTAGAACTCCAGAGTGGATTTCAATAGTAGATGTCTACTATATCTCAAAGGATCTAAAGGTAAGTACGTTAGAAGACTTATTTTCTATATTAGAATTACACGAGTCTAGATGTGCAGGTACTAGAAAAGAAAAAGAGCCGAGTCAGAACTTGATATTTGCATTGAAAGCCAACAAGAAGGATGAACCAGAGTCAGATTCTTCACTCAACGAAGATGAAGCTGTTTTCATTGTAAGAAAATTTTCAAAGTTTTTTTAAATATAACAAACTTAATAAGTCGTAGGCCAAGAAGTTCTCTTCGAGAAAGAGGAAAGTCAAATGCTACAACTGTTAAGAAGAAGGGCATATCAAAATGACTACTTGAAGCTGAAAAGAATGGAGAAAAGTAAATGACCAAACAAATTGAAGCACAAGAATCTCATAGCAACGTGGGACGAATCGTTATCTAGACTGACATTATTGGCAAATCACCAAAGGACGACGAAAGCACTTCGGAGATGAACATCGATGAAGGGGAGAGACTTGTCAGAAGAAAGTAGTAATGAAGGGAGAGGGTCGAATAACAAGACCGACTCGGTAAGTGAGGTACGCTCTCTACCTTCTTATAACTGGCATAAATTTATTAAACTGCTTTCTGGAAGTTCATGTAAATTAGAAACAAAAAATGAACAATTAAGAAAAGAAGATTTAGAAATAAGAGCTACCTTAGTAAAATCATGCCTATTAGAAGATTTTGATAAATTGAAGGTTGAAAATGAAAAGTTGAAGGATCAAATAGAAAAATTGAAAAAAGATCACTCATGCGCAAATGTTTAAAATTTTAGAAATTCTCAAAGGCTTAATTGGTATTTTAGATATCATAAAGGCCAAATTAGAAAAGTGACCCGAAAATATATTCCTAAAAAATATCTTGTTAATCCAGTAGGTAGGAATTTATATTAGGCCAAAAATCGTATTTAGATTAATCTTTTTATATTAATTGATTTGCTAGATTAGAATTTACTTATATAGAAAAATATTTTTTCGTGTTAACTTTTTATTAGAATTTTTTGTTCAAAATTTTTGTAATGATATATTCAGCTAGAATAAAATTTTTCGAATTTTTTTTACTATGAATGATTTTTTTTACCGAAAAATTAATTTTTAATATTAAAAATTCTTGAAATTTTAATTTTGAAAATTTTAATTTTTCTACAAATCTATGTTCAATTTTACATACTCAAAAAAATTAGTAAGATTTTTTTGAGATCCAAATCTATTTTTCATATTTATTCTAGAAAATACATGTTTCTGTATAAAATAAATTTACATTCTTTTTGAAAATTTTTTTTATCCTAATCTGAATGTGTCTGGTTAACATTGATAAAAATTTTCAGAATTTTGTTAAAATTTTAAAATAATTTTTATTTTTTTTGGCAAATCTGGTCTTTAATTCTTAGAAATCTAAATTTTTAAAAAAGAATTCCTGAAATTTTTTTTATATTGATCACTGTCTCAATCATCCTTAGTAAAATTTTCAGATTTTCTCTATATTTACCCCTATTTTTTTATGTGATCAAAGAGGGAGAGAAATTTTGGGGGTTAAAGGGGCGATAATTGCAAAATTCATGTTTTAATTGCATTATTCATGTTTTAAATTATCAATTCATTTTTCAAATAAATTCTATGTTTATTTTACCTTAACTTTAACTTGGGTTGATGCACATTAAAAAAGAGGAGATTGTAAGGACCCCTAGTTGGTTTTGATATGGTCAATCAAGTCAAGTTAGGTCTTGTTGTATTTTGATCCTGGTGTCTAAGCGTGTAGGAACTTAGGAACACAAGAAGTTGAGCGGAAGACGCAACGGAAGAGAAGGATGGCACGGGAAGCAAGTCGACGGACTTGGTACTGTTGGAGCAATCTTGCTCAAGACATTACTCATTGTTGATGTTTGGTTAAAATAGTTTAAGCTAGGCATTAATTGTGATCTAACATAAGTTTTGAGTGAGCAGATACAAAGAAAAG
The DNA here is from genome assembly GCF_018446385.1 of Zingiber officinale. Lineage (NCBI taxonomy): Eukaryota > Viridiplantae > Streptophyta > Magnoliopsida > Zingiberales > Zingiberaceae > Zingiber > Zingiber officinale. The sequence goes on from NC_055995.1 coordinate 118,263,003, forward strand.
ACCAAGTATGAAGTTTTGGCAAGGAAAGATCCGGAGGTGTGATCTATTGGCAAAAAGGAGACTTAGCATGACGGAGCCAAAGGTAGCCCTTGAAGGCAAGCGCAAGGATGAGGAGTCGTGGAGACAGAAGCATCCTAGGGGCGTAAGGCTGAGGGAAGGTGCTTGGAGGCTTGAAGTCTAAGCTAAGGAAGTAAATTCAAGTGTATAAAATAATGTAAAACTGAGACGGTACAAAATACTGTAAATTTCAGAAGTATAAGGTACCAGTCGACTGGTACTTACACCAAGGCACAGAATGGACGGAATGTCGCCAGGGTAATTGGAGGCAAGTACCAGTCGACTGGTAGATGACCGTTATGAAGTGGCGGATCAAACTCTCGTCAAATCCTTAGTGCCGTTAAAGCCAATCAGTCGACTGATAGGTATACCAGTCGACTGATGTCGGGAAAACTATAAAAGCAATTCTTAAGAGCTTGGAGAGGATCAACTGTTCTAAAACCGAAAAAGTGCTCATCAAGTAATCCTCAAGCCTACAGACACTCATACTCTTCCTTCTGATCCTAACTTTCACTTTGTAAAAGGAAGAGGAGATTGTGTAAGGGTTTCTCCACCTTCGATTGTCATTCGAGAAGGAGAAGTTTATAGTGGAACTTCATTGTGTGGGTGTGTGCGCCTTGGATTAGTCACCTCAAGGAGGTGGAGACCAAGTAAACAAAGGGAGTTAGCATTGAACTTTTGTTTTCATACTTGTTCATTTGTTTTCTTTATCTTCCACTAACAAGTTGTAGGTGAAAAAAACGAAAGAAAGGCTATTCACCCCCCCTCTAGCCGAACACAAAGGTCCTAACAGGTACATCTGAGAGATGAGAAGTTCCGGAAGGGTACACCTGGGGAGTGAGAAGGACGCGCACGACACTTTCGAGGACGAGAAGCCGGAGCAGAAAACTACTCGAGGAAAAGGCCGGAGTTGGGTTCGAGTGAGCTCAACTTTGAAAGGCCGAACAATCACTCAAGCGAATGGAGTAGAAATCGGACAAGTCAACATGAAGTTCACTTGTCCAGGTGCTTCGACCATGTCCAAGCGTCAGACTCCAGGCACTCGAATAGCCTAGATCGCCCTGGCACAACAAGGGCGTCTTGTCAAAGAGACGTTGCTGCGGATGATGTTCGGGTCCACGTTAGCAGTACTCGCGCTCAGACCGGTCTAGGCGCTCAGGCAAGGATGAAGTTTTATCATCGGACCGTTGTGTAGCCGTTGCCAGCGGATAAAGTGCACGGGGGCGCTCGAACCGGGTCCCTGGACCAGGTCCAAGCGCCCAAAGATGCCACGTCAGCAAAATGACTATTTTCGATTAGTGAGTTATAAATAGAGCCCTAATCCTAGGAGTTAAAGACAACACACTGGTTTTAACTTCTGTAATCTTTGTTTTTAATTGTTCGTGCTTTCAACGCTAAGACCATCTCCAACCGGTGCCCTTTTACACCATTTTGATGTAAAAGGGACACCAAATCTCCTCCAATGGAGACCCCAAAACTTGCACCAAAATGGCGCAAGTACGGATTTTTTAAATATAATATATTATAATATTAAATTTATATTTAAAATATTCTTAAATATTATAAATTAATATTATTTAATTTAATTGATTTCATGTATTATTATGCATAATATGATAATTGAAGATGAGCGCGATATGAATACCTCAATTGTTGATCAAGGTGAAGTCTTGTCGGCTGCAGATGTTGATACAACAGTAGATGACAATACCCGATTTCAAGAGTTTCTTTCTAGATATGAAGGAATCAAAAATAAAAATACTCACTTTGCCCTTAGAAATGCATTAATTGAGCATTTGTGGGAACAATTTGGTAATTCTGATAATTAAGGTTCATAATGATGTATTATTAATGAAGTGTTATTTGTTTTGTGAAAATATTTTTAAAAAAAATATCTAAATTGTTTATGATTGTGTATTATCTTTAAATATTAAATATTAGTATGTTTATTAAATTATTTCTAACAAAATTACAAAATACTAATTTTAATTTTCTTGTAACTAAAAACATAATATCATAAAAATTAGTTATCATGTACAATAAATTTTTTAATTTTAATAGTAATTATTATCGTAATAAAAATATTTAACAAATTAATATGTATGCTAAATAATAAATTATAAGATGGAAAAATAGAATATTCTAAAGAATATTCCTTTTAGTGTAGGAAATGGTGTGCATTGGTTGGAGTTGGAAAAATTTTTGGTGCTCAAATGACACCAATTGGTGTTGAAAGTGCACCAAAATAGGTTTTGTGGTTGGAGATGGTCTAAGAGGCTTCTTCACCTCCAAGAAAAGAGACTTTTAATGAGCACAATTCTTTGTTGAATTAGCAACCACCCAAGTTGCAAATCAAGTAAATTCCTTGTGTCCCTTACTTCCTTTTTATGCTTTTATTACTTGTTTAACTAACGTGTGTTCATTGCTAAGCTGAAAAGTAATAGAAGCTTTAAAGTTTTAACTTGCAGGCGATTCACCCCTTTCTTGCCGGCCAAACCGGACCAACAAATATTGTCTATGTTTTGCATGAAATTACTTATTGACATTTTAACTGAAAAGCACAATCTGTTATCTTTTGTCTTTCTTGCTGCTTAATTTCTTAGCAAAGCTCCACCAGTAACACCCAAGACTTTCATTTTATTCTTAAATGTGGCTCTAGAAGCAATATCTTCTCTCACAAACATCAAAACCATGACAATTCCAAATTATTAGCATTCAGTCTAACCAAATTTGCAATATCTTAATACTTTCATAGACTAAGTTGAAATGTCTTTGATCATGGTGCTCTTGTCCTTCCACTTTTTAAAAATTATACCCTGATTCAGTGGCATTTTCTAATGTATACGATTGATCATGGTATTTAGGAATTTTGAAAAACAGGCTCTTGTGTTGGGAAGATGGAGATCTATGTTCAGTGGAATTTGTTGATAGTTCATTGTGCTTTTTTTTCAACAAACTTATTTGTTGTCTAGCTGATCAATGTTTACAATATGTTTACACAGGGGAATTTACCCTTCGAGCTTTTCTTAATGGACGCTTGGACCTGTCTCAGGCAGAAAATGTCGGAAGACTGATAGCAGCCAAGTCTGTGGCTGCTGCAGAATCTGCCTTGGCAAATATACAGGTATATTTATTCTTATAATCTATATTAATTCATAATATATGTAAAGTAGTGATATCTGTTGGATATGATCTGGAAATACTATAATGTTCAAAGTTGCATCCTATCATCAATCTAAGAAATAAAATCAATTCACTGTTTACAGGGAGGCTTTTCCTCACTTGTTAAATCTTTGAGAAAGCAATGCATTCAACTGCTTACAGAAATTGAGGCTCGCTTAGATTTTGATGATGAATTGCCCCTTCTGGAACCTAGGGTTCTGACAAATCAGGTAGATGATATGTGGAATATTCTCCAAGAAGCAATTGATACTGCTAACTATGACAAACTTTTACAGACTGGTCTCCAGGTGCGTTTCTTTTGATGGAACCATTATGCAACTTTTTTTCTTAAAAAAAAAACTTATGGTATTAGCAGAACTTTATTTCATGGTGTCTTCTTTAGACTTTCTTTGAGATATTGCTTATAATGTTTTTTTTGTAGATTGTCTCGGTTGCTTTCTCCTGCTATTACCTTTATAATTTGATTGTAATTTAGTTTTTGTCAAATTCTTCTTGGATTTATTATACAGCAGCAGGTGCTTAGTGGGTTCTTATTACATGGTGCTTTACAGGTTGCAATTATTGGTAGGCCAAATGTTGGAAAATCAAGCTTGCTCAATGCTTGGAGCAAAGTAAGTTACTTGAATCAGAGATGATATATTTTGTTTCTGTGCATTTTATCAAAGATACAATGTTTTATGGTATCTTGTTACTCAGTGAATCTTTTTGTTAAAATTGCACATGTTGAGTTTCAGAAGATATATTTTCAGAACAATGTCAAGCCTAAAACCCCATCTTATTGCTGAAAGTGTTGTATTTCTTATGACTTAGTTTTTATGAAGGCTGAATGCAATTTCAACGTAGAATGTTTATTAAAAAAATGTGTATAATGAAGTGAAGGTTTTTGGATTCTATGAGGAAAAAATAATGTAAAAGTTCTGCTTTCTGATTAGAGATGCAATTGGCCAAGGATCATAATCACTACCCACCCTAATAAGGTAAGATAATTTATCTTTTAGGGAGAAACATTAGATGTGATGAATGGGCATCTGGATCATTTTTACCATCCACACCTTGCACCTCTGGCTATTGTTGTTTTTCTCTCATCACCACATATGTTGGTTGACTAATGTGTATTAAATTAGGAGGGGTAGGATTTCTGCCAGTGTTCAAATTGCCATTCCCCATATTACACCCTTGCTTAGATGTGAGTATTGCTTTGCCTCCATGTAAGAGTTAATTGATTATGAAGATCTGAAACCATTGGGTTAGAAAAATTGAGTGATATTGGAAAAGGTCTCTATTCTGATTAAATAGGCAGTGACAATAATGTTGTGGTACAGAGAATTTTTTTCAAGAACTTGAATGCTCTAGAATGATTTTCCAGGACAATCTTAGATAATGCAATTTTGGTTGTGCAGGAATCTTAGAATCAATGATTTAGCTCTAAATTATATACAATATGCTGGATGGTTGCTGTACTTATTTTTCCAATTGACTGTATGGTAAGTTAATTTGGTAGCTATTAAACAAGAACTCAACGATGCATGATCTTTTATCATAATAGTAGGTATTATAAAGGATTATAAAGAATTAACAAGATATATAAAGTTATGAAAATAAAACATGGAAACAAAAAATACAAGGGACTCCGAGGGTGTGAGAGCTGCTGCACAAGACTCACTTTAGTGATAGAATCATGAGAACTATGGATTCCTGGTAAGATACTTTCTTTTTTTGAAAATAAAAAATAAAAAATAAAAAAGAGGAAGAACGAGTGACAAATCAAGAAATTGTCATACCATGACACATTTGTTTTCTTCAGTTTTCCTTTAGTTTTGCTTTGAAATGTATTTATTTTTTATGTATTCTTTTGTAATAATGGGTCTCATTTGTCTTTAATTTTTGAATATTCTATAATAGTTTGCAGTGTGATAGAGCTATAGTTAGAATCATAAGAACTATAGAGTCCTGGTAAAATTTCCAACAAAAAAAGGAAGTACAAGTGACAAATCAAGAAGCTATCATACCATGACACATTTGTTTTTATTGTATTTTCTTTTAGTTTTGAATTGAAATATATATCTTTATTCTTTTGATATAATGAGTCTCATTTGTCTTTAATTTCTGAATATTCTGTAATAGTTTGCAGAGTGAAAGAGCTATAGTTACGGATATTGCTGGAACCACAAGGGATGTCATAGAAGCTAATGTGAGTGTTCATGGTATTCCCATCACTCTTCTTGACACTGCTGGAATTCGAGAAACTAATGATGTTGTTGAAAAAATTGGTAGGTTATCTTTTTCTTTTCCTTCTGAAGGATTACACTGGAAGTGACTTGGGATGCCTTTAATATCAGATTATACTTTGCTGTTAAAATAAATAAAGTGTCTAAAGAGGTTTCCCATTTTCTACTTGCAAATGCATGAAGGTGTACAAAGATCAGAATCTGCTGCCATGACTGCAGACGTGATAATTATGGTAACAAATGCTATTGATGGATTCACAGAGGACGACAGGAAACTTATTGATCATATTCAAAAAAATCAGGTTTTTATATCCTTCATTTCAAAATCCTTAAGTTGTTGCTACATGAGCATTCTTGAGTGGAGGTGGCAATCACAGGAAATTACTTTAAACTTTTGATGCAAGTAAACATATCTCCGTGAAAATAAGGTAACAACACAGTTACGTTGTATTCTGATTTGGAGAGGTTGCAGTCTACTTACCGCACTCCATTGATTCTACTGATTTGTTTATGGTTTTGTTAGCCATATACCTTGGACTAAATAATGGGGAAAAAAATACTACCTTTTGTCTTTAGGGATACGATTTTTCTTCTTCTGGAAGGAAATTAAAACAATTCCATGGGAATCAAGGAGCTATTTGAATATTTACATCTTCTTCGTCGATACATTTATTAAATCAAATTCATGCATCTCATGAACTAGTGATTTACTAGAGGATGCATAATTGCACATTTGGCTAACTTGTGACAAAACTGAGGATGCAGTAGCTTTGTCAAATTATGGTATTCTTTAATGGAGACATTGTAACAACGATGATGATCATGTTTGCTAGAATCTATTCTTGTTTTCTTCATTTCTATTGGACTCGTTGATTATATCCCTTTTCAAGTTTTTTCCTCCGACTGATTGAGAATCTAGAAAATAACTGTTATTTTCTTCTTCCGAACAGAAGTCAGCAGGTTCCGCAACACCTGTGATTCTAGTGGTCAATAAGATAGATTGTGTACCATGCACCTCAATGCGACAATTTGAAATGGCTACTAGCTCCTTCATGAAACTTGTTCCGACGTGCGCCATCAATGGAAAAGGCATTTCAGAATTGGAGAGGGCTGTGTTAGAGGTCAGGGGCCTCGACTCAATTCCACCAGGAGGGTTTAGATGGACTGTTAACCAGGTTAATTCTTTACACTAATTCACTGTTCGACTTTTCCTTCAATAGCTGACTATTTGAGGTTAATTCTTTTGTTTAATTAGAGGCAATTTGAGCAACTACTACGAGCACAAGAATCTCTTTCTAGACTGAAGTCATCGATTGACGACGAGTTGCCAATGGATTTTTGGACCATTGACTTGAGGGAAGCAGCATTGGCCCTAGGGGAGATAAGCGGGGAAGACATCTCTGAAGAAGTCTTATCCAACATATTTAGCAAATTTTGCATCGGAAAATGATTTTTTACTGGTGAGTATCTCTTCGATGCATTTTTTCCCATCGATCTGATATTTAACAACTTACAAAATTTTATTTTGCATCCGTTCAGCCACAGCAGATACTGAAATAAGTCAGCCCAAAGAGCTACAAAGAACAATCAGTTGACTTTGGCGTTCAGCAGACAGACTTCCAACATCTTTGGAAGGCTGATCGACTGGAGATCTCGATGGGTCATCATTGATGTCATCACGAGCCATCTTGTCGTCCAATTCATACAGATTTTGTAACCATCTTGCACCCGTACGTTGACATGGTGTTTTGTTATGAAATTGATGTGGGTCTATAATTGCACCCCCCCATTAAAATCTTTATTAATAGTTGAAAAAGCAAATTAATTAATTCAGCAAACGTAATCCTAGCGATCCGGGGCCTAACTAATTCTCTGCCGCCCTTCCCCTGCGCCGCACAGTCGACCGCTGCCTCAGCTTGTGGAGCTGTGCCTCCCACACCTCCCTGTAGAACTGCCGGCAGCTGCCATCGTTGCCTCCGGCAAGCTTCCTACGCAGAGCCGGGTCGGACAGCGCGACGTAAGCCTGGTGCAGCTCGATGAACCTCCTCGTGCACTCTTCTTTGTTGCCAGAATCAGCAGAGCAGAGGTCAGGATGGCACCGGAGGGCCAAGCGCCGGTAGGCCCTCTTGATCTCCTCGGGCCCGGCTAGGGAACCGGAGGGGTCGAGCGAGAGTACCTCGTAGAAGTTGGGGGGTTTGGATCTGGCCAAAGCCGTGCAGGAGACGATCAGTGGCGCCGGCGATGCGTGACGAAGGGAGCCTGAGGTGAAACTTGGAAGCGACGAATACATGGCCCGTATAACTAAGCAGTGAGCTCAGTCGAGGTGTGGTGGAGGATGCGAAGATATATAAATCATAGATGAAGCTATTAAATGACAAAATGCAGCATGTAAAACGCGGTTAAAGGAAGCAAACATCGAGGTTGGCACTTGGTACAGTTGAAGAGGTCTGCCTTGTTGCATGCCTCTGTTTCCTTTTTCCTTACAGTATACGAGCTGTCATTATATTAAGTACACTGTTGGCCATGAATGAATTAAACTTTCGTCAAATTTAACGTTCAACGTGATAAAAACTCATTCAATCCATATAAAATCAATTAAATGAACAAGACATGGGGTATTAGATCATGAGATTAAAATTTACTCGACATATCCAAATATGTCTTCATTCATATCTTGATCATTGTACTAATGGTTAGTAGTCATCCATGATTTACCTCCTCCGTATTGACTTAGGGACAAGTTAACGGGAGCACTAGGGTGAGCAAATTATTTTTTTTGTCACATTAAATTAAATGAACAATAATTAGTAGTCATCCGTGATTTATCTCCTTCGTATTGGTTCTGAGACGAATTGAAAGGTGCACTGAGGGCGAGCACAGTTGACTTTTGCTAACTTAAATTAAATGAACCTCCCTCATGCATCAATCACTAGTAGTCATCCGTGATTTACCTTATACGTATTAACTTTGGGATGAGTTGACGAGGTATAGGGATGATCGCAATTATCTTTTACCAATTTAAATATATATATGTATGGGTCAAAATTAACTAGAGTTTATCATCGATTATAATTGATATCATAAATTAATTAATTTAAAAATATAAATAAAATTAAAATGTATATTAGTAGCATTTTTCTTAAAACCAGTTCAATGTAGATGATAAAATCTGCTTAAAAAAATACTTCTTCATCTTATTACAAAAGAATTATTTTAATAAGTTTCATAATTAAAAATATTATTATTGGTGTATAAAAGGGAAAGAGTTAAAATAAGATGGATTAACATGTCAATTCAATAAATATATTAGATTCAATACATAGTAAACTCAACCAATGAATTATTTTTTCAAAATTTATAATAATATTTTTTTTCTCAAAATTCAAAACAATAAATTTTTAAGCTAAAAATCTAAAATTAAAAATTCATAAACATTATCTTCAAATAACTCAAATAATTATAATTAAATATTTAACTCAATTTTAGAGTTGTTAAATTTTATCTCATAATGGTACAATTTCAAAATCTATAAAAATAAGAACCAATAAATAATACTAGCTCTATATATATGAGTCAAAAATCGAACTAAATTAAATGGATAAAATTTTCACTCAAAACCGCTTGCAAATCAACCAATAAAGGTGGAATCGAGTTTCAAGATTCTCAAAGTGACAGTTAAAATCGAGTAGGCATAATTTCTAACAATCAATCGCAAAAACTCAAACCAAGGATCTATAATCGGGTTGAAAACTCTTTAAAAAAATGAAGTAAAATCGATTTAGGTTAAAATAAGATGGTTACGTGGTGATTTTACTAAAATTGATGTTGAAAACTCGAAGGGAGATGATGGTAATGGCTAGATTTGGTTGGAAATTTTCCAAGAATTTGAATACATACATCCCATGACCCAAATTCTAAAAAATCACTGACGAAATGACAAAAATCGAAGGAGAGACTCATGTATGACTTGCACGAATTAGAGTTTGTTTTTTACCATTTCTTATCAAATATTCTAATTCAAGCCTTTTCTATTAGGTTTTTTTTGATAATTGGTTTGAAAGTAGAAGGTGGGAGGGAGTTAATGAGAATACTTAATCAGTTTGTGGGATTGAAAAAATAATAATAGAAGACATACAAAAATTAGGTGGGACAGGAGCCCACCTTAGAGCATCCACATCAGCTACCATATCCAAAGATTTTACCCTAAATTTTGGATAGGATAACTAAAAACTCTCTGCATCAGTTACTCTATGCATTCCCTAAATTTAGATTTGATGAATAGTGATTCTCTAAATTTAGGGAATGAAACCTCTACCCTAAAAATAAAATAATATTTCTTTTTAATCTCTCTCCTTCCACTCAATCTCTCCTTCCACTCATTCCATAAATATAATAATAAAAAAGAGAAGAAAATAATAAAAAATTAAGGATAATAGAAATTTTAGGGTATTTGATGTAGTGTACAGTGAAAAGTGATTATCTAAATTTAATAAAGTGGGTCATTTACCCTAAATTTTAGATATAGTAATAGAGAAACTGATGTGGATGCTCTTAACCAAGAGTATATATATATATATATATATCATCAAAAATGTTCATGTACCATATTCTTGAACACAGTTCATGTTTATCAATAAAATTCTAATCAATATACTAAAAAAAAATAAAGAAACATTTTAAATACTCAAAAAAAATATAATATCAAACTAAATAACTAACAAAACAAATTTAAAATATAAAAATTTCAAACAATTAAATAAATTTTAATTAAGAACTACTAATCAATTCAAGTCAAACTTAAATCAAACTTATAAAAAATAAATCAAGTTAAGTTTAAATAATAATTTCAATTGCTTGGCTCGTTATAAACTTAATTTGACTTGATTTTATCAAACAAACTCTAAAAATATAAAACTTAATTCAACTTGGCTCATTTATCACCCTCTCCTCTCCTCTCCTCGATCAAAAAAGACTCTTTTAAAGTATTAAATTTTAAGGAAAAAAATTGAAAAAAAAAACAGGAATGAATTTGGATATGAACAAAGGCGTTATAGGAAATTAGATCGTTTTTTCTATTTATTTTTTTGAAATTAAAATGTTGGATATAATTTGGACACAGCAGATCCGATTGCATGACGTTGAGACAGAATCAGAAATAGGTGAAATCATAATAAATGGTACGTCACCCTCTTTTTTTTTTTATTTATTTTTTAGTCAATGAGCCCCGTCACGGCTGCTGGAAAACAAATAAACTAGAAAAGGAAAAAAATCACAAGAATTTTATTTGATAAAATTTTGATATTGATATAGACAATTATTTATTAATTTTTTTAGTTTCTTTTCATAAAATAATTTAAACTGTGGAACCTATATTTGCAGGTTTTGTCTAACCCTATTCATACCGTGTCGGGCCCAGCATATTGGTCATGTCAGATGCACGGTCTAAGTTGTGTCCGGCTGAGTCTGCAGGTCAAATCTTACCATCCAGTCGCTAATCAGTTTACTGCCACAAATTCTACGCTAGTTAACACTTTAAAAAGTAATAATGGCCGGTGATCACATAAACTTTTAGGGAGTGGCTCAAACCTTCGCTTTAATAAATATAGAAATAAGTATATATATATATTATTATCATTTATATATATATATATATATATATCCAAATCTTATAATCCGATTAACCCTTATTAAAAATTAAATCTTAATTATTTATATTTATCGTGCCTTTCGAAATAGTGTAAATTACCGATTTAAAATTTGGATGGACTGAGGCGGTCGCTCCCTTATAATATAAATTAGGGTTAATAACTTTAAGCCCCCCTAGTTTTATAGCGAGTTGTATTTTGCCCCCCTCTATTTAAAAAACTACACTCAACCCCCCTTTGATATGAAGTAACAAAATAAAAAAAAAATAAATGACCAAAATAACCCTAATCTAAATCATATTTCTAAGAAGAAAATGAAAATAAAATAAAAAAATCCCATAAGACCATTGAAAGACCTAGATTTATATATAGGTCCAAAATTTCATTTGTTCTTAGAAAAAATATCCTCACAAAATTTATACATGCATCAGTATAAATTTACCTCCTCTGTGTTGGCCTTGGGACGGGTTGGCAGTGACGCTGGGGGTGAGCGTATTCGCCTTTTTTTTATGCCACAATACATGCACCAGTATAAACAACAGAAAAACAACAACTCTGAAAGTGATAATCAATAAAAAAAACTCATTTTACCAAATAAAAAAGAGCTAAAATTCTAAATTAATGAATCAAAATTAAATGAAGATGGAACAAAATTTATCATTAAAAAATTAAAATGAAGACCCTTTGACGATTTAGAAAAAAAATCACTCTTTTAATTTTTGTCCAAAGATAAATTTTCATTTCAAAGCAGCTAAAAATACTTTTCGTTTCAAAAGGGTGTTGTTTTGAAATGAAAATTTACTTTTGGGTAAAAATTAAAAGGATGATTTTTTTTCTAAATCATAAATGGTCTTCATTTTTTATTTTTAATAATAAATTTTGTTCTATTTTTATTTAATTTTGATTCATTAATTTAGAATTCAGAGTTACTATTTTTCTATTGTTTATGCTAGTACATATATGAATTTTATGAGGATATTTTTCTAGGAATAAATGAGATTTTGAACTTATATATAAATCTAGTTAAGGTTAAGCTTTCAACTGTTTTATAAGATTTTTTATTTTTATTTTTATTTTTATTTTCTTCTTAGAAATCTGATTTAGATTAGGGTTATTTTAGTCATTTACTTTTTTTTTTGTTTTTTTACTTTATATTAAAGGGGGGTTGAGTGTAGTTTTTTAAATAGAGGGGGGCAAAATGCAACTCGCTATAAAACTTAGGGAGGCTTAAAATTATTAACCCTATAAATTATACCATTGCACCTAGTTTTGCATGTCAACATGGGGCCCATGGCCACGAGAGCTGATGACGCAGACCCTACCACCAGGCCCGGCCCAGAGGCCGGGCCATCCTGGGCGATTGCCCAGGGCCCCAGTTTAGGAGGGGCCCACAAGCCAGTGTTTATATATTATATATATTAATTATTTTAAGAATTAGGTTTTGTAAAGTAAAATTGCACCTTTTTCTTCGCCGCCGCACAACTGCACAAGCAGAAAAGCTAAGGGTGCGTTTGGTTTGCACCGTTTTCATTTTCATTTTCTGGAAAACGCGCGTTTTCTAGAAAACAGAAAATGACTTTTTGTCATTCTCTGTTTTTCTAGAAAACGATAGCCAATTTTTTCCAGAAAATGAAAATGGAAAACGCGCGTACCAAACGCCCCCTAAGCCTTGCCATTTCTGCAAGTGCCCACGCTTTTCATACTTTTGCACCTTTTCTTCCGCCGCCGCACAAGCCGCACAACTGCACAAGCAGACAAGCTCGAACCTCAAGCTTTTGCAATTTCTGCCGAGTGCCGACGCACTCCTTTTCATTTTTGTTTGCTCTCCTTTCTAATATTTCTACCAGCAACTCCAACTCCACGACGGCGTCACAACAAGGCTGCGCCTTTGTCTCTTCTCTACACGGCTACACCAGCATGGCAGCACCTCCTGTACACTGCATCTGAAGGTTTTGAACTTCTACGGCCTGCGTTGCGGAGGTTCGCAAGTTGCGGCGATTGCGGGTTGTCATCTACTCCTTTTTTATCTAGGTGCATTTATTCTAGTTAATTTAAATTATAATTTTATTTAGTTTATTTAAATTATACTTTTACAATTATTGTAATTTTATGCATTTATTTTAATTAATTTAAATTATAGTTTTATTTAGTTTATTTAAATTATACTTTTATAATTATTGTAATTTTGTGTATTATAATATGCTGCCTAGAAAATATATTTCTGGATATAAAAAAAGAAAAAAAAAATAGAACAATTAAATGAATCAAAAAGAGGTGCTCTTAATAAATTTTTTATTAAAAGATCAAGTTCTAATGAAAATATAGAAAATTTAAATAGGGATAATATAGATGAACTTAAAGAAATACATGATGTTAACAAGGAGTCTAATGAAATTCATGACGTTAATGATGAGTCTAATGAAATTTATGAAGTTAATGATGTTAATGAAATAAAAATTAAGGACCTTTTTTGATCGTTTCGCCCCGGGCCTCCTGATTGTTAGGACCGGGGCTGCCTACCACCGTTCCATTCCCGTTCTCCACTTAATTAATACCTCACTGTGCGCCTTAATTAATCTTTCTGACCAAGTGAACCATCAAGATTATCTTTTTCATTATCATGATAATTTGCTTAGAGTACGTAGTCGAAACACGCCCTTTCATATTCACCAATTAAAAGAGCTTCTAATTTTTTTTTTCTTCTAATACCATTGGTTATGTTTTTGTCTCAGGAAGATATGGTAGAGCAAATAGATCTACAAACGTTTAAACAGTACAATTACTTTGTCTTAAAACTAAACTCGATTAATCTAATTGTTGAATCTATTATCAAGTTGTCATCATGTATGCATGCTTCCGACAGCCACACTGCACATCTAACAACCCCCAATTGATTTTCGGAGAAATTAACATGGCCACCTAAAATAAACCTTGTGATTGAAATCCAAAGGCGTCTCCTAAGTCCTATCATTCGAAAAAGAGAACCATCTTTCAGGGAAAATGGAGGAAGATAATTGATACTTGCTTTCTTTTGAGCACCAAGAAAAAATTGAAAAAGAACAGCAGCATCGAGTCTAAGATTTCTCTTCTTTAGCGCTGATGAATCTGTTATTGATGCTGCCGGAAAATACAGAACCACAGGGCGCCATCCATTTGGTTGCTTTGTAGCATTTGAATCCACAGTCCTCCAGATAAAGATGAAGAAAGCTCGAACACCAGATACTCTTCATGGTTCCTGTGCTGCTGAAGGCACATCCAAGCTCATGTGCTCCTGACGGCATTCCAGGCTGCAAAAAGCAATCTCACCCCTGCAAAAATCAAGAGCAGATTGAGTCCGTTAATCACAAACCTGATGGGATTTGTGTGTTAGAACAGAGAAGAAGATCTTAATTGGACTGGAGAGATTCATTCATGTGTATTACTTATCATAGAGAAGAAGAGATATTGCTCGTATCACTTCAATTGATAGCAGAAGTTGATGAGATCCGAAAGGTCGATTTAACTAACTGTAACATCGATCGATTGTAAAGTTGGACGAACATGGACAGATCACCTGCCAGATTTTCTCCTATGAATCACTAAACCAAAGTCTCAAGGTGATAAAACAAATTGGAAGCTGAAACCGTTCGTGAACTCTATAGTTACGGTAATTTCCTCAATAAGGGGCCGAACAAGACAGAGTGAAGTGTGAGTAACTGGGTAAACCCTAAAAAATCAATCTTTGGTCCAGAAATGATCACATGGGATGAGAGAGCAAACGAAAAAGCCGGGACCTTTCTCGGTGCGAAAGTGGAAGGAGAGGAAGTACCTGTACATGAACGCATCCCGGCCGGGTCCGAGGCGTCGATTGCAGAGACCACATGCCCTCAAGAAGGCCGCGGTCCCAGGGTGGTCGCCGGACAACTCCACAGGATTGCTCCTCTGCACGCCGCCGCGGGGGGAAAGCATGGACCCCACGAACCGAGCCGCGCGCCAGTCCGCCCCAGAGACGTTGACCGCTCGACGCGCCACCTCCGCCGCGCCCCACCGCGGATCCAGAGGCTGGAACCCGATCGATTCGCCCTGATCCAGCGGCTGAGGGGCCTCGACGTCAAAGGAGACTCCGCCATCCGGAAACTCCAGCGAGCTCGTCGTCCGCCGCATCGGAGGCCTCGACCGCTTCCCGAGCAGCATCGTCGTATCTGGAACCGTACCAAGACAGGCAGCGAAGACCTCGGAGATCGCCGAGCGAGCTATAGAGCAGTTCGGATCGCTGAACTGGCTATAGAGAGAGAGAGTAGGAGAGGAGTGGAGTTAAAAAGAGTGGTAAATAGATCTCGACCGTTCGATTTTGATCTGTTCGTGCGAGTTTCCAACCCGTTTTTTTTTAAAAAAATATTATCTGTGTCCATTTTTTAAAATATTTATTAATTTTAGGGGTTAGAAAAGAAAAACTGTAAGCAACTTACAATTTTAATATTTTACATAACTTAATTTATTTAAAAGATCCCTGGTATATCTTGTCTATTTTATATATTAGATTCCAGAAAAATCATAAAATTTCTAAATCATGGAGAGCCAAAGTAAATTATAGTATTGATTTAAAATCCCTCTACAAACTGATTATGGCATAGACAGATCCAGTTCTTGACTGCTACTCTAAATTATTTTTATCTGAAGGTACCATAAAATGAATTGTCAAAGTTCATTATGGCAGCAGAATTATTGTTATGGAAATAAAATATGTTTGGAGATTTAATCGAAATTTTTTGTTTATGTATTTTTATGAAAATAATAATAAAAGATTCTTTTCACTCGAAGGTTGATTGATTGCAACTACTTGTAATTTTGCTATATTTTATTCCACATTATTTATGGCACAAGTCACAGTTTTGTCCAACGCCCCGCCCAACAGATCAATGATTTAAAAGTGTCTTTTCGTAGGAGGCCAATCCCACCGATCCACCGTTGGATCGCAAAATTCAATTTGAAGGTGATATTTTAGAGCAATTAGATTCTATTGGCGCCTTTTTTTTTTATCTTTTTTTTTTTCAAGCTAACTTTCGGATCTCTTCCAATGAATTAGCTCAAAATTATTAGTTCGATAAAAAAAAAAAGCGCCAAAAATTAAGTAGCACCACCAACTTGGATCTATAAATTGGTACTGCAACATACGATATAATTCATGATGATATAAAAACACATTTCCATCTTCAAATTTCATAAACAAGATCAGACATTTCACAATATATATATCTATATATATATATAATCATCTAAATTTTTTTATTTTAAATATTATGAAAGAAATAAGATCACTAAGAAATTTTTTTTTATTAACTTAAATTCATTATAACTCAACCTCTAAATTTTAAAATTTTAAATCCTAAATACATATAATATATTCCATGAATATATAAAATTTTTATATTAAACACTATAATACAAGAGAAAGTCTAAATCATAGAGAAAATCTTATTTACTCAAATTTATTATAATTCAATTTTTAAATTTTTAAATTTTAAATTCTAAAAACATATAATATATCTTAAAATAAAATAAAAAACAATACTGAGTGCAGACGCTGAGATCATATCATGCACGGGTGCCTAGAATAATTTCAAACTTTTCAAATCAAATCCGGATGCTTCCACAACGAAGTTCCTCAGCCTATCAAATTTATATGTATAAAAAAGGATATTGCAATTGTTTTGTGTGCCGTGGCAGTCATTTGTCTCGTTTTCGTATAACTATGTGTGAACAATTAGATGACACGTGGAGGGATATATTTGGACCTCCAATAATTGTCCGTAACAAGTGGAGATGGAGGGTATTGGAGCGTTGCGAGAGAGAGGGGACAAAGACGCAGAGAAGGATTGGAGTCAGTTTTCTCAATTGGACAAATTAACGGGACTGCAATAAGTGAGTGTATATACATATAGGAGTCCTCTGCTATGGACGAAACGTAGCGCGTCAATGTATGCTACAGTGATTTATTATTTTTTAATATATTTTTTAAATTAGTATTTTCTTAAAAATAAAGACTATATCTTATGTTTGAATTTAGAATGTTATTATAATCGAACCGAATTCAAACTTTATTTAATAAATATATTCATGATTCATAAATTTATTTGAGCTTTTATCGAATCTAAATAAATTTAATAAATATAAATTATAAATTTAAATATTCATTAAAAATTAAATTATATAATTAAGATAAAATTATAATATTCTTATTAAAATTTATAATTTTATTCTAATAAATAAATTTAATATATTTATCTATATTATTCATCAGTAGAGTATAAAATCTATAAATTCAATATCAAAATTATTATTTTTTAATTGAAAAGTTAATTCATGAGCTTACTAACGAACATGTTCACGAGCTAACGAATCGAGTATTGTGAAGGTTGAGCTTGATTTGTTTATCTTAACGAGCCTCATTAAACGAGATAAAAAAAACTTTTATCGAATCGAGCTTCGAATAGTTCATAAACGGCTTGGTTCATAAGAGGGAAGCCTGAACCCTATAGGGAAAGTCTTATTAACTTAAATCTATTAAAACTCAACCCCTAAATCTTATAATCTTAAACCCTATACCTTGTGAGCATCTAAGATTTGTAATCTTGAACACTATAACCTAAAAGGGAAGCTTGAATCCTAGAGGGAAAATCTTATTAACTCAAATTCATTATAACCCAACTCCTAAATCCTAAAATCTTGAACCCTAAATATATATAATATATCCCAAAATAAAACAAAAAAACTTACTGAATGAATCCAGTCACCTGGACTAGTGTCACGCATAGGCGCGCAGTGAAAGGTCCGCAGCAGAGAATATTTTTGTGTTTGATAGTATAACTCAACAAAAAAATACTAAAAAAGATCAAAAAAGACTTGGTTAGCAATAATAAAACAAGATAAAATTTATTTAAATATAGATGATGATATAGTCAGAGATAAAGCTCAATGGTGTAAAAAGATTCATACAACCGACCCCACCTAGTGGAAAAAGACTTGGTTGTTGTTGTTGTTATATACTATAACTCAACCCCTAAGCTCTAAAGACAAAATATGATTGGTATAACCTAGAGCTTTAAAAAATAAACAAAAATAAAAGAAAAACAAAAACAAAAACAATTGAGTTACGCAAGGCACGCACAGGTGCGCACGACGTAGGAGCCCAGCGTAGCATGTTTGTGTGTATACCATGCACACTTATCTATGGACAATTCGTGAGTACCTAGTGTGCAGGGTAACAAAACTTATAGTTTTGTTATCCTGCACATCCATCTATAGGCAACCCGTGAGCATCTAATATTAGTTTTTTTTAGGGTTTAGAGTTTAAGCAAAAGGAAGTGATTCTTTTTTAAATAACACTATATGCTCATGAGTTACCTATAGATGAGTGTGCATATGAGATTTGTTACCCTACACGCTAATCTATGACCAACCCGTGAGCACCTAGTGGTATTTTTAATTTTTTTAAGAGTTTAGGGTTTAGTGTTTATGCTAAAGAAAGTGTTTTTTTTTAAACAACATAACACTAGGTTCTCACGGGGTATTCACGGATGGGTGTGTAGTATTGTTGGTGCACTCAACGCTAATAATCAAACCTAGGTTTTGATGTATAATAAAATATTAGAAGTTAGATTTTGTAAGATCTAATTTGTATATCAAGTGTATAGGTTGAAAAACTTGACGGGTCTAGAGGACCAAATACCATACCGAAGTCCAGTTAGGTTAGGAGGACAAGATTGGCAGGAATCCCAGATAGGTCAGAGAGGACCAGACATCTGACAGGAAGTTTAGTTGGGTCAGTAGGAGTATTTGGCAACTGGATGAAGTGTAGATGGGGTATCTGGAAGGAAGACCTTGTGGGTTAGACGTCAAGTCAAGTAAGTCTGCAAATGGTAAATAAGGTAAACATTAGAGGAGATAGATCTAGTGAGAATGAGTCCTAGTGAGACTGTAGGCGCTAATCTAACTTAGATCTATTATGAAAATCTAAGTTGAGACCAAAATTAGACCTTGGTCTTGGTAATACATGATCTAATTCATAAATTAATTTATGCATCTGTGCCAAATTTATTTTGCAGGTAATTTTGTTATTTGGACTAAAACATTTTGTAGGAGCTTGGAATAAAAAATAATAAGATCAGATGAACAGTGCTCGAGGCACCTCAATTGAGTGGATGGTGCCCTGAGTGAAGCATTGGAGGCTCCTGGTTCAATGGAGGCGTCTCAAGTTGAGGCATTGGAGGCGTTCTTAGACGATTGGAGGCGCCTCCAAAAGGATAAAGTCCAAAGATTTGGGATTGGATCAGAGTTGATGGTTTTCCAAAGAAATTAATATTATTTCACTATAAGCCTACAAGCTATTCTACCGTGTCATCTTCTTGATACTGCTGTGCTGTGACTCTATAACACCGACCTCGAATTATGATCTTTAACTACTACAAGTGTCGATAAAATTTAAGTGTTGCATTCTTATTTATTACTCGCATAAGAAAGTGTAGGGTGCTACACTTTTTTCATTTGTGTATTTGACCTCTCTGCCCGAAGGTTCTTCGGGAAAGAATTTAGTGGATTGTCTAATCAAAATGGTCCAAGGGATCGTGTGTCTTAAAGAAGTAGTTGTGGGACTATGAATCAAGTAAAATCAAATATCTTTTATTTTTTGCTGCGTACTTGGTTTTTTAGAAAGATTTTAAAAGAAGAAAAAGAAAAGTTTTAAAATGAGATTCACTCCCCCCTCTCTCATTCGTTTTGATCCTATAATATTATCCCTATATATCATAAATGTTATGTTGCACATGTTGGATTGTGTGCATGTGAGAGAGGGGGCGAATCACGTGATTTTAAAAACTTATCTTTTTCAAATTTCAAAAACAAGTGAGTATGCAGTGGAATAACTAAATGTGAAAAAGAAAATGAGACAGAAAGAAACTAGTAATAACCCAAGTTTGTTTTACTTGGTTCGAGCCTTCGATGACTCCTACTCCAAGGACTACACTCATTGAGTACTTTCATTGGGAAATCATTATAAGTTTGAAAGATTACACAATTTTAAGTACAATGTAGGTAAATAAAAATATACCGACAAGAAAAAGGAGTAGAAGCTTGATAGTTGGTTATTGGAGCAGCCTTTCGATGTCGTAGAATTCTTCTTGGAGTAGTGCATGAGTATGAAAGTCGAAGTGAATGTTGTTATAAAGCTTCTGGTCGAAGTCCTTTTTATAGGCCTTTTTAGGCGCCTAAACCACTCCCAAGCACCTCCAACGAGGCCTATCCTATCCTGGGACTTCTTTGACTTATTCACCTCCAAGCACCTGGAGCGCTGTTGTGGTTGTACCTCGATGAAGCTCTATCTTTGAAAATTTATTCATTTTTGAATGCCCAGACTGGTCTGGGCACATGAACCCTAATGTATCCTGGCTTATTAGAGTCTACTACCTCAGCTGGTTGCCTGCTTGGTTCGACCCTTACTAGGTGCCTAGATTAATTCGGGCGCTCGAACCTCCGAGAGACTGGACTATGTTCGAGAGCTTGGACCCCTTTTTCTAGTTTTTAATTTCCTACATCACAAGGTTAATACAATAGGCAGTAACATGGAAAGAAGAGTAGTAATATATATTTGACAGTCTCTGGATTGCCCGACCATGACTTTAAGTTTTACTGAAACCCTAGGTTGGACAGATACCTACTGTTCCCTCAACTAGAAACGAGTCCTCACTAGATCTTTCCTCTAGTTGCTTACCTTTACTTACCATTTGTAGTCACTTGACTTGCCTCTTGACCCACCAGCTCTTTCTGCAGTTGTCAGGCCAGCAGACCCAACTAGACTTCAGCTAGTTGACAGGTCCCGTAGACCCAGCTGGACTTCCTGTCATATATCAGGTCACACCCTGACTTATCTGGAGTTCATGTTGGTGCGGGAAGCATCCGACGATCGAACCTGGATTTTGATTATGTCAAAGGGTCCAAAGTTAAGTTGTCTTGTGATATAACAAGGTTGATTGAGCTTGCAGAAAAGTTAAGTTGTCTTAGGCAAAAGTCCTAGTGGATTCTAGGCAAGTGGAAAACCCTAGGGGTGGTAACTGTTGGAGGATCGGTGGCCGGCTTGAAGGGGGGTTGGATAGACGGCACCCCCAAAACTCGCTTCCTACGTATTCGTTAGTGCGCGAGCGGAAATACAAATACTAAAACAATGAATACGAAAGCTAAAGACAAAGAAAAGAACTAGCAAACTAATACACGTCAATGTAACGTGGTTCGGAGATGATGCTCCTACTCCACGGCTGTCCGTAAGGTGGACGATCCCGATCCTTCGGTGGATTAGCCCCCGGAAACTCCGGCTATCTCAAGTCGCTCCTTGTGGGTGGAGAAACCTCACCACAACACACCAAGACTTCTTGGATTCCACAAACACTTGAGAACTCTTTGTAGGATCGAAAAGAATTTAGATATCTCCACAATTGCATGATATTGTCCACTTTGGGCCTAAGCCCTCATGGTTTTGCTCTTGGGCTCTCCCCAAAAGGCCTCATGCCAATGGAGATATCTTTTCTCTTATAAACCCATGATCTTTCCCATGTGTTTTCAATATGGGACTATGTTTGCAACCTTGCAACCACAACAATCCCCCCCTCAAACAAAGGACCATAGGCTTCCCACGTCCGATCCTCGACCCACCAGGTCTTCCTGCCCCTCGGTCCACCCGACCTACTAGGACTTCCTTGCCTAGTCGCAACTAGGACTTCCTGCCTGGTGTCTGGTCCTCATGATCCGAACATAGGAGCCCCCACTTTCTTTGTTCGAGGTCAATATTGTATCCACATGGCTCAATCAGACCATAGCTCTTGTGCACAGTTGGCGGTTAAACCTTCTGGCAGTCCGGGCTCTGATACCAATTGTAGGATCGAAAAGAATTTAGATATCTCCACAATTGCATGATATTGTCCACTTTGGGCCTAAGCCCTCATGGTTTTGCTCTTGGGCTCTCCCCAAAAGGCCTCATGCCAATGGAGATATCTTTTCTCTTATAAACCCATGATCTTTCCCATGTGTTTTCAATATGGGACTATGTTTGCAACCTTGCAACCACAACACTCTTGTGACTACTAATTAGGCTTTAACCAAGTCTAATTTCGTCGCCTTGGCCGGCCATACCAAGCTCCTTCTTATAGAGCTTGGAACAAATCAGAACCTGATTTGCCCGTTACCAGTCGACTGGTCCTTGCACCAGTCGACTGATGCCAGCCCAACGGCTCTCTGCTAGACTGCTACAGTACGCTACAGTAACTGCTACAGTGTCGCTACAGTACTGCTACAGTGCCGCTACAGTAGAACCCTA
Source organism: Zingiber officinale (assembly GCF_018446385.1). NCBI lineage: Eukaryota > Viridiplantae > Streptophyta > Magnoliopsida > Zingiberales > Zingiberaceae > Zingiber > Zingiber officinale. Next base: position 118,285,457 of record NC_055995.1, read on the forward strand.
AAACTAGGATTTTACTCCGAGTACAATCTCTCATGCACTCGTACCCTCACGACTCATTTGACTCTTCTTTGCAGCCTTGATCTCTTGCCTTCAAGCCTACTTCCTTTGGCTCTCGTCCCTCGGATGCATCCAAGCCCGCGGCTTGTCTCCAATGCCATCCTTCGCGTATGCCTTGAAGTCGCTTCCCTCGGCCATTGTCCTTGCTGCCTTGTCCACGGTCCCTCGGATGCTCCATCCTTCACCGGACCCGAAGCCGTCAACCTGAGTCACATGTGTATCCTGCAGTTCTGCACAACTCAAGTACACATATCAAATAACAAGGGTAAACCTAACTTAAACCGTTTGCCCAAACACCAAAACACATGGTCCCGCAGACCATTGAGATTGCTCCAACAATCTCCCCCTTTTTGGTGTTTGGCAATACGTTTAAGTTAGGGAAAACATATAACAAATAAACATGCTAAAAACAATGGACTTACGATGCCAAGGCTCACACTTGGACTTACTCCGTCGAATGGACTTACGATGCCAAGGCTACACACTTGGACATATAATGCCGAATGGACTTACGATGCCAAGGCTACACACTTGGACTTATAATGCCGAATGGACTTACGTTGCCAAGGCTACACACTTAGCAACCGCCAAATGGACTTACGTTGCCAAGGCTACACACTTGGCAACCGCCGAATAAACATGCATTGGAACCTATCACAAGGCTCCCCCTACACCTAAGCTCCCCGTTGAGCTAGGATTTTATCACAAGACTTTTTAAGAACCTATCACAAGGCTCCCCCTACGCAAAGGCACTAAAGGTTTTCCCAACTAAACCTTAATTATCACAAGGCTTTTTAAGAACCTATCACAAGGCTCCCCCTACGCAAAGGCACTAAAGGTTTTCCCAACTAAACCTTACTTCTCCCCCTTTGCCTAACATCTAAAAAGTTCTCCAACAATATCCCAATTGTTGAAAATTTCTCATCCAAACTGACCCTAAACTCATGTATTAATCCCCCTTGGATCCCATACATCTAAGTGAGTTGACATGGTCACAAACCAATGCTAAAAACAGTTTCAGACTGGTATCAGTCAACTGCCCCAAGTGCCAGTCGACTGCCCCCTTCGACAAAACCTTACAGAAGCATTCTGTGGTCGAAATCTACTGTTACCAGTCGACTGGTATCATCACCAGTCGACTGGTATCGACAAAATGAGCTTACAGAGACATTCTGTGCTCAAAAAAACTGTTACCAGTCGACTGGTATCTGTACCAGTCGACTGGTACCCTATTTTTGAAAAAAATCAGCATTTTCAGGCCACCTTCAGAAATACACCAGAAATTCCCTAGACCTCCAAAAATTTCCAAATTTTGTGGAGAGGTCTATTGTACCCTTGTCTACTTGGAAAAAATACATTACAAAATGTATCTATTACCAATCACAAGATTGACACAAAATCCAAAACTAGCTAAATGGTTCAATTGAACCTTGACCTAAAGTCCTAGTTTTGGCTTCCTTTTGATGTATTTGCCCATACCAACCCACAATGCATCCCTAGCATTGGTTTATATGGCATCTATACATCCAAACCAATTATCATGCTATATGACCCCAAATGTCATATTTCTTGCATGAAACACAATCCATGTGTGCCAAATCCCTAGGTTTGAGACTCAAGTTCGTCTCCAAACCATTTGGCACACTCCATGGCTCCTCTAGACCCCCAAGTAGAACCCACCTGAGATCCATTGGCCATGGGTCCCAATTTGACTCTTTGAACTCCCCCTAGAGCTCTTAACCTTAGCCACCTCCTTAGGTGACTCATCTATTGTGGCTAAACCACAATGATGTCCCTTAGAAGATCTCCTTATCTTCTTGACCGTGGACACATCATCCTTGCCATAATCATATGCAACCCTAGCATATTTCTTTTTATTGGCCTTGGATGACTATCCCTTTCCCTTATCATGTGCCACCCTAGCACATGGTCTCCTTTCGACCTTGGAGGGACTAGATCGGTATCCCAAGCCCGATCTATCATTGTTGGGTTTTTGGCTACCCAACACCATACTTAATCCCTTAGATCCAATAGTGAATCTCTTAAGGAATTTCTCCAATTGATCAAGCTTTGCCTTCAAAGCTTGATTTCCCCTTTCTAGGTTCCTAACCCTAGAGTCAACATGTCCACCTTGGACATTCCTAGACCTACCATTTCTAGGCATATGTCTCCCCTTCTTGGGATTAATGCCTTGGGTCTCCTTAGGTCTACCATTTCTAAATTTTATCATGCATAGATTTCCTAGGGTTATAATCCACATTTACCCTATTCCGATCATGATATCTAAATCCAAAATTTTTCATTGCTACATAATGATAATCATTATTTTTCCTAGCATGCATGGGAACATAAGAATTTGCATTGCATTTCAAATTAGGATATACCTCCCTTACCCTTGAAGCTCCCCCTTGACTTGAGCTCCTCTTCTTCTTCTCCCACTTCTTTAGATGCTCCAACTTCTTGAACTCTCCCTTCCTCGAGCATCTTGTGTGGTAGTGTCCAAGTTCTCCACACGTGAAGCATCTAATGTGCTTCTTCTCCTTCTTTTTCCTATCACTTAAATTAGATTCTAAATGAATTGAATTGAGTTTAGGAGATACCTCTTTCTTACCCATAGGACATCTACTCTTGTAGTGTCCCTTTTCATTGCACCCGAAGCACACGATGTGATCTTTTGACTTTGCTTCGGTGGAGGTACTCACTAGGTTGACTTCCAAGACTTCTTCTTCACTTGTCTTGGATTCTTCCTCAACCTTTGAGGATGTCTCCTCATCCACACTAATGGATGACATTTCTTCATCCTTCTCCTCCTCCTCGGAAGTTGAGTGCTCATCACCTTCCGGTTGCTCCTCCTCCTCTTCTTGAGCTACTAAGCCCATCTCCTTGGGCTCTATCTCATCATGTGTAGGCAAAAGTTCTTCTCCTAAAAGTTTCTTTACCTTGCTCCACAACTCGTGGGCGTTCTTATATTCACCTACACGATTTATCACGTTAGAAGGCAAAATTTCAATCAATATTGATATTACCTTTGAATTTGCCTCCGATCGTGTGGTTTGCTCCTCGGTCCAATGTCGTGGTCGGAGCTTCTTCCCTTTCTTGTCTTTAGGGACTTCAAATGGCTCTTCCACCACCATCATTGTGTCCCAATCCGTCTCGAAGAAGTTCTTCATCTTCACCATCCAAAAGGTGATGTCCCATAAGCTTTCTCCTTCGAACTTTGGCGGATCTATCAAGCCGGACATCTTTGCTTCCTTGGCGGTTAGTCCAACGGAGAGCAACCTCGCTCTGATACCACTTGTTGGAGGATCGGTGGCCGGCTTGAAGGGGGGTTGGATAGACGGCACCCCCAAAACTCGCTTCCTACGTATTCGTTAGTGCGCAAGCGGAAATACAAATACTAAAACAATGAATACGAAAGCTAAAGACAAAGAAAAGAACTAGCAAACCAATACACGTCAATGTAACGTGGTTCGGAGATGATGCTCCTACTCCACGGCTGTCCGTAAGGTGGACGATCCCGATCCTTCGGTGGATTAGCCCCCGGAAACTCCGGCTATCTCAAGTCGCTCCTTGTGGGTGGAGAAACCTCACCACAACACACCAAGACCTCTTGGATTCCACAAACACTTGAGAACTCTTGTGACTACTAATTAGGCTTTAACCAAGTCTAATTTCGTCACCTTGGCCGGCCATACCAAGCTCCTTCTTATAGAGCTTGGAACAAATCAGAACCTGATTTGCCCGTTACCAGTCGACTGGTCCTTGCACCAGTCGACTGATGCCAGCCCAACGGCTCTTTCAACGGCTATCTGCTACAGTGCATCAGTCGACTGGTCCATACACCAGTCGACTGCTACAGTACGCTACAGTAACTGCTACAGTGTTGCTACAGTGCCGCTACAGTAGAACCCTAAAACTAGGATTTTACTCCGAGTACAATCTCTCATGCACTCGTACCCTCACGACTCATTTGACTCTTCTTTGCAATCTTGACCTCTTGCCTTCAAGCCTACTTCCTTTGGCTCTCGTCCCTCGGATGCATCCAAGCCCGCGGCTTGTCTCCAATGCCATCCTTCGCATATGCCCTCAGCCATTGTCCTTGCTGCCTTATCCACGGTCCCTCGGATGCTCCATCCTTCACCGGACCCGAAGCCGTCAACCTGAGTCACATGTGTATCCTGCAGTTCTGCACAACTCAAGTACACATATCAAATAACAAGGGTAAACCTAACTTAAACCGTTTGCCCAAACACCAAAACACATGGTCCCGCAGACCATTGAGATTGCTCCAACAGTAACCCTATGTCCTAAGGGGTGGTAACCCTAGGCGATGAAAAGTCCTAGCTGCGGTTACGCAGGTGAAAAATCCTAGGGGGCGGTAACCCTAGGTCATAAGGGGTGGTAACTCTAGGTGGAAAGTCTTGACGAGTCGAGTACTTTGGGCAAAATCCTAGAGTCGGGGACTCTAGGTTGAAATCCTGGTGGTCGTAGACTGGGTGGAAGTTTGGGCAGGTAATGGAACGAACGTCCAACATGATGACCGGAAGCATCGGGCGCTGAGCAAAAGTCCAGTCAGTTTGGAGGACCAGTCTAGCAACATGTAACTTCTCCTGAGAAGAGTACGTGAGGATGTGTTTCCCTGTAAGGGAACAATAGGCGTCGATTCTACCTAGGATTTTCGGAGGAAATCCGAAGTCAGAACCGAATAGCCCGAAGGCTCTCAAAGTTATTTATTTACATATTATCTGATATGTGTTAACTCTGTTTTGCAGGAAGACTAATGATTCTGCAGGCTGATGTTCGACCTAGATCGGTTGACCGAACTTGGGGATCAGTCGACCGAACCTCCAAGCAAACATAGCAGAGTTCTAGCGAGTGGACCGGGTTTAACCAAGGGATCGGTCGACCGAATCTCAAGATCAGTCGACCAAACCGAGGATAAGCGGTGATGTGGCCGAGTCGAGGTGATCGGACTAGATGTGTTGGGGATCGACTGACCAAACGATGGGATCGGTCGACCAAATGAAGAAAGTATATCCGAGCAGAAGAACTGGAAGGTGGACCAATTCAGGCGGGATCAGTCGACCGATCAGGAGGATCGATCGATTGATCAGGAGGATCGGTCGACCGATCGACAGCGAGTCAAACCTGATCCCGAGATCAAGAGATCTGGATCAGATCAAGCTCGGCTATAAAAGGAGGGTTCGACCAGATGCTTCGACAATAATTCTTGAAGAACAACTTAAGCTCTTGAGCACTCCAAAAATGTCTAAACCCTGCTCTGACGACAATCAAGCTAGAAGTTCTATTTCTCCAAGTCGTTGGTAACAAGTTTAATTTTGAGCAATACTTGTAAGATGCATATTTGCACTTGTACTCAAATTTCGAATCTATAGTGATTGCCCAACAAAAGCGATCAGCGATCGTGGGCCTTGGAGTAGGAGTCGTCACAAGCTCCAAACCAAGTAAACAAAAGTTTGTTAGAGTTTCTTGTCTTTTCATTCTTTATTCCGCTGCGTATTCTGTGTGTTTTTTGAAACAAGTGAAAAAGCAACGCGTGCTATTCACCCCCCCCCTTCCCCTATAGCACATCTACGATCCTACAGTTCATGCCAGTTATTAGGTCCTCAGACCTAATTAGGCTTTAGCATGGTGTCAGGTTCTCTAGACCTGTCAATTCCTACACACTCAATCAAAGTATCATATCACACAAAATCAAATTTTAACCATTTATCGTTCATCAAAACTAAAGTTTGATCGTCAGTGATAACTGTACTAACAATCTTCCCCCTTTTGATGTAATGACAACTTGCGTTAAAGTTAGAAAAATATGCAAAAATCACAGCATGAATGAGGAAATAAATATTTATGTTTGTTTTGATTGATTTTTGTTGGGTTAAGGTTATAGTTTTTCTATCTTAAATCTTTTACTCTCCCCCTTTAGTATTCATCAAAATATATAAACTATCAAGGTAAAAAGAAGCAAGTAATAAAAACTTAAACACAAAATAACAAGTAGAGCAAAATATCAAAGGTAGTTGAAGTCAGAAAGCTAACATTAAGTCAAATATACATCAGTAGCAATATGAAAGTGTTATGATCTACTGAGAAGATGATGGAGGGTGGCATGAGCTCCAAGAATGGAACATATCCATCAACTCTAGATGATGAGTCCTCTCCTCCTCTCTAACACTGGATACCTCCTTTTGAAGACTTGTCAGAGACTGCTCAACTCAGGTGGAGGACTCCTCAAGTCGAATAACCCTATCCTCTAGAGTAGGAGAGACTTGAGGTGGAGGCAGCTGAAGAAGATCAACAGGAATATTAGACATGCCCTCCTCTATTGGATTTGAGTCAGGTTGAGGCTGGACCACTGGGTCAGGCTAATGTTGGTCCTCTCACCCCAAGACACGACACCAAGAGCATCTATATGAACAATAGATAAGGACAGGTTCCTAACACTTACAATGTCAAACTCATTTAGAGCTCTGACATCACCTATGGTGACATCAAAACTTAATAATGCTAAGTATGAGGTCAGAATATGACAATAAGGCATATGGATCCGTCAACTAGTGCTAACACTGGTTGAGTAAATGATGGCATGGAACATATGCAGACTAATATCTATGTTTAGCCTCTAACACAATGCATAAAGGAGAAACGAGTGAAATGGTCGCATCATGGCTACGTCTCTAGTGGTGAGGGGCAAAATGCATAACACTAGGACCCTATATAAGACATATTGCTGAATCTTCAATGTGACAGATTGAAACTGAGTCACTGTCGGTAACCTTTTACCCCCCAAAAAATACGAGTATATCATATCTAAAGTGATGTGGTAGTAGGGATCACTAAATGGTAGATCCCTAGAGGATAGCATAGAAAGGGGCACACTGAGGGTCTCAATTCTAAGAAGTCTCTAATGATGGTAGGAGATAGTGTAATATCTCTACTAGCTATCCTAGTAGTGTATGTGAGATTATCAACTTTAACTAAATTATTACACAGTTCGACACACAACCTTGTGTTAACCAAACTAGAATAATAAACTAAGTTATGCAGTTTATAGTAGTCAATGATCCCAACACATGGTATACATGACCTCAAGAAGAAACTCCTACAAAGATATCTAGAATGCAGGGGAATATAAGAGATAGATAAAAACCTAATCCTAAGTTCCTCTGTAGGAAACCTAGGATTAGTGCTAGCAGTTAGAGAGGGGATAACACCAGGATTTTGTTACTTATCCCTACTCAAAAAAATTATAGAATTTAAATTCTAAACTAATCTTAATAATTTAGAAAGTTTAAGTTTAGGGTATTACCGAGGTATATTTGAATAGTTTAATTAGAAATAACGACCTCAGTTAATCTTAATCCACACAAGCTTGATAACCAGGAGAAAAAGTTTTAATTGAGGAGAAGAGTTTAATTTTGGAAGCTCGCTTAGGCAAACCTCCTTTGTTTAAGCGCCTGAGGTTGTGGCCTTGGGTGCCTTAAATAGGCAAATGTAGACGCCTGGACCGTGTCTAAGTGCCTACATTTGGGGGTTGTGTAGGGTGCCTGGACCAGGTTTGAGCGTCGTGGGCCCAAGTTTGAGGCGGTTTTCAAAAAATCATGGGTTGATATTGTGAACTGATAGGGGTGCCTGGACCTAATCTAGGCGCTCGGGTTTGGATGTATTGGGGTGACTTAGTTTTAACTAAGTATGAATTAAGTTTTAAGTTTTAATTTTAGATTTAAGTTTTAATTAAGTGTGGGTTAGGTTTAGGTTTGAATTAAGTTTAAAATTAACTAGTTTTTTTTAGTTTTAATTAAATTCTAAGTTTAAGTTTTAACTAAGTTTAATTTTTAATTTAGTTTAATTAAGGTTAAATTTGAATGAAGTTTAATTACGGTTAAATCTTAATTTAGTTAGATTAAGATTAAATTTTAATTTAGTTAGATTAAGATTAAATTTTAATTTAGTTTGGTTAATGTTAAATTTTAATTTATCTTGATTAAGGTTAAATTTTAATTAAGCTTAAATTGTAACTAAGTTTAAATTTTAATTACGTTTAATTATATTTAAAATTTGATTTTAGCTAAGTGTTAAATTGTAATTAAGTTAACTTTGACTAATGTTTAGTCAAGTAGAATTTAAGTTTTGAGTTTAAATTAAAAAAAATTAGTTTAAAAATAACATCTAAAAATAATGTTCTTACGTACATGTCTAACATTTAATTACTAGTTAGTATTGGTGCAGAGAGCACCAGATAATCGAACCTAAGTTTTAATTATGACGAAGGGTCTAAAGTTAAGGTTACTTGTTATCTAATAAGGTTGAATGAGCTTGCAGAAAAGTCCTAAGTGTTTTTAGACAAAAGTCCTAATGGATTTTAGGCAGGTGGAAAACCCTAGGGGGAGGCAACCCTAGGTCCTAGGAGAAGGTAACCCTAGGTGGTGGAATGCCCTAACTGCAGTTAGGCAAGGTGAAGTTTTGGCAGGTCGAGCATTTTGAGCGAAATCCTAGAGTCGAGAAATTTAGATGAAAATCCTGGAGGTCGCGGACCAGGTAAAAGTCTGGACAGGTTGTGGAGCGGACGCTCAGAATGAAGACCTGAAGTCTCGGATGCTGAGCAAAAGTCCAGATGGTCTGGAGGACCGATCTGGCAAAAGGTAAACTCTCATGAGAGGAGTAAGTGAGGACGCGTTCTCCCGAAGAGGGAACAGTAAGCGTTGGTTCGATCTAGAGTTTCAGCGAAACTCAAAGTCAAAACCGGACAATCAGATGTTGTCAAATTCATATTATAGATTGTTTATTGCCTGGACTAACTTTGTTTTACAGAAAAAAGGGAGGCTGAAAAAGTTGGTCCGGGGGCCCAGAGTTCAGGAACCCGAACCAGACTCGCCTTGGGCGGGCGGGGGGCTTCCAGGTGGTCCGGGCGCCCGGACTCGATCCAGGCGCCCATACCCAAAAAATCATCCATGAGCCTACATGGAGCTCATCGATTGGCCAAGACACGTGGTCCAGGCACCTAGAACAACTTATATAAGTAGCATTCGATCAGAGACTAAAATACAACATTCAGAATGACTTCTGCACTTGCGCGCTGCTTCGATAAAACCTCTCGACGCCCGAAAGCTGCTCTGACGATGACTACACTGAAGATCTATTTCTCCAAGTCATCGGTATTGTTTTATTTAATAGTTACTTGTACTACAATTATAATCTCTTTGTAACTTTCGATTGATTAGTGGATTGCCCATCGAAATCACTCTCACGTGCCGACCTTGGAGTAGGAGTCGCCATAGGCTCCGAACTAAGTAACTCTTGGTGTTCATGATTACTTTCTTTCTGTCTTGTCTTTCTTATTCCATTGTGTTTTACTCGAACATTTTCAAATGAACGTGAAAGGCACGAGTGCTATTCATCCCCCTTCTAGCGCAATGATCCTATAATTGGTATCAGAGCAGGGTCGCTTTGAATCGGTGAAACCACCATTCAAGCAAGTTTTTTTTCATGATATTAGTTTTTAAATTTTTTCAAAGTCAATCAGAATCGGTGTAGTTGCCGCATTCCGATCAGTTTTATCGCAATCAAGCTTTCTTCTTGAAATTGGTGCAGCCACCACTCAAGTTCGTTTATTTGATTAATACTTAATCTGCACTACTAAACAAAGACCTAGTCTTGGGGCGAGTTCTTTTTTTTTTTGTTGTTGTTTGTGCAAGAATATTCTTTTATGGTCTGCCAAGAGGGGTATAACACTGCACGCCCTCTCCTCTTCACCAACGAAGACTTTGGCTACTGGAAAAGCCGAATGGAGTACCACCTCAAGACATAAGTCGAGATGTGGATAATCATTTAGACGAGATTCACATATCTCACCGAAGATGGAGTCCTCGTCCCGTGCAACAAATGGGATGCACCAACTAGAAAGAAGATCGAGGCTGACGCCTAAGCTACTCAGACTCTACAATGCGGTCTGACAAAAGAAGAGCTGAACCAAGTCGGCCTATTTTCAAGTGCGAAAGAATTAAGGGAAAAGTTGATCAAGCTGCACGAGGGAACTTCCAACACAAAGGTAAGAAAACATGATTTGATATTAAATAAACTTTATAATATAAAAATGTAGGAAGGTGAATCGGCAAGACAACTTCATGCATGCATCCAAGACCTCCTCAATGGTCTCCACACAATTGGACAAAAGGTGAAAAATTACGATGTCATCAGGTATGCACTCAATACATTTTCAAGGAATACTTTGTGGCCATCCATGGTAGATGCTTATGTTGGTTGCTACTCGAAAAACCTAGAGGTTCCACTGTACAAAAATTTCGTACAAAGGTTTGAACCTTTTCCTAGCTACCATGTGTTCTTTTAAATTAAATTTTGGATCGCCTGCGGAACTTAACACGTTTGATCCAAAACTTAATCTATTCGTTCTTTTAGGTTTTAACTTGGGTCTCCTGCGGAACTTAACACGTTCGACCCAAATCACCTTAAGTTATTAATTCCATTAAATATTAATTTCCATAATTGGTTCCCAGTACTGACGTGGCGAGGCACATGGCCTTCTTGGATATGGGAGCAACCACCACCGACTAGACAAAACCTTTTATGGAAAGCTAATATTTAATTTCCTAAAATAACTTTAGGTTAATCGAAAAGAACAATCAAATCACAAGGGAAAGAAAAACAAAAGAACACTATATCGAAAACAAATTTGAAACTCTAGAATCGTATGCCTCTTGTATTTAGTATTATTTCCAAAAATAACTAGTATGATGTGGAAACAAAAATTACTAGTTATACCTTTTAGAAAGACCTCTTGATCTTCTACCGTATTCCTCTTCTAACCTCGGACGTTGTGTGGGCAACGATCCTCCGAGATGAGAACCACCAAGCACATTCTTCTTCCTTACAAGTTTCGGCCATCAAAACTTCTCCTAGGATGAAGAGGTTCGGCCACCACCACCATGCTCCAAGGGATGCTAGAAAAGAGGCTTCTTTTCTCTCCTTCTTTTCCTTCTTAGATCCGGCCACCAAAGCTATCTCCACCATGAGAAGGTTTCGGCCACACAAAGGAGAGAGAGGAAAGAAAGGGCCGGTCACACCCAAGGAGAAAAGAGAGGAAAAATAGAATAGAGTCGTTAGCCTTGAAGCCTCCTCTACCCCCTCTTTTATAATCCTTGGTCTTGGCAAATAAGGAAAATTTAATAAAAACTTCCTTAATTCTTTTGCCATTGAAAAGGAAAATTTATTTAATTAAAATAATTTTCTTTTCAAATTATAATAGCCGCCACTCTTCTCCCCAAAACAAGGAGAGTTTTAATTAAAACAAAATTAAAACTTCCTAATTTGTTTCTAGAAATTTATAAAAATTTCTCCAATAATTTTAATCCTCCATGATTGGTTAATAAAAGAAATTTTATAAATTAAAATCTTTCTTTTAAACATGTGGATAATTTCCAAAAAGGAAAGTTATCTCTAAAATTAAAATCTCCTTTCAATCTACAAATAAGGAAAGATATTAAATCTTTTCTTAATCTTTTGTAGAAACTAATAAAAGAGAATTTTTAATTTTTAAACTTTCTTTTAAATCATGAATATAATTAAAAGGAAAGTTTTTACCAAAATTAAAATCAACCTTTTAATCTACAAATAAGGAAAGAGATTTTAACTCTTCTCTTAATCTTTTGTAGAATCTTATAAAAGGAAGGATTTAAATTTTTAAACTCTCTTTTAAATTATATTATCCACATAAGAAAAATTTTAAAATTAAAATTCCTTTTTATTTTAATAGGGGCGGCCACATGAATTCACCCATGAACATACCCATGGCCGGCCCTAGCTTGGTCTCCAAGCTAGCTTGGCCGGCCCCTATAGAATGGGTAAGAAGGTGGGTATAGTACTCTATAATTAAGAGGCTACGATAGGGACCGAGAGGAGGAATTGGTTTTGGTCTCCCGATAAAATTAAGCATCCCGTGCTCGCCCCGAACACACAACTTAATTTTATCAATAATAATTCATTCCACTAGAGAACTATTATTGAACTACCGCACCAATCCCAAATTACATTTTGGGCTCCTTCTTATTATGAGTGTGTTAGTCTCCCTGTATTTAAGATAACAAATGTCCACTAATTAAGTAAGTTACTGACAACTCACTTAATTAATATCTAGCTCCAAGAGTAGTACCACTCAACTTCATCGTCATGTCGGACTAAGTCCACCTGCAGGGTTTAACATGGCAATCCTTATGAGCTCCTCTTGGGGACATTCTCAACCTAGATTACTAGGACACAGTTTCCTTCTATAATCAACAACACACACTATAAGTGATATCATTTCCCAACTTATCGAGCTTATTGATTCATCGAACTAAATCTCACCCATTGATAAATTAAAGAAATAAATATCAAATATATGTGCTTGTTATTATATTAGGATTAAGAGCACACACTTCCATAATAACCGAGGTCTTTGTTTCTTTATAAAGTCAGTATAAAAGAAACGACCTTAAATGATCCTACTCAATACACTCTAAGTGTACTAGTGTAATTATATAGTTAAGATAAACTAACACCTAATTACACTATGACCTTCCAATGGTTTGTTCCTTTCCATCATGGTCGTGAGCCACTGTTTATAATTTATAAGGAACCGATAACATGATCTTCTGTGTGTGACACCACACACCATGTTATCTACAATATAAATTAATTGAGCAACTACATTTATCATAAATGTAGACATTTGACCAATGTGATTCTTATTTCTAGATAAATGTTCATACCAAAAGCTAGGCTTTTAGTATACACTCTAACAGCTTACAAAGTGTCTAAGGATCTTTCACAAATTAAATTAGACAAGTTATTTTCTGAATTTAAACTTCATTGACAAATTAATACTACTTGGGCCGAGAAAGGTATTGTACTACTTGCAGGGAAACTCGTGAACAAGAAGTCGAAGCCTAAGTGTTAGACCGAACCCGAGTCTGAAGATAAATCATACTCAGAAGAAGACGAAATCACCATCGAACTAGTAAAACTAGTTTGGAAAGTACTTAAGAAGAAGAAGGTGACTCAATTGAACAAGTCTAGAGTTATCTGCTATGACTGCAACAAGAAGGGACACTACCAGCCTAAATGTCTAAACCAAAAGAAAGGAAGAAGGAAGGTGTTGAAGGCAACGTGGTCCGAGTCATCAGAAGAGTCAAATGAAGAAGAACATGAGCAAGCAAGCTTGGTTGCTCTACCAGTACAAGCGTACATTGTCGAAATCGAGTCTGAGTCTGAAACTGGTGCAGAATCAGAAATCAAGCCCGAAAGAAGCCACAGATCCATATCTATTTCCGAAGGGTCAAACCACTTTGTAAGTTCTTTGTTCACTAGTACTCAAATAGATGAATTACAAAACTTAATTAAATACTTGTTAAGAAAATTGGCTAAATCCCATCTCCGGGTCAAGTTACTCCAAAAGGAGGTAACAATCCTTAAGGAAGTGACTAACTCGAGTTCTTTGACTGAGAAAATTCAAGAAGGAACCTTAACTCAAGTCCAACAACTTGAGGAAGAGAATTCCAATTTGAAAAGTTAAGTCAAGAAACTTAAGGACACGTTGGAATGGTTCACTTTGGGTTCCAAGAACCTTGATCTGATTCTTGGAAAATAAAGGGTCGTATATAATTGAATCGGACTTGGATACAAGGCTAGAAATCGATTCAAATCTTACTTGTGTTTAGTGAATCAATCAACTAAGAACCTTATTCCAAGCATGAGTCCCCAAGTCTAACTTGATTAATCAAGTCAGACTTGATCAATATTGGATTCTTAAGGATCAAATCCATTACCTTAATAGACTTTATCGAGGTTATGATCTAGGGGAAGCCAATAGAAAGACCATCTTTATAAATAAACTTGATTGATGCTTTATTTACTATTTTTCTCTTATGCATGCTTAGATTAGGATAGATAAAGACTTAAGTTTGATATACACTTGACTAATTAGACCTAGGATTTTCAGAAAAAAAATTAAATATTCAATCTCTTTAATAGGCTTTGTCTAGAAGTGATTGATGATCCAATTCCCAAGAAGGCCTAGTGTCTCGCCACAATCTGGAAGCCAATTATTGAAATAAATATTTAATTGACGAACTGCTAAATCTTAGTTTAACTCAAATATAAATCAATTCTTAGATTTAAATTTAAATTAAAGATTAAAATTAATCATCTCATAAAATTTATAAGGTTCCCTGGTTGAAAATCTAGAAAAGGGTGAGATGGACCTAGGTTTAAAATAAAAAAGTAGTTAACTCAATTCAATTAAGTTAACTAAAATTCAACTAAAATTAATTCAATTAACCGAAGCCATACTAATTAATTTCAAATTATTAATTAATTTCAAATTATTAATTAATTTTAAAATAGAATTAATTTCAAATTCTTAATCAATTTCAAAAGAATAATTAATCCTAATAATTTCAGAAATATAATTAATTTAATTGTTTTTCAAAACATAAATCTTAAAATTCAAACTTAGTTATACTTCAAATTAAAATTTAAATTTAAAAAAAAATCAAATTTAATCTATTTTGATTAAACTATTCTTTTTAGACTTAAATATCTTTCAGAATTCTCCATCTCATACAAACTCATAAGATTCACATGTTTGATAACCTAGAAGGGTGAGATGAAAAATCAGGTAAATACATAATTACTATTATCTTATTTTATTTACTTGGACTATAAGACCCTAAAAATTAAATAATTTACATAATTTTTTTTAGCATTATTCAAGGGGGAGTGAAAAGACTTAAGTTCTGTAAATATATTTTTTAAATCAAAATTAAATATATCTTTAAAGTATTTTTTCCCCAAAATTTCAAAGCAAAGTTCTTTAAAAAGGTTCAGTTTTTCTTGTTTAACTATTTTTTTTTTAAAAAAATTTAACTATTTTTAAAAAGCAACTTTAAACATTTTATATGAAAAAGAAATTAGTTTAAATATTTCTATCTAGAAAAATAAGTTTTTGAAAACGCACCTTTGACTAAGTTTTTATAAACTTAACTAAGTTTTTTTAATCTTTTCAAAAAGCTAAGTACTTAACTAAGTATTTGATAAAGTATATTTTTGAAATCATTTTCTTAGCTAAGAATTTTTACAAGCATTTTTTAAAAAAAAAACTAAACTAAGAAATTTTTAAAACTTAATTTTATCCAAATTTTTCAAAAAAGGTAAGTATTTAGTTTCATTTTAAAAGAAAATCTTTCTAAGCTAACTATTTAGTTACATTTTTAAAGAAAGTATTTCTAAGTTAAGTATTTAGTAACATTTTTAAAGAAATTAAGAGTTAATATTTTTTTTACCTTTCTCTCTAACTTAGTATCTTTTTGATTATGTCAAAAGGGGAGAGAAAGTTAAATGTTAGAAAGATAAAGTTAAGTTAAACATATAACTTTTGATTAAGGGGGAGTATAAGGGAGATTTTTTTTTTCAAAATTATTTTGCTTATGCATAAGTTATTTTAATTGTTTCACTTATGCGCGTGCTTAAGTTCTTTACATTATTGTTATATTTTACTTAACTTTGAAGCAGGTTGCTATAATAAAAAAGGAGGAGATTGTTGGTGCAGGGAGCACTAGACGATCAAACCTAAGTTTTGATTATGGCAAAGGGTCTAAAGTTAATGTTACTTGTTGTCTAACAAGGTTGAATGAGCTTGCAAGAAAGTTCTAAGTGTTTTTAGGTAAAAGTCCTAGTGGATTCTAGGCAGGTAAAAAACCCTATGGGGAGGCAACCCTAGGTGGTGGAAAGTTTTAACTGCGGTTAGGCAAGGCGAAGTCTTGACGGGTCAAGCACTTTGGGCAAAATCCTAGAGTCGGGGACTCTAGGTGAAAATCCTGGTGGTCGTGGACCAGGTGGAAGTTTGGACGGATCATGGAGCAGACGTTTAGTATAAAGACCTAAAGTCTTGGATACTGAGCAAAAGTCTAGACAGTCTAGAGGACCAATTGACAAAAGATAAGCTCTCCTGAGAGGAGTAGGTGAGGACACGTTTCCCCAAAGATGGAACAGTAAGTATCAGTTTAACCTAGAGTTTCAGCAAAATTTAAAGTTAGAACTAGACAGTTAGATGCTATCAAATTCATATTATATATTGTTTATTGTCTAGACTAACTTTGTTTTATAGAAAAAAAAGAGGCTGAAAAAGTTGGTCCGGGCACTCGAACCAAGCTCGCCCCGGGCGGGCGGGGGGCTCCCAGGCGGTCCAGGCGCCCGGACTCGATCTAGGCATCCAGACCTAAAAAATCATCCATAAGCCTACATGGAGCTCGTCGATTGGCTGGGACACGTGGTCTAGGTGCCCAGAGGGGTTCTCAGGCCCGGAACAGCCTATATAAGTAGCATTCGACCAGGGGCTAAAAAATAACATTCAGAATGACTTCTGCACGTGCGCACTGCTTCGATAAAACCTCTCAATGGCCGAAAGCTACTCCGACGATGACTACGCTGAATATCTATTTCTCCAAGTTGTCGATATTATTTTATTTAATAGTTACTTGTACTACCCCCCCCTCTAGCGCAACGATCCTATAATTAGCTACCAGAAGATAGTAGCATTCACTTAGTTAGTCCAGTTAGGCAAAATCATCCAGCTAATTATTTATTAAGAAGGATTGCTTAATTTAATCAATGTGTTGTGATATTTTTCTCCCAGACTTATATTGATGCACTATTATAAGCATCTAAAGTTCAGACAAGACCCTATGTATCTCACACCATTCTAAGTATTTGAATATACAAGCAAAGTAATCCTAATGTGCTTGTGAGACACTGACTGCCTAAAACTATAGGTGCATGCTTTCTAGGGGAAAAACCTAGGTGAAGTTCATAAAAGTTTAAAAAACATAGCTTTAATAAAAAATAAATTTTATAAAACATATGTTTTGAAACATAAAAAATTGATATTGAAAATAGAACAAGTTCTAGTCTATCATGTACATTCCTAATTTTCTTTATAAAATACTAAACTTGGATACTAGCAGTGGTTTAGTAAATATGTCAGCTAGATTTGATTTAAACTTAATATAATTGAGCTCAATATCTCCTTTGGCGATGTGGTCTCTAATAAAGTGATGCTTAATTTTAATATATTTTATTCTTGAATAATACACTAGAATTTTTGGTTAGGTTAATTGAACTTATATTATCAATACAAATTTTTACATTTTTATGTTCTAATTTAAAGTTTTTTATTATGTGTATCATCCATAATAATTATGTTATACACTCACCCATTGCTATACATTCTACTTCAGTAGTAGATAAAGTAACACAATATTATTTTCTACTAAACTGGATGACAAGTGATGGTTCAAATAGTTGACATCCTTGACTTGTACTTTTTCTATCTAGTTTGTAATCGGCATAATCTGAGTTAGAAAATCCTTATAAGTTGAAAATTTATTGTTCTATGTTACCACATTCCTATATTAAATGTGCCTTTTAGATATCTAAAGATCCTTTTAACATTGGTTAAGTGAGATTCTTTAGCACAAATTTGGTATCTAACACACATACTAACTGCAAATAGAATATCAGATTAGCTTGCAGTTATGTATAATAGACTACTTATGACACTTCTATAATATTTTAGATTTACTAGTTTTCTATTTGGATCACTATCTAAGTTTATATTGGTTGTCATTGGTATTTTTATTTTTTTAGTATTTTCTATTCCAAATTATTTAAGCAATTCTTTTAATTTGTGTATTTTTTTATAAACATAATTTTCTTCATTTGTTTGTTTAATTTGTTAACTTAAGAAGAATGTTAATTTACCTACTAGGCTCATTTTAAATTCTTGTTCCATTAACGTGATAAATTCCTGTAAAAATTCTAAATTTGTTGATCCAAAAATTATATCATCTACTTATACTTGGGCTATAAAAATGTCTTGCTTAAGGGTTTTTTCACAAAAAAGAGTTGGATCAACTCGACCTTGGTTGAATCTTTTAGAAATTAGATAAGAGGTTAATCTTTCATACCAGACCATAGGTGCTTGTTTAAGACCATATAATTTATTTTAATTTATTAATTTTCTTTGGTTGACGGGGGCGCTGGGGGCAAGCGTATTCATCTTTTGCCACAATTATTTAAGACCATATAATGCTTTCTTTAATTTAAATATATGGTTAGGGTGATCTAAACTCTCAAACCCAGGTAGTTATCCTACATAGACTTTTCCCTTGATTAAACAGTTCAAGAAAGCATATTTACTATCCATTTTGTGAAGACGAGTCCCAGTGGGATTATAGGTGTTGGATCTAATTTATAAATGTATTTTATTTTATTATGTGCTAAATCTATTTTGTAGGAAATTTTATTATTTGGACTAACACGATTTTACAGGAGTTAAATATAAAAAAATAAAGTCTCGAATGAACAGTGCCAGCGGTGCCTCGACTGACTGAAGGTGGCTCAATTGAGGCACTGGAGGCGCCTCAGAATGGATAAGCATCAAGGATATAACTTCAATGCTGGAGACGCCTCGAGTTGATGGAGGCACCTCAGGTTAGAGCATTAGAGTCACTCTCAACCGAATAGAGGCACATCTAAGTGGATAAAAGCCAACAATCACGGAGGGGATCAACTTTAATGGAGGCACCCCGAAGACATTAGAGGTGCCTCCAATGCCCTTTAAAGGGAGGATTCAACCAATGCATTCCACACAACTTTTACGAGCTTCTTCAATCATTCTGCTGCACCATCCTCCTGCTATCACTCTACTACAACTCTACTACGGCTAACTACTACAGTCAGAGTGATACCAACCTCGAACTACCATCTACAATCTACAAATGTTTTGGTAACAATTTAAAGTTATTTTTTTTTACATTAGAAAGTTTAGTTTGTTACACTTTCCTAATTTTGTAACTCAGATTCATTTGTTTAGTGGATTGACCATCAGATACATCCCAAAGGGGTGTGGGCCTTGGAGTAGGAGTCATCGAAGGTTCCAAACTCATTCATGTTCTAATTTCTTAGTTCTTTTTATTATTCTTTTTTCCTTCCGCTACACGCTAATTTCCAAAACTGAAAAAGAAAGTTTTTAAAAACATGATTAACCCCTCCTCTCATGTTCTATACGATCATACAATTGGTATCAAAGTGAGGATGCTCTAAATTGGTGCAACCACCTTTTCAACCATTTCTTTTTCGTTGTTTTTATTTTTTTTATTCTCAATCAGAATTGGTCAAATAACCTCTTCTAATTTTTTTCATTTTTTGAAGTTAGTGCAACACCACTCGAGTTAATTTCGTTTATGCATTACTCTACTTCCACATTACTAATCCAAGACCTAGTCTTGAGACTTTGCCTTTCTATTATTCCTTCTTTTTTTTTTGCAAAATTCTCTCATCTAAATGGCCCAACGCGAAGGATATAGCACTGCTTGACCTCTGGGGACGACATTGTTGGTTGGTCCTAGGAAGATCGTACCGGTTCCACTGTACAAAAATTTTGTACAAGTGTCGAACCTTTCCTAAACAACCCATTGTGTTCTTTAAAAATTAAATTAGGAATCGCAAACGGAACTTAACATTATTGATTCCAAATTTAACTTATCTGTTCTTAATGGTATAGATTTGGATCGCAAATGATGCTTAACATTATTGATCCAAATCCACCTATCTTATAAATTTAATTAAATATTAATTTTCAAAATTGGCTTCCTGAACTGCATGGTGAGGCACTAGTCCTTCTTGGGTATGAGATCATCCACCACCGCCTAGACAAAGCCTTTTAAAGAAATCTAATATTTAATTTCCTTATATAACTCTAGGTTTAACCAAAAGAAACAATCGAATCATAAATTTGAAAAACAAAAAAAACACAAACTCGAATCACAAATTCGAAACTCTAGAATCATATGTCTCTTATGTTTGGAATTCATACAAAGAAAAACTAGCATGATGCAGAAAATAATTACTAGTTATACCTTTCTTTGTATGCACGACCTCTTGATCTTCTACCATATTTCTCTTCTTATCTCGGACGTTATGTGGGCAACGATCTACCAAGATGAGAATCACCCAAGCCCTTCTTCTTCCTCACCAAGTTTCGGCCACCAAGACTCCTCCAAGGATGTAGAGGTTCGGCACCACCACCAAGCTCCAAGGGATGCAAGAAACAAAGCCTCCTATCTCTCCTTCTTCTCCTAGCTAGAACCGGCCACCAACAAGAGCTCCAAGAGAGGGATGAAACCGGCCACTAAATAAGAAGAGAAGAGGAGAAGAAGAAGCTCTAGGGCCGGCCACCACCAAGGAAGAGAGGGAGGGAAATAGAATAGAGATAGCACCCATGAAGGCACCCCTACCCCCTCTTTTATAATCCTTGGTCTTGGCAAATAAGAAAAATTTAAATAAAACCTTCCTTATTTTCTTTGCCATGAAAAGGAAAATTTAATTGATTAAAACCAATTTTCTTTTCTTAATTATAATGGTCAGCCACCTCATAGCTCCAAACAAGGAAAATTTTAATAACACAAGAATTAAAACTTCCTAATTTGTTTCCGAAAATTTTAAATAAAAATTTCTCTATTAATTTTTCCCTTCATGGTTGGTTATAAAAGGAAATTTTATAAATTAAAATCTTTCTTTTAAACATGTGGATGATTTCAAAAAGGAAAGTTATCTTTAAAATTAAAATCTCCTTTCAATCTACAAATAAGGAAATATATTAAATCTTTTCTTAATCCTTTGTAGAAATTTATAAAAGGAAAAATTTATAATTTTAAAACTCTATTTTAAATCATGAACATGGTTACAAAAAAAGAAAGTTTTCTCAAAATTAAAATCTTCCTTTCAATCTACAAATAAGGAAAAATATCATATCTTTTCTTAATCTTTTGTAGAAAGCTATAAAAAGGAAAGATTTAAATTTTAAACTCTCTTTTAAAACCATGGAATCCACATAAGAAAAATTTTAAAATTTAAAACCCTTTTAATTTGATTAGGGCCGGCCACTTATGCTTGGGCTCCAAGCATTGTCCGACCTACTTGGCTCATCCTATTGGTCTTGGCCGGCCCTAGCTTGGGCTCTAAGCTAGCTTGGCCGACCCCATTAGGATAAGTAGGAAGGTGGGTATAATTCTCTATATACAAGAGGTTACGATAGGGACCGAGAGGAGGAATTGGTTTTGGTCTCCTAATGAAATTAAGCTTCCCGTGTTCGCCCTGAACACCCAACTTAATTTCATCAATAATAATTCATTCCACTAATGAATTATTATTGAACTACCGCACCAATCCCAAATTACATTTTGGGCTCTTTCTTATCATGAGTGTGTTAATCTCCCTGTGTTTAAGATGTCGGATGCCCACTAATTAATTGAGTTACCAACAACTCACTTTAATTAATATCTTAGTCCAAGAGTAGTACCACTTAACCTTATTGTCGTGTCAGACTAAGTCCACCTGTAGGGTTTAATATGACAATCCCTATGAGATCCTCTTGGAGACATTATCAACCTAGATTACTAGGACACAGTTTCCTTCTATAATCAACAACACACACTATAAGTAATATTATTTCCCAACTTATCGGGCCTATTGATTTATCGAACTAAATCTTACCCTTTGATAAGTTAAAGAAATAAATACTAAATATATGCGCTTGTTATTATATTAGGATTAAGAGTACATACTTCCATAATAACTAAGGTCTTGTTCTTTTATTAAGTCAGTATAAAAAGAACTTACATTAAATGGTCATACTCAATACACCTAGAGTGTACTAGTGTAATTTATCAGTCAAGATAAACTAATACCAAATTACACTACGACTATTCCAATAGTTTGTTTCTTTCCATCTCAGTCGTGAGCTACTATTTATAATTTATAAGGAATTGATAACATGATCTTCTGTGGGTCACATTATACACCATGTTATCTACAATATAAATTAATCGAACAACTACACTTAACTTATAAATGTAGATATTTGACCAATATGATTCTTATTTCTAAGTGAATGTTTATACAAAAAGCTAGGCTTTTAGTATACATTCCAACAGACTTCCCATATTATAAGAGGAGGATGGAGGTCTACTTGTATACCGATATCGATCAGTGGTTTAGCATACGACGAGGGTACAAGCCTCCAAAGGATGATGCAATCGATATG
This sequence comes from Zingiber officinale, assembly GCF_018446385.1. Taxonomy (NCBI): domain Eukaryota; kingdom Viridiplantae; phylum Streptophyta; class Magnoliopsida; order Zingiberales; family Zingiberaceae; genus Zingiber; species Zingiber officinale. The sequence continues at coordinate 118,307,688 of NC_055995.1, forward strand.
CCACTAGACCCAGAAAATTGGAATCCGAAAATGAAGAAGAACGCTTAAACCGACTCAAAGGCATTGGACACTCTCTAATGTGGGATGACAAAAGAGGAACTCTATAGGGTCGAATCGTTTAAAAACTCGAATGAGATCTAGGACAAGCTAGTTGAGCTACATAAAGGCACAAATGATGCTAAGGTAACAAAGTGTGATTTATTATTAAACAATTTACTTAACATAAAAATGCAGGATGGAGAAATAGTAAGTCAATTGTGTTGGACGTTGCAGATGTTATAGACTTTGTAACGTTAGGAAGTGAAGGAGGTGATCAGTTCACCACCCTTCAATTAATCTCAATGAATTGTCATTAGAGCATCGGTTACAAACTGATGAATGCTTCCTATATATATATATATTCCTTGCGTCCAAGAACAACATGGTGAGAGATCAAAAGCGATGCTGAAGCAAGGTGTGACACATCCGAGAAGGTTCCGAGGTGGTGATCTAGTTGGCGACAGTAAGCTTCACAGCTACAGGCATCTTCTCCAGCATCTTCTCTGAGTCTCTTCTCCAAGGAGCACTATAAGTTGATTTTATTTCATACAAAATTGTTTATTACAAGCAACAAATTACACATGAGGATAAAGAACATTCTCAACGAACTCCACTTGATCGGCCACCAATTGAAAAATAGGGACGTTATAAGGTATGCCTTAAACTCATTTCCTTGAAATGCACTAAGAACATCTATAGTAGATGCTTATAAAGTTTTGTGGAACCTTTTAAAATTAAAATTAGATAAACTTTTATGTGAATTAGAACTGCATGAATAGACTAACTCTAATGCCCAAACCAAACCTGGGCCTGACATTGAGTCTAATTCAAAATCAGACGAAGAAGAACAACTAGTGAACCTGGTAAGAAAGATATTCACTAGAAAGAAGAAAAACTTTACCAAGAATGATCTGCAGAAGATGATCAAGTGTACAACCACAACACAAAGGCAAGCAGCACCTGCTTCGGTTGCAACAAAAAGGGTCACTTCAAGCATGAGTGCCCAAATCTGAAGGAAGACAAGTCCAAAAAGGCAAGAAGAAAGAAGACTCTCAAATTCACTTGGGAAGAATTTTCTTCAGAAGAATTAGATGCTAAAGAACCAAAGCATACAAGCCACTTCACGCTAATAGCAACCGGACCCAAGTCAGAAAATGATTCAGGCCAAGAAGATGAGTCTGAATACAAATCAAGCCACGAATCAATATCTACTTCCGAAGGTTCCAATGATGTATAACTTAATTTCACTGCAAAGTTATTTAAAGTAATTACATGTTCAACTAAAAAATTAACTAAATATGAAGAACAAGTTAAATTGCTCCTTCAGAAAAATTAAGACCTTAAGGAATAACTTAACTTATACTCCTCATTTAAACAAATTCAACATGAAAACTTAATTCAAGTTGTGAAAATTGAGGAAGAAAATTCCATATTGAAATGTGAAATTAAAAAATTTAGAGGACTTATAGAAAAATTCACTATAATATCCAAGATCTAGATATAATACTAGGATCCCAAAGAGTTGAATACACTAAGTCCGGACTTGGATACAATTCTAGCTCAACTAATAAAATATTTATTTAACTTGTTAGTCAAAACAAGAAACAAACCAAAACATAAGTTTTGAAAGCTTACCTAACCAAGCAAGTAGGACAAAATCAATACTATACACCTAAAAGTGAATTTCATTACTTAAATACAAAACACAGATTCTATGATTCAGGTGAAGGTACCAAATTAGTTGGAACCTCAAGAATATAACTTACCCACTTGGATAATTAAGGCTAGATAGGAAAAATATAATTTGACTCTTTTCCAACATAGTACCAGGGTGGAGCGAGAAGATAGTACGTTAGGAAAACTTGGTCTAAGAAGTCAAGTAGGGTAAGACATACCTTACTTGGTCTACTTAGCTAAGTGGAACTAACCGAAGCTATCTCACCACATCCTAGACTAATTAGACTAAGATTTTTCAATAGGAAGATTAAATGTATAATTTATTAAAAAGGCTTTATTTGGAAGTGGTCGTTACTCTAATACCCAAGAAGACCCTTGTGCCTCGCTAGAGCTTTGAAACTATTTTTTAAAATATATATTTAACTAACTGATGGTTAAACTTGAATCTAATACAAAGTCAAACAATCTGCAAAATTCAAAATGAGTGAAGCAAAATTGACTAAATATCTCATAAAACTATAGGATTACCTTGGTTGAAAACTTAAACTAGGTAAGATGAATAATTAAAACCTTACTCAAATAAACTTAAATTAAAACCTTAATTAAAAATTTAATTAAACTCAATTAAATTTAAATAAAAAATTTCTAAACTCAATTAAATTAAAACCTTAATTAAATTTAAATTAAATAAAAAAATAAATTAAACTTAATTAAATTCAATTAAAACCTTAATTAAACTTAAATTAAAATTTTAATAAAAAATTTGATTAAACTCTATTAAAACCTTAATTAAACATAAATTAAAATTTTAATTAAACTCAATTAAATTAAAACCCTAATTATACTTAAATTAAAATTTTAATAAAAAATTTAATTAAACTCAATTAAATTAAAACCTCAATTAAACTTAAATTAAAATTTTAATTAAACTTTAATTGAACTTAATTAAGACTTAAAATAAAAACTTAATTAATGATTAAGTAATAACATCTCCTACTTTTTGTAGGAATCTAAGTGGATATTTGATAGTGAATGCTCCAGACACGTAACTTGAGATCGCACCAAATTCACTAAACTAAAACTCAAGAGCCTAGAAATAGCTTCCTTTGAAAACAACGACAAATTTAAAGTAATTAGAATAAGTAATATTGAACTCAAATATGATTTCTTTATTTGAAAAGTATTATTTGTCAAAAATTTTAAATTTAACCTATTTAATATTAGTTAGTTGTGTGATTCTGGCTATAAGATTAAGTTTCTATCATTTGAATGTTTGATTAAGCACATAAACAACCCTAATACAAAACTTAAGGGTTTTAGGCAAAGTAATAACTATGTAATTAACCTAACTAATTAATTTCTCACTTAAGTGTCACTTTACACAAAAGTGAAAACTAGGCTGTGACACAGAAGATTATCCCACACTCACTTTAGAAATATCATCAAATTAAATGGCTTAATTATAGGATTACCAAAATTACCTAACATGGAACCAACAATTTATAATACTTGTCAATATGGAAAATAAACTAAATCAACTCACAAACCAATTAATTAAACTTAAATCAACTCAATACTTGAACTATTAGACCTAGACTTATTTGATTCCCATGGAATTCAATCAATAAAGTGAAGTTTATACTACTTAGTAGTAATTGATGATTATTTAAGATTCACTTGGGTAAAATTCTTAAAAAATAAAGATGAAACATTTGAAATCTTTAGTAATTTTTGTAAACTAGATCTTCGAGGGAGGTTTCTTGGAGCTTCTAAACCTTTTCCGCTCTCCATTCCGCAGCAAGGCTGTGTCGAATTGGCCGTTCAATTTGGTATGCAATTTACAGCACCTGAGCTCTGTTTTTCGGCTGGTGAGATTATCAGATGGGTGTGAGCTTGAGGGGAGGTTTCCAAGAGCTGTGAACATTCTCTGGTGATAGTTGGAAGCTTGGTTGTTTGTAGTTGGGTGTTTGAGGGGAGGTTTCCAATGGCACACTATTTTACAGCAGATTGGAGGAGTTTGAGTTTGGGATCTGGATTGTGGAATGCTAGGGTTTTGTTTCTTTTTGTGTGTTACTGACTTTACTATGTCTATGCTTAGATCATCATATCTGATTCCTTACCATACCATTTTCCTTTAGTTTCATTTTTCTTATGCAATTCGATTTCTGAATTTCCTCTGCACTTTTGTTTTTTTTTGTTTGAATTCTATAATCCTGTTTCTGTTTCCTCACTTGTAGTTCTGATTTGGATGAATTTCTGCAATCCAATCTTTGTTACAACCACCTATTGGTTTGCAATAATTTAGGGATTTGATTGTTACCCTTTGTTCAACATTAATTTGTTAGGTGTTTGAATTTGATTGCTGAAACATATTAGATCATAAATGGGAAGCTAGTTTGATTTATATAAGTGTGTTTAAGCTTTTGGATGTTACTAGCTATTGAGTTTGAGAATTGAAGGTGATGAAATTGAATTATTTGATTTAATGGATGCTTTAAAATCCGAACCTGATTGAAGCTAGTTTGATAAAATGAAGTGGAAAATGCTTGGATGAGAGTCACATTTCTTTGTGCCATTTTCAATTTGTTCTAATGGATGAATTTAATTTATAATGTGAATCAAATGGAGAAGTTTCATTGATCTTGTTAAGGTAAGAATTAAATTTGAATCAATTCTAGAACATACACACACTCACTAGTTAACCTTGGAAAAATATGACTTGGGACTCCTTACTACACGTGTTTTATTTAGTTTAGTTGAGTTCCTAATTTTTATTAATTTGATGTACCACGTGACATGCAAAATGACCGACACCAAATTTTGGTGTCGTTGCCGGGGAACGACTAGTAGTGTGTGTTTATTTTGGATTATGCATTGATTGATTTTATTTGCTACCATGTTGATTGATTTGATTGCTTCTCTTTTGTATTTTCATGTTTGCTTGTTCTGAAATTGTTAAGTGCTTTTACTGTTCATATTTTCATGTGTTTGAAACTTTATGCTCTTGAGTCTTCTAACATTGAGTTTTAGTGTTTTAGTGCAAGAACAGGAGATTTCTCTAGCATGGATCCATATTTTCAGAATTTTGGAGGTGGAATGGAGAATCAGTATTTTCAGCCTGAGTATCAATTTTACCTAAACATGGATCAACAAAATAGGTATGAGTCATTTTCAAATGGTTTTAATGCTAATTGGGTGGATAATTCATGTTTCAGGTATGAAAGTGCACAAGGACCATTTATTGAGCCCTATCCAACCTACCACAATTCATGAGTTTCAAGAAGTTTCAACATTTTTTATGCCCAATTCTTTTCAACAAAATGAATCTCAGATGGAAGAGTCAACATGGAAACTCAGAGAGATTATGCAACAAATGAGTGAGCATCAAGAGCAGCAATTCTCAAGGATACAGAATATACAAAATCAGTTAGATCAAATTGCATCATCCATTCATTAGTTAAAAATACAAAACGACAGTGAAGAGATGGATTGTGGAGCTCTTGTCAGGCCTGACACTGCATCTACTTCTTCATTAGATTCTTTAAGTACTTTTTATTCTTGTGATGATGTAGTTGAATATATTTTCGATTCTACTAATGATGTTGCTTTAGATGTTGGATATGATACATGTATTGATGCAGAAGATGATTTAAGTGTAGGGGATTGATTACTGGAAGCAATACCCCAAGGATCACCTGAATTTGAAGATGAAAGTGTAGGGACTTATGCTATGGAGCCAAGCACCCAAGGATCACCACATGAGGTTAAACATTCACTAGAACCATAGCTTGAGCATTCATTTGATGAGGAAGAGGTAACAATCACCACTCCTGGTAACTCTCAAGATGACAAGGTGAGTATTTTTTGTGATTTTTCAGGAAATTTTATAGAGGTACCGTTCATTGATTTCATTAGATGTGATTCATTGCTTGATAAATTTTCTACCCACACTAATATTCTCATATTTTCTTCTTATCCCACATGTGTATGGGAGGTATTTTTTTTTATTGATTGTGTAGGAGAATACAAGCTCCCGGAGTGGATACTTGAACTGAACCGCCTCCATCCTCCAGAAAAAGTTTTCAAGGGAAAAATGAAGAATAAAAAGGAATTGAGTGCAACCAAAGATACTCCATTTCCGGGGTGACTTCTACTTCTAAACCTTCTCCAATCGCCGGTGATCTGGCGGTTAGAACAGGGGACCCCCATTCTGAGGGGTCAATGCCACGTGGGAGTCAAAGGGCCAGGTGGCAGACCGGATAAAGATGGGTCGACCTCCCGGCCGGCCGATGGGTGAATAACCGATGGCAAAAGGCGCCCCGACAGAAGTCGGGGTTCCGGCGCTCAATTGAACAGTAGCGAATGGCCGAGCGGAAGGCCGAAGATAAGGTGACCTACCGCTAGCAGTCCCCACAGCACCTTACCGAGGATCTACCCAGCATATCGATGCAAACGGATCGCCGGACGTGATGTGAGTGTCGTCCGGCCGGAGCGTAAGATGAAGGTCGGACGGACGGACTCCTTGTCCTGCCGGACGGACGGGCGCCCCGACTTGAGGTGGGTAGAGAAGGACAAGAACATCTTATGACAGCTGTCAGGTCCTATGGCTAGGCCATACTCCAAGTCTGACAACGAGGTGTCCTGTTGTCCCATCGAAGGCGTGCTTGGACTGTAGCGGTAAGGCGTCAGGTAAGCTTTCTGACAGACGCATACCGCGGTATGGGCTGCGGACACGTATGCGCCTCGGTGGGCGTGCGTGAGCTCTTTCACCGCTCTATATAAAGAACCTTATACTTCGCCGGAGGTACGCGTTCAACACCTTTGGAGCCACTCTTTTTTGCTGGTTGCTTGCCTGACTTGAGCGTCGGAGGGTCACCGCCGGGAACCCCTTCCCGGCCTGACTTTTGTGCAGGTTCGCCGGAGGTTCGTGTAACCAGTCGAAGATCCACGTCAGCAGCCGGGGAGAGCCACGTGCCCAGCGTCCGTTGATTCAGCCTTCGGACAGGATCAATTTGGAGCCGTCTGTGGGAACGCTCCTGCATCCGAACGGAAACAATGGACGAGGCTGGACAACAACACACGGTGACGCTTTCCTCGGAGGAACTCGACGCTCTGATCGAGTTGAGGGCCGCCAAGCTTGTGGAGCAAAAACAGAAAGCAGCAGCCGAGCGGCCGGAGCAGCAAGCAACGTCCGCGTCTGGTGGCCGAGCAGAAGCATCGCAGGCCACCGTTGCATTTCATCGGGCCCTATTCCGCACCCCCGAAGCTGCAGCAACCAATATAGATCAGGGATCTTCTTCGGATGAAATGCCTAGAAAAGATAGAAAAGGAAAAGCCCCTCGAGCGAACTCATCGCCCGAGCGGATTAATCGCCAATTTTCAGAGACTATTCTACGAGACCCTCTGCCCAAGCACTATGTGCCTCCGACGATCGGCGAATACAATGGAACCACCGATCCGGATGATCATTTGGGCAAGTTTGATAACACGACAACCATGTATCAATACACAGATGGGGTCAAGTGTCGGGTTTTCCTCACCACCCTCTCTGGGTCGGCTCAACGGTGGTTTCGGAGATTGCCGGACGGATCTATCTCAAGCTTCAAAGACTTCCGAACGGCCTTCCTCCACCACTTCACTAGCAGTCGGCGCTACCAGAAGACTAGCGTGAGCCTATTCGCCATTAAGCAAGAGGCTCGCGAGCCACTCAGAACTTATATCCAGCGGTTCAATCAAGTGGCCATGGACATTCCAACGGCCACCTCAGAGACAATGATGAACGCATTTACACAAGGCCTAGTGGACGGAGACTTCTTCCGCTCACTCGTTCGGAAGCCGCCTCGAGACTACGACCAAATGCTACACCGGGCCAACGAATATATCAACGTGGAGGAAGCCCAAGCGACTCGAAGAAAGGAAACTCCAACTGATCGGGCTCCCCCTGCCGAGCGGAAGCCTCACACCGCTCATCAACCGCCGAGAGGACCGAGGGCCGAAGCAATCTGCTCCCCCCATGGGAGGTCCCACGTGCAAGAATTAGCGGCCGAGCGGCCCAAGCCAAAGAAGAAATGGACTCCCATGTTCTGCTCATTCCACCGCACGGACACCCACAATACCAAGGACTGTCGGAGTCTGCCCCTGATTGCCCATCCCGTTCCTCGAAGTGGTGGTCGTCGATCACCATCGTCTGACAGGCGACAGAGGCCTCGGGTATCCGAGCGGACAATACCCGACAGGCGGCAAAGGCAAACTCCCGAGCGGCATCATACATTGAGACGAGAAGACAATCCCCAGCAATCTAGGGAGCGGCCCAGACCGTTCGCTCGGGAGGAAGAGAATAGAAACAACACTTCCCGGGGCGAGATCAACATCATAGCTGGTGGGCCGACCGGAGGTGACTCTAACCGAGCAAGAAAGGCTAGCGTCCGGCAGCTCCAAATCCATGCAGTCGGCTGCAGCCAAGAGCGGGCGAGCGGACCTGAAATCAGTTTCGGGCCCGGGGACTTGGAAGGAGTTGAAGTACCCCACGACGACGCACTCCTCATCAAAGCGGTAATAGCCAACTACACTATTCACCGCGTATTTGTTGACACGGGAAGTTCAGTCAACATCATATTTAAAAAGGCGTTCGACTAACTGCAAATTGATCGGGCCGAGCTGCTACCTATGACAACCCCCCTATATGGGTTTACGGGTAACGAAGTTCAGCCGGTCGGACAGATCCGGCTGGCTATCTCGCTGGGAGAAGAGCCGCTCAGGAGGACGCGGACAGCAAACTTCGTGGTGGTCGACTCTCCCTCGTCATATAACGTCATTTTGGGACGACCGACGCTCAGCGAGTTCCAAGCGGCCGTCTCTACCTTCCATCAGAAGATCAAGTTCCCCGTGGAGGATAAAGTGGGAGAAGCACGGGGAGACCAACTTGCAGCTCAGCGCTGCTACGTCGAGATGGTCCGAGCTGAAGCCAATTCCACTCGGAAATCGCCACGGATAGAGGTGAACGCTATAACTGAAAAGCCTCCCTCTTTAGTTTATGAAGAAAAAGAGGAAGTGCAGATACACCCGACCCGATCGGAGGCCACGACATTCATCGCGTCCGATCTGGAGGCGAATCAGAAAGAGGAGGTGGTCCAATGCCTCCCAAGAAACCATGATGTCTTCGTCTGGTCGACACATGAGCTGCTCGGAATTTCACCAAGTATAGCACAACATGAGCTCCATGTCCGACCGGACGCTCGGCCAGTAAAGCAAAGAAAAAGGGACTTCAGCGCCGAGCAAAATGCCATTATCCGAGCGGAGGTGGAGAAACTCTTGGAGGTCGGCCATATACGCGAGGTCCAGTTCCCGAGCTGGTTGGCGAATGTGGTGCTAGTTTCCAAACCCGGCAACAAGTGGAGAGTGTGCATCGATTTCCGGGACCTTAACAAGGCGTGCCCAAAGGACTTTTACCCCTTGCCCCGAATCGATCAACTGGTGGATTCTACGGCAGGCTGCGAGTTGATATGCATGCTCGACGCCTATCAGGGATATCATCAAGTGCCGCTCGCCCAGCAAGATCAAGAAAAAGTTAGCTTCGTGACGGCCGACGACACCTACTGTTATAATGTGATGCCGTTCGGATTGAAGAACGCGGGAACCACCTATCAACGCTTGATGAACAAAGTGTTCAAGGATCAGATCGGGCGGAATCTAGAAGTTTATGTGGACGACATTCTTATCAAGTCCGTCCGAGCAGCAGACCTCTTCAAAGACATGGAGGAAACCTTCAAAACGTTACGGAAATATGGAGTCAAGCTAAATCCTCAGAAATACCTGTTCGGAGCAAAAGGAGGGCGTTTCTTAGGATACATAGTGACCGAGCGGGGTATCGAAGTAAATCCCAGCAAGGTGAAAGCTCTACAAGACATGCCGCCTCCACGAAATACGAGGGAAGTGCAACGTTTGACCGGACGGATAACTGCTTTGTCTAGATTCATATCCAAAACCGCCGACCGGAGCCTTCCTTTTTTCAAAATCTTGCGCAAGGCCACTAAGTTTCACTGGGACGAAGAATGCGATCGGGCGTTCGAAGATTTGAAGGCATATCTGAACTCTCTCCCGGTATTAGCCAAGCCGGCTGCGGGCGAGTCACTTTGTATCTACTTATCTTCAACCGAGCAAGCAATCGGCTCGGCACTAGTGATGGCGAGCGGGGAAGAGCCTGTGTATTTTCTTAGTCATATTTTAAAAAACGCTGAATCTCGCTACACTGGACTCGAGAAGTTGGCTTTCGCTCTGGTCCTCGCCGCTCAGCGCCTTCATCCCTACTTCCTGGCGCATACCATCATTGTCAAAACCAATAGCCCGCTCGGGCGAGTATTACTGAATCCAGAAGCGTCCGGGCGACTCATCAAATGGACGACGGAGTTGAGTGAATTTGACATCCAATACCAGCCCCGCTCGGCAATCAAAGCGCAGTCCTTGGCAGATTTCGTGACTGAGGTGCAGAATTCAGAGCTCAAAGCTATGTGGAAATTATTTGTGGATGGGTCATCCACTCGGCTCGGAAGCGGGATTGGAATACTGTTGCTCTCCCCTCAAGGAGAAAAGATGCACTTATCCGTCCGGCTGGATTATAAAGCTACAAACAATGAAGCAGAGTATGAGACCCTCATAGCCGGCTTGCAGGCAGCACGGCATGTGGGAGCTGGTCGGGTAACGCTTCATTCGGATTCGCAGTTGGCCGCTCAGCAGCTCTCTGGCACCTTTGAAATCAACAACGTTCGGCTCAAACTCTACGCTGCAGCCTTTGAGAAGCTCAAAGCCAATTTTAGAGAAGTCATTGTTCGGAAGATACCCAGAACGGAAAATCAAGCGGCTGATGAGTTAGCCAAACTCGCGAGCTCAATAACGCCGGTCGCCATTCTGCAGCCGATTGAACAAGTATTGTTGGTGGCGCACATCGACCGTATGGAGGGTCTCACATTTCCGAGCAACTGGAGGACACCCATCATGGAGTTTCTCCGCTCGGGTTCTACGCCGTCCGATCGGGATGAGGCCCAGCTACTAAGGAGGAGAGCCGGTCGGTTCACGCTCATTGGAGATCAGCTATACAAGAAGGCTTTCTCCCGTCCACTTCTGAAATGCGTGAGTTCAGAAGATGCGGCATACATCCTTCAAGAAGTGCACCAAGGATCGTGCGGGGGTCATCCGGGCGGGCGATCACTAGCTAAAAAGATACTGCTAGCCGGATACTTCTGGCCAACTTTACAAGCAGACGCCGCTCGGACCGTCGCGACGTGCCTTTCTTGTCAAAGGTATCATAATTTCTCTCACCGACCGGCGGAAGAAATGAAGGTCGCTACTGTCTCCTGCCCGTTCGACCAATGGGGAATGGATATTGTGGGCCCGTTTCCTATGGCCACCGGACAGCGGAAATTTTTATTGGTGGCAGTTGATTATTTTTCCAAGTGGGTGGAGGCCGAGCCGCTAGCCAAGATCACCGAGCAGATGGTCAAGAAATTTATTTGGCAGAACATCATCTGTCGGTTCGGCATCCCCCGTCGACTTATCTTCGATAATGGGCGGCAATTTACAGGAAAGTTGCTCGAAGATTGGTGCAGAAGCTATGACATCGAGCAACACTTCACGTCCGTGGCATATCCCCAAAGCAATGGTCAAGCCAAAGTAGCCAATCGGGAAATTCTTCATATTTTACGCACTCGGCTCGATCATATGGGAGGAAGCTGGGTGGATGAGGTGTCAGGCGTCTTATGGCCCATCCGAACGACCCCGAAGGAAGGAACTGGCGTCACACCTTTCCATTTGGTGTATGGCGGCGAAGCGGTTATTCCTGTCGAAGTTGGAGTTGAGTCCGCTCGGATCCAAAATTATGATGAGGACAACGCCGAGCGGAGGAACATGGAGCTGGATTTGGTCGAGGAAGAAAGAGCCAAGGCATCCGTCCGGCTGATGGTGTATCGTCAAAGAATGAAGCAGAATTACAACCGTCACGTAATCCCCAGAGCATTCCAGGTTGGCGATCTTGTCTGGAAGAAAGTAAAGCCGGTCGGCGACGTCGGCAAGCTAGAAGCTCCTTGGGCAGGCCCCTTCAAAATCATTGAAAAGCTCTGCTCGGGCGCTTACTATTTGGAGGATGAAGACGGGCGGCAGCTGGACCGACCTTGGAGCGCGAATCACCTCCAGCCTTACCGGGCGGGGTGAAAGGTACGCCAATTTAAATCATCCTGTATACTTTTTTCAGCTGTATACTTGAAATGCAGAAATGAAAAATCGCGAGACTAAAGCAAGTATAAGGCATCGTCAGCAAAAACGAAGGCCCCGCGCCGTTCGGCCAGAGGTAAATTATCCGAGCCAAGCGCTCAAAAACGAAGGCCCTGGACCGCTCGGACCGGAGGTATATTATACAAGCCAAAGGCTCGATGCCGAAACCCCTGCACCGTTCGACCAGGTAGACATCGTCCAATTTAGGCTTAGAAGACCGTCGAGCTCCGACGTTAAATATCGAGAGACGAGCCGGCGTCTATAAACCCTCGGAGCGGAAGACCGTCGAGCTCCGACGTTAAATATCGAGAGACGAGCCGACGTCTATAAACCCGGAAGACCGTCGAGCTCCAACGTTAAATATCGAGAGACGAGCCGACATCTATAAACCCTCCGAGCGGAAGACCGTCGAGCTCCGACGTTAAATATCGAGAGACGAGCAGGCGTCTATAAACCCTCCGAGCGGAAGACCGTCGAGCTCCGACGTTAAATATCGAGAGACGAGCCGGCGTCTATAAACCCTCCGAGCGGAAGACCGTCGAGCTCCGACGTTAAATATCGAGAGACGAGCCGGCGTCTATAAACCCTCCGAGCGGAAGACCGTCGAGCTCCGACGTTAAATATCGAGAGACGAGCCGGCGTCTATAAACCCTCCGAGCGGAAGACCGTCGAGCTCCGACGTTAAATATCGAGAGACGAGCCGGCGTCTATAAACGCTCCGAGTGGAAGACCGTCGAGCTCCGACGTTAAATATCGAGAGACGAGCCGGCGTCTATAAACCCTCCGAGCGGATAGCCATCTACGTGATACATTCCGGCGGTAAGAGCCGATCGATGACAGAGCCTGTTCTTTAAGGCCAACATACGGCCGAGCGGCTCGCTTAGCAAAAATAGATGAAAAACTAAAGATGGGAGCACGTGAACGAATGATGTTCGCGCGCCGAGCGGCTATGCAGTCGCATGGCGAAAGGCGTTTTTTGAAAACAATCGGCTTGAGCTCATGTTAGAGTATGAAGCCGAGCGGAGGAGTTCTAAAGAACACTTTAAACATGACAAAAGAAAAATTTCTTGCCAAAACAAAAGTTGCAAGAACAGAAAGATGATGATCTATTTACGCCAAACGCTGGGCAAACAAAAGAAGTTACAGCAAAATAAGTTGTGCCGAACAGCAAGAGTACAAAAACATGATCACTCCTCACGCGTCAAAATCAAAAAGAGCATCAGGAATGGCGCCCATCACGGTAGCCAAATCCTCTGGGGGGATGGTCAGCTCGGCAGGAAGGTGGCCTTTAGTCTTCAAGTAATCCACCGCCGCCTTGATCGCCTCTTCGAAAGTGAGGGAAATCTTGTCGGTGAATTTCTCTCCGAAGTCTTCCGAGCGGACAAATGCTTTCCTCACTTCGTCAGAGCGAGCCGACTCCCCATCCTGATACCCTTTGAGCGCGGCTCGGGAAGCATCGTTGGCAGTCTGGAGATCCTTTAAACCCCCTTCAAATTTAAGCCGATCGGCCGAACGGCTCTCCTTCTCGGTGGCCAGAAGGGCATTCAGATGCTTGATGCGTTGCTCTAGCCCTCTGATCTCCACCTTCATTAGGTCCATGTCGTCGATGGCCTTGCGCTTCCGAGTGGTCGCCGTCTTGACCTCTTTATCCCGTTGTTTGACCACAGCTTAAGCCGAGCGACCTCGCTCGCCAGATCGGAAGCTCGTTTCCGTTCGGCTTCCAAAAGCTTTTTGCTTTTCTCCAGAGCAGCCGTGGATTGCCCTTGGTTTGCCTCCAAAAGTTTGAGTTTTTTCATTTCTTCCTCCTGCTCAGCCAGTCGATTGCTGACCGCAATCTGCTCTACCCAACTCTGCGAACGAAGGCAGTTAAGTTAAAAGCTAAAACAAAAAGTATCGATAAAGCATAAAGGCATACCCCAATCGCCTGCTGCAGGTTACTGTCCCCTAGCTGACTGGGGGACATGAGCGCGACGAGTACGCGCGCGTCCTCCCAGACTTTGGCGAGCGGACCGGTGAGGGTGATCTGCTGTTCGGGAACCGATGGCCGATCGGCGGCCAGTAGGTATTCCTCCGAGGGAAATCTTAGGACGGTTTTAATCACCCTCGGGCCGCTCGAGTCATCTTGAGATGCAGCAGCATGGCCAGAGGACTCGCCGATTGGGACCGGACGGTCGCCCAGTCGCTTAAGACGATGTAAAGTCCGAGAGGTGGAAGGTTGCGCCTCAGGGATGGTCGGTGGCAAGTCAAGCTGAGTCGGAGTGTGCTCCGAGGAGACCGCCTCAAAAACCGCATGAGCATCATCACTCCGCTCAGAAAGCTGCTCTCCTGCTGGAGTCTGTTGAGCGGCTTGCTCTAGCCGACGACGCTTTCGAGTCACCAATGGTGCCTCGTCAGCCGATCGGCCTTCCTCCTCGGCCTGGGCAGATGTTGTGACATCGACCGCGGCCTCGTCGGTGAAGACGCGGGCGGCCGATGCCTCGGGAGCAACTTGAGCTCCCTCGCTCCCTTCAGTTGCAGGGCCGGTCAGAACCAAACCCCGTTCGGCTACCTCTTTGTCCTTCATTGCCTCAATATTGGCGGCTTTTAGCTTGATCTTTTCGGTTGCCTTAGCATGCCACATAACTTTAGCTGCAGAAACAAAGAATAAATCAGTTAGCACAAAAGAAAAAGGGGGATAAGAATCGCTTACTCATGCTGCAAGGCAGATCAGCTTGGATGGGAGATAAGCCGAATATATACATTACTCCAGGAAGGAGCAACTTGTCGATATCATAACGTTGGCCGACCAGCTAGTTGGCCGCATGAAGATACGCCGGATGGCTCTTGAATTTGCCAAGACCCGGTTGATTCGGCACCGCCGTCTGCCACTTCGTTCGGAAGGCCGGCCGCTCGGGGAGACGCATAAAAAAGAAATACTCCTTCCAATGCTTATTGGAGCTCGGCATGTTGGTAAATAGGACGAAACCCGACCTAGATTGAAATATGAAGGTCCCCCACTCGGATTGTTTTGGGTAGAAGAAATAGTGGAAGATTTGGGGATCCAAAGGGACATCGTTCAACTTGAAAAGGACTATCACCCCGCTCAGCAACCTAATTGAGTTCGGGACTAGTTGGCCGAGCGGGAGGCGAAAGTGGTTGCATATTTTGATGATGAACGGATGTGGAGGAAAGCGCAGCCCGGCCAAAAATAGATCACGGAAGAAGCAAATGGTGTCGGGCGGCGGATCATTAGGCCGATCGGAAGGAGTAGCCACAACTATCTCATGGTCAGCCGGAATTTCATACATCCGAATGAGACGCAATGCGTCTTCTTCATCGAATCGGCTCTCCATAGTCGTATACCAGAGACTAGGAGCGCCGACTGTAGGCGTAGAAGTACTCGCCATGGTCGAAACAGAAGAAATATTGACAGAAAAACTAAAAGAAAATGCCGACAGAATGAAAAAGAAAGCAATACAGGAGGCGGGAAGCTGAAAAGGAAGGCTTACGGGTACGAGAAAGATCGAGGAAAGGAAGAAGATGGCGAGCGCACCAAACAGACGGGGAATAAGGATCGCCGGAGCAGAAAGAGCAGCGTGGAGAAGAAGGTCGATGAAACAAGAAGGCGGCGGAGAGAAGTGGCCGCGAGACTTACAACGTTAGCGTCGAACGGCCGTGTCCGTCCGATTCAGGTCGCGAAGAATGAGGTTATCATCCAGCCGTTCATTTCAAACGGCGGCTGTCCCATCGGAGGTAACGCCACCACCATACGCTGACAAGAGCAGAATCGCCACGTGTCAGCAGGACATAGGTCGCATTTAATGAGCGCACCTTACCGTGCGCAGCGCACGTGATTGTCAGTAAGGGAAAGGATTTGATAGGGATTTCAAGGGAATACAAGGCACGAGCAAGACACCGCCGACCGGATGAGCACCTCTATGCCTGGCCAAGCGGACTAGTGTAGCGGCCGTTATCCAGTCAGATCGGTAGTCCAGTCAGTCAGACTTCGCCTCCTTCGACTAGACTTGAGGGGGAGGCAAGTGATCCGGCGGTTAGAACAGGGGACCCCCATTCTGAGGGGTCAATGCCACGTGGGAGTCAAAGGGCCAGGTGGCCGACCGGATAAAGATGGGCTGACCTCCCGGCCGGCCGACCGGTGAATAACCGATGGCAAAAGGCGCCCCGACAGAAGTCGGGGTTCCGGCGCTCAATTGAACAGTAGCGAAGGGCCGAGCGGAAGGCCGAAGACAAGGTGACCTATCGCTAGCAGTACCCACAGCACCTTACCGAGGATCTACCCAACATATCGATGCAAACAGATCGCCGGACGTGATGTGAGTGCCGTCCGGCCGGAGCGTAAGATGAAGGCCAGACGGACGGACTCCTTGTCTAGCCGGACGGACGGGCGCCCCTGCCTGAGGTGGGTAGAGAAGGACAAGAACATCTTATGACAGCTGTCAGGTCCTATGGCTAGGCCATACTCCAAGTCTGACAACGAGGTGTCCTGTTGTCCCATCGAAGGCGTGCTTGGACTGTAGCGGTAAGGCGTCAGGTAAGTTTTCTGACAGACGCATACCGCAGTATGGGCTGCGGACACGTATGCACCTCGGTGGACGTGCGTGAGCTCTTTCACCGCTCTATATAAAGAACCTTATACTTCGCCGGAGGTACGCGTCCAACACCTTTGGAGCCACTCTTTTTTGCTGCTTGCTTGCCTGACTTGAGCGTCGGAGGGTCGCCGTCGGGAACCCCTTCTCGGCCCGACTTCTGTGCAGGTTCGCCGGAGGTTCGTGCAACCAGTCGAAGATCCACGTCAGCAGCCGAGGAGAGCCACGTGTCCAGTGTCCGTTGATTCAGCCTTCGGACAGGATCAGCCGGGAAAAAGGGGAGTTTGTTCCAACTTAATTTTCTTTTACATTTTAATTCATGTTTAATGTTTAGTCTTTTCTTTAATAAATTCTTTTAGTGTAAAGGTTGATTTTCTTATGGCATTTAGCTATTTTTACAATTGGTAGTTTTCTTATTGCATTTGATTTCGATTTTGAATAAGAAATGGCACCCCTAGCAATTTTTCTATAATATGTTAGAAGTAGGGAATGTGAGCTAGATTTGAGAATCTATTTTGGAGCTTAATGTCAATAATGGATTTTTAATTTTCTCAAGGTTTCTACTTAATGATGGACAATTGATTAATAAATTGAATTGATACTTTTTCATGCCTAGTGAGGATGAGCCTTAATTGAGTGATGCTCTTGTGTTATTGCACTCTAGAACTTGCTTTGACTCTTTCAAAACCACAATCTAATGGATTAAATCATGTTATGAAGATAATCTATTTGTTACTCTTACTTCCACACAACGTCTTTCTAATCTTCTTGTTAATCATCATATCATTTCAATTTCTCTTATTTCTTAATCTTTTGGATGTGGATACTTTGTTTGTTATATGATGAATTATTTGGCCAAGTTGGACAAAGGATTAAGTGTGGGGAAGGAGTGAAATGTTTTTGAATGTTTGGATGAAGTTTTTTAAAGACTAGAATTCATATTAAAATTGATGGAGAGTTGAAATGATTCTTGAGCCAATTTTTGAGCTTTGTTCTCAATAGTGTTGTTTTCAATGGATGGTTCTTAAGATTTTAGTGCTAAACTTAATCATTTCTTGGGCTTAATCATGTATGACGCAAACTTAAACAGCTTTGACTGAGAGATGTTGTCTGTTATCATTTCAGCAATTTGGTTTGTAGAATTTTGCTTGTTCGGGATAGTTACAAGGGCCTGAAATCTGAAGTGGAAGAGGTTTATTGAGAAAGGCAGCAATTGTAGATGCAGAAGCAAGAATCTGCAGGAAATTGAAGGCTGCAGTAACATGGAAATGAAGAGTTTAGTATCAATGTTGTGCCTGAAATCTGGAGTAGCTTTTAAATAAATGTGAAACTCAAGTTAGAGTTCTGTTTAGTGTTGTAACAAGTGGTATTCTTGCTTCCATGACCTCTACAAATTTTATAACAGAATTTTAGAGCTAGGAATTACTGAAACAATGGAACAAATTCAAAATCGGAATTGAAACAGTGAGCAAATGTAGCTACTGAAATCTGATAAAAATAAACCAGAATTCGGAATTCAATTGGTGGGTGTCATTCCACTAACGAAGCACTTCAAGATGGCATCATAAATTCTGATAAGTTGAAGAAAAGGTGGCAATAATTGATACTCAAAACTATGAGGTGAAAAGTTGGAAGACAGAATTCAGTTTTGAAGTTTGTATCAAGTTTTTATCAAACTCTTTGGAGCAGTACTTAAATAAATTAGAAGCTTAAGTAAAGATCTGACACCTTCATAAATAAATGGTGTTTCAATACTATATTGTCTCCTACAATCGGATGAAATTGATTTGTGATTTCTGGAACTCTCAAGTTGTTAAAATGTAGCTGTTGAAATTGTTTGGAGGAAGCTGCTGTTTGGAAATTAAAGTCGATGAATTCTGAACCACACAAATTAAGATCATTTCCCATGTTATATGAAATCAAGTCATTTCTATCTAGTAATTTTAAAATGAAAAATCTTGGTGAAGCAACTTTTATTTTAGGCATACAAATTTGTCGTGATCGTTCAAGAGGGATTTTAGGATTTTCATAATAGACCTATATTAAAAAGATGTTTATTAGATATGGTATGCTGAATTATACACCTGGTGATACACCTATGTCAAGAGGTGACAAGTTTAGCTTGCAACAGTATGCACGACTTGAATTTGAAATAAAGGAGATGGAACAATTCCCATATGCATCAACAATGGGAAATCTCATGTATACACAAGTTTGTATTCGACCAGAGATTGCATTTATAGTGGTGATGTTAGGCAGATATGTTAGTAACCTAGGACTGTCATATTAGAAAGCGATTAAGAGAGTGATGCGGTATTTATAAAGAACTAAAGGACATATGTTCACATATCGAAGGTTAGATCACTTGGAGGTGGATATTCAAACTTTGATTTTGATGGATGCTTAGATAGCATGAGGTCCACTTCAAACTATATTTTCATACTTGTTGGAGGGACCATATCTTAGAAGAGTATCAAGTAGATGCTAGTAGAGATGTTAGGCAGATATGTTAGTAACCTAAGACCAGCGTACTAGAAAACGGTTAAGAGAGGGATGCGGTATTTATAAAAAACTAATTAAAGGACATATGCTCACATATCGAAGGTTAGATCACTTGGAAGTGATTGGATATTCAAACTTCGATTTTGTTGGATGCTTAAATAGCATGAGGTCCACTTCAAACTATATTTTCATACTTGCTGAGGGATTATATATATCTTGGAAGAGTATCAAGTAGATGCTAGTGGCCACTTTTACTATGGAAATAGAGTTGGTAGCATGTTACAAAGTATCTAATAACGGGATTTGACTACGGAACTTCATCATGATCATTGATGGCATTGATAAGCCAATGAGGATCTAATGTGATAATAAAGTTGTAGAACTTTATATCAAAAATAACCGCAGTTCATCGAAGTCTAAGCACATCGACATCAAATTTCTAGCGGTTAAAGAATGAGTTCATAGTCATTAGATCATGGTAGAGCACATCAGCACAGATTCCATGTTGGACGATTCACTCACCAAAGACTTGGTACTTAAAGTGTTTCATGCTCATGTTATGGATATGAGAATCCTTCTTATGGAAGAAGGATCCATCTAATGAGAGTCTGTATTTATTTTATTACTCTATATTTGATAATAAAGATAAACATTTTGTTTTGATATAATACATACTTAAAGTTTAAAATATTCATAAGATTTTATTTGTTTGTTGGACACTCTGAAATATAATATCATGATTTACTATTATTGTTTAGCATTTGATGTTTGTAAATGTAATATAGATTCCTTTTAAAATCATAAAATTTGGATCATAATTTTCTCTTACAATTTAGCATAAGATATTTGTAAATATGAGCCGACCACTTTTGAGATTACCTTAGTATCAGTTGAAAATTGATATGTATTGATCATATTTCATATAATTTCCATCCACACATCCACATCTTGATATATGTCATTAATGAAATTAGAATTATGATCTTGTTATGATCATATACAGTAGCTATGACCTCTTTAGTCCTATAGCAATGAAGTTAATGAACTAGATTATTTATAGGAGTATTCTGTATCCATAAAGTATAATATCAACTAAAGTTATATTCGTGTGTTGTCTATAATCATATATAGCCCAAGTAAGAGATTGTTGGATCTAATATCCCTTAAAGTGAGTTCACATGTGATTTAAGACTTGCGATAACCCTTTAAGTGATCTAATTCAAGGTTATTAGATATCTGGTTATTGGATGTGGATCTCATATGTGTAGAACCGTACCCATTATCCGCATCTATTATCATCTATGTGTTAATAATGGATGTGCATATATAATGGGTTGGTTACCAGAGGATTAGGGTAATCTTGACAGATTCCTTGTTCCCCATTAACAAGAGAGTTTTCGACATCAACTCTAACTCCTCCGGAAGACCTTTCTTCTTTCCACTGCACCTTCTTTCCACTGCATCTTCTTCCATAGGGATCAACCCGATGACACTATAGAACAATGATGACTTTGCAATTAGGTTCCTTATCTTTTAGTTTATGTATTACTATGTTATGCCATATTTGATTGATGAAACTAGATCTTCTTGTTCTTGTATTATCTATATGTGAGCTTTGTTGATTATATATATTATTTGTTTATTGCTTTTAGAGTATTTGATCTTTTTCCCTTTTATATTTAGGATTTATGTTTCTTAACTTAACTATATAAGGCTTTATATCATGTATTTCTAATATTCATTTTTTTGGATTCAATAATATGGCTAGCTTTTTTCTCTTCTTAATTTTTACATGGTATCAAAGCAATTCTCTTTCTTTGGCCTAATTTTTCTATCACTCCCTGTTATTGCTTCCTGTTGTCACTGTTGCCTCCTATTGCTACTGTCGATTTTGGCGCTGACATCCTTTTCTGTCAATTTTAGTCCTGACGTCCTTTTCTACTGATTTTGACTCCAATATAATACTTTTTTCGGCTGATTTTAGTACTGACGCCTTATACTGCTAATTTTGATACCGACACTCTTTTCTATTAATTTCAGTGTTGATGTCTTGTGCTGTCGATTTTAGTACCGACATCTTTTCTGTTAATTTCAGTATTTATACCTTATGCTGCTGATTTCTAAGCCGACATCCTTTTCTGCCTTGGATTCTTCATGTGACCACGGGTCATCCCGACACCAGTTTTTACGGATCATACAGATGTGTATTCGTATAGTTTGGTTATTCTGAGCATTATTCATTCTGTCATCATGCCTGATTATACATGCTTCATGGAAATCTGATACATATATGTTGGAGCAATTTCAACAGTTCCTTGCTTATCAACCTTCTGTCATGTCAGTTTCCTCTTATATAGGTTTGCCGTTGTCTGGTATTTCAGGTATATCTTCATTCTTATGAATTTTGGACTATAGTATCTCCCATCATGTCTTCTAATTTATCATTTTTTTCTCCCAGTTCATATATATCCATTGTGATTGTTGATGATACTCTTATGTCATTAGTAGATGTTAGTTCAATTGTTACATCTTGTTTATATTTTACTGATGTTTATTATATTTTGAGTTTTATTTTAAATCTTATTTCTGTTAGTCAATTATGTGATTCTGGGTACCTCATCTCTTTTTCTTTATCTAATTGTTATATTTAGGGCCTGCAATCTCAGAGGCTAATTGGAGGACTCTATGTTTTAGATCAACTCAAAATATCAGAAGTTATAACTTTAAGTGTGGATTTATCATCTTTTCATCTGAGTCGTTCATTTTCTGATTTTTATTTGTGGCAATCTTATTTAGGTCATATTTCAACATTTGGTTTGTAGTTTTTAGCTTCTACAGGAGTATTAGGACATTTAAAAGTTCTGATATTTCTGATTCTAGTAGTTGTAAGCTGGCCCGATTTTCTACCTTATCATTTTCTAAAAAATTTTCTTTTTCATTTGCTCTATTTAATCTTATTATTTCTAATGTGTGGCAACCCTCTCCTATTCCTACAATAAATTATGTTTCATTTATTGATGATTACACTTGTTACTCTTATGTCTATCTTTTGAAATATAGATCTGTTATCTTACCATTTTCAACAACTTTAGAGCTCTCGTGAAAACTCAACATTCTAGTATCATAAAGTTTATTGTGATTTGGGGGGTGAATACACTTTGAATCATTTTTCACATTTACTTATTTCTAATACTACTATTCATCAAACGTCGTATACAGATACTCTTGAATAGAATGATGTGGCTGAACGGAAACATATGTGTCTTGTTGAAACAACCGGTTCATTTGATTGTCTGCCAATATTCCTAGTACTTTTGGGGGGAGGGGGGAGCAATCCTTACCGTTGCTCACGTAATTAATAGAATTCCAACCTCACATGATTCAAGTTTGTCATTTTTTGAAAAATTGTATGAGCATGCTCCTATCTATTTTTGTTTGTATCTTTTTTGTTGTACTTGCTTCATCCTTCGTCTATATGCCGAGTGTAATAAGTTAGCCTCTCGGTATGTTTTTTGTGTCTTTTTGGGATATGATGTTAGTCAAAAAGGATATCGTTGCTTTGATCCCGTCAGTCAAAAATTGTATTTCTCTTGTCATATTTTGTTTCTTGAGAATATTCTATTCTTTTCTATTCCGACTAGTTCATATAATATGACAAAGTTAGATCTGTTTTATATTGATCCTTTCAATACCGATATTGAGGAAGTTTCATCCATAACTCCTACTGGTAGTTCAACTAAATCTGATACTTTGGTTCCTGAGATATCTGCTCCATATGTTCATCCTTCTGCCACAACCTAATCATCTCCTGAGGTTGCAGATGATCCTTCTATCCATCGTCGTCAATCCACTAGTGTTCGTAAGTCTACTAAACTACCTAATTTTGTATACTCTTGTTATTCTCATTCTTTTGCTTCATTTGCTGCATATGTTCATTGTCTTTCTGAGCCTATATCCTATAGAGAAGTTGTTCATAACTCACTTTGGCAGAGTACTATGGATGAGGAACTAACTACTTTGCATCAGACTCATACATAAGATTTGGTACCTTTTGTTGGGGCAATTTCCCTAGGTCAAGGTTGACTAGTTTGACTAAGCTTGAGTTGAGTCAAGCTTGAGTCGGGATTTGAGTTTTGATGTTTGACAATATATGGAGATTGCTAGGGCAATCGTCAGGTTGTGGAGATGGTCAAAGGGTTGACCAGGTTGATGAGAATACAAGTCAAGTAGGTCAGGGATGACAGGAGACTTGACTGGGTAAGTTCTAATTGGAGGTTAGGCGTCTGTAAGTCCTAATTGGAGGTTAGGCGTCTGGAAGTACTAACTGAAGGTTAGGCAGTGGTAAAGTCCTAACTAGAGTTTAGGCAGTGGTGGAAGTCCTAACTGGAGGTTAGGCAAAGGAGAAAGTCCTGGTGAGGAGTCAGGCATTTGGAAAGTCCAAGTGTGATCTTGGTAAGGAAGAAAGTCCTGGTGAGGAGCCAAGCAATTGGGAAGTCCAAGTGTGGTCTTGACACAGGTTGTAAGTCCAAGCATGTGGTCTTGGCAAGGTAAGTCCAAGTGTGATCTTGGCAAAGGAGAAAGTCCTGGTGAGGAGTCAGACAATTGGAAGTCCAAGTGTGATTTTGGCAAAGGTTGTAAGTCCAAGCATGTGGTCTTGGCAAAATAAGTCCTAGTGTGACTTGACAAGGAGAATTCGATAACTAGGATGAGGCCGAAGGAAGCTCTTGAAGGTAAGACGTGAAGGATGGGAGATATCCGAGGGACGCAAGGCTGATGGAGGAGGCTAGAAGGCTAGTTCGAGGTTGGTTGAGTGTGGTGATATAATCCGACAACTAGGATGAGGCCGAAGGAAGCTTCTGAAGGCAAGGCGTGAAGGATGGGAGATATCCGAGAGACGCAAGGCTGATGGAGGAGGCTAGAAAGCTAGTTCGAGGTTGGTCAGGTGTGGCTAATTGCTAGGCATGGAGACCCAACAGGTCACGGTTGACCAGGAGTTGGGTTTGGGAATTTGGACTTGAGTTTGAGTCAAGTCTAGGCTGGTCAATCGATCGAGCAATCAATTGAACCAGAGTCCAATCGATCAGTGGATCGATTGGAGTGTGCTGCGATTGTGGGAAGACCCAATCGATCGGTCGATCGATTGGGATGTGAAATCGCGAGCACAAAAGCTTTCCCAATCGATCGGGCGATCGATTGGGAGCTGCCAATCTATCGGTCGATCGATTGGGCAGGGGAGTTCTCGCGTGATCTCAATAACACAGAAAGCTTCTGAATCGATCCACCGATCGATTCAGATGTTCCTGATCGATCGGTCGATCGATTGAAATTCGACCGTTGGGCAGGATGCAGGTGATGGACGGCTGCGATGGAGCGGTGCTAATGTGGCAATCAATTGGGGATGGATTGGATCAATTGGGAGCACTGTTAAAGCCTTGGCGGAGCGTTTTCTCCACAGAACTTTGTGTTCTTCTCCTGCAAGCTCACAACGATTTTTCAGCGATCTTCTCCGAGCTTCTCCGCCAGTTCTTGAAGGCTCTTTGGGTGCATCTCCAAGGTTCAAGAGGCAACAACAATCAACAAGTAAGCAAGAAGAAGAGTGTATTTCAGTTGTATTTTTGTATCTTCTTCTTGTGTGAGTGTTGTAGTGTTGTATGTGTTTGTACGAGGCTTCTCCGCCTCCGGCTGCGACCGAGAAGGAGTATTTCATAGTGGAGGAGTGAGTCGGTGTGTGGATCCTTGGATTAGTCACCTCCTCTTGAGGTGGATACCAAGTAAACCCTAGGTGTTAGCGTGTTGGTTTGTTGTGTGTTTGTCTTCAAGTGTTCCGCTGCATATCAAGACGAAGCAAATCAACGCAAGCGCGAAGAAACGCTATTCACCCCCTCTAGCGGGCACATCGGTCCCAACACCTTTGCCACTAGAAAAATACACTATTAGTTCTCGTTGGATATATAAGATCAAAACTAAATATAATGGATCTATCGAACGATACAAAGCTTATCTTATTGCTAAAGGTTTTTCTCAGGAGTATGATATGGATTATGAGGAAACATTTACTCCTGTTGTAAAATGATGATTGTTTGTACTCTAATTGTTGTTGCTTCTGTTTGTCGATGGAGAATATCTCAGATGGTTGTCAAGAATATATTTTTAAATGGTGATCTTCATGAAGAAGTTTATATGGAACCTCCTTTTAGATTTCACACTAACATGGTAAAGTTTGCAGGTTTCATAAAGCGTTTTATGATCTCAAACAAGCACCTCATGGTTAATTTGAGAAGTTTTCTACTGTGATTACTTCGCTTTGTTTTTATCCTAGTAATCATGATTTAACATTTTTTTGTCAGATGTACGAGTACAAATCGTATTTATTATTATATGTTAATGACATGATTATTACTGGTGATGATTATGATGGAATTGCTTCCTTGAAGTCTGAGTAGACTTATTATTTTGCTGTAAATGACTTGAGTATACTACGCTACTTTCTGGGCATTAAGATTGCTTATTCCCCGAAAAGTTATCTTTTAATTTATCCCAGTCAAAGTATATATATGATCTATTTAAGCGTGCTCGTCTTACTGATAATATAGTCATTGATACTCCTATTGAGACTAATGCTTGATATTCTCTATTTGATGACTCACCTTTATTGGATCCTAGTTTGTATAGAATTATTGTTGGAAGTTTGGTTTATCTCACTGTGACTCATTCAGATATTGCATATGTTGTTCATGTGGTTAGTCAATTTATTACTGCACCAACTACAGTTCATTAGGTTGTTGTTCTTCGTATTCTTAGGTATCTTCAGGACACTCAATTTTAAAGTATTTTATTTCCTTCTACTTGATCTCATGAGCTATGTGCATATTTTGATGTTGATTGGACTGGTGATCCTACGGATCGTAAATCTACCACTGACTTTTGAGTTTTTCTTAGTGATTCCCTCATTTTTGGTGTAAGAAATAAGATGTTATTTCTAGATCTTACACAGAAGCTGAGTATCATGTCATAACCTCAACTACTTATGAGATAGTTTGGTTGTGTTGATTGATTGCGAATATGTGTATCTCTCTTCATCAATCTACTCTGTTATATTGTGATCATCAGAATGCTATTCAAATTATGCGTAATTCAGTTTTTCATGAGCGGGTGAAACATATTGAAATTGATTATCATATTACTCGTCATCATTTTCAGATTGACATCATCACATTACCTTTAGTTCCTTCAAATTTTCAGATTGCTGATATATTTATCAATGTACATTCCGCTTCACATTTGCGTTTCTTGTCTGACAAATTCTTAATGTTTCTAGCTCTAGCATCGTGAGTTATATATTTTATTTATTTATAGCTTTTAGGACAATTTGAAATTTTTTCTTTTTTATATTTAAGGTTTAGATTTTTTTATTTAACTATATAATATTTTATATTCTGTATCTAATATTTATTTTTTTAAATTTAATAATATTACTAATTTTTTTCTCTTCTTAATCGTTGAGTTCTTCTTGTTTTAGAATGCGACTATGATTTTCCAAGAACTAACATGGCACATGTGACCTTGGGCGAAGTCGGCTCGTCGATGATCACCTCCGTGCACATGCTCTTGCTCTTGTTCTTGGTCTTGAATAGGCTGCGAGTGGCATGATGCCCAACCATATCTGCTGGCCGAGAGGGGCTACATATTGGCTTGGCATCATCAGCTCCGGTCCTTCTATAGAAGAGGCTCGGGGCGGAAAAAAAAAGATCCAAAATAAATTTAAGCCCCAACTACTCAAGACCCCAATTACATGTTTAAAAAGATAAAAGTAAAGAATAATATTAAAAAATTTTGAAATATGAATTTGGGCTCAACTATTCAAGGCCCCAATTACATGTCTATAATATATAATACTAAAAAAAAAATTTGGGCTCTCTCAAATTATGGGCCCAGGACCATCGCCCAGTGTCGCCCTCCTCCAGGGCCGGCCCTGGGCATCATGGCCAAGTGTGCTCGGGATGGGAAGCAGACAGGGAGATTAGCTGAAACTCCGGCATTGCCTTTTCCTCCTTTTCCTTTCATCTCTCTCCCAAGATCACTCAATCTAAGCTTTGCGTGCATTTGGGCTAATCCACTGAGGCATGTGCTCATGTGAGAGGAAGACCTAAAAGGGTAAGGACGGATCTAGGGATGTAAATGAATCAAACGCTTCGCAAGCTATTCGGAGCTCGATTCGATAAAATGTTCGTTCGTTTATCTTATCGAGTCGAGCTCGAGCTTGAGCTTGATTTCAAGCTCGACAGTTTTATCGAGCCGAGCTCGAGCTTAAAGATATTCGGCTTGTGAGCTCGCAAATATATTCGTTTATAGGCTCGAGAGCCAAAAAAACGAGCCTTAAACTGAGTAAAAAATGAACTCTAAAACGAGCAAAAAAAAAACGAGCTCTAAAATGAGCCTTAAAATGAGCTTTAAAATGAGTCAAATAACGAGCTCTAAACAAGTCCAAGCTCGCTTAACGAGTTAGGCTCGTTAACTTTGATAATCGAGCTAATAAAGAACCGAGCTCGAATTGTTCGCGAGCTTGATAATTCTAAAACGATCCAAACTCGAACCTTGTGATAAAAGCTCGATTCGAGCTCGAGTCCGAATATAACTTAAACGAGCTGAGCTCGAGCCTAATATTGTTCGGCTCGGTTTAGCTCGTTTACATCCCTAGAAGGATCCAGCTTTGGCCTATTGCTTTACCACATATTTTAGTCTCTTTTAATCTCTTTATGGAAAATGGTTAATCAGGTTGGGTAACGTTGAATCTGGGATGACCTGTCCGGTTCCATGGAAAATTTTTACCGGCTCATAGGATAAATCAGGAAGCGCTCATAGTGGACAGTTCAAGAGTCCAATATCTTTTAATTGTGTGTTTTTTTTTTAAGAAGAAAAAATCCTACAAATTTAATTGTAGCTGTCGCTCGAATCGTGATATCTGGATGATATTTATCCCTCTTTCTTTACATTATCTCTCTGAAACTTCTCTAGATTCGTGATGTGATGTGCACTAAATACTCTACTTAAGCCCAGCCTCTACACTGCTCGTGGGTATTTGATTAAGTCTGAATTTGGTCCCACATCAACTTATCTTAATACCTCACTTAATATTACAAATAATAACGAATTAAAACTTTAATTAATAATGATATGTTTAATATCTCCATTAGCCCATGTTTGAATGTTAATATATATCACATTTTTAAAATGTAGGTTTTAACATTTCCCTTTTATTAACATATATACTTCTATTCATTTTAATATTAATTCTATTCATTTTAATATTAATTCTCATCTGTCTGGTTATGCATCTTTTTTTCTTTATATTCAGATTTTTGTTTTTTTTTATATTTTGTTTTTTTTTAATAAAATCTGCTAATTAACAACATTTAAATAATTGAACGCGGTTAATATATATAGATATTATAATATCTATCCATATTAATTGTAATACTATTTGAGTGTTATAATACTCATATATTATCATTAATTTGGATGCCCTTATATATTTTAATCATAAAGGTGGGTGATTAGAGAATAAGTGTAATTATGAAAGAAGCAATGTACTCGAGAGAGTGGCCCTCTCTCACCATTGTTTTTCCTGGTGTTGATTGATAGATAGCAAGCAGCCAAGCAGGCAGCTTTGATAAGGAAACTTCTCAGTAGCTCCCTTTTTGCACGGAGTTGTTATTGGCTTCCTCTTTCCAGTTCCATAGATCTTCATGTATATTTGAAGCATGAGATTTCTTTCATAAATTAACCTGCCATCTCTGTCTGTATCTGTATCTGTATCTGTATCAATATGAAAATAATCTTAAGTGCTATAATGAAGCGATTTTATAAAATATATATTAAGGAATAAGGATGTTAGGGCCTGAGTGCGTTGTCACACATTGGGCCTTAGTATGGATTTTTATCTGATATCAAGCCTTAAATTGTTTGCGTCTGCATTTGAATTAATGAGCTCCGAGTCTGCAATCAAATCATTAACAGTTAAATAACTGCTCGATCGACTATCACTTTCAGTTTCTTGGTGACCTGTTTATTAATGGCTTTTCTTTCTTGGTAGCATGCACTTTTGTTGGATCTATGATCGGCTGTTGCTGGGTCGCTTCAATGTGTTGGGAGAAACTGTGTTGGCCACCAATTATGGACCCAAACCGAGGCTTTGTTTATCAGGGTTTTGGCACCAATCATCAGGAGCTTCATGCAGTGGGCAGCCCCTTTACACGCAGGAAATGATCCAAGCATGTTACTGACCCCATGCACTCAGTATCAAGGTGTGCACAGGGCTCGAGTGGACTCCAACTCCTCGACCAACCATACTTTGATTCCCTTTAAGCCTTAGTTGGTGCCTCCCTTTGCTGACCTACCCCAATGGCCCGAGTGCACAAGCCATGCTTTGCTAGTGCTGAGATTCTCCTTCCTCGATCGATGTCTGAGGAGGTACTCACTACAGACTGAGATCTAAAGTGGCCTAACTAACCATGGCCGTGTGTGTCTCTTGGTTCTAAAGCAAGGGCTCAAATCCATCCTCTGAATGACTAAACAATCATCTGTTAAAGCAGCATTGCTTTTCCTGGCATTAATAATTCAACAGCCAGTTCTGTTTTATCTCTTAGAACAAAGCTCCTCAATGAGTCAATCTGTTGGTGGATGCTTTATAATGTCTACTTCTTTTGATTATGTGACCATGTGTCTCCTGCAACTGGTCAGGAAGAGGAGAGTATCAATGCTCAAGTGCAACAAATCTTTAACTATGGAGAAAAATATCTTTGTGCAAATTATGCATCGTGAAGTGGAGACACGCCGTTCATCCATTTAAGGTTTGTTTAGAGTCGGAATCCGTAGCTTTGTAAAATAAGTCCTCTGTTTCGCTATCTTTGATGTTGAAACAATAGAAGTTGATGGACCACTCGAAGACTACTGGAATTCAATAATTGGATCCGTGTTTGAGTGGAGTGGATCCAATCATGACAATTCTGGTTTAGAACCATTAAGCTTAAAAAATATATTAGAAATATGTAAATTAATCGACACGGGGACATTTTAATTAGTATCATCTGGATCTGATGGATTTCATTGATTAAGCAAGGAACATTATGACTGTAAAACTTTGAAGGGAATTGCACGGAGAGTACTTTGTTTAACCAGAATGTGATTGCGAATCACGTCTTTTGTAATTATTTGTACTTGTTTTTTTTTTTACAGTCCAACGGAGCAACCAGCGTAGGATACTTGATGCATATTTTCTATTCTAACGTGATGTTTTAGAAAGCGTAGATTTGTTACAATGGACAAGAGATCATTTTTCAATTGTTCGTAATGAACACAACTTCACATATTACAAATAACATATAAGCTCACCGCGAAATAAAATCTAACAACACTCTTCATTCTAGTAAAAATCAAGATAACAATTGTGATGCGGCAATAACATTTTTATTATTACTTTTAATAATTTTTGGTTTTAGAGTTCAAGGGTATTTCCATCTTTTGCAATCAAGTAGGATTTTTGGATCTATTAAACACCGATTTAGTTGTTTTGAGTTCGTCGTCTTTTTTGGGAACAACCATTTGTTTTCCTATTTCCCGATGGTATTCTTTCTATCTAATTAATAGATTTTAGGAGATTACTTTAGTATTAATGTATGCGTGAATCAATAATAGATTGAATAGCTTTCGCTAGGTCGAATTGTTATTTCATCTTTCGGAATTATACATTTATCTGCTTGCGCGGGTGGGAAGAAAGCTGGAGTTGCAGAGCTTTCGAACCCAATAAAAATAAATGACGAGAAAAGGGAAGAACAAGAGGAGGAATACAGAAAAGGTGGACCTCTTTATGAGGTGCACCTGATCCTAAAAACAAAGATATCATGAAATTGCTGTCTCATTCAGCCCCATCAAGCACGTCTTGTAAAAATTTCACAGAGGTGGTGGGTGGGGCAGCGTGTGTCCAATCTCTCTACACCTTCGATCGAGCCTTCGTCTGTCGGCGTTTCCCCTCCACAAGCCGAACCAAGAAGTCCTTAACCTGGAGAAAAAACACATCAAGAATCAGGTTAGCCAATTGAAAGGAAGCTATCTCTGTGGCCATCAAGTGGTCCTTGAGCTGTAGTGGACCCTGATGGCAACACCAGGAATGCAAAGAGAAGGTTCATCAGCCATGGCACTTGCCTCAGATGGCTCCTGGAGGTAATAAGTGGCATTCGTCTCCTTTGGAAACTTTGAGACAAGGATGCCAATGCCTTGTCCGCTGTCTCTCAGAACCTTGAAGAAGATGAAGATGATAAGTATCAGCTTCATTCGTTATACATCTCATCTACCTTGGTGAAGGGCATAAGGGTTAAGTTACCTTGAATGCGTCTTCGTCGGTGCGATCATCGCCGATGTAGATCGGCATTACATCCCTGCAGTTGGCGAATCCTGTAGATCCAAAGAAGAGATTATTACTTAAATGGGCGGCTAGAAATGAAAAGATAATGTCGAACAAACGTTGATGACTTGGCAAAGAATGCCATCGGCCAATCAGAGTGCTGAAAATGACATGATGTGACACATGTTTGGGCGTTTTCTCAGCTTACCCAGTGACTCTAACAGGAACTCCAATGCCTTCCCCTTATCCCATTTGATAGTTGGACGAATCTCCAGCACCTAAATGTCAGGGCAACAAGTCGCAATCAAGCTCGCTGTAATCAAACAGCAAGTGGTTGTTGGCCAAAAGAAATAAAACAAAGTTTCACCTTTCTTCCCTGCGTGAGCCGCAATTTTGGGTACTCCTTCAACACAGATCGCACCTGCTCGAACAATGCGCCCCAGTTCTGCATGAATTGACACGGAGTGAATCTGACTTAGTTTTCTTCGCAGGATTTTCTTGCCATTTATGGTATAAACCAAGAAGTGAGTTGGTGGTCAATCAATCTGAAGTGAAATCTAACCTTCTCATCCACACATCTGAAGTGGACTGACACGCAAAACTTGTTGTTCTCCACTTTGGCTCCGGGAGTGGACTTGGTTCTGTCTAGTAGTGTTTTATACACCTGAAGAAAGCATGGAAGATCTTTGTTTAGCGACGAGGGGAAGCTTTAGGATTGAGAGAGAGAGAGAGGAGCTATGAAGAGGAACCAACCGTGCCTATCATGGGCAGGAACTCACTGGCTGGTTGAAAAGAAACTCCGTTGGCAGCCTGAACCACACAAAAAAAGAGAACAAGATAAGCATGCGATTAAGAGGAGAAAAACCGAGGAGGAAAAGGATATATGTCGGAGATGGATTCTGGTCGGGAATCTTCAGAAGGGGAAGGAGTGCCTACTTTGGACTTGGCGTGGCGGGATTTCTCAGGACCTTTGATGTCCATGCCATGGCTTCCAGCGTAGTACAGCTCGGCCAATCGGACGAAGTCAATTACCTGTTCGCCATCAGAACCTCTTGAGTAACGGAAGAAACAGGGGAGGCGGCCGTGGTATCTTCGATAAATTAAATGTAATGTACCTTGTCGAGGCATCGTCCGCTCACGATCGCCGTGGGGAAGTCCCTCGCCACTTCCCTCACTGCCTTCCTCATCTGGCGACGAGAAACCGATCAAAATCGCATCTTTTGAAGCAGGGGACGGATCGAACGGGGGAGGGGAAAGGCGAGATAAGGGGGAAGGATGACTCACCGCGTTGGTCATGAAGGCCGAGTCGGGGTCGTCCACGATGGGGGAAAGAGTTCCGTCGTAGTCCAGGAACATCACGATCTGCTTTCCATTGGAAGAGCTCACGATTTGATCGAACTTGCTCAAAGCCGACGGACGCCGCATCTGCTCGATAGGGCCGAAGAGGGGAAAATAAACAAAATTAAAACCAAAAGGAAGCGAACTTTACACGAGCCGAAACAGAACTTACAGTCAAATCGGAAAGATCGTCGAGGACAGCGTCGACGATAGGTCCGGCGGCGGCGGCAGTCGCCTTGGCATGGGTGGGAGAAGAGGCCCTCATGGAGTCGAGCCACCAAGAGCCCGTCTTCCCGCCTTCGAGCTCAATTTGGGGAAGGAACTTTTTTCGGAGCGCGAGTGGTGGCGTGTAGGGGAACAAGGGGGAAGATCTCGCCACAGTGATGGCGGCGACGGCCTCGACCGGCACAACATTCTGCTTCGTCATGAGCAGAGGGATTTGGAGGAATCCTCGGAGAAAGGAGGAGAAGGGAATGGACCCTGACGAGAAGATGATGCTGAGTGCTGCCGCGGTGGTGACAACGACGGCGGACGGTGGAGGTGGCGAGGAGAAGAGTCGGAGGGAGTGGTGGCTTTATAGGTTGGAAGAGAGAGGCGGAACCACCCGCCGTCGATTCCACACGTGCAGTCAGTCACACGGGACCCACTGACACGTGTAGCCAGCACGGCGCAGTAAAAAACCAAACCGCCAATGGCCCATCTAGACCGTTAGCGCCGTAGATTTAGATTTTTGTCAATAGACTCAAAAATAGTGGCTCTAAAAATATTTTTATTTTAAAAAAATAAAAATAGTAAATATCTAGAAATCTTAGTCCAGTGGATTCGAGTTTGCTTTAAATACTAAACAATTTAAAGAGATTCAGTTAGCATCTAAAAGAATCTAAATTTGACTTGGTGTTGGTGCTATGTATCCATAAATACTGATGCACAAAAAATCAATGTTCGATTACTTTGTTTTCAAAATAAATATATTAAAAAAATGGGAAAACAGATTAATTAATAGCATTTTTTAGGTGTTTTCATTTTCTCTAAATGATTGTAGGATGCATAATTTGTAAACTCACTGAATTATAATTAGTTTTTTTATTTAAAATATGTGAATTACAAATGAATACTCATCCATTCATTCACGTATTGCTTGCTTCTCGATTGTCTTTCAAGAGAATTGGTTGGTTCATCCATCTAATTCAATTAGTAATCCTATCCGTGATGAATAATTAATTAGCTTAGCTACGCGTTCCGTTGATCACACGCAACATACTCCTCTTTATGAGCCCAACGGTTGATTAATATTGTTGGGAAAATTGACTTTTTCAACTGTCTATCTATGTCAACGATATTATACAACGGTGGCAAATATTTTAGGAGAAATATATCAAGAAATATCATTTTTCATTTTCAAGTTAATTGCACACACAATCAATTAAAATATTAATTATACATAAACTTTGTTTATTATCATAAAGATATGCACCTTTTGACTTGAGTACTTCAACTCTCCAAGTAGATAGTCAGCAGTTGAATCTTGCATCTGTCAAAATTTTCGACCCAGCAATAAAATAAATTTATTTCATCGACAACTTTTATGAAATTTTAACTTGTGCCGTAATTATAAGTCAACGCAAGGTCAAAACTCAGTCAACTCCTGTTCTTTCCATTCACTATGTAATTAGTAGGTCAGCGGTCGTCGCGTGCCGGGTTCTTAGACCAATAATATGTATTTTTCATCGAAATACATTTAATAAATTATATAATTGGGTCGGTTTATATTTTATAGATATTGATATTAATGGGGACTGTTTTGTTTTCAATTAACAGTCTAAATCTTAGAATTGGGGACCAGGTTTGGATTGGTAATGTGGTCCAATTTGCGTCGACGACCTTATGGTTTGATCATAGTTCATGGCCCGATTTGTCTCGGTTTCAATTAGTTTCAATCAACAAGTGGGGGTCGATATCAACTGGTTCATTCACGTATCCCTGTCATCCGATTCATTCACGTATGTCTCTTGCTAAATTTCGAATCTCCAGAGTTTTTTCGATATAAATAATTCACCAATTGATTTATATTATGATAAATCGATCCGACCAAATCGGGTGTAACGAAATGAGGAGGAAAGTTAAGGAAATGAACATGACATCGATCGTGTCTCTTTCATTCAACACCTTGCTCTGCTTCTCGTCTCATCCCACTCTATTAAATATAAAACTATTCTCTATTTGATCATAAGCAACAATATAATATTAACTTTTTTTTAAAGAAATTGAGCTTCTAAAGTGGGCATCCGATCGACGAAAATAAAGAAGCGAATATGAATGATAAGTCACTTGCATTTGATCGATCGAGTTTATGCCTCAAGAAAAGATCTCGAGTGAGGGATAATCTTAACTGTATATATTTCGCCTCAAGAAAACTATAAAGATGCAAAGATAAAATTGTCTGAGTCACAAACATGTGGAATAGCACAAGAACAACTTGGACTTCCACTTTGAACCCCAAGCAAACCAAATCTATATATCTCTTCAATGGATGAACTGTACTCATCATCTTTTCTATCTTCCACTTTGCTATATTTTAATTGGATAAGTTAAAAAATATCAGTTTTATTGAGATAATAAAAGGGATATTATTCATCCGTTATTACAAGAATATATGTACAGTGAAGGTATAGCCAATTAATATCTTGGTCCTTTTTTAATAAAAAAGGTACATGTAAAGCATGATATCTTTGTGTATTTTAAATGAGCATTTAGCTAATTATTAATTAATACTATTCATGAATCGCATGGAATAATATCGATCCATGGATGCATTATATGATCAAGCTAAGAAGCTTCCTTTGTAATTCACAAGGAACTAATGTCATCATATGAGCTCATTAATTAATTAATATAAATGATTAGTCTTCATTAATAATTGAAGATATAATACATGTAGTGTGAGGCCCTAGCTAGTGCCCGTTGGTTTTAAATCAATTAATAGGTCCAATTAATATTGCAAACAAATCAAAGAGCATTTGTCATGTACGTAGATTCCAATTAAACAAATCGATGGAAAGTCTTTCTCTAGAGACGATATGTTAAATGGTTGGAATATGAACCCTAACTCTAAGGTCGCCTTTAATCGGATATATAGAAAAAAAAAAGAAAAAGGAAAAAAAATGAAAACGAATGATGATTATACCTTACGTGCATTATTGACGATCGAATTTGTTGGGCATGCAATTAAGATGAATTAACTTTCGGTTACTTTAATATTAATTGTCAAAGTTAAAAAAAAATCTTAATTACAATACAATTAGCAAATGGCACGCCAAAGGCGAAGTCTTTTAGTCTTCTTTTTCAATTATCGCGCAGGGAATTTTTGACTTGACCTGATGGCTCCCATGCAGTTACGTAAGTCCCCATGCGTGCATTCATAAACATTTTAACACGTGTTTGCCTACTAGAATCCAATGGTGTATTTATCCTTGAAATTAATTAGAGTCTAATCTAATGTTTTGCTACTTTGAGCATCCATATTTACCACCTAATTAAATAAATTAGTTAGTTGATAACTAATGTTGCTAATAATTGGGGTTTCTATGAATTCGTAGAGTCCAGACCAACGGGCCCTGTTCCACATCGATCCATGCCGTTAAAAGTACCCATGAACGATTTGAACATTTAGATAATATACTTTTCATGAAGCAAACAAGACATGTACACAATTAGTCAGAGTTGTATATTTCCTACGTGAAAATTCCAGGAGTTTTATGTGCTATGGCATGGCTTACGCAGTTAGAGTACCTTCACCATCTGCAAATTCCAGGCTTCTCTGTTCGACACAAATCCACGATCTCATCGTATTTGGAAGCATAGACAAAAGCCCACAACTGCAAAGATATAATTTCCATGGTAAGATTGTGGCAACAGACTTTATTTTTTGCAACACGAGAGAGAGAGAGAGAGAGAGAGAGAGAGAGAGAGAGGGAAAAAAGAAAGGAAAATGAAGATCACTCACCTCGACCTCCTTCACTTCAAAATCTTCAGTGTGTGCAAGACACGAATTTCCAAAAGTTTCTGAAGAAGAACTTGATCCGTTCAACCTTG
The DNA here is from genome assembly GCF_018446385.1 of Zingiber officinale. Lineage (NCBI taxonomy): Eukaryota > Viridiplantae > Streptophyta > Magnoliopsida > Zingiberales > Zingiberaceae > Zingiber > Zingiber officinale. The sequence goes on from NC_055995.1 coordinate 118,344,585, forward strand.
AAAAATACGAACAGAGATTGTCAAAACAAGTATGCTAGTGCCAGATATTTTTCAAAGGACTAGATGGATTTTAAGAAATGAGTTCAAATAAGCACAGCTTACAGATCTCCATCCAAATACAATGCAAAGTGACCGCCCCCTCCCAATGCTAAGAATTCAGATGAGCACAAAGTGAAGTAGTGATTTGAACCTAAATAGTTCAAACAATTAGCTAATACTTAACTCAAACACAAATATTTTAACAGTTAGCGGATCATAACAGAATCGATGATTTTGCTTCTATCAAGTTATAGTCAGTAAAATTTTACAGGCAACAGAGTGCAAAGTTACTGTTGCGTGAAATTCAGGCTACCTGTAGGCCGAAAGATAACAGGAGTTCCAGATACATCAGAGAAAACAAAGCTGATGTTTGTTCCCTGAAATACCCAAAACAAATCAAAGTAATTGAAAACGTACTAACAAAAACAATATCAATAAACATCACTAGAAAGTGAACTATGAAAGTATTAGTACTGCAGTTTATAGACCTGATACTTTCTCCTACTGGTTGGTTGCAATGGTGCTTCAACTAAGCCACCAAAAACAGCACCCTTCTGATCCCCAACGACCTGAAAGAAAATATAGGAGTAAACTAATGGGTGAAATAGAAAGTTTATTCTTTTCATGAAGCATATTAATATAGGGATAAAAATATTTCTGATTTTGTCTAGCTCAAATTTAAGCAAGCTTGCCGAGGGTCTTTTAAATTAGGGATCTCTTTGTATTCAAGTATATTTTAAGACCTCTCATTTTGGGATGTGGGACTAAAAGCAAAGTTTTATCCTAACATGCCTCCTCAAGCCCAACATCCTTTTTTTGAAGTCAATCTGGAACTAAAGGATGGATTTTTATCCTTTCCTCTCGCATCCTAATTGTTTTAACAAATCGAAACCCTAGAAGAGACATGATCCTATTTAAGCAGTAATGTTCTATAGATGGATATAGCTTGCCCTCAAGACTGATAGTGATAGCATAGAGATATAAACCTAGTAATAGCAATCAATAGATCATGAAAATAAAAATAGCATGGAGAACATTAAACTAAATTAGATTCACTAACAAATTCTTGTATATTGGTTTTAAAAAAACAGTACACTATCTGAAGAGCAAATCCACATGCTTTCTATTTTAACTGCTCTCACATGTTTCTGCAACTTAGTATTAAGAAAAAAAGTCAAAATACAGTAGTGTAAATATTTAGTACAGCAGTAGCTGATGCAAGGAGCATTGGAAATGATTACAAACAAGTTAAATGCACTAAATTATTATTTTTTAAAATAATAAATAAAATAAATCTGATCTGCCAATTTTTCAATTTGTTTCTAGACTGTTATGTGAACCGATAGTGGGTGTAGGTTTATAACTTTTTAAAATGGAATCCTGCTGGGCTTAGATGCAAAATACATGGAACTGAACTAACCAAGCCAGTGGTTTCACACTTGTCTTAACGGCTAGCATTAATATCCAAGCAATGTTCCTTCACTTTTAAAAAAAAAACATACAATTTTTTTTTCTCTTCCATTTAACTAAGTTCACTACTCACTAGGTGAATAATTGAGTGGCACAAAAAACAAGAGTGCGTCAATTGAGAACTACATTAGATAATGAGAAAAAAAATACATACCAGGAGTGAGTAACCAGGGCAAATTGTACTTCTTCTGTAAAGAGTTGATAGAGATATACCATGTCTCCAAGTGCTGTATCAAAACTGTCAGTGAATAAAAGTACAGCACTGAAGATGGTAATCATGCAAATTTATGCATAATAGATCATAGAAATATGTTTCCAGAACCTATAAAGCAGGAGCCAGTTCCGCCCTTTGACTAATGTTGGCAGTGAAAAGTACAGAGCAGCACGCGTATTGTGTGAGAGAAGTAATGAGGGTTCAGACATCTCTGGTAGATCAAATAGAGTTGCATCATTCTTTGTGACTTCAACTGGACTCAATTCATGTCTCTTCAACTCCGAATCTTTTAGAATGTTACAATCAACTTCAGGCACTGAGTTATGTCTAAATCCACTCATTTTAGCTGCCTTGTGAATAACTTTCCCAAGTTTTTTCTTCCCTCTTGCAAGTATGCCTTTTCTTCCACTATTTTCATTAGGTACAGACTTTGAAATTCTCTCTTCTTCTTCAGCATGATGCTCTTGTAGGTCTTCAGGAAGATGATTACTTGAGTTTGACGATGACAAAAGAGAGATCATAAATGCAGTGAAAGAGGTGGTGTCTGGAACATTTGGAGATTTAGAACCTCCTTGTAAGTCTGCATCATCCAGGCTCTTTGCCTCCAAATTCTCTTCCTGAACAAGAAAAGATAGTCACAAACTATCAGGAAAAAAAAAACTTGGCCTCACAAAGAAAATATTGCACATGTTCAATGGATTACATTCCTGAAAACATAACTTCTTTCATCTCACAAAAACTTGTGGGATCAAAAATTTCAAAACTCCAACCGGCATTGGAATCATCTCTATGAAAATTCAGGACAAATAATATAAGACAGATGCAAGATAGAGGGATTCTTTGTGAACTTATGCTTCAATTTTACAAAAAAAAATGTACTAACATGTAAAGGATGGAAGAGAATGTACAACAGACATATTTCTGTGCCTCATCATCTTTTCTTGACCAACTGTTTCTTATATCATGAGGGTGATTTCATTTACTTTGTAAAGTAAATTATGGTAAGAAATATCCACAGTTATCAGTAGAATTAAGGACATAGTAGGATTTGTTGGTCCCTTAGAGGCCGGCAAGAGGGGAGGGATGAATTGCTTGTATAACAATTACAAACCTTTCTCGACTTCCAACTCTAATTAGTAGCACAGTTATAACAACAAATTAAATGAATAACTTTAAAAAGAAAGAGGCAAAAGAGTTACTTGGTTACAACCTAGATGGTTGTTAATCTAAGGCAAAAGAAAGCACTAAAAATCTTCTTCGTTGAAGGCAGAGAAGCCTCTTTCACTCTTTGAACATTCAGGAATAAGTTAGAAAATGAATACTCGAGTTATTGAATATTTCCTAGGTCCATGTGTCTTTTTATAGCCCCTGGAAAATCTTATCCAAGGTTGGAAGACGCCTCCAATAAGGTGGAAGGTACCTCCAGCGAGGCAAGAGAAGATAAGGGTTTATCTCCGCTAACGGTTAATTTTACCCGGTCTAAGACGCCTTTAAAGTGTTGAAGGCACCTTCCATGGGTGGTTGAAGGTGTCTTCCCACAGAAAGGCGCAAAGGCGCCTCCAACCACATTGAGGGTGCCTCTAATAGCTCCGCAGCTCCCCATTGGCTCTTCCGCTGCGCCGATTGCCTGGGTGATTTCGTCCATCCGGAATTGGGCTCACCCGGATCATCTTCCGACCTTCTCCTCGAGCAAGCTTCCGCTCTAGCTTCTCGTCTCTTGGAAACGCCACGCGCTCCTTTTTCGTCCGCTAGTGTACTCTTCCGCAGCACCTCGTCCCTCAGACGCACCGAGCCCGTCGATTCTCTCTCGTGTTGTCCTTCTCGCTAGTCGCGTCTTTCGCTCGACTTCCTATGCTCCTGCACACTTAGACACATGGACCTAACCTGGCTTGGTTGATCACATCAAAACTACCACGGGGTATTTACAGAATTGCATGTGGACGAATGAAGAATTTCAATATGAAACATTTTTTTTTATTATTTTTTTCTTCAATCACTCTGAAGACCAAAATATTGCACCCTAAAATTTGTCACCATTTTATCATTTCATTGAACCAAGTCATAAGAAATTGGAAAATAGTCAACAGAAACTTAATCCAAGAAAGTATGAGGAACTACTGAAAGTAGGGAGATGATAGATCCTTATATTTATTTATCCATCCATTTTTTTACCACTTTAAAATAACAAGAGGCAAGAAGATAAGCAATACAACAACAATAAGTCATGAGTCTCAATTAGCAAAGGTCGGCCACAAGAATCCCATCCTGCCATTGTCAACTCGTTTTATCATTAGTTTCATAAGAATAAAGAGGCAATCACATGGTGAGGTGCATCTAGAATTATGTGTAGTCCTACGAAGTAACATGACCAAGGTCAACTTTTTTAGTAGCTCTAAAGCAACACATCAGTTCAGGAAATCACAGCAAAAACAGAGAACTACAAACTACACGGAATCTCAGTTTTGGACAGTAGAAGGCTCAATTTTATTCGGTTAAACTTGACAGGATAACCGAGATTTAAACTTCAAGCCATAGACTTAACATAAATGAGAAAGGTCATACCAATCGCTATTCATTTTCAATCAATTCCACATAGCGCTATAACAGGATGATGCATCCAATTTCCACGATATTTGGTTGCCTAGTGACACTTGAACCATGAAATTTATAATCCACAAAAATGGCGAAACATTTTGTATCAGATTCTTGCCTTCTTTCAACCAATTTCCCTATTCAAATAGATCTCGATCTGCTCTAATCCATTTCACAGCTATTACACAAGTTCAAAGAAATCCAAGGAAAACCATGATCTAGTGAATTAATGAAGTTCGTAATCGCTTCAGCATCTATACTAGAAAGACAGTGAAAGAAACTTAACCTGAAAAAAAAAACAACTAAATTAAAGGATAAATAGAAAGTTTAGAAAAAAGAACCCAACTTCCGGCCTTCAAACTTCGATCAATCAAACCAGAAGATGAAAAGGGAAAGTGAACAAAATCACTTACAGAGTGGTCAGCAGGTTCATCGGAGATGGGATTAAGGTAGGCGGAGGTGATGCCGGAGACAAGGTGCACCGCCTTGCTGCCGAGTGACGGTAGGTAGCCCATCGATGCGGCCCAGGAGAGCTTACTCTTCAATGCCTTTATTATTCCGTCATCGATGGTTTAAGATATTTGATAAAGGGGTCCCTTTTCAATTTTCAATAGTATCTGTACTATGATGTAATTTTATATATAAATAATTAGTTTAGATTAAAATTTTCAATTATTTTCATAATCGGGTTTTAATTTGGGCCAAGTTTGTTAGAATTGGGCCGAAAGGCTAGAAACCGAGAAGCCTGTAATTCCAAGATTCCATACTCCGTAGGAACGTTATCTGCCCAATCCTACCCACAACGCAGTCACCGGAGAGAGAGCAACGAAGCGACGGAGATGATGGCTCTCGGGATCTCATCGCCGACGTCCTCCTCATCTCATCAAATCCTTGCTTCCTTCTCGTTTCTCAGGGTTTCGCCTCCAGTTCTTTCCTCAAGGGTTTCTTCCTTCAGCGGAATCGGACTTGGGGCCGCAGTTCGAGTTCCGACGCCGTGCTACAGTGCCCGCGGAGGAAGGCTGGTGGTGAGGATGGCGAAGAGGGAAGAGGAGATGAAGGAGATACGTACGAAGACGACGGAGGAGATCAACGAGGAGGTAATCGACCTTAAGGGGGAGCTGTTCATGCTCCGGCTCCAGAAATCTGCGCGGAATGAGTTCAAATCTAGTGAGTTCAGACGGATGCACAAAAGGGTACACGCTACCTGTTCTCCTCTTTCTTACATGCTTGTTGCTTGATGGCTCAAAATTGGAGTATTCTGCTTGTGGTCTAAGGTTCAGAGAAAAAATCCATCTACTTATTCTATGTTCTAAGAACTGTTTCTTCCATGTGAAATGGTTGCTTCATAGTTATACATTAAAAAAAAATGAAGGAATTTGTTTTGTTGTTATTGCCATTTTTTTTACCAAGGGTAGTGGAGACTGACTATATTGCCAATATTGGCAGTTCAGGTAGTGCGGATAATGACACCAATAGCTAATTGGAATTCTAGTGACACGGACATGTAACTATGTGTGCTTATTGTCAAATACGGACACTTCGACATAAGGGTCATTAGTAATGAAGCATTATGCATAAGCTTGATGTGGTTCTAACATATCTCTATGCATAGCTTGCTAATAATAGTCAAATCTCTCAAAGAATTTTAGTTACATTAAATAGAGTTTTCTTTAATCTTGTTCTTTCCCTTACAATACTCTAACTTATTCAACTTGTCTAATGGTAGAATCTGTGTTTTTCTTGGATATGCTCATACTATCTTAATTTCTTTTCACTCATTTTATCATCCTTTAGAACTACACTTAATTGATTCAAGTAGTAGCATTTTCTATTTTATACTTTGCTGCCGTGTGACCTTGTGGTCATGGGTTCGAGTCGTGAAAACAACTTCTTGCAATATAGGATAAGACTACGTACAATAAATCTAATGTGGTCTTACCCTCCCCCGGGACCTCATATTGGTGGGAACTTCATATACCAGACTCTCTTTTTATACTTTTTAGTTAGTCTCATACACATCCGTCTTAGTATTTTCTTCTCTGCTATATTAATTTTTTATGTGATTTTCTCATGGTGATCCATTAAATGTGATGGCACACCCAACAATCATTCTAAACATAGGAAGCTCATCTCCCTATTAATCTCTCACCCTATGTTACTATTATGTGTGTAGGTGATATAATTGTCAATTTTTCTGAGTTCAAAAAAAGTTTGCTTTCATGGAGTCTTTTGATGGAAGTGGCAAGGATGAGCTTTTTATTGATTTTGTATTATTGTTTTCAGTAAAAAAAAAAACAAGCTTCAGGTCTGTTAAAGTGTATTATTCTTTACTTGTTTGTAGATGTGTTATCAAATAAATAGGCAGCAATAAAGTGTAGTCATTTTGCCAGAAATTTAGTATGAGTGCAATTGTATCGTCACAAATGACCATGACTCTGGATTCAGCTAATTAAATTGAAATGAGCAAATTGGAGTAATATAGGAAATTTGATTGTGTAAGTGAAGGATTAAAAGTCAAATATGCAATATAAGGTTGTTTCTACATCAAGGTAATACATAAGAATGCTTAAGACTCTCGTAATAGCAACTTAAGGATATAATATCATGCAGTATATGCTTGGTGTTGGCTCATATGCTATGGATCTATGAAATTGATTAAGATGAACATGCAAATACAAGGATGCTTTGCTGAGAGATCATACTTTTGGTTCGTATTTACATTAGTATAGTTTGACAAATATTCTTTGTTGGTAAATGGTAATGTTTAGTCCCTTAAGAATGAAATTTCACATGGATAACAAGACAAATATCTTACTAATATTGTCTTATCACATTTTGATCTTAATTTTGCATTAGACCTTTAGTGTTCATTATTTCATAAGGCAAATTACCATCTGGCAAACACATCTTAACTTACGAGGCTCGGGGAAAACCTTTGTGCTTTTCTTTGTAGATTCCAGTTCTATCTCTGTTCTAATAAGCATCCCCAGGCCTCCAAGTTTTAGTGACCAAACCAGTTGCTAAACTCGAACACACGTATGGATCCACATTTTTTGTGTTAGCATCTTAATAGAATCATTAGGATGCTTTTGGAAATGCTAATGTTGTTCACAAAGATTCATTATACTTTGTAGATTATGCAGATATTATTACTTGTTTTGATAATCTCTTGTAGATTGCTCGAATGCTAACAGTAAAAAGGGAGAGGGAGATTGAGGAGGGAATAAACAAAAGATTGTCCAGGAAACTCGACAAGAAATGGAAGAGAAGTATCGTTGTTCGGCCACCTCCATCTCTAAGGAAGAAGCAAGAGGAACAAAAGGCTGCAGAAGCAGAGAAATCATCGTAGGCCGACATCACATTCACGGACGAGTAAAACTAGCGCCATGTTCACGTCTCTTGCTGTATTACTCGTTAGATTGTGGAATTTGTCTTGCCACTGTGCTACCTGCAACCGAGTTTTGTTGATTAACAGATGGTGGTGAATATTTTGATTTGATTGGGAAATGGTAGTCGAATTTATCTTTGTAAGATGTGTCCTATACGTTTTCTCGGTTTTTTTGCCAGTTATTCAGAGACTAATAATTTTCCTCGATTACTTCTTGTATGATATGGACGAGTTGTTAATTTTTGCGAACATATTGCGTGGCCCCTTTGAGACGTGTCGCTTGTCGGCTGCGATCAATTGTTTTTTCACTCATAAGTCTTTACTTCGCGTATATTATCTATAAGATAAATCGTTAAGTACACGGACATACTCGCCTGCACCTCGCTTCCTGATGGTTGGCTGTAGGTGGGGTCCATCCTATCGTAAGGCAGGTACGGCAATGTCGTCTTCGTGAAATGGTAATTGTGAAGAAAAGGCAAACCTAAAAGTTTCTATTTATATTCAAGTCGCGCCTCCCGTTCGAAATTGTTCACTCTTGAAAGCCTTTGAATTTATTTATTTTTCCAGTAACTCTAACTTTTCATGTATTCCTTGGTTGCATTGTAGCTGATATAGGCATGGCAACAGAAGCCAGAGGCGACATTTTTGATATGCAGATATGTGGTAGAGAGAATCTCAAGCAGACATGCTGTTCAGAGGTGACCAAGAACCAATCAGAGGATTCACCAGCAGAACTACTGTTCCATCTTGACCAATGCTATTCTGCAGATGACCCAGCCCCGGTCCTAACAATCAGGAGGCCCGGGGCGACATAATTAAAATAGATCTTTAATTTTTTTTTTATAAAATAAAAATTAAATAGTTTTTTCTAACTTTTCTAGGTGTAAAATCATCTATAATATTATTAATTTCAAGATTTTATCTTTTCCAATACTATAATTTAAATAAACGGAATAAAATTATAATTTAAATCATCCCACAAACGCCACAGCTTGTAAATCTCCGCACCGTAAGTTCAAAACCTTTAGGTGTAACATGCCGGAGGTACTAGTGCAGCAGTGTAGAAAAGTGGCAAAGGCGCAGCCTCGCTATGACGTCGTCGCGATCTCGCAGAGTCGCTGGTAGAAAGGAGAGTAAACAAAAAATCTAACAGAAAACTGGGAAGTAAAGAGAATACGAAAGAGGAGATTGTCAGCAGAAATTCAAAGAGCTTGAGCTTTGTGTGGCGGCGGAAGAACAGGTGCAACAAAGAACAGATAACAGTGCAAGGTTTACAAAACTTAATTCATAAAATAATTAATATATAAATATATATATATATATAATCATTTAAAAGTTATAGGCCCCACCAAGAACTTGAGCCATGAGCTTGTGCAGTTGTGCGGCGGAAGAGCAGTGCAAGTGAAGATTTATAAAACTTAATTCTTAAAATAATTAATATATATATATATATATATATATATATATATATATATATATATATATATATATATATATATATATATATTATATAAATATTTAACAGTGTGAGCCCCATCCAAACTTGGGGCCCTGGGCAATCGCCCAGGACTGCCCGGCCTCTGGGCCGGGCCTGAGATGACCTCGATTCTATTCTCAAGTAGGTACGATGTTTCATGAATATGCTGTTTCTTTGTCAGTCATTAAGCATTATCATGGACTTACATGATAAACTCACTAAAAGTGTGTTTCAAATATGATTACTTTGAAATTCTACTGTTTTCTTTTGTTCTTTGAAAGTTCTTCAGTTTTTTATGGGACTCAAGTTAAGATATTTGTTTTTTTTTTATGTAGTTTATTATATTGCTATACTCATGGAATGCTAGAGATTGTTTCACAAGGATATTCCTTTTGTCTTCTTTGTTCGTATGAAGTTTCACATCTGCCTCTTTTAGTATTACTCGTTTACTCGATGATGATTCTTCTGGTTCAACTTGTCAATTGGCGACCAGATTCAACAACAAACCACAAGTCCAAGCTACTTGGGACTGGTTAGTCCATCCTATGCTGCCATTGAATTTTACAGCACTACAACTGCCCAAATTTGTTAAATCATTTTTTAATTATCTTGAAGAAGAGTTTTCTTCAGTCTTTTTCTATCCTTCCTAATCAAGTCTAGTCATCTTACTACAAAATGTAATTATCAACTTTGTACGTCATTTTTTTTCTATTATCTATGAATTTTTATCTTTTCTTGGGGTTCTCATCTTTACCATATCAACTTTATAAATGTTATTTCCTAGTTCCCAACATTGACCATAAACCATGGCTAATTTTGTGCCATTTTCTTAATGTCCTTTAAACCAATGGCTAGGAATCCACTCCGGAAACCCGGCCCTCTTCCTTTTGACCATCCAATTTTTGTTCGTATATCTTCATCAGCATTTCCTTTTTCTTGCTGAATAATAGACTGGCGAACTGAGGATGGTGTTGAGATCTCTCTCTCTCTGTCTCTCTTCAATGTCTCTACTGGTTCACTTGCCTAAGATGTTAACATTTTCTAGGGTTCTATGTATGACCTTTTCATCGAACGAAGACAATTGACCACAATTATAAAACACCTGTTGGTTTACTGATTCTTCAATGCAGAAGCAACTATGTATTGGAAACCTTTTGGCTGGGTCCTATTAATTGAACATAAACAGTTTATTTCATCTGTTTTAATACTGGTAGGTAAGATCTGTCCCTGAAACAGCTACGTTTTGTGTAGGAGAATTATTTAAGGGAACGTAGTTACATTTCCATGAGCTACTCTATGCTCTTACTACATTTCTATTTTGCGGTCAACATTATATTCTGCCCACAACAATTTCATTGAGATGATACTCGCTATTATTTCAATATGCTTTTCTATGTTTTCAAGCATTGTATCAGCAAGTTACTTCTCATGATATTTAACCCTTAGTGAGTCTTTCTTTTCTCAAGTGTCTTTCATCATATTTAACTGAGCTAAGAATCCTTTACTGAAGTCGCTCACTTCCACACTCTTGATTTCTATTAATGTACAGTTTGTGCATTACGAGGATTGCGGATTTGCAGTTAAGTTAGTTGGCACACATCGAACTGTTGCTTCTTAATTCTCAGTTCAATGCGATTCTTGCATCATTCTTTATACTCGGTCATTTTCTGTTATTTTGCATATGAACTTTTACTGGCAAGTATTTATGTTGAAACTAACAGATAATTAATCATGGGAACTTGCAGAGTTCGTGGCCATTGAAAAACTTTACACAAAGTGCAGGAGTGTGGCGATCTCATCCATCAAACATTCTCCTTGTTCTTGAGATATTTCAGCTAACCACTACATGTTTGGCGTTTTGCAATGCAGAGACAAGTGTGTGCTTTGGATTTTCCATCTACTAGCGAACAATTTGTTATATACACTCTGGCTACAGGATCTTATCTAAATAGACGTCCACCACTCAAGAATTGCGCTTCTGGTGTAGTGGTATCATAGTACCCTCCCACGGTACTGACCGGGGTTCGATTCCCCGGATGCGCATGCAAAATGTTTTTTACAACCAACACTTTTCTCTGCAGCTTTGATAGATCAACTCCGCTCATTATAAATTGGAAATATTTGGTTTACTTTCTTAGAAATAAGATTTGTTGTGTTGAACAAGTTGTTTATTTTTCTAATTTAATGGTGTCCAAATTAAATGCTACGCAAACATCTCTTATAAAATAATAATTCCATTCAACCTACCATTTAAATCTTTTATATTATTTATCGTGAAGATAAGAGTAATACAGATCGACTCATTTAATGAAAACTAGGCAGGTTCCAAATCTAATTCTGTAATTCATAACTAATGCAACTAAATTAGACATTTTCCGACTCACCCTAACCAAACTAACAATGCCATGATTTGGAAATTGATTAGTGTTCATGATTTGGACGTTACATCCGTTTATTTACCATGCGATTTAATTAATTAGCACGTTGTTAATTTATTGGATGAGTTAGGATTTTGCTTAATTAGTGTGATAAATATAAATGAAGATAATAATTGCACAGTCGATGGAACCGAGGCGGACCCAATTCGGAGTCGTCGATAGCTGTGCGTCCACGTCGACATGGCCCCGCAAAATCAATGTGATGTAGAGGCTCATCTATCGCTTGGTTTCGACATGACATAATTGATCATTAATTGTGATGAAATGTGCATTATAAGGACTCTTGAATTTTTGTTTAGTAATCCAGTTATCTAATTCATTCTTCGAATTGATTCGTCGCTCGGTAGTTAACATTTTAAAATTATCTTCTGGAAACAAATAATTTAATAACGCGCCACAGTAAAAAATTAATTCGGGTATATCTGATTAATTATGAGAGAGTTTCACCATTATATATATTTTTGGATAATTTTACATGTAGTCCCTATTGGTAAATAAATTTTTGCATGTAATTTTTATCCATGAAAATTTTTGTTTTCACTCCCCAATCAAACATATTTATCGGTAAATAAATTTTTGCATGCAGTTCTTATCCATGAAAATTTTTATTTTCACTCCCCAATCAAACATATTTACCTAATTGTCCATGATATTTTTAGGTACAAAAGTCTAAAAATCAGTATAAATCCTCTTAAATTCAGTATATTAAATTAGAATTTAGTATATTTTCTATCAAATTGAACACAATTCTTTTTTCACCTCAAAATATACTCGATTTTAGTTTAATGTGCTGAATTTAATAAGAATTATATTCATTTTTAGACTATTTGTACCAAAAAATATGAGGGTTAATTTAGATAAAAAATATACTCGATCCTAGTATAGAGTGTTGGATTCTAATGTAAAGTGTTGAATTTAACAGGAATTATACTTATTTTTAGACTTTTTATACCTAAAAAATAAGAGGGACAATTTTAATAGAAAATATATTCAATTTTAATATAAAGTGCTGACTTTAAGAAGAATTATATTCGTTTTTAGATTTTTTATATTCAATTTTAGACTTTTGTATCTAAAAAAAATTTAAGAGATAATTTAGATAACAATATTTATCTAAACAAATTGAAACAAATAATATTTTATCAAGAAATGAAAATAAAATTTTTTAAATATAAAAATTACATGCAAAATTAATATAATGATTAAAGATTTTTCTCTAATTTAACAATATTTTTTTCTTCTCATTTTCTATATTAACTACGGCCGTTATGTAATGTCTTTTTCTTTATCTTTTTTTACACTTGACTTGTTCCTAGAGCAGACACACTGCGGCACTGTTGTGATCTCGTGGCGGATAGCAAAAAGACAATTTTTTTACGTGGCTCGTAAATTAATTTCTGGAGAATTTATTTGAAATTTAAGTTTCTATCTCTTCTGCGCTTGCGTGCCAATTTAGCCTTTGCATTAAATGCTTCCTTTGCATTCCTGGGAAAGAAAAGCATTTCCTTAGCTTTTATAAACTGAACTGTTTCAAAAGCCATTAATGCCATTCCATCTTCCCTCTCCTTTGGCCGCCTCCTCCTCCTCCTCCTCCTCTTCGGTTGCAGAGAAAAAGAATGAGGCAGCTTTACACCCGAAATGGAAGACTCAAACGCCTGCTCTCCGCCATCCGAATAAGGAGCAACGAACCAGAGTGCCGGGAGGATGCCTCCGCCGCCGCCGCCCCTGTTCCTGAGGTGCTCGACGAGAAACCGCCGGTGAAACCGAGCTGGAGGTGCTTCTGCTACAAAGAAATCCACAAGGCCACTGACGGTTTTCACAAAGGTCAGTCTTTTAGAGGACTCTGGCCGCGCTCCGATCCTCGTTGCTCCGCAAAATCTGATCTTGGTTCGTGTCTGGGGCTCCGCAGATAACCTGGTGGGCGTCGGTGGGCACGCGGAGGTGTATCGGGGCGTGACGGTGGACGGGCAGGTGATCGCCGTGAAGAGGCTGATGAGGGCTTCGTCGGACGAGCAGAGGGAGAAGGATTTCCTTACCGAGCTCGGCACCGTCGGCCACGTCCGCCACCCCAACGTCTCTGCCCTCCTCGGCTGCTGCATCGACCGCGACCTCCACTTGATCTTCGAGTTCTCTTCTCGCGGCTCTGTCTCCTCCAATCTCCACGGTAACATCGACAAAACCTAACAATTCGCTCGTACCATGACGATCGACGATGGATCAAAACTGTTGTTTCGATGTATTTGCAGATGAGAATTCACCGCCTATGGCTTGGAAACTTAGGCACGACATAGCGTTGGGCACCGCCAGGGGACTCCATTACCTGCACAAGCAATGCCAGAGGAGGATCATCCACAGGGACATCAAGACCTCCAACATCCTCCTCACTGCAAACTTCGAAGCCCAGGTAGTAATTAACCACTGTCTTCCTTGCTGCTAAACCATTGTGTTCTTGAACCCAAACCAAAGATCTCCATCTCAGATTTCAGATTTCGGCCTCGCCAAGTGGCTCCCATCCCAGTGGACTTACCGCGCCGTCGGACCAATCGAAGGGACTTTCGGGTACAAATCTGCCACTTTCAGGCGAAATACAAGGTCAAACTAGCGATTCTGTTAATGGATTTCATGCTTTGAATTAGATGCTTGGCGCCGGAGTACTTCATGCACGGCATCGTGGACGAGAAGACCGACGTCTTCTCATTTGGTGTTTTCCTGTTGGAGATCATATCGGGAAGGAAACCTGTCGATGGTTCTCACAAAAGCTTGCTCAGCTGGGTGAGTATCACCTTTCGCCATTGTTCCATCCAGAGAAAGTTTTAACTGCCAAGAACGTTTTTGATTAACCAGCAGCTTTGCAGGCGAGGCCTCTTCTGAATGATGAGTCCGCAATTCAAATGCTGGTCGATCCGAGATTAGGAAGTGATTACGACATGGGGCAGCTTAAAAGGCTCACCTTTTCGGCCTGTCTTTGTATCAGAGCCACTGCAGCTTTGCGACCTTCAATGACTGAGGTAAAATTGCTGTTGCCAATTGTTACAGTGAGTTTATACACGCTAAATTAAGTAGGAAAGCTTCCTGTTGTCATTCATGGCTCGATTAGTGAGTCTAATTTAATTGTGTTGGTTTTGGCAGGTAATGGAGATCCTGGAAGGCGGTGAGATTTCACAAGATCGATGGAATGTGCCTGAGGAGGAAGAGGAAGAGGCATTTTGGGTCTTCGATGATCTCGACGATGATGACAGTGATGATGGTAATTGCAGTACTCCATCAGTGTAAAGTTCCCAAAACCAATTTTAGTAGCACATTTGCAGAGCATTAGTACTGATGCATATAACCGTAGTTAGTAAGGTTGGCATTTGTGAGGCTGATGATGCAATATCTTAAAGTGGTAGGTCAAGGGCTTCACCCCTAAATTCATATCTGACTGCTGTAGAGATAGGGACATTGAGGAAGAACAGTTGTTAGATTTGGCCAACTTTGAGCCAACTGGAATAGGATTTTTTTTTCTCTCTTTTGAATAGGAAAATGGAGCAGTTCTGAGCAGGTGGCAGGTTGTCTTGACCTGAAATGACAGATCGGATAAATGATACTTAAAATGAAGGCTAAATGGTATTTTGATTAGTGGTGTATAGCTTTAGGCAGCCTACTGGCTGATTTTCTGAAGAGCAAAAAAAAGAGTTTACATAGGTTTAGAAGACATCTGTCATCTAGTAATATATTAAGTAGGGTTGGGAATTGTATGATCAATGCCATGCATGCTGCTGAAGTTCACACGGCAAGCAACATATTGAACAGGACAAAAGATCAACATTGTGGCTGATCATGCTTCTGTGGTTCACTAAGGTTATTGCAATAGTTTGGCTTTCATTTTACTGATATTTAAAGTGAATTTTGAGGTCCTGAGATCAGAGGACGTTGTGGTTGTACAACTATTAGTTTGTCTCAGAATTATACAAAAGGACCATAAATTTTCAATCGTGTTATACTTACCTCTTCAATTTGTTAAAATATAAGCTATATAACCTGGAAATCATTAGAAACAAAAAATTAGGAACACGGAGAACAATGCGAACTTCAAAAATTCACAAACAAAAGGCCAGTTTATATATTTGCTTTTGAATGTCATTGTCAAGACTTGACAAATATAAACAGAATTGGTAAAAAAAAGCCTTATCTACACAATTGTTATCCACAATCACGTTGTACAATCCTTTATAATGACCTTTATCTACGAGAGGGAACCACAAAGATTCACCGGGAAGAATGTCATTTGCTATAACCATTATATTCACAGAAGAATGTAGAGGACGAGAAATATATACCAGCAAGAAAGAATTCAGATCTACTGCAAATGGTATATCATGCAGAAGGATAGATGTTCTGCTGCTACTGCTGCACATTCCTGATGCTCAATGATCATAGATGCGTGATCCGTGTCTACCGTATCTGTCCAAATTTTGAGAGAAACATTTAGGTAATTGATAAGTTGAGAGATTAAGATTTACACAATCTGAAATTGATTCATTGTTTCATTTACTATAATACTGTATTGATGATAAACAATAAATAAAAGTCTACGAGTAATCAAATTTTATTGTGCAACTGGCGGTCACCATTGTTCACTGCAGAACATTAGAGAAACGAGTGAATACTATTCTTCCATGGATGAGGTGACTAGTCTAATTGTTCTTGTTTGCGTTTAGAAATGTTTATGAATGCTATGCATAATTCTGATTAATATGTAAACCTTTAAAGTTGTTTGGCAGGGTATTGCCAGAATTGAATTTCTCTTTCCTCCCCAAGAAGATGGGAACATAACAATATTAAACTAAGATTATCAATGACATTCTCGAAATAGCACAAGCCAAATGAACAAGTCCAACCTGTGGTGAGCAGGAATAACCAGTGATGCCGGGGCATTGACTGCTGGTCTTGCAAATCCATCATCGGCTTCACCAAATCTATACTCTACAATATCAACAGATCTCAAGGAATCTCCATGATATAAACCATAAGGACTTGATCCATGACTGCTTCTTGGTACAGCTTCCGTGGATCTCCTCCGATTTCTTAAACACCTAAAGTTTGGAAACGGTTTACAAGATATGCATGAGGTCCACCAGTTGCCCCTCTTCCGATAAAAACTTTCATAGTCATCTGTAGCTTCTGCATCTTCATACTCAATGACATAGTCACCCAACACCACTGCACGGGGTACTTGTGCTTGTATCGTGCTTAATACATCTATGATCTCTGATGTCTGCTGGAGATATTCCCAGTTTAGCTGCTGTGCAGGATCAATCTTGGAAGGGTGAGAATGTGGATGTTTTAGATGAACATGTTTCTGGAGTTCATAAAAGTTTCCAACAAAAGTGCAGTATTTCTCTTCACAAAATCGTTTCTTCATATTGAAACAGACACGGGCGTCGTTGATGATGAGCCATCCAGTTACACCTCCCCTACAGAGTGGACACAGTGGTCGGTTGTTTGGGCTTGAAGAAATATCCCCTACCAATGAAACACTGTTTGTAGATGATGTGACTTTCACAACAGCAGGGAATTCATATGCACTTCTAAATCTGTCCAGACAATTTGAGTGCTTCTGATCAGTATCACACATGAATGGTCTGCACCCCTTTCCATAGGAAGTGCACAATAACATGACAGCATTGTGTGGAAAATCCAAACAGATAGAGCAAGTCACATCCTCCAAATCGAAGTCTAGTTTTATGCTCTCCAAGTCCAATGGGTAGGAGTCCTGCTCGAATGTCTTCTTCTCAGAAGTGCATGCCGCCATCACAATCTTTTCAACATAAACACCATCATAATGGTTCATCAAATTTAAAGAAAAAAAATCAGGAAAAATATGGATAACTGGCATGTTTAAGAAATTGACTATTGTAGAGCGTTTGTTAAGAGAAACAAAAAGAGAATAAATAACAAAGAGAACTCTGGAAGAAGAAACTAAAAGACAATGGTGACGTTGCACAAGATGATTAAACCACAACAAGAAGCATCACTAGCTACCATTCAGCATTTACATTACATTCTTCACCTTTCAGCATAAGATGACAAAGTTATTTTCTTGTTTCTCTTCTCCAAATTAGCAAAATACATTCCTCCCTGTACAGCCCATGCTAGTTATTTTTCTTTGATACACAAACAATGTCTTTTAAACTGGGTTACAGCAGAACTGAAAATTCGTACCTTATTGCATCTAAGAATTTCCATTAGAAAGACATCGTCTAAAATTGTGTTAGATTTCTTATGACCTATTCCACTTTCACTCCAAATCCCTTAATATTCAGATAGCAGACTCCAAAACAAGGACAACTGTTTGACAACTTTATTCAGAAAATGGTGCTGTTCTATATCTTAACCTTCCAATATAAGAAAACTGCAACAACTCAGCCCCACATAACTATGGTTTCAAGTTATACTCGATTCCCCCAACACCTATATCCAGTGTCTGAAATTACAATCAATGGCAATCAAACCCTAAGCTGCACAACGGGCAGAGTCACTCTATAACTAAGGCGTACATAAACAACCATTGGATCTATAGAATATAGTTTCTTGTTACAGTATGGTCAAATATGTTCTTTATTTCAGCTGTTGAAAACACTTCTTTTCACGATAATCTATGCCTCAAATAATCCATTTTATGGCACTAATACAATAAGTCAATCCTTCTAGCTACTTCTTCGAAGAACTTTTTGCCAACTAGTAGAGCATCCACTACTGTTGCCATCAAGGGAAAGACGATTGAACAAACTTGTTGCAAGGATCAAAGAAAAATCCTCAACTAAGAAAAGATTGGTGTCTCGTCATCTAAAAGTTCAACGCCAAATTAAACACCCAACAAATTATTCGACAAAAACTGTCAGCATTCAAATCCGACTTGAGGATACAAAACTGTCATAATAAATCATCCAGACGGAGAATATTTTTATAGTCTAACGTCTAATCCACCAAAGCAAACGATCTCCATCTGGATCATCAAAATCAAGTCTTTGCTATCAAACCGAGGCGAAACCTTGATCGAAATGAAGCCCACTAGTTACCTGAATCCAAGGAAGAAGGCGAGAGCTTCACTTCACCAAGCTTCACCCCAATGAAGGAATCTCCTTCAATTTCCGAAAGAAGCCAAAAGCCCTAACCCAGTATCTCCGATTGCCGTGCCGAAAAAGGCTAGAAAAGGGTAATTAAGGAAGCCCCGCCATGGGATCGGAAGAAGGAGATGCCATAAATAGTCTTGTGTGCAAATAAGACTTTTAGCCCTCTAACTTCTACAAATTATTCTACACTTCTCCCTCTATTTTTTTTTTCTCTGTCACGTACACATAAGAACTAAGAAGGATGGCGTGTCAGTAGTAGAGAATTGAAGTTGTACGATTTGTTTCTCCTGTCAATTGCGTGGATGAGACTCAAAAAACACTTTGAAAAATTGATTAAGACAAATAAATATATGCAAATTATTTGATGCAAGCTAATTAAAGATGACTCGGATGATGTACACATCACATAAATATACTTTTTTTCTAAAAGGTTAGAAATGTACGATGAAAATCCACATCTACTCCTAATTAAGAAGGTGAGAAAACAAGCAACAACATTTAGATAATAGGTAGTTCTATCAACCAATAAAGCTTTTTGGTTGGTGATGGATTCCAAGAATGCAAGAGAAATGTTTCGATTTGGCCACTGTGATGTCGCTAGGGATTAGGCAACGACACCAACTGAAGAATATATGGTGCCAACGGTGCCACCTGAGGAGTAAGTAGCTAGTCTTGAGAGGAATGTCATTGATGGAAGATTTTGTAGGCCAAGGCCATGAGACATGAGCTGATAACATTTGGCTTAAAGTCATGATGGTCATCAATATATCAAAAAAGTAAGAGGAGCTTTTGTGTGGCCACAACCGAAACATCCAAAGGAGGGAAAGGATTCGGCGGTGGCTCGATCTCGATCTGTCCCTCCAGCATCTGCACCACCTCGCTCATCGACGGCCTCGCCCCCGCGCTGTACTGGACGCACCACACCGCCACCTTGCACATCCTCACCGCTCTCTCCCTCTCCGCCATCTGCTCAATCCCACAAGCCGCCATGACCTCTTCCAGCATCCCACTATCCCATTGCTTGTACACCAGCTTGGGAAACCATTTCTGTGCGCTCTCCGCTGCGCGGCAATCCCCACCATCTCAAACAGCAGCATCCCGAAGCTGTAGACATCGCACTTGTAGGTGACCGGAGAATAAGGCATCCACATCTCCGGCGCCGCGTACCCCGGCGTGCGCCTCATTCCGGTCATGCTCATGTAGTCATGTGGGTGTACTCCCTGTTCATCAGCTTGGCCAACCCGAAGTCCGCCACTTTCGGGTTGAAGTTGGTGTCGAGGAGGATGTTTCCCGGCTTGATGTCGTAGTGGATGATCCGCCGCTAGCACTCCTCGTGCAGGTACCGGATCCCTTTCGCCGTGCCCATGGCGATCTCATGCAGCCTTCCGAACTCTATCAGTACTTTCTGATCACTACAATAGCATAACAAAGAAAATGGTTGATAAAATTATTAATAGTAATTATACATTTAATATTTTAACCAACCAACTACATTAAAACTCACTTTTCTTCTCGCAGCGTGTCGACGTCGTTCCCTTTGAACAAGTACTTGTCGAGGGAGCCGTTCTCCATGTACTCATACACCTGCGCGATCAGGGTGTCGTCGTAGCAGAAGCCGTTGAACCGGACGAGGTTGATGTGTTGGGTGCCGGCGATGCTGCCCACCTCCGCCACGAACTGCTCCTCCATTCTCTTATCCATGATTCCGACGAGGACTTTGACGGCGGTGGGTTTTTGGTCGGGGAGCTCGCCCTTGTAAACTTATCCGAACGAGCCGGAGCCCAATATGACTGTGAAATTTTGCGTGAACTCCGCGAGCTGCTGAAGCAAAAACCGGCCGATCGGCCTTGCTTCGGCTAACTTGTTATGAAAATCCTTAATCGTCGTCGTCCTCATCGGCTCAATGGGGAGTAATCTGGGAGCAACAGTTGGTCGCGTTTTATCGGAATTGATCATCAGCTCAATGGGAAGTGCTACCGTAACAACTGTTTGTGTTATTATTATGTAGAAATTGGTCAGAGACTGAAACATTCTTCCGGTGCAGCACTTGAGGACGTCTACAATTTTAGGTGTTATTCCGTCTTCAATTATTGGTGTTATTCTTCTGGGGAAGGACTCGAGGACGACAACAATTATAGGCTACTGCAGAATAATCAACCCAGGCATGCACGTGACATAATTAGAATAGATTTAGTCTGCGTAAATATTTTTATTCCTTTTTATGCAGTAGAATCAGGACAATAGAAATATTTTTATTGGTGTATCAGAAAAATTAATTATACAATTTACTCCTGATCACTTATTTAGAATAACGGGGAAATTTATTTTCCATAAAAAAAAAATCATGTACAAGGATCTAATGGCAAAAGAATAAAATAACTAAAGCATAGGATGGCCAAAATAAATATGACCTGAATGTAGTAGAATCATCATCGTCTCTAAGCATCATTAAGGAAATCTTGATCTTGCGAGAAAAAAGAATAAGGGGTTGGTCTTATGTAGGAATTAGGCTGACATCCTAACCAATAAAAAGTAGATCTTAGGAGATCTGTCAGAATATCTAATTCTACAGAAATGATGCTATATTTATATGAATGAGCCAAATTCTATTATCAGCCTATTAATAATAATAATAATAATAGAACGAGTTAACGAATTTTATACAGTAGATCCATATCCAATAACACAAACCTACAATTAATCTTAATTAGATCACTTAATAGATTTGTATCTCCAACGACATAAATCTGTAGGTTGCAAATAACATGTATGCTTATTGAATAACAAGATAAAATTTAATAATTTTTCATTTGGGCTATATGTGATTTGTATATAATACACAAACATAATCTTAGTTGACGTCAATAATAATGATCCTGTCCGAACCAGGAGTCAACGGACACTGGGCACGTGGCGCTCCCTGCTGGATCCTTGAGTGCTCCGGCGAACCTGCAGCAAAACCGAGCCGGGATGGGTGTCCCGGCGACGGCCCTCCGACGCTCAAGTCAGGCGAGGAATAACAAAAAGGTGGCCTCAAGATGAAGACTCTCTCTTACCTCCGGTGAAGAAATGGAGGCCTTATATAGACCTCTCGAAGAAGCCTGAGCGCGCCAATCAAAGCAACCACCTGCCTTTGACCATGCCCAGGTATGGGTCTGTCAGAAGGGCCATGCCCAGATATGGATCTGTCAGGAAGACGTTCATGAGGTCATACTGCTACTGTATCAACCTTTCCATGATGTGACGGCAAGATCCTCCATCGTGCGATCTTGTGTACGGCCTAATCATCAGACATGCTTCTGCTGATATCTCATATCCCGAGCCGAGCGCATAGGCCGCTCGGCCACCTTTGTACCCTCGCCCTTATCTGGGCTGAACGGACAACCCGCTCGGCCCTTTGGCCCCGGCCGAGCGGACTCCCGCTCGGCCCTTCGATCATCCTGCCTTGGCGTCGGAAACCCAAGCCCATGGATGGGTTATCTCTAGCTCCGCTCGGACCTACTCAGCTGCTCGGCGCGGCCATTAACCGCTTAGTCAGCCCTTCATCGGTCCTCAAGCTGAGACCCTTCAGGAAGTGGGTCCCCCATTCTTACCGCCGGATCACTTGCCTTCCCTTCAAGTCTAGTCGAAGGAGGAAGTGAGTCCGACTGACTGGACTATATGTGTCCGAGCGGGCGGTCGCCGCCTTTCCGTAGCTTATAATATCCCTGGGGTCGTTCGGCCCTTCTGCCAAATTCAGCCGCTCGGCTCTTCGTTTTGGTTGTCTTGTCGCTCAACCTGGATGTTTGCTTGTCTAAATCTTCTCGAAAATCACGCAAATCCTCTTCATTAAGCCGAAGCATGCGCGGTATGGGCGCATTAATTGCGCTCGGTGACAGGGCGCCACGTGTCGACCATTGTGTGGCGGCGACGTCACTTACGATGGGACGCCCCCGTTTGAAATGGACGGTCAGATGATGACCTCGTCCCCCGTGACCTGCATCCGACGGCGGAGGCCGACCGACCTCAGCCGTATAAATCCTCCGTCTCCTTCCTTCGCCGCCTATTCGCTTGCTCGTTGCCTTCTGCCTCTTCCTCTGCCTTGACCTCCGACGATCCAGTTCTTGTTTTTCGGCGGCAATCATCTCATCGGTGATTCTTTCCGCCCGTTTCCTTCCCAGTGAGTCTTCTTCCTTCACTTACTAGGTCTCCTCTGCTCATTTCGCCCCTTTCGTTCTCCTTCCTTCGATTTCTTGCTATTCTTTCGCCTCTCCGAGATGGCAATCTCCTCCGAACCCGCCACCAACGTTCACGGCCCATGGTATGCGACCATGGAGAGTCGGTTTGATGAAGAGAGCGCTCGGCGCCTTGTTCGGACGTACGGGATCCCAGATGACCATGAAATAGTCGTAGCCGACCCGACTGACCGGCCCCATGACCCCCCGATCGGCACCATTTGTTTTTTTCTAGACCAATTCCAGGGCGGCCTTAGATTTCCTACCCATCCCTTTATTTTAAAGGTTTGTAACTATTTTCGCATCCCGCTCGGCCAACTTGTGCCGAATTCCTTTAGGCTGCTGAGCGGGGTGGTCGTCCTCTTCAAGCTGCACAGTATCCCTCTTGACCCCAAAATATTCCACTTCTTCTTCTATCCCAAACAATCCGAGCCGGGCACTTTTATTTTCCAAAGTAGAATAGGCTTTAAATTTTTTGATAATATGCCGACCTCCAACAAACACTGGAAGGAGTTTTTCTTCTATATCCGACTTCCCGAGCGGCCAGCATTCCGAACCAAATGGCAGACCGCTGTGCCGACTCAGCCGGAGCTCGGCAAGTTCAGAAGCAATCCAGCCTATCTTCATGCGGCGAACTGGTTGTCCGGTCAGCGATACAAGATCGACCAGTTGCTGCTCAAGGGGGTGTTGTATATTTTCGGATTGTCTCCCGTTCGGGCAAATCTCCCCTTCCGCATGAGTAAGGATTCTTTACTCTCTTAGTCTTTTTTGTCTAATTGATTTTAATTTCTTTTACTGCAGCTGAAGTCATGTGGCGCTCCAAGGCTACTGATCATCTGAAGTTGAAGGCCGTGGAGATTGAGGCCGCCACAAAAAAGGAACTCGCCGAGCGGGGTCTTATCCCTAGCCGCCCGGCGGATGTAGAAGAGGGGGGGGACACAGTCCGCCAGAGGTTGAGGCGGATCCTGTTTCCTCAGCCCCCGCCGAGCTGGGCGTCCCCCAGGTCGGGGATCCACCATTGGAGGTTCGGCGAAAACGTCGAAGAGACTCCAGCCTTCCGCCGACCCAAGAGGGGGAACCACAGGCGCCGATCAGCGTAACTTCGCCTGCTCGCACGCCATCACAGATCGGGACCCCTGCGGCTTCGCCTACCGCACAGCCCTCCGGCTCTCCTCCCCGGACTCGTCGCCGCTTACGTCGGTTGGGCGAAACTTCCACCATAGGGGAGTCCTCGCATCAGGCGGCCGCGACTGAAGAAGCGTCGTCCGGCCATTCGACCATCAAGACTACCCTCCGATTCCCATCGGAGGAATATTTACTGTCCGCCGATCGGCCCTCGAGCCCCGTTCACGAAATAACCTTGACGGGTCCGCTCGCCAAGCTTTTTGAGGACGCGCAGATCCAAGTGGCCCTCATGACGCCCAAGCAGCTCGGCGACAACAACATGCAGCAGGCCACTCAGGTAAATTCATTTTTCTTCCTGTGCCATGCTACTGTTTGGTTCCTGACTTCATTATTTCCTTTACAGCGCTGGGCTGAGCAAATCGCCACTAGCCATCGGCTAGCCGAGTTGGAGGATCTCCTGGAAAAACTCCAAGTGTCGGGAGGTCCCACGGCCGAGCGGGAGAAACAAGCTCTTGAGGCCGAACAGAAGAAGGCTGCCGATCTGGCTGCAGAGGTGGCCCGACTCGAAGACTTGGTGAAGAAGCGGGACGGGGACGTGAAGCGCGCCAGTGGCCGGAAGAGGCGGGCGATTGCTGATCTGGATAAAATGAAAGTCGAAGTCCGGGCCCTAGATCAGCAGTCTAAGAAGCTAGAGGCCGAGCTGAATGCCGAGCGGGAGATCCGTTCAGCAGAACGCACAAAGGCCGAGGTGGACTTGAAGGCTGTCCAAGATACCTTAACCGCTTCCCGAGCGGCACTCAAAAAATATAAGGAGGGAGAGCCGAACCGCCTAGCAGCCGCGCGCCAAGAATACCTCCGCTCGGAGAGGTTCGGCGTAAAATTCGGTGGCAACGTCTCTTCTACTTTCGCCGAAGCGGTCAAGGTCACCATGACATACTTGAAGAAAGGTGGCCACCTTCCTGAGGGAATGGATATTCCCGCCTCCGACCTGGCGGCTATGATTGATGATATTCCGGACGCCTTCTTTAATTTTGAAGACCCTGAGTGAGGCGAGTTTTTTCAAGTGCTTTCTGTATTTCATCCGCTCGGCGGATGCAACATTTTTTGTACGTGCCGTTCGGCCTCCTTATGTTCCTTTGCTTGTATTTGTTTGCCCTTTATTGTCTCCTTTTAGTGTGTTGCTGCTTATTCGTAGAATCAGTTGGGCTCCCCATGTTTCCTACTAAACGACTGATCAGGTTAATCGGTAGACTCGTTTTCCTCGAAATCGTTTAACGCTTGGCTACACTGTTTGCAGCCAGTGAATGCGAAGTGTTGGCAAACCGATGGCCGATCGGACCTAATTAATTTAGTACTTGCGAACGCTCGTTATTTGGCGTCCTTAGTTCCGTCCAAGTTCACAGTCGCGAGTTCGGCACTCGATCTTTGATGGAGCTCGACGGCGCGGATATTTATAGCCGATCGGCGCGGCTCTCGATTTTTAACGACGGTGCTCGTCGGCGCGGATATTTATAGCCGATCGGCGCGGCTCTCGATTTTTAACGACGGTGCTCGTCGGCGCGGATATTTATAGCCGATCGGCGCGGCTCTCGATCTTTAACGACGGTGCTCGTCGGCGCGGATATTTATAGCCGATCGGCGCGGCTCTCGATCTTTAACGACGGTGCTCGTCGGCGCGGATATTTATAGCCGATCGGCGCGGCTCTCGATCTTTAACGACGGTGCTCGGCGGCGCGGATATTTATAGCCGATCGGCGCGGCTCTCGATCTTTAACGACGGTGCTCGTCGGCGCGGATATTTATAGCCGATCGGCGCGGCTCTCGATCTTTAACGACCGTGCTCGTCGGCGCGAATATTTATAGCCGATCGGCGCGGCTCTCGATCTTTAACGACGGTGCTCGTCGGCCTTTCGCTCGGACATTTATAGACGCCGGCTCGTCTCTCGATTTTTAAAGACGGTGCTCGTCGGCGCGGATATTTATAGCCGATCGGCGCGGCTCTCGATTTTTAACGACGGTGCTCGTCGACCTTTCGCTCGGACATTTATAGACACCGGCTCGTCTCTCGATCTTTAACGACGGTGCTCGTCGGCGCGGATATTCATAGCCGATCGGCGCGGCTCTCGATCTTTAACGACGGTGCTCGTCGGCGCGGATATTTATAGCCGATCGGCGCGGCTCTCTAGCACGGTGCTCGTCGGCGCGGATATTTATAGCCGATCGGCGATGCTCTCGATCTTTAACGACGGTGCTCGTCGGCGCGGATATTTATAGCCGATCGGCGCGGCTCTCGATCTTTAACGACGGTGCTCGTCGGCGCGGATATTTATAGACGATCGGCGCGGCTCTCGATCTTTAACGACTGTGCTCGTCGGCGCGGATATTTATAGCCGATCGGCGCGGCTCTCGATCTTTAACGACGGTGCTCGTCGGCGCGGATATTTATAGCCGATCGGCGCGGCTCTCGATCTTTAACGACGGTGCTCGTCGGTTTTCCGCTCGGTTTTTATAGCCGATCGGCGCGGCTCTACGGTTTAACGTCTGGGCTAGACGACTCTGGCTAATTTTGACGCTTCCATTCGGCGAAGCTTTTTGCCCTCCTTTTTATCACTTTTGGTTCCTTTCACCCAGCTCGGATAACGTACTCTTGGCCGAATGGCTCAGGGTCTGCTTCGTCGAGCATCTGGGCTAGGATAATATACCTCCGTCCGAATGGTACGGGGCCTTCAATTTTAGAGCGCTTGGCCCGACCCATTTACCTCCGGCCGAGCGGCTCGGGGGCTTCGTTCTTTTGTTGGCGATGTCTTATTTGTTCTCTTGATTTTTCGTTTCTGCATTTCAAGTATTCAGTCGAAAAAAGTACACAAGATAATTTACATAGGCACACCTTTCACCCTGCCCGGTAAGGCTGGAGGTGGTTGGCGCTCCACGGCCTATATAGCTGCCGACCTTCCTCATCCTCCAGATAATACGCGCCCAAGCGGAGCTTTTCGATGATTTTGAAGGGACCTGCCCATGGAGCTTCAAGCTTGACTTTCTTCCAGACAAGGTCGCCGACCTGGAATGATCGGGGAATGACGCGCCGGTTATAGTTTTGCTTCATTCGTTGACGGTACGCCATCAGCCGAACGGACGCCTTTGCCCTCTCCTCTTCTACCAAATCCAGCTCCATGTTTCTCCGTTCGGCATTGTCCTCATCGTAGCTCTGGATCCGGGCGGACTCCACGCAGACTTCAACCGGAATGACGGCCTCGCCACCATATACCAAATGGAACGGTGTGGCTCCTGTCCCTTCTTTTGGCGTCGTTCGGATGACCCACAAGACGCTCGGCACTTCATCCGGCCAACTTCCTCCCAAATGGTCGAGCCGAGCGCGTAGAATACGGAGAATTTCCCGGTTGGCCAATGTTGCTCAATGCCGTAGCTCTTGCACCAATCCTCTAACATCTTCCCTGTGAACTGCCGCCCGTTGTCGGACACTAGTCGGCGAGGGATGCCGAACCGACAAATGATGTGTTGCCAGATGAATTTTTTAACCATTTGTTCAGTGATCTTTGCTAGCGGCTCGGCCTCCACCCACTTGGAGAAATAGTCTACCGCTACTAGTAAGAATTTCCTCTGCCCGGCCGCCATCGGAAATGGACCGACAATATCCATTCCCCATTGGTCGAACGGGCATGAAACGCTTGACGCCTTCATTTCTTCGGCCGGTCGGTGGGAGAAGTTGTGATACTTCTGGCATGAAAGGCAGGTAGATACTCTGTTTGTAAAGTTGGCCAAAAGTATCCGGCCAAGAGGATCTTCTTGGCCAATGAGCGCCCGCCCGGATGACCCCCGCATGATCCTTGATGTACTTCCTGGAGGATGTAAGCTGAGTCCTCCGAGCTTACACATTTCAGCAACGGGCGCGAGAAAGCTTTTTTGTAAAGCTGATCTCCGATGAGTGTAAACCGACCGGCTCTTCTTCTGAGGAGCTGGGCTGCATATTCATCGGAGGGTGTGGTGCCCGAACGGAGAAATTCCATAATAGGTGTCCAACAGTCGCTTGGAAACGTGAGGCCTTGTATCCGATCGACGTGCGCCACCAGCAGTACTTTTTCAATTGGTTGCTGAATGGCAACTGGTGTTATTGAACTCGCGAGTTTGGCTAACTCGTCTGCTGCCTGGTTCTCCGTTCGGGGGATCTTCTGTATAAGAACCTCTCGGAAAGTAGCTTTGAGTTTTTCAAAGGCCTCAACGTAGAGTTTAAGCCGAACACTATTGATTTCAAAGGTGCCAGAAAGTTGTTGAGCGGCCAATTGTGAATCCGAATAGAGAGTCACCCGACCCAGTCGTGCTGCCTGCAATCCGCTATGAGGGCCTCATACTCTTCGTTGTTGGTAGCTTTGTAATCCAATAGGACGGATAGGTGCATCTTCTCTTCTTGAGGCGAGAGCAACAATATTCCCCACTTCCGAGCCGAGTGGAGGACCCATCCACATATATTCTCCACATAGCTTTCGGCTCTGGCCTTTGCACTTCGGTCACAAAATCAGCCAAGGATTGGGCTTTGATCGCCGAGCGGGGCTGATATTGGATGTCAAATTCACTTAATTCTGTCGTCCACTTGATGAGCCGTCCGGACGCTTCTGGATTCAACAGTACTCTTCCGAGTGGACTGTTCGTCCGGACAATGATGGTGTGAGCCAAGAAATACGGTCGAAGGCGCCGAGCGGCTAGAACCAAAGCAAAGGCCAACTTCTCGAGCCCGGTGTAACGAGATTCAGCATCTTTTAAAATGTGGCTTAGAAAATACACCGGCTGCTCTTCACCGCTTGCCCTCACAAGTGCTGAGCCTACAGCATGCTCAGTCGATGACAAATAAATATAAAGTGACTCACCCCCGATCGGCTTGGCTAACACTGGCAGAGAATTGAGATATGTCTTCAATTCTTCGAATGTGACACATTCTTCATCCCACTGGAACTTAGTAGCCTTGCGCAGGATCTTGAAGAATGGAAGGCTCCGGTCGGCGGTTTTGGAGATGAATCTGGACAAAGCAGTTATCCGACCGGTCAACCTCTGCACTTCTCTTGTATTTCTTGGGGGCGGCATGTCTTGCAGAGCTTTCACCTTGCTGGGATTTGCTTCGATTCCCCGCTCGGTCACTATGTACCCTAAGAAACGCCCTCCTTTTGCTCCGAACAGGCACTTCTGGGGATTTAGCTTGACTCCATATTTGCGCAGCGTTCGGAAGGTTTCTTCCATATCCTGGAAAAGATCGGCCGCTCGGACGGATTTGATAAGAATGTCGTCCACATAGACTTCCAGATTACGCCCGATCTGCTCCCTGAACACCTTGTTCATCAAGCGTTGATAGGTGGCCCCGGCATTCTTCAATCCGAACGGCATCACATTATAGCAATATGTGCCGTCGGCCGTTACGAAGCTTACTTTCTCTTGATCTTCTCGGGCGAGCGGCACTTGATGATATCCTTGATAGGCGTCAAGCATGCAAATTAATTCGCAGCCGGTCGTAGAGTCCACCAGTTGATCTATCCGGGGCAGAGGATAGAAGTCCTTGGGGCATGCTTTGTTTAAGTCCCGAAAGTCGATGCAGACTCTCCACTTGCCGCCCGGCTTGGAGACTAATACTACGTTAGCCAGCCAGCTCGGGAACTGTACTTCTCGTATGTGGCCGGCCTCCAGAAGTTTCTCTACTTCCCCCTGGATGATGGCATTCTGCTCGGCACTGAAATCCCTTTTCCTCTGCTTCACTGGCCGAGCGTCCGGTTGGACATGCAGTTCATGCTGAGCCAGGCTCGACGAAATTCCGGGCAACTCATGTGTCGACCAGACGAAGACATCATGATTTCGTTGGAGGCATTGGATCAGTTCCTCCTTCTGCTCCTCCTCCAGATCAGAGGCGATAAAAGTTGTGGCCTCCGATCGGGTCGGATGGATCTGAACCTCCTCCTTTTCATCATAAATTAAAGCAGGAGGTTTCTCAGTGATGGCATTTACCTCGATTCGAGGTGTCTTCCGAGTAGAGTTGGATTCTGCTCGGACCATCTCGATATAGCATCGCCGAGCTGCTAATTGATCTCCCTGTACTTCTCCCACTTTGTCTTCGACGGGGAACTTCATCTTCTGGTGGAAGGTTGAGACGACCGCTCGGAATTCGCCGAGCGCCGGTCGTCCCAAAATGACGTTGTAGGACGAGGGAGAGTCAACCACCACGAAATTTATTGTCCTGGTCCTCCTGAGCGGCTCCTCTCCCAGCGAGGTAGCCAGCCGGATCTGTGAACTTCGTTGCCCGTAAACCCGTAGAGCGGGGTCGTCATGGGCAGCAGCTCGGCTCGATCAATTTGCAGCTGATCGAACGCCTTCTTTAATATGATGTTGACCGAGCTCCCTGTGTCAACAAATATGCGGTGAATAGTATAATTTGCTATTACCGCCTTAATGAGCAGAGCGTCATCGTAGGGCACTTCTACTTCTTCTAAGTCTCCGGGGCCGAAAGTGATTTCCAGTCCACTTGCCCGCTCTTGGCTACAACCGACGGCGTGGATCTGGAGCTGCCGGACGCCCGCCTTTCTGGCTCGGTTGGAGTCTCCTCCGGTCGGCCCACCAGCAATAACGTTGATCTCGCCTCGGGAGGTATTGCTTCTATTTTCCTCTTCCCGCGCGGACGGCCGGGATCGTTCTCTTGACGCTCGGCGATTCTCCTGCCTTGGGGATCGATGCCGATCGGGTGTCTGTTGATGTCGCCTTTCGGTACGGGTCCGGTCAGCTTCATGGGTCCTTGGTCTCCTTCCGATGGGAGGAGATCGTCGTTCGGCATTCCTGGGAATGGGATTGGCCACGAAAGGAAGACTTCGACAATCCTTCGTGTTATGCGTATCCGTCTGGTGGAAGGAGCAGAACATAGGGGTCCACCGCTTCTTTGGCTTGGGCCGAGCGGCAGCCACGTCTTATACGTGCGACCTGGCGTGGGGGGATCGGATTGCTTCGGCCCTCGGTCCTCTAGGTGGCTGCTGAGCGGCGTGCTGTTTCCGCTCGGCATGAATAGGTGCCCGCTCGGTAGGAGTTTCCTTTTTCCGGGCGGCTTGCGCTTCTTCCACGTTTATGTATTCGTTGGCCCGATGTAGCATATGATCATAATCTCGGGGCGGCTTTCGGATGAGCGACCGGAAGAAGTCCCCATCCACAAGGCCCTGCGTGAAGGCATTCATCATCGTCTCCGATGTGGCCGTTGGGATATCCATCGCCACTTGGTTGAATCGCTGGATGTAAGCTCGGAGCGATTCTCTCGACTCTTGCTTGATGGCAAACAAGCTGACACTTGTCTTCTGATAACGCCGACTGCTAGCGAAGTGGTGGAGGAAGGCCGTTCGGAAGTCCTTGAAGCTAGTGATGGATCCGTCCGGCAGCCTCCGAAACCACCGTTGAGCCGATCCCGAGAGAGTCGTAAGGAAGACGCGGCACTTTACTCCATCTGTATATTGATGGAGTGTAGCTGTGTTATCAAACTTACCCAGATGATCATCCGGGTCCGTTGTTCCGTTGTACTCGCCGATCGTCGGAGGCACGTAGTGCTTGGGTAGAGGGTCTCGTAGAATAACCTCCGAGAATTGGCGATTGATCCGCTCGGGAGATGAGTCCGCCTTGGCATTTCGTCTGAAGAAGAGCCTCTATCTCTTCGAGTTGGTGCGGCTTCAGGGGTGCGAAATAAGGCCCGAGGGAATGCGACGGTGGTTTGAGGTGCTTCCGCTCGGCCACCCGACGCAGATGTTGCTTGTTGCTCCGACCGCTCGGCCGCTGCTTTCTGTTTTTGCTCCACCAGTTTGGCGGCCCTCATCTCGACCAGAGCATCGAGTTCTTCTGTTGAAAGCGCCACCGTGTGTTGTCGTCCAGCATCGTCCATCGTTCTCGTTCGAATGCAGGAGCGTTCCCACAGACGGCGCCAATTTGATCCTGTCCGAACCAGGAGTCAACGGACACTGGGCACGTGGGCGCTCCCTGCTGGATCCTTGAGTGCTCCGGCGAACCTGCAGCAAAACCGAGCCGGGATGGGTGTCCCGGCGACGGCCCTCCGACGCTCAAGTCAGGCGAGGAATAACAAAAAGGTGGCCTCAAGATGAAGACTCTCTCTTACCTCCGGTGAAGAAATGGAGGCCTTATATAGACCTCTCGAAGAAGCCTAGGCGCGCCAATCAAAGCAACCACCTGCCTTTGACCATGCCCAGGTATGGGTCTGTCAGAAGGGCCATGCCCAGATATGGATCTGTCAGGAAGACGTTCATGAGGCCATACTGCTACTGTATCAACCTTTCCATGATGTGACGGCAAGATCCTCCATCGTGCGATCTTGTGTACGGCCTAATCATTAGACATGCTTCTGCTGATATCTCATATCCCGAGCCGAGCGCATAGGCCGCTCGGCCACCTTTGTACCCTCTCCCTTATCTGGGCCGAACGGACAACCTGCTTGGCCCTTTGGCCCCGGCCGAGCGGACTCCCGCTCGGCCCTTCGATCATCCTGCCTTGGCGTCGGAAATCCAAGCCCATGGATGGGTTATCTCTAGCTCCGCTCGGACCTACTCAACTGCTCGGCGCGGCCATTAACCGCTTAGTCAGCCCTTCATCGGTCCTCAAGCTGAGACCCTTCAGGAAGTGGGTCCCCCATTCTTACCGCCGGATCAAATAATATAAAGCTTTATGGGTAAAGAATATCCCTGTAAAATATTCTAGTCCATTAACTTCATTTGTATAACTAAAGATGTCATCACTACAACAAAATCGCTCATAGACATCAGTGGAACAACAACGGTTTTAGGCTAAAACCGATGTCTTTGAGTATTTTACACCGGTTTTTCTAAAAACCGGTGTCTATGAGCGCAGATTTTAGCTCATAGACATCGGTTTTTTAGGCGATGTCTATGAGCGCCCTTTTTTTTGTTAATAGACACCGATTTTAACATCGGTTTTTAAAATCCTATGTTATTGAACCCAAATAAAATATTTTAATTTTCCCCACAAGCCAAAATCTGCACACTGTGAATTCCCTCCAAACCTAAATCTTTATTCCGCCCCTTCCTCCGCGCGACCATCTCTCTCGTGATAACCTAAACCGAGACATCTCTCTCAGCCTAAACCTAAACCTCCGACCATCCGACCATCTCTCTCAGCCTAAACCTAAACCTCCGACCATCTCTCTCAACCTCATCTCCCTCTTCCCCCCTTCCTAGATCCTCTCCCGATCAGGATCAAGACACTACGAACTTGCTTCTCCGTCCAACCACACCGCATCTCCTCCAACTCCTCCATTTGGTTGAGAAGAGGAGGCCTTCTTCGCATTCCGATAATTTTTCCTTCATCCATCTCCGGTCCAACATTCACTGTCATCATTGGAGTCCTTCTTTACATTCCGAAATTTTTTTTCTTTATCCATTGCCGCTACTGAAGTTCTTCCTCATCTTCAATAGTTTAGCAGGTGGGTTAAGTCAAAATGGGTTGGCGCCACAATTATCAAGGCTATAGATAATACGCTACCTTCGTCCTCGAGCGAAGTGGCAGTGAGCGACGCCTCGCCATCGACGAGACCAACCTCTTCGAAACCCTAGGCGGAATACAGCCCTTCATCGATCTCTCAACCAATTTCTACAACAGGTGAGCCGATCTACCTACCTCTTCCTCCGCGGCCCTCTCCGCTGTAGATGCTCGATTGATTATGACCATCTCTGATTTTGTTAACAGTTGGTTGGTAGGGTTTTCGATGATGAGGAAGAGTGGTTCTGATCTATCTTTTCGAATTCGAAGAAGGAGGACGCGATTTGGAACCAGTACGAGTTCTTCGTTCAGAGGATGGGAGGCCCTAATCTGTATTCCCAGAGGAAAGGTGAAGGGAACTTGTTCTTTTGATGTCTGATAGCTTCTTTCTGAAACTTGCACTATTTGTTTCGCCTTTTAAAGTAGCAAAATCATTTAGCATCTGCCAAATTTATCATTTTATATTTGTTTTATATGATCAGAATCTTACACAAATTGATTATTGTGATGATATTCGTATCATTGTAATTTCATATGACCTCTTAAATATTCTATTCTCTTTTGTAATCACCTTGTGTTCAGGATTTGTTCATTGAGCCTTTAGGAGAATGGTGGTTAGGAAGTACAAGAATGGTTGGTGTCCTACTTTGATGCATACTGAGATATTGTTATACCGATCATATCTCTGGTGTTTCGGTTATGTGATTATATCAAAAATAGTCACATAACTGAAACACCTGAGTTCGTGCATTTGAATTTATTATGAATAATTAATTTTAGTTTGTGGATATGCTGCTATATTTAGACCAGTATTATGGAGTTTGATGCAACAAAAGGCATGTTTTATTCATTTGGTAAGGAAATCATAAGAACAATTTAGTATCTGGACTCAGTTGATACAGAAGAAAAAATCTAAAAAATATACAAGAAATTGATACATCCATCTCTCTCTATAGATTCCAGTTCTAAGTTTGCTTCTGTAATGAAGGGAAACCTTTGGCTGAATTGTTGCAACACGGTTTCGTTTGAATCAATCATTATTGCAGGTCATCCAGCTCTGATCGGACGACATGCACCATTCCCTGTTACACACCAAGCTGCTGAGAGGTGGTTGCACCACATGCAACAAGCACTCGATAGCACCATGAGCATCGATCCTAATTCAAAAGTCAAAATGATGAATTTTTTCAGGCACATATCAACCCACACTATGTCTTCCTTTGTTTATGTGTTTTATTAATTTATATTTTATCATTTTTTTGTTCTTTGTTGTAGTGAACAAAGTATTTTTTGTTCTAATCTGTCAACAGATGCTTGTGGAGTCCTGAAGGTTCTATTCTTGGTATGCCGAAGCAAAAAAACAAAGTTGGATTATTTTGATCAAGTTCATCAAACTAAAATTCTTGTTATTCTTCTGTGATACTAATAGGTGTTGCATTTTCAAAGCATCTAGTGCAGATCTATGCTTTTAATTTAAATGAAGAATTACGACAACATTTGGAGGTCAGTTAATAGTTATGGTGTTTGGCAACCATATATATGATGATAATGATAGCATCTTGTTCTGCAGATTGATGCTCATATAGGCAGTGTTAATGACATTATTTTTTTTTTCAATCCCAAGAAGACTCTCTCGATCATCACTTGCGGCAATGACAAGGCAATTAAAGTGAGTAAAACCATGTGGTTGATCAGTCAGAAGATTGTACAAGAAGAATTGTATGTTCTTAACAGGTTCCGTTGCATGATGAATAGGTGTGGGATGCTTCAACTGGACAGAAACAGTATACTGGACAGAAACAGAATTATATATTTCTAGTGTTTCATTATTTCTATCTGTGAAGTTTTTCTTCTCAACTTCAACTGATGGTAAAATCAAAGCACTTGGTTCCAATGCAGTTTTTCTTCTGGATGCAGTTTACTAGCACTTGGTTCCAATGCAGTGCATAAACTCTGGCAGTGGTCGTGCGATGAACGAAATCCATCGGGCAAGGTCAGAAAGAAACAGTTGTAAGAAATTATCTATTTGCTATAAGCCTAGTGCTGATTGTTTGCTTTGCTTGTTCAGTCAACTGCATCTGCTGCTCCTCAGCTCCGTCAGCCACCAAATGGTATTCTTATGACCAATGAAAGGAGTGATAACAATCCAGAAGAAGCAACTGCTTGTATTGCTTTATCTAAGAATGACTCTTATGCAACGTCTGCATCAGGTGGAAAAGTTTCTCTGTTAAATATGAGGACTTTTAAGGTGCGTAGCCATATTTGATCAACACACACTCAGAAGAATTTTTTTTTTGTATTATTTGTGTGCCTTTACCTTCATTAGATTCGTCTGGTAGGAAGATGTTGTTGATGAATATATAGATTCGTGCATATGTAAGTGAAACCCTTCCCATTGTTTGACAAAAGATGACATATTCTCAGACTGAAGCAACACAATGGCATATTAAAAGGTGGAGCAAAAGCATGCTCTGGTGGAAGGCCTTGGAGTCTTGCATGTATTATTCGAGGATTCAAGGATCGAAGTGAAGGTAAATGTCTTTGCTTGACTTTATCAAGTAGATAGCGTCAAGTTAAAACAGGTGTTAATGCCTCGTGTGTCAAAATCAAAATTGTTGTTATGCATCGAATAAGAGTTGCAAATCTTTTACTACTTTTTACAACTTTGTTCTGCAACTTTTGGATAATCTATTGTAGGATGCCCAAGATTGTTCAGCAAGTTTATGATTCTGATTCTGCTTAGGCTCAGTTTCAATCTATAGCTAGTTGATTCTAATTTTGACAAAATATGACAAAATTTTTTAATGAACCCATATCAGGTGGTTATTAGTAAATAGGACAGAGAAATATATTATCAACATCAATGAACCCATATTTTTGCTAACTATTTGGTCAGCTATATGGTTCTTAGTTCTTACTCCTCAATTGAACTCTATGCAATATGCATGACTAAACCATTGGAGTCTTAATTTTGTCAAGGTCTTCACTTTGTTTAACTATATTATATATTTTATTGAATGTCATTAAATATGTATATTTTTCTCGTGTTCTGGTTATTTGAATTTACAAACTAATTGCACAGATGACAGGGAAGAGGGATGACTGGGAAAAGGGAGGAGCGAACGAGCAAAGGAGAATGGGGTCGGACTTCTACCACTGAGGACTTCAGAGCCGACCACTGAACTATGCTATGGGACCTAGGGAAAGGATTGAATGTTGGATCTAGACAGGAAGTGAGGCCTACTGCTCCGTGGGGTACCCATTAATGGTTAGGGATAGTATATCTATTAGCTAGCTTTTGATGTAAAAAGAATGTTAGGGTATTTTATGGATATTGTTGTAAGAAGATTATTTATATAATTTGTTAATATTTGTGTATTTTATGGATATTATTGAATGAAGAATATTTGTATAATTTGTGAATATTTGTGTATTTTTTTTGTTATTGTCGGTTTTTCATGGTTTCGGAAATCAAATTTGTGAAAAAATATACATATTACATCGGTTTTCCACCGCTGTAAAACCGGTGTTATTAACTAATATTACATCGGTTTTCCACCGCTGTAAAACCGGTGTCGTTAAGTGATACTATACCGGTTTTAACCTGATGTCTAAAATGGCAGACTTTTAACATCGGCTTCATAGACATCGGTCGAAAATGAAATAGACACCGGTGGAAAACCGATGTCTATGAAGGTTTTTGTTGTAGTGCATATATAGTTATTATAATATGATTGTAACAAGTTCTAATAGTAACTATAATATCAATATTATTAATGACATAAATCAAGATATGGATGTGTAGCCTCCAGGGGTACGGTGGAGCGGTTAGGCCCTCTAAGAGATTAACCAGACATCTAAGGGTTGAATCTCATTTGTGGTGCGTGCACTGTGGTAATTTTCCTCTTGGAATGACAACTCAAAGAACATTGGCTCCTTGAATGGGTCTCCACGAGCGATTTCCGATTTACCCTGATGGTCAGTGGGAAACTTCAGTGGAGCCCAGTTAGTCATCTCCAAAATTAGTGGGTTCGAAGAACTGGATATATAGATTAGTAAAAAAAATATTAATGTGTAGTATGGAAATGTAATTTGTACATACCAATTTTCAACTAGTCTTCCTGATGATCCAAAAGGATCCTGATCATATTTTCAAGCCTTAAAATTTATATTGCATTTAAATTAAAATAGAAAATCATGATCTAAACCTTATAATTTTTTTAAAAAATTTATATTGCATTTACAAGCATCATATGTTAAACATCAATAGCAAGTCATGATAACTTTTTTTTTAAGTGTCAAAATAAATACACATGAATGTTTTGAACTTGAGTACGTGCCACAACAAAATACATGTGTTTATTAATCAATATAGAGCATCAAAAATAAATATAGACTCCCACTAAATTGATACTTCAACCAATAGAAGAACCCTTATGTCTACCACATGCATATGAAACACCTTAGGTATCAAGACTTTAATGAGTGAATCTATTAACATGAAATCTATTCTGATGCGCTCTATGGTCACCTAACAACTTTGAACTCTTTTTTAATCGACAAAAACTTGGTGTCAATATACTTTGACTTTGATGAGCTATAGTTGTTCTTGGCATAAAGTTCTATACTTCTATGATGAACTTTATTATCATAGTATTTTGAAAAAGGTTGTTGAACCCATGTTAGATTCAAACTTAGCTTTGGATTAATTAAGCAAGCTTCCTAAGGATAAGTTTTCAGTTCAGTGGCGAGACATATGATCTTCTTGTGTATCAACAGTGGACCACTTGCTAAATACTTTTCAAAATATTCCTGCCCAATAACCTTAATACTAAGTTTTGGTCTAACTAGCCCATGTTTGACTGGGGCAGCTTCGGTTAGATTCACTAAGTCTAGTGCACCAGATAGAATACACAAGATTTAACCTAGACATGTCTTCGACAAAGCTTCCTTGACGTACTATCATCCCAATCCATTCCGATGCTATGTTATTAAGGTTTGGTAAACATTTTTCACTAACCATTCTAAGCTAAGCAGAAAAGTAAACCTAATCCTAAGCATGCATAGTAGATCAAGTTGGTTGAACAATTTTCTATTTGCTCCCCCTTGAGTCATAGCTTATATATGATCTATCTAAGTAATGAATTTGACTCTTATGGATCAAATATTGGTTTGGTTTGATTGGTTTAGTTAAACAGTTTTTAGAGACCCATGTTTGGACTTGATTTCTAATATTTTGACTGATTAGAGATAGATATGGTTTATTGGTTTTATTAGGGTTATAGCCAAGTCTCAATTGGTTGTATACGGCTCGTTGCGACCCAAGTACCTTATTTAAACACTTGGATCCCAGTTCAAACTTTTCCAATGTTTTCTTGAGTCACTTAACTTGATTTTTCATGTTAGAATTTTCTTCCTCAAGTTTTACAATTTGAGTTGAGTTCCAACTTGAATTTGGTTAGCCGAGTTACTCAAGTTAACTTGCTCCTTAAGATGATAAATTTCCTTACGTAGTAAGTTTTTTTGTTTTTTAGTTTTTGTTAATTTTTTAAACAGACATTTAACTACTTTAAGTAAATTTGACTTGGAATAAAATGTTACCATATTGAGAATTTTGAAAATGGATACGAATCCATGGCTTCTCTCAGACTCAGTGTCGGCTTCAGACTCGTACTCTTCCTTGGACTCAAAATCTTCATTTCTTGCCATACGGGCAAGATGACTTGAGTGGTTCGGTTCTTCCGCATCGGACTCTTCAGAAAATGATTTGTCCCACGTCGCTTTGAAGTGCTTCTTTCTTCTTTCTTCTTGTTGATTTTGAATTTTTCTCCCTCCGGTTAGGGCATTCCTTTTTGAGATGCCCCTTTATGTTGCATCTATAATAAATCATTTCTGATTTATTTTGTATCTAATTAACTGGTGTCTTCATGGTGCTCCTTTTAAATTTCTTCGTTGTTAGTAGTTTTCGAACCATGTTGACCAGCTCCTCTTCATTGGTTGAGTCTGAGTCAGACTCATGTTTTGGTTTATTCTTGGCCCTGATCTTGGTTTCTTTGCTTGATCCTGCATACAAAGTAATTCCTTTCTCGACTTGACTCAAGTTACACTATTCATATAATTCTAATTCACAAAATAGTTCATCTAATTTAAGAATTGAAAAATCCCTCGAAACTTTGTATGCATCTACTATCGATGCCCACAAAGCATTTCTTGGGAAGGCATTTAAGGCGTACCTTATTGTATCGTGGTTCTCCAGGTTGTGTTCGATTAGATGTAGGCCGTTGAGAATGTCTTTCAATCGAGCGTGTAGTTGCGTGACCGTCTCTCCGGGAAGCATTTTAATATTAAACAAATTATTTAATAACAAATCTCTTTTGTTTACATTAGATTCATCGGTTCCTTCATGTAACTTTACCAAATGATCCCAGAGTTCTTTTGCATTTTCGTAGGGCCCGACTCGATTCAGTTCCTCCATCGTTAGGTCGCATTGAATGGTGTTGATTGCTTTGTAGTTTAGTTGCGCCTTCTTGATCATCGAAGGAGTCCAGTCTTCTGGTTCTACCGGTTTTCCATCTATCATCAGGGGAGTGTATCCTTTGAGTATGGTGAACCAGAGTTCGATGTTGGACTTGAGGTAGCATTCCATTCTGTCCTTCCAGTAACCAAAGTTCTCTCCTTGGAATAATGGAGGGCGGATTGTGTTGTACCCTTCTTGGTAGGAGTTTGTCATCTTTGCTGTCAAAGAAAAGGAAAAAGAAGATTTTCAAGACTTTCGTCTTGGGATTAGTAGTGCGGGATAAAAAGATTAGAACGAAAAGAAAAAAAATCTTTTTAAGAAGAAAAGAAAAAGTTTTTTTTTAAAAAAAAATTGCTTTGGAAAATGATTAAGTATTTTCAGAGCTCCCAAGCTCTGATACCAATTGAAGAATCGAAGAATCTGATCTATACCACAGCTGCTTAGTTCGGTCAACTGATCCATGTGTTCAGTCGACTGATCAGTCAACTCCGTTTCGACTGCTCTTTGATCTGAATCAACTTGGTTTGGTAGACCCTACCTAATGTTTGGTCGATCAATAAACTTCGATTCCTGCAACACAAAGTTAGAACGAAAGCTCCTTCAAAACAAAGTTAGCATAGTAATAGTAAGATGCATGAGTAGTAATTGGTAGTAACACTGTCTTGATCTCAACTTGGAAACTTTCCTGATTTCTTTAGTTGGATCAGCAACCTAGGGTTTGTTCCCTTCTGGAACATGACCTCACTATTGCTCCTCCAGTTGCTTACCTCAACCTATCTACCAATCATAGTCCTCCAGACTTATTTGGACTCTACCGCTTAGCATTGGATCGGCCACTCAGGATTTTCCCTCGATCTTTGGTGCTCCAAACCTATCGAGCTTCCCTGCCAAGTGTTGAATCTTCTCGACCCACTTGGTCTTTCCACCTGGCTTCCACGATTTGCTATGTCTTTCCTGCCTAGTCGCGACTAGGGCTTTCCCGGTTGAGCAAACAGCCTGCACACTCAGCCAACTTGTTAGATCATAACAAGACTTAACTTGAACATTTGATACATCAAAACTTAGGTTTGATTCTGGTGCACCCTGCACTAATATAGCAATCTTCATAGTGCCCACGGGCTAGCGTAATTGGTTCATGCTAGAGTGTTGCTACAATAGGCCTTAGTCTATTCCTAGCGAGTACAGAATGCCCGGCTGGTTGCCTCAACCTCTCCTTGCATGCGCTATTATTGTTAGCGACACCCTCAGTAATTTACCTCCCTTCCAGACATTGGGTGGTCATCCTGGAGGGGCCACCGAAGTGACAGTTTCACCTTTTGCTGCTAATAGTAGTCATCTTCCAGACATTGGGTGGTCATCCTGGAATTGGGCGTAGTGGTTTGATTACAGCCATTTTCTTCAATAGTAAATCATCAAGGCAGATCTGGATTTGGGTGAGTGGTTGGTATTAATCTATGTTTAGTTAAATTATTGGATTGTGGAATGCCTAGTAATTATTCATGAAGTAAATGTGTATGATGGATCTAATTAGGGTTCATTAATTGTGTTGGATTGATTAGGTGGATCCAATTTAGAACTTCTTAATTGGATTAGAATTTAGTTTGGATAATTGTATATGATAGAATTAGCTAAACTAGACATTTTTGATACAGGATTTTGATTCGCGATGAGTTGCCTTACGTGGGATTACCTTTGGCATGCGGTATATTGGAGGCGGGTACCTTGACTTATCTCTTGTGATATGTCATGTTGATATGCGTAGTAGGTTATAGCCTTTAGTAATAATTATGTTTATCTTTGCTTTGGTATGTCACTACATGATACCCTTGTTAGAGTGTATACTAAATCCTAGGACACGACGAGGCCACGATGCGATTTGGGTAGTTGTTGACCGATTAACCAAATCCGCACACTTCTTAGCGATCCGGAAGACCGATTCTCTGGATCGATTGACAGAGCTGTATTGTCGGGAGATCATTAGATTGCATGGTATTCCATTGAATATTATATCAGATAGAGACCCACGGTTCACGTCCCGGTTCTGGCAGAGTCTACAACAGGCCTTGGGCACTC
Organism: Zingiber officinale; assembly: GCF_018446385.1. Lineage (NCBI taxonomy): Eukaryota > Viridiplantae > Streptophyta > Magnoliopsida > Zingiberales > Zingiberaceae > Zingiber > Zingiber officinale. Next base: position 118,386,778 of record NC_055995.1, read on the forward strand.
GGCTCTGTTTCAGTACAGCTTTCCATTCGCAGACAGATGGATAGTCAGAGCAGACCATTTAGACTCTAGTGGACTTGCTGAGGTCTTGTGTTATGGATTTTGGAGGCAGTTGGGAGGACCACTTGTCATTAGTAGAGTTCGCCTACAACAACAGCTATCATTCGGCTATCCAGATGGCATCGTTTGAAGCGTTATATGGTAGACCTTCTCGGACACCCATCCTCTGGGAGGAGGTTGGGGAGACTCAGCTGTTAGGACCTCATAGAGCTCAGTAGGAGGCAGAGTTGGTCAGTATTATCAGGCGCAGAATCGTCAGAAGAGTTATGTTGATCGGAGACGTAGACCCCTGGAGTTCTCTACTGGAGACCATGTATTCTTGAGAGTTTTACCCACAAAAGGGGTGAAGAGATTTGGCCTCCGTGGTAAGCTAGCTCCACGATACATTGGGCCTTTCCAGATTTTGGAGAGGATTGGAGCGGTAGCTTATCGTCTGGCGCTACCACCGGCTCTGGCAGGCGTTCACGACATATTTTATGTGTCTATGCTGAGGAGATACATAGCCGACCCAGCACATATTGTGTCAGATATACTAGTTCCCATTCAGCTTGACGTTACCTACGAAGAGGTCCCGGTAGGGATTCTGTGTTGGTGCGGGAAGCATCCGACGATCGAACTCGTGTTTTGATAACGGCAAAGAATTCAAAGTTAAGATGTTTTGTAATCTAACAAGTCTACTTGAGAATGTCAGGAAAGTCCTAGCTGCGGTTAGGCAAAAGGGAAAACCCTAGGGGGTGGTAACCCTAGATCATAGGGGGTGGTAACCCTATGCGGAAAGTCTTGGCAGGTAGATAGCTTCAGGCAAAAGTCCTAGGGGGTGGTAACCCTAGGTGGAAAGTCCTGGTGTCGCGAACCAGGTGAAAGTCTGGACTAGCCGGGAAGCGGATGTCCAGCAGAAAGTCCGGAAGCATCGAGTGCTAAGCAAAAGTCCAGTCGATCTGGAGGATCGCACTGGCAACAGGTAAATCTCCTGAGTGGAGTAGGTGAGGACGCGTTCCCCGTAGAGGGAACAGTAGGCGTCGGGTCGACCTAGGGTTTCCGGTAGGAAACCCGAAGTCAGGCTCGGATAGTCTGGAGACTATCAATATCACTTCTATTATGCGTTATGTGCTAACTTTGTGCTGCAGGGTATATTTGGGATTAATGTATCTTGCAGGGACCAAAAGTGCAAAGGTTAACCTCGGATGAACAGTGTCCGAGGCGCCATGGAGCTTGGAGGCGCCTCGGGTGCAAAAGCTGACCTGGCTGCGAAGCTTCAATGGAGGCACCTTAAAGGGGGTTTAAGGCGCCTTGGAAGGCGCCTTGAGCAGGGTTTGAGGCGCCTTAAGCAGATGAAGTTTGACCAGATCAAGTTTGATTCGTGCGGAAGAATCGGCAGCATGGAGGCGCCTTGAACAGCCTTCAAGGCGCCTTGAACACCCTTTATAAGGGGGTTTCGACCAGCACTTCAGATCATCAAGTCTTAAGTGATTCAAGTGCTACGTGCTGCTCCAAACGACGTTCCGAAGTGCTGCTACTTGTGTCCGACGACCAGGAGCTCTGAATCTTCATTTCTTTGTCGTTAGTATAATTATTTACTGTCGTTTATTGTACTTCAACTTGTAATCTTTTATCGAGCTTATAGTTGTTGCCCACCGGAAGCGATCAAGGATCGCGGGCCTTCGAGTAGGAGTCGCCTTAGGCTCCGAACGAAGTAAACGACCGTGTCTATGTGTTTGTGTTTATTTACATTTTCCGCTGCGTATTTTACTCCGATAGTTTTACGAATCGAACGAAATAGCCACGAGCGCTATTCACCCCCCCTCTAGCGCGGTCTCGATCCAACAATTGGTATCAAAGCGGGGTCGTCTTGAATCAGTGCAACCACTATTCGAGACAATTTTTTTTGTGGTTTTTGTTCGGAGTCGATTAGAATTTAGCCTCATAGCTATATTCTAATTTCTTTTCACGAATCGATTTTCTGCTCAAAGTTGGTCAATACCACTTGAGCCTGTTATTTTTTTTTTCTCTTCCCACACTACTAATCCAAGACTCAGTCTTGGAATAGATCTTGTTGTTTTTGTTCTTTTAGATCTGAATGGCCCAACAAGAAGGATATAGCACCGTTCGTCCCCCACTATTTTCCGGAGAAGACTTCGGATATTGGAAGGGGCGAATGGAGATATATCTGAAGATCCAGTTCGACACCTGGATGATCGTCAAAACAGGACTGGAACTGCCAACTGGTACCGACGGTAAGCCCACATCCTGTGAAAATTGGGAGCCAACATTTATCAAAAAGGTGGAAGCCGACGCAAAAGCCACCTGCACCATCCAATGCGGTCTTACCAAAGAAGAGCTCAACAGAGTCGGTCCATTCTCCTCCGCAAAGGAACTATGGGAGAAACTGATCGAACTTCATGAAGGCACCTCGGAAACCAAGGTAAGTAAGCGTGATTTGTTACTAAATAAACTGTACAATTTGAAAATGCAGGAAGGCGAGACGGCAAGCTCTTTGCACGCCCGAATTCAAGATATCCTGAATTCTCTACATGGAATCGGGCAGAAGGTAGAAAACAGAGACATAATAAGGTATGACCTTAACTCATTCCCTAGGAATACACTATGGGCATCAATGGTAGATGCCTATAAAGTCTCTAAGGATTTGTCCTCCTTAAAATTAGACGAATTATTTAGTGAGTTTGAACTCCATGAACAAACTAATGCACAGCCATCCGAGAAATGGGTTGCTTTGGTTGCAAGAATGAGTCGAACACGGGAATCAAGAGGACGGCGAAAAGTTGAATCGGAATCATAAGACGAACCCGATTCAGAAGATTCAGAAGATGAACTGGCCAGCGAATTTGTGAATCTTGTAAAGAAACTCTACAAGAAGAAGAAGGGCTTCAACAAGAAAGATCTGAAGAAGGCAGTTCAATCCAAGGAGGCTCAACAGAACTCAAAGACAAAGTTCGAAGTCACTTGCTACGGGTGCAACCAAAAGGGGCATATAAAAGCCAACTGCCCAAATCAAAAGGAAGCCAAGAAGCAAAGAAGAAGGAAAGTCCTAAAGGCAACCTGGGACGAATCCTCTTCGGAGGACGAAGACGACGAACTCGACCAAACGAGTCTACTCGCATTGATGGCCCGGGACCAGATCGTGAATCCGAGAGCGAGTCAGAAAAGCCACGGATCCGCATCCGTTTCCGAAGGGCCAGACTCCGCTGTAAGTATTCCTAGGCTTAATAATTTAGTCAATTATTTAATTCGCAAATTAGCCAAGTCAAATTTGAAAATTAAGTCACTTTTAAAAGAAATAACCATTCTTAAAGGAGTAACTAACTCAAAATCTTTAACTGAAGATTCAACTCAGGTACAACAACTTGAGAAAGAAAATTCAAATCTGAAAAATCAGTTAAATGATTTAAAAATTACTTTAGAAAAGTTCTCTCTGGGATCCAAGAATTTGGATCTAATTCTTGGAACACAAAGAGCCGTCTACAATAGAACTGGACTAGGATATAAAAGTAAAAAGAAATATAAATCCTATTTATCCTTAATAAACAAACAAAGTAGTAAATCAGTCCAAGCATGGGTCCCCAAGTCTAAATTGATCAATCAAATTGGACTTGGCCAATACTGGGTTCCGAAGGATCAAATATACTACCTCGACAGACCATATCGAGGCCGTGATCCAGGGAAAGCTAAAATGAAAACAATCAAAATTCAAAATTCGAAATTAAATTAAAAATTGAAAATTAAAAATCACGATCAAAATTCAAAATTCGAAATTAAATTGAAAATCTAAAATTAAAAATCAGATTCAAAACTTATTCGAAATTAAATTAAAATTCGAAATCTAAAATTAAAAATCAGATTCAAAATTAAAATTCAAAATTCAACAAGTTGAAATTATGAAAAGTAGATGGAGGATCCAAACTAGCTGGCACCTCCAACTGAACTACCCGACAGGATAACTGAACCTAATTTACCCGGAATGGGTAAAACAAGAATAGATTACCCGGCAGGGCAATTAAGATTAGATTAAAAACGGGATAAGTTTAACTTGAACCACAATATTGGTGAAGTTTTTGGATGATAGTACGTTAGGGAAGCTTGGGCATCGCATGACTAGGAAGATATGGCTTCGACCTGGTGCATTTGGCCAAGTGGAACTGACCGAAGCTACCCTTAAATGGATCCTAACTAGTTAGACCAAGGTCTCGTACTAAGTTCAGTGGGTAGGACTATTTGGGAAACCTCGAAGGCATGGTTACTTTAATGAGTTCCTTGTGACTCACCATAGCCCAGAAGTTTATCCAAAGAATGCTTACTTGTTGAACCCAAAGCTAAACCTGAATCTAACACAAAGTTAAACCAGACCCTTGAATTCAACAATAAATCATCTCACATCAATTATAGGATTCCCTGATTGACAACTTAGATCGGGTGAGATGACTAAGAAATAAAATTACTTTAAAATCTTTTCAAAATTAATTTCAAAATTACTTTAAAATTTTTTTCAAAATTAATTTAAAAATTACTTTAAAAATATTTTCAAAATTATTTCAAAATTACTTTAAAAAACTCTTTCAAAATCTTTTCAAAATTATATAAAAATCTTTTCAAAAATATTTCAAAATTATTTAAAAACTCTTTCAAAATCTTTTCAAAATTATATAAAAATCTTTTCAAAATTATTTCAAAATTACTTTAAAAAACTCTTTCAAAATCTTTTCAAAATTATATAAAAATCTTTTCAAAATTATTTCAAAATTATTTAAAAACTCTTTCAAAATCTTTTCAAAATTATATAAAAATCTTTTCAAAATTATTTCAAAATTATTTAAAAACTCTTTCAAAATCTTTTCAAAATTATATAAAAATCTTTTCAAAATTATTTAAAAACTCTTTCAAAATCTTTTCAAAATTACTTTAAAAACTTTTCAAAATTTAATTTCAAAATTACTATAAAAATCTTTTCAAAATTATTTCAAAATTATTTAAAAACTCTTTCAAAATCTTTTCAAAATTACTTTAAAAACTTTTCAAAATTTAATTTCAAAATCATTTAAAATCTTTTCAAAATTAATTTAAAAATTACTTTAAAAATCTTTTCAAAATTAATTTCAAAATCATTTAAAAAAAATCTTTTAAAAGTTAAAATTATTTTAAAAACTTAAAATTATTTGAATAACTTAAAATTCAAAATTATTTGAAATCTCAAACTCAATAAACACAATGTCTGCTTCAATCACGCTATCTCCATTAAAAAGAAACCAATTCAACTAATTCATGTGTAGGAATTGGATCAATGGATGTTGGATAGTGGATGCTCCAGACATATGACTGGAGATAAGTTGAAGTTTACCAAACTCAAGTACAAGAGTCTAGGATCAGTTGCATTCGGCAACAACGGTAAACTTAAAGTAATCGGAAAAGGTAATATTGAACTTAGTTCTGATTTCATTATTCAAAATGTTTTATTGGTTGAAAATTTTAACTTTAATTTACTAAGTATAAGTCAATTGTGTGACAGCGGATACCTAGTTAATTTCGATAAATCTGGATGTCTAGTTAAAAATATTGAACATCCAGAAATTAAACTTAAGGGACTTAGAAAAAATAACATCTACACAATTGATTTATCAATTTCCTCAATAAAATGTCTCTTGACACAGCAAGAGGAAACCCAACTGTGGCACAGAAGGCTGGGTCACACACACTCAAGACTTATTTCAAAAATGAGTCAAAATGGTCTAGTTAGAGGTTTGCCCAAATTAAAATTTATTGAAAATTCAATCTGTGATGCATGTCAAAAAGGAAAACAAACCAAGTCAACCCACAAGTCAACTAACCTAGAAAGATCCAACACCATACTTGAGCTTCTTCACCTTGATCTATTTGATTCACATGGAGCCAAATCACTAAACAAGAACCAATATTGCTTAGTAATAATTGATGACTACTCTAGGTACACTTGGGTGAAATTTCTAAAAACAAAAGATGAAACCTATGAAATATTTAGTAATTTTTGCAACTTAACGGAAAATGAAAAAGATACTAAAATTAAAAGAATAAGAAGTGATCACGGAGGGGAATTTGAAAATCATAAGTTCACCCAATTTTGTAGAATAAATGGATACCAACATGAATTTTCATGTCCTAGAACCCCCCAACAAAATGGCCTAGTGGAACGTAAAAATAGAACTTTACAAGAAGCAGCTAGAACTATGTTAAAAGAATATCACTTAAATCATCAATTTTGGGCTGAAGCAATAAATACTGCAAATTACATTCAAAACAGAATTTTAATTAATAAATTTCATAATAAAACAACATATGAACTCTACTATAATAAAATTCCCAATCTAAACTATCTAAAAGTATTTGGGTGTAAAGTTCACATCTTAAATACTAAAGATTACTTAGGAAAATTTACACCCAAATCTAACCAAGGAATATTCTTAGGATACTCCTCAACCAGTAGAGCCTTTAGAGTATTTAATCAAAATACCTTGAAAGTTGAAGAAACAACTAATGTAATATTTAATGAAGAAAACAATTTACCTAATATAAATGAAAATATTGACACTAATCCTAGAGCAGCAGACGATGATGAAATCCAACCTAATCTTAATGAGTCAGAACAACCAGTTTCTGATTCACAAATAAGACCAACTAGAATAAGCTCCTCTCACCCACTTGACCAAATTTTGGGTAACCCAAACCTAGGAGTCAGAACTAGATCGTCCTATAGAAACCTTAGTCAGATTGCTCTAATATCTAAAATTGAACCTAAAACTATAGAAGAAGCCCTGCCTGATCCAGACTGGATCATTGCGATGCAGGAAGAATTAGCCCAATTTGAGAGAAACCAAGTCTGAGACCTTGTACCTAAACCCATAGATAAATCAATAATAGACACTAAATGGGTTTTTAGGAACAAGTTGGATGATCACGGTGATATAGTAAGAAACAAAGCAAGGTTAGTAGCCAAAGGGTTTAGTCAAGTCGAAGGCTTAGACTATGATGAAACTTATGCTCCAGTAGCTAGACTCGAGTCCATTAGGATGTTATTAGCCTATGCAGCCAATAAAGGATTCAAATTGTACCAGATGGACGTTAAGTCAGCCTTTTTAAATGGTTTTATCAAGGAAGAGGTCTACGTAAGCCAACCTCCAGGGTTTGAAGACATAGACTACCCTAATCACGTATTTAAATTAAAAAAGGCACTATATGGACTAAAACAAGCCCCTAGAGCATGGTATGAAAGATTATCTAATTACTTAATATCCAAAGAATTTAACCAAGGACAAATCGATCCTACTTTGTTCGTAAAAACTATAGGAAAAGACATCTTTATAGCCCAAATTTATGTTGACGACATAATCTTTGGTTCAACCAATTCAAAATTCTTAAAAGAATTCGTCAAATTAATGGAAAGTGAATTTAAAATGAGTATGGTTGGAGGACTTAATTTCTTCTTAGGTTTACAAATTAAACAAACTAAAGATGGAATCTACATTTATCAAACTAAATATGCTAAAGAGTTGATTAAAAAATTCGGTATGGAAAATTCAAAAATAATAAATACTCCAATGGAAACCAACATAAACATTGACTCTGACCCTGAAGGAAAACCAGTTGACTCAAAATACTATAGAAGCGCCATAGGTAGCTTACTCTATCTAACTGCAAGTCGACCCGACATATTGTTTGCAGTAGGTATGTGTGCTAGATACCAATCATGCACAAAAGAGTCACACCTATCTTATGTCAAAAGAATACTTAGGTATATTAAAGGAACTCTAAATGTAGGACTTTGGTATCCAAGAACTTGCACTTTTGACCTTTATGGCTATTCTGATTCAGACTATGCCGGGTGCAAACTAGACAGAAAAAGTACAAGTGGTAGCTGCCAGATTCTAGGTCAGTGCCTAGTAAGTTGGTCAAGCAGAAAGCAACATTGTGTTGCTCTATCCACTACAGAAGCTGAATACATAGCTCTAGGAGAATGTGCATCTCAATTGTTATGGATGATGCATACACTAAAAGACTATCAACTAGACTATAAAAATACTAAAAATTTTATTGATAATATCAGCTCAATTAATCTGACCAAAAATCCTATACACCACTCTAGGACCAAACACATAGAGGTAAAACACCACTTTGTAAGGGATCATGTAGCTAAAGGTGAAATTGCACTCAACCACGTTGAGTCCAAATCAAACCTAGCTGACATTTTTACAAAACCCTTACCTGAACTTGAGTTCAGTGGACTTAGAAGGCAAATAGGAATGTGTTGGGTAGAATAGATATCTTACTATTATTATTTTGTTTTCAAATTCTAGGAAAAACAGTTTTCAAAACTCCAATTTTGTTAGATTTTTAAAACTTTCTGGAATTAGCCTAGCCTTTCCCCCTAGATATCATGTTCCCCTAGAATTAAGCCAGAGCATCTCACAAAACACCTAGGTTTACCTTGATTGTGATTGAAAAACATAGAATGGCGTGAGATGCATAGGGTATAGCCTGGACTCAAGAATGCTTATATCTGTGCATCAATATGAGTCTGGGCGTTAAATATGCAATAAACATTAATCAAGTTAAAGTTCTCCAGCTCTAGTCAAGTCTATCTGGACCTAAATAACTTAACTTGACTAACCTAGTAAAAGTTATTGTCCTATAGACAATCAGCAAGTAACTAAAGGTTAGACAGTTGACAAAAGATACTCGATTTTCTTTTTCCAAGAATGTTTTGTTCTCTATGGCTCTGATACCTAAATATATAAACATCACTTGTGCTTGGACTTAAGGACCAACTGAACTTAAATGAATAATCTTGTCCTAAAAACTTAAATTCCAATTGACCTTAACTTCCAAACTTTGTTGAATATTGCTAACTTTAATCATGTACAACTCTTTATGCATTGCCCATTTTTTGAGTTATGGCAAAGGGGGAGAGTAGCAAAAATGTAAACATAAAATTCAAGTTAAAAAATTAAGGGGGAGCAAAAGTTAAGGGGGAGCCAAAGTTAAGGGGGAGTATATAGGGCAAAATTTACTTTAGTTACCTTATTCATCTATACTTAGCAAATTTTGCATGTGTTTAAAATGACTATCTATTCGCTTGTTTACTTATCTTCGAATTTGTGTTGCCATAATCAAAAAGGGGGAGATTGTTGGTGCGGGAAGCATCCGACGATCGAACTCGTGTTTTGATAACGGCAAAGAATTCAAAGTTAAGATGTTTTGTAATCTAACAAGTCTACTTGAGAATGTCAGGAAAGTCCTAGCTGCGGTTAGGCAAAAGGGAAAACCCTAGGGGGTGGTAACCCTAGGTCATAGGGGGTGGTAACCCTATGCGGAAAGTCTTGGCAGGTAGATAGCTTCAGGCAAAAGTCCTAGGGGGTGGTAACCCTAGGTGGAAAGTCCTGGTGTCGCGAACCAGGTGAAAGTCTGGACTAGCCGGGAAGCGGATGTCCAGCAGAAAGTCCGGAAGCATCGAGTGCTGAGCAAAAGTCCAGTCAATCTGGAGGATCGCACTGGCAACAGGTAAATCTCCTGAGTGGAGTAGGTGAGGACGCGTTCCCCGTAGAGGGAACAGTAGGCGTCGGATAGGAAACCCGAAGTCAGGCTCGGATAGTCCGGAGACTATCAATATCACTTCTATTATGCGTTATGTGCTAACTTTGTGCTGCAGGGTATATTTGGGATTAATGTATCTTGCAGGGACCAAAAGTGCAAAGGTTAACCTCGGATGAACAGTGTCCGAGGCGCCATGGAGCTTGGAGGCGCCTCGGGTGCAAAACATGAGCTGGAGCTTCAATGGAGGCGCCTTGAAGGGGTTTAAGGCGCCTTGGGCGCCGAGCGGGGTTTGAGGCGCCTTAAGCGAGATGAAGTTCGACGGATCAAGTTTGATCCGTCGGAAGAATCGGCGATGGGCGCCTTGAACAGCCTTCAGGCGCCTTGAACACCCTTTATAAGGGGTTTCAACCAGCAGATCATCAAGTCTTAAGTGATTCAAGTGCTACGTCTGCTCCAAACGACGTTCGTCGCTACTTGTGTCAAGCGACCAGGAGCTCCGAATCTTCATTTCTTTGTCGTTGGTATAATTATTTACTGTCGTTTATTGTACTTCAACTTGTAATCTTTTATCGAGCTTATAGTTGTTGCCCACCGGAAGCGATCAAGGATCGCGGGCCTTCGAGTAGGAGTCGCCTTAGGCTCCGAACAAAGTAAACGACCGTGTCTCTGTGTTTGTGTTTATTTACATTTTCCGCTGCGTATTTTACTCCGATAGTTTTACGAATCGAACGAAATAGCCACGAGCGCTATTCACCCCCCCCTCTAGCGCGGTCTCGATCCAACATTCTGGACCAGAAAGAGTGTTAGCTGTGGAACAAAATTATTCGGCTGGTTAAAGTTGGATGACAGCATCATTCCGATGAGGAGGCTACCTGGGAGCTCGAGGATACGATCCGAGCTCAATACCCTCATCTTTTCACTTGAGGTATGTGGGTTAATTTTCGTTCAGCATTCATACTATCTATTTATTGTTAGTACTTGCTGATGGTAAATAATAAAATTTGTGGACCAAATTTGTATTAGTGGGGGAGAATGTAAAATACGGCAACAAAAATTAATTAAATAATAAGGTTAAATAGAGGAATAACCTTAACGGATTTTTTTCAGAATTTTTAGAAATTTTCTGAGAATTTTTCGGAGGTCGTATGATGTAGCTTATGAGGATAAATATTGGGTCACGGAGAGCAAGTTTAGGCTGCTCCATTTAAACGAGGAAAAATTTAATTTTTCTTTTTCTTCTCTTCCTCTTCGTCGCTGTTTTCTCTCCTCTTCCCCTTTTTCTCCCGCGACCCCGAATGCCTCTTCCTTTTCCAGCCGACGGTGCCGCCCCCGCGCCAGTTTCGTTCCCCCACGCGTACATAACTGTCGGCCAAGGGAAAATGCCGATCCCTCTCCATCTTCTCCTGATCTCCACTTTTTTTCCCTTTGCCCTAGCCGTCTCCACCCTTATCCCCTCTCCGCCGATTGCCGATCACCAGCGCCTTACACCTACTGACGGCAACCTCTTCCTCCCCCTTCTCTGGAGGCCAGATCGATGATGCAGCCGAGCACCCGCGTCTGTTGGGTCGTGCCCTAGATTGGGTCCACAGCTCCCGTCACCCCTTTTTCTGATGCCGAGGGAGTTTCCATAGCCGCGGGCACTGTCGTCACTAGAGTTGAGCCGCTGGACTTCCATCGGCCCTGAGGCAGCATCTCCTCCTCTCAGGCTCTAGCAGTGCTGTTCTGATCGTCGGTCGCTAGCTCCTTTGCCGGACTAGGCACCATAGCAGCCACCACCAGACTTTCCTCTTCCCGATTCTTCATTGTCATCTCCTCTCTGTGCCCTAGAGCCAGCGTCGCGCATACCTCGGGTAACTTTCAATCTATTCTTGATCTATTGCTGCCATCACCGAAGAAGAGGAAGGTTAGGTAAGGATTCTTGTTAACTTCAACAATAATGTAGATTTAGGAAAATTATTGTTAGGATTCCTAACTAGTTGATTTAGGGATTGTTTGTTTTCCAAATGGCAGTGGGGAATTGGGTGTAGTGGTTTGATTACAACCATTTTCTTCGACGGTAAATGATCAGGGCAGATCTGGATTTGGGTGAGTGGTTGACATTGATCTATGTTTAGTTAAACTATTGGATTGTGGAATGGTCAGTAATTATTCATGAAGTAAATGTGTATAATAGATCTAATTAGGGTTCGTTAATTGTGTTGGATTGATTAGGTGGATCCAATTTAGAACTTCTTAATTGGATTAGAATTTAATTTGGCTAATTGTGTATGATAGAATTAGCTAAACTAGACATTTTTGATACAGGATTCTGATTCGCGACGAGTTACCTTACGTGGGATTACCTTTGGCACACGCTATATCGGAGGCGGGTACCTTGACTTATCTCTTGTGATATGACATGTTGATATGCGTAGTAGGTTATAGCCTTTAGTAATAATTATGTTTATCTTTGCTTTGGTATGTCACTACATGATACCCTTGTTAGAGTGTATACTAAAAGTCTAGCTTTTGTAAATATTTATTTTTGAAATAAAAGAATCACATTGGTCAAATGTCTACATTTTATTTGTTAAGTGTAGTTGTTCAATTAATTTATATTGTAGATAACATGGTGTGTGGTGTCACACACAGAAGATCATGTTATCAGTTCTTTATAAATTATAAACAGTTGCTCACGACTAAGGTGGAAAGAAACAAACCATTGGAATAGTCATAGTGTAATTAGATATTAGTTTATCTTGACTAATAAATTACACTAGTACACTCTAAGTATATTGAGTAGAACCATTTTAGGTAAGTTCTTTTTATACTGACTTGATAAAAGAACTAGACCTTAATTATTATGGAAGTGTGTGCTCTTAATCCTAATATAATAACAAACACATATATTTAGTATTTATTTTTTTTAACTTATCAAAGGGTGAGATTTAGCTCGATAAATCAATAGGCCTGATAAGTTGGGAAATGATATTACTTAAGTGGTGTTGTTGATTATAGAAAGAAACTGTGTCCTAGTAATCTAGGTTGAGAATGTCCCCAAGAGGAGCTCATAAGGATTGTCATATTAAACCATGCAGGTGGACTTAGTCCGACATGACAATGAGGTTGAGTGGTACTACTCTTGGACTAAGACATTAATTATAGTGAGTTGTCAGTAACTCAATTAAATTAATAGACGTTCGATATCTTAAACACAGGGAGACTAACACACTCATGATAAGAAGGAGCCCATAATATAATTTGGGATTGGTGCGGTAGTGTAATAATAACTCTCTAGTGGAATGAGTTATTATTGATGAACTTGAGTTGTGTGTTCGGGGCGAACACGGGATACTCAAGCTCGTCGGAAGGCCAAAATCAATTTCTCCTCTAGGTCCCTGTCGTAGCCTCATTAATGTCTTAAATCCACTCAAGGAAAATCTCATCTTGGAGTCCAAGAGAGGGTCAACCCATGGCTTGGTGACCAAGCCATGTAGTCGGCCACTTCCTCCTCAATGGGGGTCAGCCCCTCGCTTGGTGCCCAAGCAAGAAGGGGCCGACCACAATATTCAAATTATAAGGGGGTGTTTTGAATTTTTAAAATCTTCTCTTTGTAGATATCTACAAGTTTTAAAAGAGAGATTTTAAAATATAAAACTTTCCTTATTTGAATTAGGCCACATGGTTTAAGAGAAAATTTAAAAGTTTTAAAACTTTCCTTTTTTTAACCATCCTCATGGTTTTTAGAAAAAAATGAAGAGAAGTTTTAAATTTGAAATATTCTAATTTTGTAACAGTTAAAAAAAGGAAATTTTAAAAGAGAAGTTTTAAATTTTAAAACTTGGTTTTAATTATTAAAACTTTTCTTTTTTAACAATCACTTTAGGAAATTAAACAAGAGCTTGTAAAATTTTATAAGTATTTTTTTCCTTATAAAATCTTTACAAGGTTATTTATTTCCTTTTATTGTGGTCGGCCACCCTTTCTTGGTGCCCAAGTAAGGGGTCGGCCAATCAATAAATCATCCAATCAATGATTTGATGATTGAATCAATCAAGAGGAAGGAAAAGGAAAAATAAAAGGGGAAAAGGAAAAACAAGAGGAAGATTTTATTTTTTGTAAAAAGTCTTTCCTTATTTGCCTTGAGCAAGTAATATAAAAGAAGGGGAGGAGAGACCTCATGGTACATCAATTCTTATTCTCTTGGTGGAGACTCCTCATTGTGGTCGGTCCTCTCTCCCTCTCTTTTCCCCTTGCTCTCTTTTGCTCCTTTGTGGTAGTGGTGGCCGAATACTAGAAGGAGGAAGAAGGCTTTTGGGTGGTGTTCATCTTGGAGGATCGTCGCCCACACGACGTCCAAGAGGAGGCGAGGAATATGACAGAAGATCTCGAGGTTATTAGCATACAAGGAAAAGGTATAACTAGTAATTGTTTTCCGCATCATGCTAGTTGTTTTTCTTTGTATGAATTCCAAACACAAGAGACATTAGATTCTAGTTTTTCGAATTTGTAATTCGAGTTTGTGTTTTTATTTTTCGAATTTGTGATTCGATTGTTCTTTTTTGTTAAACCTAGAGTTATATAAGGAAATTAAATATTAGCTTTCCTTAAAAGGCTTTGTCTAGGCGGTGGTGGATGATCTCATACCCAAGAAGGACTAGTGCCTCGCCATGCAATCCTGGAAGCCAATTTTGGAAATTAATATTTAATTAAATTTATAACGTAGGTGGATTTGGATCAATAGTGTTAAGTTCCGCTTGCGATCCGAGTCTAAACTATTAAGAACAAATAAGTTAAATTTGGAATCAATAATGTTAAGTTCCGTTTGCGATTCCTAATTTAACTTCTAAATAACACAATAGGTTGTTTAGGAAAGGTTCGACACTTGTACAAAATTTTTGTATAGTGGAACCGGTACGATCTTCCTAGGACCAACCAACAACCCTGTTGCATGCTTTTATCTATTCTGCATTTATATTTTATACCCTCTTGGTTATCACCATGATTAATTTTACTCATAGTGGTAGTGACATACCATGCCTTAGGATACATCGGACTAGACATTTACCATATCTGACCTGTGTACCTAGATCTGTTTGATTTGATCAATTTATTTTTGGTACATATTTTATGGAGGTAGATATTGTCAGGATTTTTATGCTTCATTTCATGCACCATCTCGCATGATTGCATGCTGAGCGATTGTCGTCTCCATTATTATTGAGCACATCGTCAGTTACATGGATCTGCACACACAACCACTCATGGGTTAGTGGTTTTTATTCAGGCAGGGTGTGTTGTAGCAGATTGCTCTGTCAATGCTCCGCTGGTCCGCTCATGGGTAGTGTAACTGCAGCGTGGTAGCACGTCAAGGATCCCTCCTCTGGACTGGCTCAGGGAGATGAGAGCATTGAGCTCCCCCACTTATGATTTGGGGTAGGAGGATAGGTGTACTCCGACAGCATCATGTCCACTCGGTCACTCATCAGGAGCAGTGATGGCAGAGTGCACAGTTATCATAGCCCTACCCACTCGGTCTCACCATCGTGTGTGAGATGGGTGACTGGCGTCAGGGGTGACCAGGACATGTCATTGACATCATATGTATAATTGCATTATTGCTTGTGTTTGCTGTACTTTATTTGTTGCATATTGGATGGATGCATATGTTTGACATGTATACAGGGACTTGTTACTTTTGGTCTGATGACCTTATTATTCTAATAGAAGGTCCTGGTGAGTACAACTTCTCCTTTCCTTACAGTTTTGCATTTTTCACTACTCCAGGAGACTATACACATATTTATTACTATTGGTTATTTCGTATTATGCATGTCAACTTGATATCCGCTGAATGTTGGACTGACTCCGTTGATATTATCTATTTCAGGTTGAGACCGTCAGGAGGTTCCAGTTACTAGTCCCCACTTCGCGTCGCGTCGATTTTCTACTCTTTAGTCTTTTGGTTCCTTGTTACATTTTATATATATGTGATGTGTATGATTTGTACTCAAGGAATTTTCATCGAGTTTTGGTCTACTACACTTATTTTTCGCTGCAATGGTTTCTCTGTTGTGTTTTGCCTTTTTCATTGTAGTAGTGGAGTAGGTGGTTTTCAAATAAACTGTGTGGTTGTGTAGTCAACCGGAGGCTGATTTATTATTAACTGCGTGGATTGTTTAGTTATGTTTATTATTATTGTTCCGACCGTGTTGGTCGAGATTTGTGTGGCCCAGAGGGTCTTGTAGTAAAGTTTTATATTGTCACCAGTACATGGGAGTTGCTTTCGAAATTTCTTCTGACAGGGACTATCTGAGGCGTGACAGTTACAATAGACCTTAGTCTATTCCTAGTGAGTACAGAATACCCAGGTGGTTGCCTCAACCTCTCCTTGCATGCGCTATTATTGTTAGCGATGCCCTCAGTAATTTACCTCTCTTCTAGACATTGGGTGGTCATCTTGGATGGGCCACCAAAGTGACAATTTCACCTTTTGCTGCTAATAGTAGTCATCTTCATTTCCTAATGTATGTGAAATGTATCACGGATCACTTGACCCTAATGCAAATGCCCATTAGTGAAACTCCTCGTGATTTACTTCCCTCTCAAATTGTATGAGGCAGTGCTGCAATAGTAGTCAGTTTCATAATCCTTGCTCCCAAAAACCCTTCGGCACTAGAAATGCAACAAAAACATCATAGCCACCACCCACCCCTACTACAATGTCCCGCCCTAGTGTGAAGATGTGACTGTCAACCAACCCCACCCACCGTAGAATTGTGCACTATAGTCAATACTCGCCAAAATGTGGTGTGAATTGGGGGATTGACATAGATATATGTTTGTCATGCACACAAGGGCGAAGCCACGTTGCAACTTACCTGAGTTTTAGCCCGAGGGGCCGGATGACAGTGAGAACGATCTGTTCATAGATTTGCTGTAGGAGAAAGGAAGCCAATTCGAGGCCTTTTATTTTTGATCAGGATCATCTCGAGTAGATCAACCATTCGGGTTCCATCAATGCCTATACAACATCATGGTCAGAATCATTTTGGATCCTTGAGTTGAAGTATCATTTTGTTAGTAACAAAGATGATGTTCATTCTACAACAAAATTAGTGTCGATATTCATATCAACAGGCTGAGGGACATAAAGTAACATCTATGGACATAGAAAAAATGTATACTTACAGAAATGATAGTGGAACTTATTGCTAAGGAAAGAATACAGATCTAATATCTAAGTCTGAAATGAGTAAATGAATTCTTAGTTACTGATAACGAGGAAACAATGATCTTTGCCAAATGGTATGCAAACAATGGACAACAGGCAATCAAAAAAAAATAATTAGAATTAGACAAAGTTTTTTAACAGTAAGAGTAAGTTCTTGACTCAAAACTTCTGTTCCAGATACTTTTCAGCCAAAAAATTCAACCAACTTTCAATAGGCAATCAAAAAATTAAAAAAAAAAACCATGGATCTACATAAGGCAGCAAATACTAGTGCCAAGAAAGAATGGAGGTCTAATGGCTTCTTTGCTAGGGTAGATCTTGCATCTAAGAACTTCCGTTAGTAATAACACATCTAAAATTGTGTTTGTCTTTTAAAGATTTCTTATGACATATTCCACTTTCACTCCAAATCCCTTAACCAACATCCAGAGAGCAGACTCCAAAACAAGGACTACTGTTTGACCACATTATTCAAAAATGATGCTTTTCTATTAAGCAGCAATGGTAGTTTCAAGTAGGAATGCTCTGTCGAGTCAGAGACGACGAGAATGATGACAAAAGTGCTTAATTGGTTGTGATTGATATTATATTGCGCAGTATACTCTTCAAGAATAGGCAAATCTACTTACAGCAGAAATCTTTGAACCGCCGAACCTCAAACATTATCAGTTTCATAAAAGAAGAAGAAGACTAGGATTAGCTTCAAACTGGAAGGAAACTTTGAAATCTTACAGCAGCAATGGTAGTTCAAGTCAGAAATGCTCTGAAAAGTCAGAGACAACGAAAAAGATGACAAAAGTGCCTATGTGGCTCCGATTGATATGATTTGCACAGTATGCTCTTCAATAGGCAAATCTACTTACAGCAGAAATCTGGAAATGAAAATCTTACACCAACCCACGAACCTCAAACATTATCAGTTTACGAGGATTAGCTTCAAACTGGAAGTAAACTTTGAAGGTCATTACTATTACTGATTCCTCCACTCAAATGATTATCAGGCACGTCTGAAACATACAAGCCAGTGAAAGGATTCGGCGGTGTCTCGATCTCAATCTCTCCCTCCAGCATCTGCAGCACCTTGCTCATCGACGGCCTCGCCTCCGCGCTGTACTGGACGCACCACAGCGCCACCTTGCAAATCCTCACCGCTCTCTCCCTCTCCGCCTTCTGCTCAATCCCACAAGCCGCCATGACCTCCCCCAGCATTCCACTGTCCCATTGCTTGTACACCAGCTTGGGAAACCATTTCTTCTCGCTCTCCGCCGCGCGACAATCGAAGTTCTTCCTCCTCCCCACCATCTCAAACAGTAGCATCCCGAAGCTGTAGACGTCGCACTTGTAGGTGACCGGAGAATAAGGCAACCACATCTCCGGCGCCGCGTACCCCGGCGTGCCCCTCATTCCGGTCATGCTCATGTGGGTGTACTCCCTGCCCATCAGCTTGGCCAACCCGAAGTCCGCCACTTTCGGGTTGAAGTTGGCGTCGAGGAGGATGTTACCCGGCTTGATGTCGTAGTGGATGATCCGCCGCTGGCACTCCTCGTGCAGGTACCGGATTCCTTTCGCCGCGCCGATGGCGATCTCATTCAGCCTTCCGAACTCTATCACCTTGCGATCACTGCAATATCATAAAAGGGAAAATGGTTGATAAAATTATTAATAGTAATTATACATTTAATGATAAAATTTTACCATTAAAACTCACTTTTCTTGTAACGTGTCGACGTCATCCTCGTTGAACAAGAACTTGTCGAGGGAGCCGTTCTCCATGAACTCATACACCTGCGCGATCAGGGTGTCGTCGTAGCAGAAGCCGTATAGACGGACAAGGTTAATGTGTTGGGTGCCGGCGATGGTGCCCACTTCCGCCATGAACTGCTCCTCCATTCTCTTGTCCATGATTCCGACGAGGACTTTGACGGCGATGGGTTTCTGGTCGGGGAGTTCGCCTTTATAGACTGATCCGAACGCGCCAGAACCCAATTTGACTGTGAAATTTTGCGTGAACTCTGCGAGCTGCTGAGGCAAAAACCGGATGGGACTTTCTTCGGCTAACTTGTTAAGAAAATTCTCTATCGTCGTCGTACTAATCGGCTCATCGGGGAGTGCTCTTCTAGCAACTGTTCGTGGTATTATGTTCGTCCTCGTCGGCTTGTTGAGGAGTGCTCTTCTAGCAACTGATCGTGGTATTTTGCCCAAATTGGTTGGATACTGAAACTTTCTTATGGGGAACCACCTGAGGACGGCAGTACCCACAGTAAACACCACGAACAGAACCACTGCTACTGCAGAATAATCAACCCAGGCATAGACGTGAGATAATTAGAATCGATTTAGTCTGCTTAAACATTTTTATTAATTAGTAGGATCGTGATAATAGAATTCTTTTATCGTATTGATACAAATAAAATATTTTGCGTTTAACAAGCAAATATTAAGGGGTGGATTGATATTGTTTACCGACAGTGGGGATGGCGAGAGGGATCCTCCATATTACCACGCTAAGGATTAGCCCAGAGAAAATTACAGCCACTGCAAGAACAAGCACAATATAATTTGATTCGTCAGTATTGCTTTTATATATATAAAGCAAACAGCACAATTCTTACTGGCGATGATTACGGCAGTCATGTGGGGCCGAAGTTGTTTGCTCGACTGTCTGTAGAGCCATATTAATTTAACGAATAACACACAGAGAACTATGGCAACTGCAGGTAACAAACGTGAGTATTAGCATGGAAGGAGTGAGAGATTAAAGGAAGGAGAGGCACTGTTTCTTACAGGTGGTTATGTTAAAGGCTGGGACCTGATACGTCGTGAGTGCGATGATTGGCAAGCAGATGGCTGTAGCTCCTGGGCAAGATCAAGCGTGGGATTCTATCAGCGGAACAAGTGAACTAAGTGAAGAGAAGGCCCGAGATCGATGTTTCTTACCGGTGACGATTGCTACAAAGATTTGGAAGGGCGTAGGCGGTTTCATGACTCTGATCGAACTGATCTGCCAGGGATGAGAAGACAAATGGAGAGGCTACGAGTATCGGGATCAAAACGGAAACGCAAGTCAAAGTAAACGATAGATAAATATTCAACACGGAAACGTAAGTCAAAGTAAAGGATAGCACAGAAGTCCGTGTTGTTGGGCTTGATCTGAGTAAATCAGGTCCCACGTGGCCTGATACTTTGATGATAACCAATGTTTCCACGTCATATATATATGCTTTTCTCTCACTCAATCATTAGATGGGTGTAAATTTTCAAAAATCTAAATAATGTCGGTCCTATGGATTTATGAGATTACAAAAAATTTTAAAATATTCTCTATTACTTATTTCAGGTTTTACATGTGTATCCCGGATTAAACTTTCATAGGATATGTAAAGGAGAAAAGAATAAAAAATTTAATGGGAGGAAAGAAAATAGAGAGAAAAGTTATATGTAAATGAGAGAGGAAAGAGAGTAACAAGTAAGATTTGGCAGAAAGCATATGATATGAGTGAGTGAGTGTGTCCTTTGATAATTATCAAAGTACGATGTATCTTTTAATTAATTCCTAACTCTGTGTGTTTTTTGGGTAATTCCTGTTAAAATAAAGATTATACTACAAGATTTATCAGGTTTATCGACGAAATATTATTCTGTCAGTGTATTTTTTGATATTATAGATAAAATTTAACTTCCATCAATAATTATATTAATTTACAGAAAAAATGAGCTACCTTCCGTCGGGAATTCCGAAATTATTAGGACATGCGTGCCCTTCCTTTCTCGCGCACACGTTTCTTCTTTTTGTCAGCGATTTTCTCTAGCTAATCTCCTTCCCTAATTGTTTTTCCTCTTTTCCTTGATCTCCGGTGGTTGGTGATGTATTCGCCCGCCAGCAAGTGGCTGGCAGTGTTTCCGGCCACTAGCACGTGGCTGGAAGCATTTCCAGTCGCCAATCGTGCGCTGATAACTTTGCCGGCCGCTAGCATGAGGCCGGCGGCTACTGGCAGCGTGGTCACCTGTCAGCTCACCCTGTCGCAAGCTCACGACTACAAGCTCGATTCGCCGCATATATACTCTGGCAACTGCAAGTAATAAACGTGAGTATTAGTATGGAAGGAGTGAGAGATTAAAGGAAGGAGAGGCACTGTTTCTTACAGGCGGTTATGTTAAAGGCTAGGACCTGTTCCGTCGTGAGTGCGATAATTGACAAGCAGCCAACTGTTGTTGCTGGGCAAGATCAAACGTGGGATTCTGTCGGAGAATTAAGTCAACTAAGGGAAGAGAAGGCCAGAGATCGATGCTTCTTACGGGAGACGATTCCCATACAGATTTGGAAGGGCGGAAGTGGTTTCATGACTGATCGAACTGATCTGCCAGACCAGGGATGAGAAAAGCAAAATGGAAACGTAAGTCAAGGTAAACGATAATTATTCAAACAAGTGGACCACGGAAGTCGGTGTTATTGAAATACTTGCAATGGGATGGAACGGATTTATCATCTCATCTCTCTCCTCAAATTATATCCCCATCTTAATTTTCAGAACTATAGAGCATCTATATCAATTTTCTTATCAATATCTCTAAAATTTAAAGTAAATCATCGAACATAAACTTTCTTTGTATATGACAGAAAAATTTATC
This sequence comes from Zingiber officinale, assembly GCF_018446385.1. Lineage (NCBI taxonomy): Eukaryota > Viridiplantae > Streptophyta > Magnoliopsida > Zingiberales > Zingiberaceae > Zingiber > Zingiber officinale. The sequence goes on from NC_055995.1 coordinate 118,408,250, forward strand.
CATGAAGACTTATATAATTATTGGGTTTCTACGAATGAGCAAAAAAAAAGTACTTAATAAGTAGAATAGAAATTATAGAAAAAGAAAAAGTATCTTTTACTCTAGATATATTAGAAAAAAGGATCCGATTATGCAATGATGAGAATAAACAAGAATACTTGTAACTTTATTAAATTTAAAAAATCTTTTTTCTTTTCAATGCATGGTGTTATTGAAATACTTGCAATGGGATGGAATGGATTTATCATCTCATCTCTCTCAAATTATATCCCCATCTTAATTTTCAAAACTATAGAACATCTATATCAATTTTCCTATCAATATCTCTAAAATTTAAAGTAAATCATCAACTTTATTAAATTTAAAAAATCTTTTTTCTTTTCAATGCATGTACACCACCTACTCTATAATTTACCATATCTTTATTTATTTATTATTATTTCTCTCTTCTCTATACTTTTTTATTATTCATTTAACATTTAAGGTAGTATTTTCATTCCCTAAATTTAGGGAATTACTGTTCATAGAATCTAAAATTAGAGGACTAGTAGGGTATCTGATACAAGAAATTTTTTTAGGTAAAATGTAAAATTTAAAGTAAAATGTATATTTAGAGTATCTGATGTGGATGCTCTATCACGATAAGATATCTATATTATCGTTTAGATATTCATAATTTAATCTCAAATATGACGTATTTATAAAAAAAATTCTCCAAATAAAACGCGCAATCGAAAGATGTTGGACGTCTGGACTGCCCACCGTGCGCCCTTTTCAATTTACTCAAGTGTCCGATAAATTTTTTTTATAAAACCGAACCAATCACCCTAGAGAACCTCAATCCGAATCCTTAAAAAAATACCCCAATTCGAATTAAAAAAAAAATCCCCGCACCGTCCCCTTTCAACTTTTCCCATAGAAATCCGAACTTGGGAAATTTATCATCGCTAGGAAAAATGAGTAAAAATAAGAAGAAACGACAAAGACAAAAACAAGTTCGAAAAAAAAAAATCAATCCCTTGTGTTTCAAAGGGATGACAAAAATTGAGAAAGTAAATTTTCAAAATCATTTGTTGTAGAATTCCCGTGCATATCAATATAAAGATTGCATGGGCTTATTGCTTACATCACAAGAAGTTACTCAATATAAAGATCTGCTATACAACAATTACATTCCCCAAAATTATGGCACCATTAAAGCAATTTTTTTTCCTTGCATATATTTACTAACACCAGTTGGAAGATACATCAATAGTCATCATCTTCATAATCCTTGCTCCCAAAAACCCTTCGGATCACAGTTGCAATGGCACCAAGCACTAGAAATGTAACAAAAACATCAAAGCCACCACCCACGCCTACTGCGATGCCCGGCCCTGGCGCGAAGAATGTGAATGGTGACCAACCCCATCCACCGTAGAACGGTGCACCATAGCCATACCCGCCAAAAAGTGGCGGGGCGATTGGGGGATTGACGTAGATGTTTGTCCTGCACGACATCATCATGGTCAGAATCATTTCGGATCCTTGAATTGAAATATCATTTTGTTGGTACCAAAGATGATGTCCATTCTACAACAAAATTTGTGCCGACATTTGTATCAACAGACTGAGGCACATGCTACTTAGAGAAATGATCGCGTATTAAAACTTTTTGATAGGAAAAGAATACAGATCTGCTATCTAACTAAGTTTGAAACGAGCAAATGAATTCTTATTGATAATGAGGAAATAATGATCTTGCCAAATGGTATGCAAACAATGGACAACCTACGGGGACATTTGTCTTTGTTTCCACTCTAATTCTCAAAAAAAAAAAACATCAATTTCTGATCTGAACCACTTGACCAGGAAATAACGAGCATGGATCCCCCTAGTTATTGTCGTTGTGATTGTTCTGGAGTGGCAAGGAGAAAATTCAAGCAGTTGCCAATTCATCGAATAAAGCTTATCTACAGGGCTTGTCAGAATCAGTGGAGAATCTCAGGATCTTTGATGCTACTTAACATCCTACCTCTTCTAGATAGCTCTTCATGAACCACATCTAGTTGCTCTTCTAAAACTAGCTTTAGCAGTCACTTTCACCGGGTCTTTTATAATTCTCCTTTTTCACTCATTTCATATGTAAACAAGTTCATCTCCCTAGCTCCATGCAAACGCAGTTCGCTGTAAACCAATTTAGTATAGAAATAAAATTGTTGGAAGCCCTCAATCTGCCTTCAAAAAGGAGCTAATTACACATTGATCATTGATGTTAGAACAGCCGAACATGAACTGGAGATGCAAGTAGTTCATGGCCTAAATTTAGCAAACTGGAACATAGAGAACACACCCAATCGACCACCCAAAACTACAATTCCAGACACTTTTCAGCCAAACAATTCAAACAACTTTCAATAGGCGATATAAAAAAAATAGCCATGGATCTACTTAAGGCAGCAAATACTAGTGCCAAGAAAGAATGGAGGTCTAATGGCTTCTTTGCTAGGGTACAGATTGCAATTTCGTCAAAGCAAATAAACAATTAAACCGAGGGGTCCCCAATGAGAAAGCAATTATTTATTTGATTTACTAATCAGTTGCTTCGATTACCTTGAGTTGTTAATCCGAGGGCCGGAAACCCTAGGAGCCGCAGATCGGAAGGCCTGGCCGCCAACTCTGCCGCCGGACTTCGCAGCCGCCGCCGGATCCACACTACCAAGAGCCAGCATCCCAGCTGCCAATGTGACCATCGCCAGTTTGGCCAATCTCGCCTCACTTTTCCCACTGCCCAATAAGTAGAAAAAGGTAGAGTAACATTCACAACCAATCTGGAAAACAACGACGAGGACGAACCATAAAATCTGTCACTAAAAACGAACCTTGATGAGACATCGTCGACGGAGCACCTGCAGGCCACCAGAGGCGCCCTGTGTAGCGCCTTCTTGTGCTTGGGGAAGGGCGAAAGAGGGCTTCCGGTGAGGAAAGAACGCGTCGAGGAGATCAAAGCCATGCTGCTTATTATCGCTTGCTTCGCTTGGGGGCTCTGTATGCTACACTGATAACGCAAGAGGCTTTGTTATCATTGTAAAGATGGAGAAGCAGCCACTTGGCACAAGCGCAGTGGCTACTAGAAGTTTCATGAGGCAGGATTCTCCATTATTCTAACCCTTCATATTTTTTGTGAGCACAAATAATACTTCCTTGGAAATATCTAAAATTTTAGCTGAATACAACAAAATTCTCCTCCTCTTTTGTTGTTAGGAACAAAAGATTGACTTGCTTTTTCTTCACTGTTGGATCATTTTAAAAGTGATTGTCATTGCTTCTTGAGATGGGTTTGTTTATTACAGGGAAAGAGAGCTGCTTCATATGAAATGTTCCACACAAGCTTAACAATTCCAGTGCACATTTAAGAATATAAGAGCCACTAAAGAGGAAATCTGGATTTATTACAGGGAAAAGTCTGTTTTCACGAAAGATTGGCAAATGATTTCAGCCAGTTTTATGTTCTGGAAAGGCAGATGATTTGCAGACAGGGCACCAGTTCTTCTGCCGAAGCCATTGCTCGATGCATGCAGCATGGTAGCGGTGGTCGCATGGCAACTCGCCTACTTCATCTTCGCCGACATACTCTTCCTGAATGGAAAATAACAAATCGTCATCAATGGAAACAAAACAAGTACTGATGCAAATGAGTTTGGTGTAGAGAATTGTGAATGGACTTTGACTCGCAACATAGAAAATATTAACTCTAACAACAGTCATTTCAAGTTGCAAGTATCAGGGATGACTGAAACACTGGTCCATAGAATCACTGACTTTCCAATGACTTATCGATAATGCATCAAGAACATGCAAGGTTATTATTACAACTGAACAAACTAAATTGATAATTGTACCCGTAGATGGTACATCTTCCCCACGTCGTCCTTTGCACTTTAAAATGTATGAGGGGGCAATAAAACATTTAAAACTTATCCCATGAGAAGCATAATCTATTGACAATAAGTTACCAGACTACATTATTTCCTGGAGAGAGTTCACCAGCAGAGTACCTGGCATATGCTGCATCTCATATCTTCATTCCCACAGAAGGTGATTCCACAGGCCACATGGTTGGTTGTGTATATGCTTCTCTTGAGGCATCTTAACAATTGCTCTTCCGATAGGGCGGTGCTTACCGTGCCCATTCTTTCCTCCAGCGCCAGCAATTCCTGATTTTTTTTTTTAAAAAAAAAAGAAGGAAAATGAAGCCTCTGAGCTAAATAAACAAGAGAACTCAGATTGGAAATCGTTTTGAAATTTTCACAATCAAAATGATCAATTTCTTTGTTTGACAAGTACAATATAGAGAGCAGTTTTTCCTTTTTACTATCAACCCATCTCAAACAGCTGCCTTGCTTTGACCTCATAAAAAAATATATTGTCCTTTCAAACATGTAGGAGAACATTGACTGGCATATCGAAGTACTGAAGGTCAACTATGTGGCATAATTTCTATCCCAAACCAAAAGGGAAAAAAATCCCTAGAAATCAACAACCTAAAGAACATCATGGAAAGGTGATACCTCATAGGACATATTATCAATATCCATCCTCATGTCTCTATGCCTATCACTGAAGTTAAGCCCACTAAAGAGCAAGCTCGTCTCCAACAACAATAATTGCTGCAGAGACACAGAGAACCTCATTCAGATAGTGAAATTAGAATGCAAGGTTATGAGAACACAGATTTGCAACCTCATATGTCAATGCATCATCTTGTTCAGCTCGTTCGAGTGCCAAAAGAACCTGAAGAGAAAAATTATCCTTTAGTTTGAGTGCTTAGTTCAAATGTCCAGTCATGAACAATTGAATGAAATAGTAAGACTTAAAGTAATCCAATTGTCTGTTTATGTTTAAATAAATTATGGAGACTACTATTATGCAATTAGTATGACAACTTTTAGGTTTTTAGTCAAATGGTATGAAGAGAACCTCAGCAACAGCACCCATGCCTAAGCGTCTGTAGTCATCTCTATCCCCCAAACTCAAAGAACTGACGAGCATTCCACCAGTGTTATCTTCTAGATGAGGCATGAATCTAATTTGAGAAGCCTGATTGCTTAAATCTGGCCGCCTATAAGGACTATGCAAAGAGCGTGATGATCTTGATGAACTTTCAGGTTGTACTTCAGGTACTGAAAATTGAGACCACGTGTAATGGGGGTAGACAAAGGACTCACGCAATGGGAAAGCACTTTCATCACCATGCACAGGTAACCTCATTTGACTTTCTTCGCTATAACCCCTCTGAATTCTAACTGGAAATGAATCATCCCTGGCTGTCGGTATGTTTCTAGCAATTCTTGATGTTCGGTTATGTGTTAAATGATCCCGTCGATATGAACTTGAGCCAGCACCATTATCATTGGAAACTACATATGTTCCACTGGAAGATGCGGTTGTGCCCTTGCTTCTTGCAGCTGAAATTTCTGCATCAGATGGTCTCTTTCTTACTGTATCAACCCTCCTATTTTGTGGGACATGAGAGGAGGTACAAGCTGAAGGAAGAACATCAGATATCGATGTGCAACTTATACCTTTAAGGCCCCATCTCTCTGTCCCAGAGCCCAATCTTTCAGAATTGTTTCTAGTTGCCGGGTTAAAGTTCCTATATTCAGTAGCTGTATCTTTGATGCTGGAACTTGAAGAAGAATCTCGATTTATGAAGTAAAATTGATTATGTGGTTGAACTGATGTGTCAATTCTTGACTCATTTATATCTGTATAAATATTCTGTAAGATTGAAGGTTCAGTGTGCTCTGTGATTGTGAGAGTGTCTTCTGAATTGTCCATCCTCCTTTCTGTTCTAGAATCTAGATTCTCCAGAGAAACCTGCCTGTCAACCTTGATCAAATCTTCAATCTTCCCCTGCCTGCCATTTTGTTCAACAGTTGATCCCCTTGGAATTGTTTGATTCTGCTGTTCCAGGAAGAACTTAGAGCATCTAGTAGATGTAGAAGATGAACTGGAAGAGCTTCCAGCAATTGCTTTACTCCCACCATAATTCGCAGGAGCTCTTGCATATGTATATCTTCCTTGGAAGCCGACTTGAGAACCTCTATTGCTGTTATATCTGACATTGCAACTATGATTAATATTTTGATCATCATTTTGATCCCCATTTGAAAAGATCTGTTCTCTGGCAGCTTTCTTGCCAAAATTCTCGCCCATTTGAAATCAAAATTGTAGCGATCAACAAATATGAAGACCTGTTCTACATATATTTCAAACGTGTTAGAATGACTACGTCCAAATCCAATATAATTTAAGAGAGGAAGTGCATTTTGTTTGACAAAAAAAAAAAGAAACGAAAAGCATGCCGACTCCTAAAGGAACCTAAGATCAGCAACTAAATGCTTCTGCTAGAAGTTAGAAAAATCCCTCACTCTGCAATATGAATTGCAAGGAACCAATGTCGATACAGTATGCATCTGAAATACAATTGTATGGTATAGGGAAATAAAAATTGGATAGGGCACATGATAAACAAGAAAAACACAAGTCCCAATGCAACATCTTTAATCTGCAATCAAAAATTGAACACCGAAACCTAAGAGTCAAAGTTCATACAGTGGAAGATCTAAGCATTTAGGGAAAAGCCGAACTGTTCGGCAAAGGCCAAAAGATCAAAGGAACAAAAATTTTCAACTTTTTTTTTTTCTAATCTGCAATCAAACTTTGACATGAATATGCGCAAAGAATGGATCTTTCAGCCCCCCAAAAAAAAGGAAAATGAAATTATGAAGCCAAACAGATCCCAAGCCCCATTGGTATCAACAAAAACATTGAAGCTCTTCCCTTTCTCCCATTCCATACCTTAGCCGCGAAGCCCGCGCTAAAATTCCGCAGTGGAATGAAGAGAGAGAGAGAGAGAGAGAGAGAGAGAGAACAAGGATTGAAGATAGAGGCGATGAAAGAGGCGCCTTCTGAATGGTACCAGAGCCGCGCGGATTTAATGCCCCATCACTCCATCAGCGAAGGTCCATGGAGGAGAAGGACGAGGCGACAACAGCGAAAGCGGAGCGGACGACGAAGGTGAGATGGCAGTGGTTGGATCACGCAACCGAGGAGCGGCTAAAGAAGGAAAGGCGTCCGCAGACAAAACCACAGCCCAGAATGATCCGCTACATTTAATACCATCTCACCCAATTCATCGCTCACGAATCACGAGGAAAGATTGCATTGTTTTAGTAACATTTCCAAGAACAAATGCCAATAAAAATAAATATAAATAATTTTTCCTATTTTTTATACAAATTTTAAAGAACATGCATTCTAAAATTTCATTTTTCATTTTTAAACCAATTGCAGTTTTTTTTGAACCTTATCTTCCCTCTGGCCCCAACCACCACCTCCACGGTCGACCTAATCTCTTGATTATGCCGCACATTGCTGCAACGTGTAGACTTGAAGGAAATCCTTATCGCATAAGAGTACAAAAAAAAATGCTCCTGAGGACCATTTTGCATTTATTTGCATTGTTTTTTAACTTTTAAAGCCACGCCAAACATCCAACAACATTATTTCAGTGCACAAATTTGGGTGGATCATTATCAAATTTCTAATGGGGATCATTAAAAGATAAGGATGGTTGAATATTGAGTTAGAGTTTTCAATCATTGAAGGAAAGAAGATGATTATAGGCATATTTGTTTCAGAAAGATCGAGTTCTCTGTACACGATTAATCAGGATTTACACGAACTAATTATTCTCACATAATGAGATCTTATTCTTGTTTAACTGGGAATTGGATATACAATTACAGTACTGCGATCGCCACCGGTTTGATCTCTCGATCGGTTTACGCCCGCCGGCGATGCCCGGCGCAACCACCAACCACGGCACGACGACGATGCGGAGCACCGGGTGCTCCTCGGAGCTCCGGCCGCGAGCTCCGCCTCCGACCGCTGCAGTATCTCCCACATCACTTTCACGTCATCGTACCCGCAGGTCCGCACCTCGTCGTTGAGCTTGATCAGCATGTCTCTTCCTGCATGCTTTCGGGGTTTGATTCGGGCGGCGACGGCGACGAGCGCTCTCTTGACGGGCGCCACCACGCGGCGGCGCCACCACGCCATGCGCGAGGCGGGCGATGGAGCAGTGACGAGCCCGACGAGGAAGGTGCTTAAGGGGAGGAAACGGCGCGCTGGTGGCAGCCCGAGAAGGCAACACGTCGCCTCGCGCCGCGCGTCCCAGTGGGCATAAGTGCATTTTATACCGCGGTTTCGGAGAGGGCAAATGCGATGTCACAGGCGCTGCGTGCCTGGCGCTCTCGCGCGTCTTTCCGATCTGTGTTTTTTTAATGATGACGTGCCGGTCGCGGATGTCTTGGGCTCCCGGAGTCATGGATGGCCACATCGAGGGGTTCGTGACCACCGGCGCGGACGCGTGGGAGGAGATTTATTTTATGCTTTCCCACGTCTTTTGCGCTTGTCTTCTCGCCTGCGCCGCGAGATGCTGAGCAGGTGACGCTATGGATGGAGTCAGCGAGAATCGTTCGAATCGCTACGAAAACAGATTCCCGGATGAGCTAAGGCTGGGCCAGGCGGCTGGCCGGCAGGCCGGCCGGCCATTCTGTCCGTGCTCAACGCCTAGAAGCATATCTCAAGCCACACACTACGCACATTTATAGTCCAATCGGCAAACAAACTCCATCGATTGTGCAGCACACGAAACTGCTCGTCAATCACATTTTAAAAAGTGAAGAAGGAAGGAAGGAGGAAGAAAAAACAAGGAAATACGCACGGAAAAGATGAAAAGCTCAATCCCTGACCTCTAAGTCAACTCGGTTGATTCTTTGCTGGAGTTGGTCGCCTGGTTTTTAGTTTTTACCAGGTTGACTCTCGTCCTGCAACGATATGACCGTCTCGAATGCTCCCACCAAAGCCCTCACCTTGCTCTTCTTCTTCTCCAACAGCTTGCTCCTCGTCTCCTCGATCACGTCGTTGCTCACTTTCTCCTCCTTCTTCGCCAACAACAGAGTCGGCTTCTTAAACACCCTCACCATCGGCGACGTCTCCCCTCCGTTCTCAACTAACGTCGCCGTCCAAGGTTCAGCCGGCGCCGGTGCTGGAGCTTTACTCTCCCGAGCTTCCCTGACGCAAATCTTCTCCACCGTTGACTCTGCCGCCGGAGACTTGTCGATACTATTCTCCTGATCTGCATCATCTTCTCTGTTCTCTGGCATGGCATCGCCTGCACATGGGTCAGGCATCACTAAATTCGCGCCCTCTGTTTCAGCTTCTACCTTTGCAACCTCGCATGGTTCTTCACGAGGTGATTCGATGATCCCAACAGACGGCGGCTCCTCAGAGAGGTGCCCGTTGGCAATCTCAGGCAGTCTGTTTCCATCGTGATCGATATTCCCATCGAGCTCGTGCTCTGGTGAATCGTGCTGATCTTCTGGTTGAGATTCTAGGTTAGTATCGTCTTCCTCGGCGGCTTTATTAGTCTCAGCGAGTGTTTCTTCCTTGGCTTCAATTGATTCCGCTTCCGTTCCTGCGATGTGATTGTTCTCGCCGGAAACATGGCCTTCCAGGGAAGTAACAACAAAATAATCTTTGTCAGTTGTAACTGATGGATCCTCACTTAATGCCCTTCGGTCGGCGTCGACCTCCGAAGTACTGAGCTTCTTTTTGTTGGAGACGACGCTACCCGCCGGATTCCGAGCCTTGGCAGATGATAGAGCCCCTCCGACGCCGGCTTTTAGAGCTCTCGTTGTTTTCTCCGATACGCTCGCCGGCTTTGAAGACGCTGCAATCCGCGAAACACTGGAGGAAGAAGGCCTCGGCGTCTTTTCTCTGGCAGTAGCGCTCGCCGTCGAAGATGATTTCAAAGGAGAGCTGGACGGCGATGAAGGTTTCTCCGCCGACTTTCTTGCGATTCCTGGCGAACGCGATTTATTGGCGGTGGCGCTGTGTGTTTGCAGTGGCGTGGATCCGCTAACTTTTGCGGCGCTGTCGCTGGTGGATCGAACTATAGGCTTGTGCTGCAACGGATTAGTCTCCCGCTGAGGCGAACCCGAGACCGAGGTTTTGGCGGCCCTCCGCCGGCGAAGCTCATCGGAACTGGTATAGGATGAAGAGATTGACGTGGTCTTGTCGTTCAGGAGAGTGCTTGATCTGGAGGAAGCCATGCCAGCCAACTTAACTGCTAAAGGATCGGAAATCAATTACAAACTTAGTTGGATTTGCAAGGAAGGATTAGATAATCCAAAACTTTCCGTAAGAAATAAGTCACTTAAAATAATTTTAAAAACGACTAAAAAGCAACGAAAACGACGACAATTAAAAAAAAAAAAAAAACTCTCTCCAACCTGACGAAGTTAGGATCCATGACTTCAATCTACTGATTTGCCTCTGCAACTAAATCTCCTTTTTTTTTGTCACAAAATCCATTAACCTAACGTTGTTCATAACACAAAGGAATATGCAATAAAGAGAAGTATGATTGGAACCATCAGAGGAAATAAAGATCTAGCGAATAAATCTTCGGTAAGAAACGTTGCACCTGGAGAAAAGCAATCAATGCATGATCCTCGAAGCAAAAGTGAGCGTGACGCCTACTCTCGCTGAGGCGAGAATTGAAGCGGAAGGTAGGAAGACGAAGGCCAGCAGTCGTTGCCCATTTTAAATTGAGGGAGGCAGAGAGAAAGTCGGGTGTCCAACGATCGACGAGCTCAGACCAGGTCAACTTTAGAGTTATTAATTTGATGAGTTTGTCAACTACGAAATCTTGATCAAGGTGTAATTTTGCTCACGATGCATACGCTTCAACTCATTAAAACAAAAATAAACTAATCGTTCCTTTCTGTTCCTTTGAACAACAAAGAAACTCAACTTGATGCATTATCACCTTGTCAGTTAATAATGGCGTGGACCCAACACTTCAATGAGTTCATGAGTGAGAAGCGAGCCAGAGCTGAACCAAGCCACTTCCTTTGTCGGTGTCGAAAGCAGAGTGATGATGATGCATGCATCGATCTGTTATAAGCAAAGCCATCATTGACAGCTCTCGAGATGAAAGTGTGGCGGAGCAGATGATTCTTTGATTCCTTTTGTTAGAGCTGCAGAATAATTTTCTTGGTCGATGTTTGTCAATGAATTGTATTCCGTCTCATCCTCTTCCCATAAGCTATTACATAATTGAATAATAGTTGTGATTATTTCAAGGAGAGTTGCAGGTTTGCAGCGCCGCCCAACTCTGATCCAAAGTCAGAAATTTATAATCTCTGTACAGGTTAACTTCAATCGATGAGAACAAGCTGTTTTTAGCTCGATACTCATACACAGTTGATGTCAGAAAGTGGGAAAGATGACCCGCTAGTTAGATAACCTCAAGGTTGACCGCAAGAACAGTATGCGCAGAATTAAGAAACCTGGTGTCGCTGCATGTCAAAAAGAATTAGAAGAGAAAAACGTCAATAACCGAGTTATGAAGGGATCAGACAACGGACGGAGGAAGAAATGAACAACGAGAATGACAAACAGTGAACTCTGATAGTAGATTAGGTGGAGACCCAAAAAGAAATTAGAATTTTCTTTTAACCATATGAATTTTAAGAACGGATAACAAAGAAAAACATCTAGAAAATGATCTAGTTTCATCCGTAAACTTTGCATAATAATTAAATATGAAATATTATAATTACGAAGAACTTGAATGCAGCATAATTATCATTGTTCTTTGTATAGAGCTCGTTGATCCGACTATCTTGTGGAAGAAGAAGTAGAAGGAGAAGAAAGTTGACTTTCCAGAGGAATTAGGGTTGACAACGTCGAATCCTCTTCGTCAATAGGAAACGAAGAAACATCTCAAAAGATGTCCTAATCCTTTGGGAACAAACATATTATATAATGTGCATTATATATTAGCCTATAAACGATAATAGATACAAGTAATGGGTTATGCACATATGAGATTCATATCCAATAATCCGAAAATCCAATAACTTTAAGATAGATCACTTAGAGAGTGTTTGGTAAAACTTCTACTAAGCGTTTCATAGATTCTAGCTACATAAAAGCACTTTTGAGTATTTGTAAATGTCAAATTATGCTTCAGCGTTAACTTTTACTTAAAAACTGGAAATAAGAATTTGATGTTATGGTCTAAAATTAAAAATTAATATTTATATCCTTATTAAATTTATTATTTTATATAATTATCGCCATATTTTTTACAATAATAAATTTATTATATTTATAGTTTTTAAATAATATTTTATATTTTTATATAATTTGTATTTTTAGAATTTTGTATACATAGTATGTATTTATATAAAGTTTGTCATTTTTTGTTTATATTCTTATTCATTTTATATAACTTTTGATTATAAAAAATAATTTTAATATGAAATTTAAAATATAATAATTATTATATAAATAAATAGTATATCAAAATTATATTTGTTAGGACCCTCGGAGGTCGGTTAGAGGAGGGGTGAATAACTCCTACACAAATCAAGCAAAACAAATCTTCCTCGGACTTATAACTTAATTAAACTAAACACCTGCATAAATAAAATAAGAGATAAACTAAAAAGACGAGGCTCACAGATTTACTTGGTTACAATCAGGGAGGTTGTTAATCTAAGTAAGTTAAAGTGTACTAAAATTCTCTTTCAGGAGAAGAAGCCTCTTTACAATAATGGAAGCGCGGAAATATAAAGTTAAAATAGAACAGTGGATATGTACAAGTGTTGTTTCACAATTTCTTATTCTTCTTTAGCTTTGAGATCAGGGCTGCTTATATAGCCCTGCTCGGGGTGGCTAGAAGGGTTCCAGGCACCTGGAGGGGATAAAACTTTATCCCCTTCGTAATGAATTACGGTCAAACGTGATCCAGATAAAATCCTGTTCCGAGCGCCCGGACTAGGAAAGTCAACCAAGATGACTTTTTCTAGTCCAGACCTTCCGCTCCAGTTTCGCTCGCCTCGTTCTGGGTCTTCTGCTCCAATTCCTCTTGCTTGGGTGATCTTGGCCATTCGGAATAGGCCTCACCCGAACCCAACTTCCGGCATTCTCGAGCAAGCTTCCGCTCTTGGCTTCTCGTCCCTCGGAAACGTCGCACGCCGCCTTCTCGTCCGCTCGCGTACTCTTCTGCAGCACCTCATCCCTTAGACGCACCAAGCCCGTCGGCTCTCTCCCATGCGGTCTTTCTCGCTAGCTGTGTCTTTTGCTCGACATCGTGTGTTCCTAAGTTCCTGCACACTTAGACATAGGATTAAACACAACAGGACCTAACCTAACTGTAGGACCGTTGGGCCGGCTAGAAGGGAGTTGAATAGCCCTAAAAAAAATAAACAAAAATCCTTCCCGACTTCTCAAACTAACACTTGTAAAATAATCAAAGAAGTAAATTAAAAGCAGAAAAGAAAGAGGCACAATTGTTTATTTGGTTACAACCGGGGAGGTTGTTAATCCAAGGAAAGGATGAAGCTAATCTAAACAGTGGAAAGCGCACAAGCGTTGTTACAATTTCTGAACTGATTTTAAGATTCTGGACCAAGGCTATATTTATAGCCTTGGTCGGGGTGCCTGGAAGGGTTCCGGGCACCCTGGGGGGATAAATTTTATCCCCCAATGTTCAGATCGAGATTTGACTCGATCTGGTCAAAATTCAATCTCCGGGCGCCCGGAAGGGTTCATGGCGCCCCGGACCCTAAGTCAACTTCGGTTGACTTTTTCGCCTTGGTCCGAGTCTTCAACTCCGGTTCCGCTCGCTTGGGTGATCTCTGCCATCCGGAAAAGAGCTCACCCGAACCCAACTTCCGGTCTTCTCGAGCGGGTTTCCCTCCAGCTTCTCGTCCCTCAGAATCGCCGCGTGTTTCCTTCTCGCCCGCCGGCGTACCTATCCACAGTCTTCGTACCTCGGACGCATTGCGTGCCGTTCTTCTCGCTAGCTGCGTCTCTTGCTCCCCGAGCAATCTTCCGCTCCGGCTTTCGTCCCTCGGAACCACCGCACGCTTCCTTCTCGTCCACCGGTGTACTCTTCCGCAGCATCTCGTCCCTCGGAATGTCGTCCTTCTCGCTAGCTGCGTCTTCCGCTCGACTACCTATGCTCCTAACCTCCTGCACACTTAGACACAAAGTTAGAAACAAACAGGACCTAACAAACTTGTTGATCACACCAAAACAACCTTGGGGTTCCAACAATCTCCTCATTTTGGTGTGAGCAACCCAAGTTAAGCAAGGGTAAAAATAGACATGAAATAAACTTAACTAAATTAGCATTTAAGTGCAAAAAATAAAACAAGTTAAATTTTGGTCTACCTCCCCCTAGACTTATACTAATCCTTCTCCCCCTTTAATCACAAAAAAAATGGGGTTTCAAGAAAAAAATCTAAGGTTTAAAGACTTAGAAAATTTTAAGATCCTTAAAAATTTTCAATAATTTTCACATAAACAGTCTAAAAAAAAATAATAAATTTTCTTAAATCTTTGAAAATTTTTCTAAATAATTAAATTTCTAAGTCAATTTCAAAAATATTTTTCTAAGTATAAAAATATTTTGAGAGAGAAAAATGTTTGAAAAACTTTGAAAGCATTAATTAATTTTAATTTTAATACTTTGACAGAAAGTTAATTAAACATTTATTTCAATATTTTGGTTTTCAGGTCGTGGCGAGGCACTAGGCCTTCTTGGTTATTAGAGCAACAACCACTTCCTTAGACAAAGTCTCATAGAGAAATTCATTGTTTAATTTTTCTCACTGGAAAGCGCTAATTTTAATTTTAAAATTTAGACTAAGCAAGATTTAGGAACCCAATAAAAGTTCCAGCCTACTGGATTAACTAACAAATTTTTAGGGACATACTTTCTTGAAATGTTCCTAATTTATCCTGGGTGATATCTAGAGTACCAATTTAAATTATTGGATCTTCTAAAATTGGTTTTAGATGAACATGCATAATTTTTTAAGTTATCTATTTGAAGTTTCAAATTTTGATTTTCTAATTTCAATTTCTCACTTTCCAATTTTGATTTGTCTAATTCTTCTAAGGGGCAAGATTTAGCAAAAATTATTTTTAAATTTTGATTTCCTTTTCTAATTTACAGCAGTCTTTAGTTAATAACTTAACGAACTTAAAAAGTTTATCGGGAGGAAGAGAACGTACCTGACTTACATTGTCGAGTTCGTTGTCTGTGTCTCCCCTTGAACTGCTGCTTTCTTCTGATGAAGCTCCCCCTTCAACGATGCTCTCGATGCTCATCTCGGAAGAGCTTGAATCACAGTCGTCGTCTTGATGACTCGCCATCAGTGCGAGTCCGGAGAATGCTTCGACTTCCGATTCGGACGACGTATCGTCCCACGTCGCCTTTAGGGACTTTCACTTTTGGATAGACTTCTTACCCTTCTCCTTGTCCTTGATCTTCAGCTTAGGTTAGTTGTCCTTGACGTGTCCTTCTTCGTCGCAGTAGTAGTAGCGGATTGTCCTTTTCTTCTTCCCCTACGGATGGTTAGTAGATCTAGATTTACAAAGTTTCTTGA
Organism: Zingiber officinale; assembly: GCF_018446385.1. NCBI lineage: Eukaryota > Viridiplantae > Streptophyta > Magnoliopsida > Zingiberales > Zingiberaceae > Zingiber > Zingiber officinale. The sequence continues at coordinate 118,423,771 of NC_055995.1, forward strand.
ATCTTCTTACCATCATTACCATTTCCTCGTCGTCGAGAGAAGATTCCGACTCTGGTTTGTCTCTCGAAGCTTTGAGGGCGACGTTGTTCTTGGGCTGCTTCATTCCCGCACATCTTGACTCATGCACTTCAAATGTTGAAAAAAAATCTTCTAACGAAATTTTTTCTAAATCCTTAGAAATGTAAAAAGCATCTAATAATGATGCCCATTTGATATTTCTAGGAAATAAATTCAATGCGTACCTGAGTGAATCTCGGTTACTTACCTTTTCTCCGAGATTCGAAAGTCCGGTAATGATTTATTTTATTCTCGAGTGCAGATGCGCAACTGTCTCGTCTTCCCCAAGTTGCAGGCTGGTGAGCTGATTGCGAAGCAGATCTCTTCTGGCGAGCTTGGCTTCGGACGTTCCTTCGTGCAGCTCGAGGAACTTCTCCCAAAGTTCCTTTGCCGAGTTGTAGTGTCCGATCCTGTTGACTTCTTGAGGTGGAAGAACGCTTAGCAGATGGTATTCTGCTTTGTCATTCGCCACGTACTCAGCCTGCTCCTTTTTTGTCCATTGACATTTTTCCTTACCTTCTGGAGCTACAAAGCCAGATTCCATTGTTAAAACTAATTCAAAATCTGTTGTAAAAAATACCTGCATCAATTTCTTCCAGGTGGCGAAGTCCCCTTCGTATTTCGGAGGGTGGATGCTTGGTCCGGCCATCTCGTTGCTTCGTTCGACAGTTAGTCCTCCTGAAGCGTCTTGGCTCTGATACCACTTGTAGGACCGTTGGGTCGGCTATAAGGGGAGGGGGTTGAATAGCCCAAAAAAAAAAAAAAACAAAAACTCTTCCCGACTTTTCAAACTAACACTTGTAAAATAATCAAAGCAGTAAATTAAAAGCAGAAAAGAAAGAGGCACAATTGTTTACTTAGTTACAACCAGGGAGGTTGTTAATCCAAGGAAAGGATGAAGCACACTATCAATCTCCTTCAGACGGAGAAGCCTCTTATAGCGTTGAAGCACAAAAAGAAAGAAGCTAATCTAAACAGTGGAAAGTGTACAAGCGTTGTTACAATTTCTGAACTGATTCTAAGCTTCTGGACCAAGGTTATATTTATAGCCTTGGTCGGGGCGCCTGAAAGGGTTCCGGGTGTCCTGGGGGATAAATTTTATCCCCCAACATTCAGATCGAGATTTGACTCGATCTGGTCAAAATTCAATCTTCGGGCGCCCAGAAGGGTTCCGGGCGCCCCGGGCTGCTCCGGGCGCCCCAGGCTGGTCCAGGCGCCCCAGACCCTAAGTCAACTCCGGTTGACTTTTTTCGCCTCGGTCCGGGTCTTCAACTCCGGTTCCGCTCGCTTGGGTGATCTCTGCCATCCGGAAAAGGGTTCACCCGAACCCAACTTCTGGTCTTCTCGAGCGGGCTTCCCTCCGGCTTCTCGTCCCTCGGAATCGCCGCGTGTTTCCTTCTCATCCGCCGGCGTACTCATCCACAGTCTTTGTCCCTCGGACGCACCGCGTGCCGTCCTTCTCACTAGCTGCGTCTCTTGCTCCCCGAGCAATCTTCCGCTCCGGCTTATTCCCCTCGGAACCACCGCACGCTTCCTTCTCGTCCGTCGGTGTACTCTTCCGCAGCACCTCATCCCTCGGACTGCTGTTCTTCTTGCTAGCTGCGTCTTCCACTCGACTACATGTGCTCCTAATCTCCTGCACACTTAGATACAAGGTTAGAAACAAACAGGACCTAACTTAACTTGTTGATCACACCAAAACAACCTTGGGGTTCCAACACTAACTTGTTTGATCACATCAAAACAACCTTGGGGTACCAACAATATCTCCCTTTTTGATGTGAACAACCTAAGTTAAGTTAAGGTAAACTAACATAAAGTAAAATTTTAAAATAGTTTAAACTACATCTCCTAGACTTAATCTTCCCTTCTTCCCCTTTAATCACATAAAAAATGAGGTACCAAAAGAAATCTAAGGGTAAATTTAAAAAAAAAAGACTCTGATTTTTCAATAATTTTAAAAAAAACTTATCAAGTTTTTTTTTAAAAAAAAACTTTGAAAATAATTTGATAGCACTTGAAAAAAGTTTTGCAATACTTTTAGAATATTTAAATTTTTGTGAAAAAAATTGTAAGTAAAAAAATGTTTGAGTAACTATTTTATAGTATTATTTATAATTAAATGCTTTGTCTGTAAAATACCAAAAAAATAGGTGAATATTGAGGAGGGAATTTTCCGAAATTTTTAGAAATTTTTCGAGAATTTTTCGGAGCTCGTACGGACGAGTTAACGGGGATAAAAACGGGGTCTGGAAAAGCCTGTTTAGGCTACCCCATTTTAACGAGGAAAAGTCTTTTCTTCTTTATTTCTTTTTCTCCAGTTTTCCCTTGACGCCGAACCCATGCCCGAGCCCCCGCTGTTCCTTCCCTCGCGCACCCGAGCCGCCGGCGTGCCCTAACCGCCGGCCCGGCGGTTTCTTCCTCGTCGAAGCCTTAAACCCCTCGGCCACTTCATCTTCTCGTTTTTATTTCTCCCGAGCCGCACACCCGAAGCCCTCTTCATCTTCTCCTCCGCCCAGCTGTGCCCTAGCATCTCCACCGGCCGCCTCCTTGGTGTCGAGATCTTCTTCTCCTACCCGAGCCGAAGCCCTCCTCTGCCGTAGCCCTTGTCGTGGAGTTCCCAGCGCCGCCGCCGCAACTCACAGAGCCGACCCACTCTCCTTGGCCGATCCTCTGTGCCGGCAACCGAGCCATAGCGCCGACTCTTCCCCTTTTTCCCTCGCTGTGGAGATTCCGGTGCCACCACAGCCGAGCCTCTCTGCTGACGCCACCGTGAACCCTAGCCCCGGCCGATCAACTGACCCGAGACTTTTTCTTCCTCTCGAGTCACTCCGACCACAGGAGCACGCCGACTTTCCTCCCTTGTGCCTCTACTGACCTTGGTGAGGAGGTCATTCTGTTTCGATTTAATGCTCCTTATTGGTGTTGCTCCTTATGCTGGCTATTATTGGATGTGATTTTTAATGTGATATATACTTGGAGGCACAATTGATGTTCCCTTCTGATATGATTCGCAGGTGTAGGGTTCGGTGGATTAGTGAGCACGAGGGTAGTATTGTGCTGTGTGTTGTTTTTGGTTACCAGCAGCAATAATCCTTGTGTGGATCAACAATCAAGGTCGTGCGTTTGAGGTAATAGACTTAAATTATGTTGGTTTAGGTCTAAGTAGTTGGATGATTATGAGTAGATTGAGGTTGTGAATATGGATTAGGGATTTGCCCTAATTTAGTGTAAAAGATTTTATTTAGCTATTTATATGGTTGTAGCTAAATAAAATATATTTCTATTCGTCACACAGGATTTTGACGCGAGACGAGTATCTCGATTTCCGGATTGGACCTTTTCCTCTTGGAGGCGGGTACTTTTGACTTATTGTCTTTGATATGCATAGTAATGAAATTAACAAGTTGTATTAATTATGTTCCTCATTTGTTTCGGTTAATCACTACCCGATTACCATTTGTTTCGGTTAATCACTACCCGATTACCTGTTACCTGCTTGATTGATTGTTTGTTTTGCATTTTGTGTTGTTATGTACCTGATTACACATGCTCATAGGGGTAGTGATATAACCATGTTTCACCATGTTCAAGACCTAGGTTTGATACCTTATTTGAACAGTGTACTTTGATATGATTTGTTTACTATGGTGCACATCATTATATGTCCATAGATTGGTTTAGTATATTACCATGCTTAGTGTCATGCACCATTCGCATGATTGCATGCTGTGTGATAGATTGTTCCATTATTGTCGAGCACATCGCTAGTTTCATCACTGTTCAGTGCTCCGTTGTTGACGTTCATGGGTAGCGTGACGCAGCGTGGTAGCACGTCAGTTTGCTCTTCCGGTGCTCCGTTGGTCCGCTCATGGGTAGTGTGACGCAGCGTGTAGCACGTTAGGGACCGCTCCCCGTTATCGTGTACCGGGAGATGAGAGCATTGCGCTCCCCCATTTATGATTTGGGGTAGGAGTATGTGTGTACTCCGACAGCATCTCATCCACTCGGTCACTCATCAGGAGTAGTGATGCAGAGTACACGGTCGTCATAGCCCTACCCACTCGGTCCCACTTCTATTGTGAGTTGGCTGACTGGCGTCAGGGGTGACTATGACATTGGCATCATATGCATGATGCATTTATTGCTTGTGTTTGTGTTTGCTGCATTTATATGCTGCATATTGTTTGGATACCTATGTTTAACATGCATACAGGTCTTCTATACCTTACGGACTGTTTGTCCTTATACCCAGGTCCTGGTTAGTACAGTTTCTCTCCTGTTTACTTCGGTTTGCATTTACCTTTATTTTTATCAGGAAACTGTACGCATGATTAGTGCTAGGTGTTATTTCCTTACTTTGCATATCAGTTGTATCTGCTGAGTGTTGGACTCACCCCGCCTCCATTGTTGTTATATTTTCAGGTTGAGGCTGTCCGGAGCAGTTCCAGTTGCTAGTCCCCATCTGCACGTAGTGCTAGTCCTCTGCTGGTCTTGAATTGTTATTTTATCTTAGTTTCGTTATCAAACTTTGTTTTTAGTCTTGTATTATTTTACTTATGGGTACTGTATGGATTCTTATCGTTTAATGGATTTTTGGTATGATTTGGATTTATTCTACTACATGCCTGCCTGGACGGCAGAAGAGGTGAGTTCATCGGATTTGAGCTTTACGAGTGTAGTTGAGTAGGGTTGATTTTGAGTCATGGTATTACTGTTTTGGTTTGCTTATATTTATATAAACTATGTGGTGATGGTTTATTTACATGTTATTATTCCAGCCGCATGTGGCTGAGGTATATGAGGATGTAGAAAAGTTTCAGATTGTCCGCCGTACAGGGGAGATGCTGCCGAAATTTTCTCGGACTGGGACTCCTCCGGGGCGTGACATTGTCAGCTAGTTAATTAAATATTTTATTTCATTAATTGACTTCCAGGCTGTGGCGAGGCACTAGGCCTTCTTAGTGATTGGAGCAACAACCACTTTCTAGACAAAACCTCTTAAGGGAATCAAACATTTAATCTACTCTCTGAAACCCTTAAGTCCATTTAAACTTTTAATTTATAGAAGTTTTTGGAACCCAATATAGATTTCTTCCTAACGGATTAATCATAAATTTTAAGGGTACATAACTTTTGGAAAATTTTCTAATTTGACCCTATGAAATCTAAGATACCAGCTTAGTCTTTTAAAATTTTGAGTTTGAACAGTTAAACATGTATGGTTTTCAAGTTTTCTACTTGTATCTTCAATTTATCATTTTCCAATTTTAATTTTTTAAAATCTTCTAATAAGCAGGATTTAGCTAGAATTAACTTTAATTTTTTATTTTCTTTTTCTAATTTACAACAGTCTTTAGATAATAACTTAACAAATTTAAATAACTTATCGGAAGAAAGAGATCGTACTTGACTTACCTTGTCGATCTCGTTATCCGTAGCTCCCTTGAACTGCTACTTTCTTCCGATGTCGCTCCCCCTTCATCGATGCTCTCGATACTCATTTCAGACGAGCTTGCTTCATTTTCGTCGTCTTGATGACTTGCCATTAACGCAAGTCCGAAGAAAGCATCAATGTCTGGTTCGTACGACGTTTCGTCCCACGTCGCCTTCAGGTTTTTGTGTTTGTTCGTTTGGACGGGCTTATTGTTCTTACCCTTGTCCTTGTTCTTCAATTTAGGGCAGTTGTCTTTAATATGCCCTTCTTCATTGGAGTGGTAACATCTTATTGGTATTTTCTTTCTACCCTACAGATGGTTAGTTTTTCTAGATTTAAATAATTTTTTAAATTGTCTTACCATCATTACCGTTTCGTTGTCGTTGAGAGAAGATTCTGAGTCCTGTTCATCCATCTTTGCTTTAAGGGCAATGTTGTGCTTTGGCTCATTGTTGTATCTGCACACCTCATATCACGGACTTCAAATGTTGAAAACATTTCTTCTAAAGTAACATGTTCTAAATCTTTAGATATATAGTAAGCATCTATTAATAATATCCACTCGGTAATTCTAAGAAATGTATTAAGCGTGTACCTTAGCGAATCTCGGTTTTTTACCTTTTCTCCAAGATTCGTAAGTCCAGTGATTAGTTCCTTCATTCTTGAGTGAAGACGTGCAACAATTTCTTCTGCTTCCAGTTTTATGTTGCTTAACTGATTCCTTAGCAGATCCCGTCTCGCGAGCTTGGCTACGGACGTCCCTTCGTGTAGCTCACGGAACTTCTCCCAAAGCTCCTTTACTGAGTTATAAGCGTCGATCCGATTGACTTCTTGTGGCGGTAAGATGCTCAGCAGTTGGAGCTCTGCTTTACCGTTTGCCACAAAGTCGGCTTACTCCTTCGTTCACTGGTATTCTTCCTTGCCTTCGAGTGCTACAAAACCGAATTTCATTATTAAAAGTAATTCAAATCCAGTTTTAAAAAATACCTCTATTTTATTTTCCATCTCGTGAACTCCCCCTCGAACTTTGGTGGGTAGATGCTCGGTCCGGCCATCTCGTGTGCTTCGTTCGACGGTTAGTCCTCCTGAAGCGTCCTAACTCTGATACCACTTGTTAGGACCCTCGGAGGTCGGCTAGAGGAGGGGGGGGGGGGGGGAATAACCCCTGCATAAATTAAGCAAAACAAATCTTCCTTGGACTTATAACTTAATTAAACTAAACACCTGCATAAACAAAATAAGAGACAAACTAAAAAGACGTAGCTCACAGATTTACTTGGTTATAACCGAGGAGGTCATTAATCCAAGAAAGTTAAAACGTACTAAAATTCTCCTTCGGGACGAAAAGCCTCTTAACAACAATGGAAGCGCAGAAATAAAAAGATAAAATAGAACAATGGATGTGTACAAGTGTTGTTTCACAATTTCTTATTCTTCTTTAGCTTTGGGAGCAGGGCTGCTTATATAGCCTTACTCGGGGCGCCTGCAAGGGTTCTAAGCGCCTGGAAGGGGATAAAACTTTATCCCCTTCACAACGAATCGCGGTCAAACGCGATTCGAATAAAATCCTATTCCGAGCGCTCGAACCAGGAAAGTCAACCAAGTTGACTTTTTCCAGTCCAGGCCTTCCGCTCCGGTTTCGCTTGCCTTAGTCCGGGTACTCTGCTCCATTACCTCTTGTTTGGGTGATCTCGGCTATCCGAAATAGGGCTCACTCGAACCCAATTTCCGCCTTCTCAAGCAAGCTTCCGCTTCTGGCATTTCGTCCCTCGGAAACGCTGTGCGCCTCCTTCCCGTCCGCCCGTGTACTCTTCTGCAACACCTCGTCCCTCAGACGCACCGAGCCCATCGGCTCTCTCCCGTGCGGTCCTTCTCAAGCTACATCTTTTACTCGACATCCTGTGCTCCTAAGTTCCTGCACACTTAGACACAGAATTAAACACAACTGATCCTGTCTGAAAGCTGAATCAACGGACGCTGGGCACGTGGCGCTCTCCAAAAGGCTAACGTAGATCTCTCGACTGTCCGCACGGACCTCCGGTGAACCTGCACAGAAGTCGGGCCGAGAAGGGGTTCCCGGTGACGACCCTCCGACACTCAAGTTAGGTAAGCGAACAACGAAGAAATGGCTCCAAATATCGTAGCATGCGTACCTCCGGCGAAGGGTGAGGGCCTTTATATAGGGTTGTGGAGAAGCGAGTGCACACATTCCGAGGTGTACACGTGTCCTTTCCCATACCATAGTGTGGGCTTGTCAGAGGAGCTTACCTGACACCATACTGCTACAGTTTGAGCACGTCTTTGATAGGACAGCGGATCCTTCTGTCGTAGGATTTTGAGTATGGCTTGAACGTAGAACATGCTCGCTGTCAGAAAAAGATGTCCCTTATCCTTTTCCCTATACTCCCTGCCGGGCGTCCGGCCCTGCCGGGAGTCCGGCCGGCCAGCCTTGGCCTTACGTCCTGCCGGACATATATAGTGGTCTACTTGGGAGATTCTCGGTAATGTGCTTTGTGGAGACTGTTAGCAGTATGCTACCTTATGTCTTCGGCCGAGCTTGCCATCCGCTCGGCCTTACGATCCTGTTCAACGAGCGTCGGAACCCCGACTCCCGCCGGGGCACTTTTTGCCATCAGTTGGACCCGGTCGGCTGGCCAGACGGTTGGCCCACCACTTTCCGATCGGCATATCGATCCAACATTTTCTAAGGCGTCCGGTCGGTCCATCCTTCGTCGATCGGTCACCGGGACCGTTGACTTCCACGTGGCGTCGACTCCCTAGGACGGGGGTCCCCTGTTCTTACCACCGGATCACTTGCCTCTCCTTCAAGTCTAGTCGAAGGAGGCGATTAGCTCGACTGACTGGACAATCGGTTGGGTCGAGCGGCTCCATGCATCCATTACCCGCTCGAGCGCAAAGGAGGTAGCCGAAACGCCAGCCAACGCCCCACATTTTTTAGCGTCTCTTCGAATTTTCCGCCAATCTTCCCCATTAAGGCCGAGCACACGCGCATTAAATGCATCCCAGTGGCTGAATGCCATGTGGCGGTGCTGTCGTAATCATACGACGTCGGCGTGGTCTAACGATGAGATCGAGGCGGTTCGAGATGAACGGCCAGATGCGTGCTTTGGCTTCCGTGACCTGGATCCAACGGTGGAGGTCGCTCGACCTCCGCCCTATAAAATCTTCGTTCTCCTCTATTCACCGCATTTGCTTTCGCGACTTCTACCTCCGTCCCTGGTGTTTCGGTGCTCCGGCGATTTTGCTCCTGCTCTCCGACGATCTCCAGCGCCTCTTCCTTGATCCTTTTCCTCGTAGTAAGGCTCTATTTCTTTCCTTCCTTGTTTCCGGTGCTCTCTTTACATTTCTTTCCCCAGTTCCAATCCGTGGGGTCTCTTTTCGCTTGCTGTCGTCTTTCTTTGTCTTTTTGATTTCTTCCGATCGGACCATGGCTAGTTCTTCTCATCCTGAAGACCAGTCCCTCGGCCCTTGGTACACTACCATGCAGTCACGATTCGATCGGCGTGACTTTGATATTTTGACCGATAATTTTGAAATCCCCGGTGATTTTGAACTTCTTTTAGCCTGTCCCTCCGCTCGGCCACACAAGCCGCCGCGCGGAGCTTTCTGTGTCTTCCGCGACCAGTTTACTGCCGGTCTGCGTTTCCCTGTACATCCCTTCATTATAGATGTTTGTAACTTTTTTGGTGTTCCGCTCGGCAGTCTAGTACCCAACACCTTTCGCCTTCTCTGTGGTGTTGTTGTTTTGTTCAAGATCCACAACATCCCCCTCCGACCGGAGGTCTTTTATTATTTCTATTACCCCAAGCAGTCCGAGCCGGGCACCTTCATGTTCCAAGCTCGGCCCGGCTTAGTCTTCTTTAATAAACTGCCTTCTTCCAATAAACATTGGAAGGAGTATTTTTTCTATATCCGTATGCCCGATCAGGCCAATTTCCGGACCAAGTGGCAGGTCGACCTACCCCCCACTCCTGAGCTGAAGAAGTTCAAGACCCGACCGGACTACCTCCATGCCGCAAATATGCTAGCCGGTCTGCGGCTTGACATCAATAAGCTTCTGCACGAGGGAGTGATGTACATCTTCGGCCTGAGTCCCATACGGACTCCTCTTCCGAGCAGCTTCGGTAAGAATTTTACTTGGGTATATGCTTTGATTGCTAACTGATTTCTCTTCTTTCCTTTGCAGCGGACATCGTCATGGAGTCGGTAATGGCCGGTATTTTGAAGAAAAAGGTGGCAGCGCTCGAAGCCGCGACAGCAAAGGAGATGGAGGCGCTCGGCATCCAGCCGGTCGGCTCGCATGAAGGGGAGAGCGGTACTCATGAAGGGTCGGCCACTCAGGCCTCTCATCAAAACGAGGCGAGAGGAGCCACCCCCAGCGGAGGACCAACTGTCCAGGAGGAAGGTTCCACTCGGGAGGAGGAGCAGTCTCGACAAAAGAGGCGCCGAGCGGAGACTCCCCTTCTATCGGTTGGATCCGCGGTCCAACCGTCTGCCCGAGCTACTGCACGGGCTCGTGGCAAGGCTTCAGAGGTTGAAGCTATTTCTTCCGACCGGACGCCCTCTTAATGGGACGAGCCGGCAGCCCCTATTGAGGCTACTCCGGTCAGCACCCTTCCGCCCGCTCCTCAACCAGTTCAACGTTCAACCATCCGATCTCAGTTTTCAGCGCCGGCCTCTGATCCTCTTTCGACCGCCGGTCGGATGCCCCTCGGTCATGGCCGCACTGTACGGGTCACTCTTCATCTCCCGACTGAAGAGCTGCTGCCAGAAGCTGACCGCCCAACCGCGCCCGAGCACACCATCACCTTGAAGGGGCCCCTAGCTGAAATGTGGGCCGACGCTCGGGCGCGCGTCGCGCTGATCCCCCTCCGAAATTTGGCCAATAGCCACATGCAGGAGGCCACGGGGGTAAGTTTGTTTTCTTTGAAGTTTGGTATGCATTATCTCCGCTCGACCACTGACAACTTCTAATTTTCTCTTGCCAGAGATGGGTGGAGGAGATAGTTGTCTCCAACCGCCTGGCGATGGTGGACGAGGAATTAAGACAACTAAAGGCGGTTGGCGGTCCGTCCGGCTCTCAAGGCCCTTCGTATGCCGAGCTGCAAAAGGAGCTGAAGAAAGCTCAAGATTTGTTGGCGGCCGAGCAGAAGAAGACGGTCGATCAGGCCCACGCCTTGGCCGAGTCCGAGCGGCAGGTCAGATCGCTCGACACAAAAATAACCCTGGCCACTACCCGCAAAAACACGGCTATCTCCGACCTGGAGAAAAAGAATGTGGAGGCTCGGGGTCTAGAGCAGAAAGTAAAGGATCTGATGGACCAGCTTGATGGCGAGAAGGCAGGCCGCTCGGCTGATGCAGTCAAGCATACAGACGAGCTGAAAACTCTGCAGGAGTCCCTCGCTGCGTCTCAATTGGCCTTCAAAGAATACCAAGAGGCCGAGCCGAGCTGGGTCGCTACTCTGAGACAAAATTATATCCGCTCGCCCGAATTTTCAGAGAAGGTTTGCGAGCAGATGTACACTGCCTTTGACCTCGCCATGACCGCCACCACCACATATCTGAAGTCTAAGGGTCTTCTTCCGGACTCCACTACTATTTCGACCGGCGATCAAGTGGCGCTCCTGAACAGCATTCCCAAGGACCTTTACGATTATATTGAGTAGACGTTTTTATATGTAATTAGGCCGCTTGGACAAAAAATGATCCTTTTTTGTACTTAGGCCGCTCGGCTTAAAGTTTTATTTTTAATGCAATGCTTTCCTTTCGCGTACTTTGCCCTTTTGCTAGCCAATGTGTGTTGTCCGCTTATCTATTATCACACCTCTAGTATCCGAAAGGGATTTTTACGAAGTATTTGGCGTGACCCTTCCGCTCGGCTAAATATGTAATATTTCGCTTTGATAGCAAAGATCGCTTGCTAGATGCCGATGAAGTACCTTTGGGTACAGAGCCGAGCGGATCAGATACAGGAGCGGTCGAACGATATTGACGCTTTGATAGCAGAATTCCTTGGACACTTGCCGTCCTTATTGCCCTCTTCCGCTCGGAAGATTTATAGACGCCGGCTCGTCTCTCGATTTTTAAGGTCGGAGCTAGACGATCTTCCGCTCGGAGGGTTTATAGACGCCGGCTCGTCTCTCGATTTTTAACGTCGGAGCTCGACGGCCTTCCGCTCGGAGGGTTTATAGACGCCGGCTCGTCTCTCGATTTTTAACGTCGGAGCTCGACGGTCTTCCGCTCGGAGGGTTTATAGACGCCAGCTCGTCTCTCGATTTTTAACGTCGGAGCTCGACGGCCTTCCGCTCGGAGGGTTTATAGACGGCTCATCTCTCGATTTTAACGTCGGAGCTCGACGGCCTTCCTTCGGAGGGTTTATAGACGCCTCGTCTCTCGATTTTAACGTCGGAGCTCGACGGCCTTCCGCCGGAGGGTTTATAGACGGCTCGTCTCTCGATTTTAACGTCGGAGCTCGGCGGTCTTCCTTCGGAGGGTTTATAGACGCCATCTCGATTTTAACGCCGGAGCTCGGCGGCCTTCCGCTCGGAGGGTTTATAGGCCGGCTCGTCTCTCGATTTTAACGTCGGAGCTTGGCGGCCTTCCGCTCGGAGGGTTTATAGGCACCGGCTCGTCTCTCGAGCTCGACGGTCTTCCGCCGGAGGGTTTATAGGCGTCGGCTCGTCTCGATTTTTAACGTCGGGCTCGACGGTCTTCCGCCGGAGGGTTTATAGACCGGCTCGTCTCTCGATTTTAACGTCGGAGCTCGGCGGCCTTCCGCCGGAGGGTTTATAGACGCCGGCTCGTCTCTCGATTTTAACGCCGGAGCTCGACGGTCTTCCTTCGGAGGGTTTATAGGCGTCGGCTCGTCTCTCGATTTTAACGTCGGAGCTCGGCGGCCTTACCGCTCGGAGGGTTTATAGGCCCCGGCTCGTCTCTTTTTAACGTCGGAGCTCGGCGGCCTTCCGCTCGGAGGGTTTATAGGCGCCGGCTCGATTTTAACACCGGAGCTCGGCGGTCTTCGCTCGGAGGGTTTATAGGCGCCGGCTCGTCTCTCGATTTTAACGTCGGAGCTCGACGGTCTTCCGTTCGGAGGGTTTATAGACGGCTCATCTCGATTTTTAACGTCGAACCTCGACGGTCTTTAGCTACTGCCGTTCGACGAAGTTATTTTTCATCCTTTATCATTTTAGCTGCCTGCATTACAAGTACATAGGCGACCGAAGCATATGCAAAATTACATCAGCGCACCTCTTACCCAGCTCGGTATGGCTGGAGATGATTTGCGCTCCATGGTCGATCTAACTGCCACCCGTCTTCATCCTTCAAATAATAAGCGCCCGAGCGGAGCTTTTCGATGATTTTGAAGGGGCCCGTCCAAGGAGCTTCCAGCTTGCCGACGTCGCCGACCGGCTATACTTTCTTCCATACAAGGTCACCAACCTGGAACGATCGAGGAATTACGCGCCGGTTGTAATTTTGCTTCATCCGTTGTCGGTACGCCACCAGCCGGACGGACGTCTTGGCTCGCTCTTCTTCGACCAGATCCAGCTCCATGTTCCTCCGTTCGGCGTTATCATCATCATAATTCTGGATCCGGACGGACTCTACACCGACTTCGACAGGAATAACTGCTTCGCCGCCATACACCAAGTGAAATGGTGTCACGCCCGTGCCCTCCTTCGGGGTCGTTCGGATGGCCCATAGGACGCCTGGCACTTCATCCACCCAGCTTCCTCCCAAATGGTCGAGCCGAGCGCGCAAAATGCGAAGAATTTTCCGATTGGCTAATTAGGCTTGACCGTTACTTTGGGGATATGCCACGGACGTGAAGTGTTGCTCGATGTAATAGCTTTTGCACCAATCTTCGAGCAACTTTCCCGCGAATTGCCGCCCATTGTCGGAGACGAGTCGGCGGGGGATGCCGAACCTGCAAATGATATGTTGTCAAATGAACTTCTTGATCATCTGCTCGGTGATCCTGGCCAGTGGCTCGGCCTCCACCCATTTGGAAAAATAATCGACCGCCACTAGTAGAAATTTCCTCTGCCCGGTCACCATAGGAAACGGACCAACAATATCCATTCCCCATTGGTCGAACGGACAGGACACTGTAGCTGCCTTCATTTCCTCCGTCGGTCGGTGGGAGAAGTTATGGTACTTTTGGCAAGAAAGGCACGTCGTCACGGTCCGAGCGGCGTCTGCTTGCAGGGTTGGCCAAAAGTATCCGGCCAGCAAGATCTTCTTAGCCAGCGATCGTCCGCCCGGATGCCCCCCGCACGATCCTTGATGCACTTCTTGGAGGATGTACGCCGCGTCTTCCGAGCTCACGCATTTCAACAGCGGGCGGGAGAAAGCCTTCTTGTAAAGTTGGTCTCCAATAAGCGTGAACCGACCGGCTCTCCTCCTTAATTGCTAAGCTGCTTCCCGATCGGATGGTGTTGCCCCCGATCGAATAAACTCCATGATGGTTGTTCTCCGGTCGCTCGGAAACTCGAGGCCCTCCATCCGATCGACGTGCGCCACCAAAGATACTTGCTCAATAGGCTGCTGGATGACGACCGACGTTATTGAACTTGCGAGTTTGGCTAACTCATCTGCAGCCTGGTTTTCCGCTTGGGGTATCTTCTGGATAATGACCTCTCTGAAATTGGTCTTGAGCTTTTCGAAGGCTTCCGCGTAGAGTTTGAGCCGAGCGTTGTTAATTTCAAAAGTACCTGAGAGCTGTTGCGCGGCCAACTGTGAATCTGAATGCAGCGTCACCCGACCGGCACCCACATGTCGGGCGGCCTGCAAGCCTGCTATAAGGGCCTCATACTCTGCTTCATTATTTGTAGCTCTATAATCCAGCCGAACGGATAAGTGCATCTTTTCTTCTTGTGGAGAGAGCAACAACACGCCAATCCCGCTACCGAGCCGGGTGGACGATCCGTCCACAAATAATTTCCACATTGCTTCGGGCTCTGGCCTTTGTACTTCAGTGATAAAATCTGCCAAGGCCTGCGCCTTTATCGCCGAGCGGGGTTGATATTGAATGTCGAATTCGCTCAACTCCGTAGTCCATTTGATGAGCCGTCCGGACGCTTCGGGATTCAACAGCACTCTTCCCAATGGGCTATTCGTCCGGACGATGATAGTATGAGCCAAGAAATAGGGCCAGAGGCGCCGAGCGGCGAGGACCAGAGCGAAAGCCAGCTTCTCGAGCCCAGTGTAGCGGGATTCAGCATCTTTTAAAATATGGCTCAGAAAATATACAGGCTCTTCTCCGCTTGCCCTTACTAGTGCCGAGCCGACTGCTTGCTCAGTTGAAGATAAATAGATACAAAGTGGCTCACCCACAGTCGGCTTGGCTAGCACAGGTAGAGAGTTCAGGTACGTCTTCAGATCTTCGAACGCCCGATCGCACTCTTCGTCCCAGTGAAACTTAGTGGCTTTGTGCAAGATTTTGAAAAAAGGTAAGCTCCGATCGGCAGTCTTGGAGATGAATTTGGACAAAGCAGTTATCCGACCGGTCAAGCGCTGCACTTCCCTCAGATTTCTTGGGGCGGCATATCTCGTAGGGCTTTCACTTTGCTGGGATTTGCCTCGATGCCCCGCTCGGTCACTATGTAGCCCAAGAAACGCCCGCCCTTGGCTCCGAACAGACATTTCTGGGGGTTGAGCTTAACTCCATACTTCCTCAGCGTTCTGAAAGTCTCTTCCATGTCTTCAAAGAGATCGGCCGCTCGAACGGACTTGATGAGAATGTCGTCCACGTATACTTCCAGATTTCGCCCGATCTGCTCTTTGAACACTTTGTTCATCAATCGCTGATAAGTGACTCCCGCGTTCTTTAGTCCGAACGACATCACATTATAGCAATAGGTGCCATCGGCTGTAACGAAGCTGACTTTTTCTTGATCTTCTCGGGCGAGCGGCACTTGATGATAGCCTTGATATGCGTCGAGCATGCATATCAACTCGCAGCCGGCCGTAGAATCCACCAGTTGATCGATCCGGGGCAGAGGATAAAAATCTTTTGGGCACGCCTTGTTAAGGTCCCGGAAATCGATGCACACTCTCCATTTATTGCCCGGCTTAGAGACTAGTACCACATTCGCCAGCCAACTAGGGAACTGGACCTCGCGTATGTGGCCGGCCTCCAAGAGTTTCTCGACCTCCGATCGGATGATTGCATTCTGTTCGGCGCTGAAGTCCCTCTTTCTCTGCTTCACCTGCCGAGCGTCCGGTCGGACGTGGAGCTCATGCCGCGCTATACTCGGTGAAATTCCGGGCAGCTCATGCGTCGACCAAACGAAGACATCACGGTTTCTCTGGAGGCATTTGATCACTTCCTCTTTCTGGTTGGCCTCCAGATCGGCCGCAATGAACGTTGTGGCCTCCGATCGGGTCGGGTGAATCTGCACTTCCTCTTTTTTTTCATAAACCAAAGAGGGAGGTTTTTCAGTTATAGCGTTCACCTCGATTCGTGGCGCCTTCCGCGCGGCATTGGCTTCAGCTCGGACCATCTTGACGTAGCATCGCCGAGCTGCCAGTTGATCTCCTCGTACTTCTCCCACCTTGTCTTCTACTGGAACTTGATTTTCTGGTGGAAGGTGGAGACGGCCGCTCGAAATTCACTTAGAGCCGGTCGTCCCAATATGACATTGTACGCCGACGGAGAGTCCACGATGACGAAGTTTGCAGTCCGCGTCCTTCTGAGCGGCTCTTCTCCCAGCGATATGGCCAGCCGGATCTGTCCGACCGGCTGAACTTCATTGCCCGTAAACCCGTAAAGGGGGGTTGTCATGGGCAGCAACTCGGCTCGGTCAATTTGTAGTTGATCGAAGGCCTTTTTAAACATGATGTTGACCGAGCTTCCTGTGTCAATAAAAACACGGTGTATTGTGTAATTGGCTATTACCGCTTTGATGAGAAGAGCGTCGTCGTGGGGAACTTCAACTCCTTCCAAGTCCCTGGGCCCGAAACTGATTTCGGGTCCACTTGCCCGTTCCTGGCTGCAGCCGACCGCATGGATCTGAAGCTGCCGGACGCTCGCCTTCCTTGCTCGGTTAGAGTCGCCTCCGGTCGGCCCGCCCGCAATAATGTTGATCTCGCCTCGGGAAGTATTACTTCTATTTTCTTCTTCCCGAGCGGACGGTCGGGGCCGTTCCCTAGACATCCGGAGATTCTCCCGCCTCGGAGAGCGATGTCGCTCGGGAGTCTGTTGTTGTCGCCTATCAGCTATAGTCCGATCGGCTTCACGAGGCCTCTGTCGCCTGTCGGCTGATGGCGATCGACGACCGCCACTCCTGGGAACGGGGTGGGCGATTAGAGGAAGACTCCGGTAATCCCTGGTGTTATGTGTGTCCGTCCGGTGGAAGGAGCAGAATATTGGGGTCCATTTCTTCTTTGGCTTGGGTCGCGCGGCAGCTACCTCTTACACGTGGGACCTAGCATGGGAGCGGATTGCTTCGGCCCTCGGTCCTCTGGGTGGCTGATGAGCAGCGTGCAGCTTCCACTCGGTAGGAGGGGCCCGCTCGGTTGGAGTTTCTTTTTTTCGGGCCGCTTGGGCTTCCTCCACGTTGATGTATTCGTTGGCCCGGTGTAGCATGTGGTCGTAGTCTCGGGGCGACTTCCGAATGAGTGATCGGAAGAAATCCCCATCCACGAGGCCTTGTGTGAAGGCATTCATCATGGTCTCCGAGGTGGCCATTGGAATATCCATGGCCACTCTGTTGAACCGCTGGATGTAGGCTCGGAGCGATTCGCGGGCTTCCTGTTTGATGGCAAACAGACTAACACTAGTTTTTTTATAGCGCCGACTACTTACGAAGTGGTGGAGGAAGGCCGTTCGGAAGTCTTTGAAACTTGAGATAGATCCGTCCGGCAGTCTCCGAAACCACCGTTGGGCCGATCCCGAGAGGGTGGTAAGAAAAACCCGACACTTCACTCCATCTGTATATTGGTGAAGAGTAGCCGTGTTATCGAACTTACCCAAATGATCGTCCGGGTCGGTAGTTCCATTGTATTCACCGATCGCCGGGGGCACATAGTGCTTCGGCAAAGGGTCTCGTAGAATAGCCTCTGAAAATTGACGGTTGATCCGCTCGGGAGAGGCGTCCGCTCGGGGGGCTTTCCCTTTTTTGTTGTCTCGTCTTGGCATTTCATCCGAAGAAGATCCTCGATCACGATTAGTTGCTGCGACTTCAGGAGTGCGGAATAGGGCCCGATGGAATGCAACTATGGCCTGCGGTGCTTTCGCTCGGTCACCTGATGCTGATGTTGTTTGCTGCTCCGCCCGCTCGGCTTGTGACTTTTGTCTCTGTTCCATAAGCTTGGCGGCTCTTGTCTCGATCAAAGCATCGAGCTCCTCTGTGGAGAGCATCACCGAGTGCTGTCGTCCAGCTTCGTCCATTGCTTCAGATCGGATGCAGGAGCGTTCCCACAGACGGCGCCAAATTGATCCTATCCGAAAGCTGAATCAACGGACGCTGGGCACATGGCGCTCTCCAAAAGGCTGACGTAGATCTCCCGACTGTCCGCACGGACCTCCGGTGAACCTGCACAGAAGTCGGGCCGGGAAGGGGTTCCCGGTGACGACCCTCCGACGCTCAAGTCAGGTAAGCGAACAACGAAGAAATGGCTCCAAATATCGTAGCATGCATACCTCCGACGAAGGGTGAGGGCCTTTATATAGGGCTGTGGGGAAGCGAGTGCACACATTCCGATGTGTACACGTGTCCTTTCCCATACCATAGTGTGAGCTTGTCAGAGGAGCTTACCTGACACCATACTGCTACAGTTTGAGCACGTCTTTGATAGGACAGCGGATCCTTCTGTCGTAGGATTTTGAGTATGGCTTGAACGTAGAACATGCCCGCTGTCAGAAAAAGATGTCCCTTGTCCTTTTCCCCTTACTCCTTGCCTTACGTCCAGCCGGACATATATAGTGGTCTACTTGGGAGATTCTCGGTAATGTGCTTTGTGGAGACTGTTATCAGTATGCTACCTTATGTCTTCGGCCGAGCTTGCCATCCGCTCGGCCTTACGATCCTGTTCAACGAGCGTCGGAACCCCGACTCCCGCCGGGGCGCTTTTTGCCATCACTTGGACCCGGTCGGCTAGCCAGACGGTTGGCCCACCACTTTCCGATCGGCATATCGATCCAACATTTTCTAAGGCGTCCGGTCGGTCCATCCTTCGCCGATCGGTCACCGGGACCGTTGACTTCCACGTGGCGTCGACTCCCTAGGACGGGGGTCCCCTGTTCTTACCACCGGATCAACAACAAAACCTAACCTAACTTGTTTGATCACATCAAAACAACCTTGGGATACCAACAATCTCCCCCTTTTTGATGTGAACAACCCAATCTAAGTTAGGGTAAACTAACATAAAGTAACAGTTTAAACTACCTCCCCCTAGACTTAATCTTCCCTTCTCCCCCTTTGATCACATAAAAAATAGGGTACCAAAAGAAATCTAAGGGTACTTTTTTTAAAAAAAATAAAAGACCCTGATTTTCTAATATTTTTTTAAAAAATTTATCAAGTTTTTTTTTAAAACAATTTGACAACACTTTAAAAAATTACAATAATTTTAGAAAATTTTATTTAAAAAAAAAAATCTAAGTACAAAAACTTTTTAAATAAAAAAATGTTTGAGTAACTATTCTAAAGTATTAATTATAATTAAATGTTTTGTCAGTTAGTCAATTAAATATTTTATTTTATTAATTGACTTCCAGGTTGTGGCAAGGTACTAGGCATTTTTGGTTATTGGAGTAACAACCACTTTCTAGACAAAACCTCTTAAGGAAATCGAACATTTAATTTACTTTCTGAAAACCCTAAGTCCAATAAAACTTTTAATTTATACAAGTTTTTGGAATCCAATATAGGTTCCTTACTACATGATTAATTAAAAATTTTGGGGGCACATATCTTTTAGAAAATTTTCTAATTTAACCCCTGTGAAATCTGAGATACCAGCTTAGTCTTTTAAAATTTTGAATTTGAATAGTTAAACATGTATAATTTTTCAAGTATTCTACTTATATCTTTAATTTATTATTTTCTAATTTTAATTTTTCAAAATCTTCTAATAAGTAGGATTTGGATAGAATTAAATTTAATTTTTTATTTTCTTTTTCTAATTTGCAACGGTCTTTAGATAATAACTTAACAAATTTAAATAACTTATCGGGAGGAAGATATCGTACCTGACTTACCTTGTCGATCCCGTTATCCGTAACTCCCCCTGAACTGTTGCTTTCTTTCGATGTCGCTCCTCCTTCATCGAGCTCTCGATGCTCATTTCGGATGAGCTTGCTTTGTTTTCGTCGTCTTGATGACTTGCCATTAACGTAACTCCGGAGAAAGCTTCAATCTTTGATTCGGACAATGTTTCATCCCATGTCGCCTTCAGGTTTTTGTGTTTGTTCGTTTGGACGAGCTTCTTGTTTTTACCCTTATCCTTGTTCTTCAATTTAGGGTAGTTGTCTTTAACGTGTCCTTCTTCATTGCAGTGGTAACATCTTATTGTCTTTTCTTTCTATCCGCAGATGGTTAGTTTTTCTAGATTTAAATAATTTTTAAAATTGTCTTACCATCATTTTCATTTCGTTGTTGTCGAGAGAAGATTCTGAATCCTGTTCATCCATCTTTGCTTTAAGGGCAATGTTGTGCTTTGGCTCCTTCTTCATATCTGCACATCTCATTTCACGGACTTCAAATGTTGAAAATATTTCTTCCAAGGTAACAGGTTCTAAATCTTTAGATATATAGTAAGCATCTATTAATGATGTCCACTTGGTAGTTCTAGGAAATGCATTACGTGTGTACCTTAGCGAATCTCGGTTGCTTACCTTTTCTTCGAGATTCGTGAGTCCGGTGATTAGTTCCTTCATTCTTGAGTGAAGATGTGCAACGATTTCTTCTGCTTCCAGTTTTATGTTGCTTAACTGATTCCTTAGCAAATCTCGTCTCGCGAGCTTGGTTTCGGACGTCCCTTCATGTAGCTCGAGGAACTTCTCCCAAAGCTCCTTTACTGAGTCGTAAGCGTCGATCCGGTTGACTTCTTGTGGTGGTAGGACACTCAGCAGATTGAACTCTACTTTGTCGTTTGCCACAAAGTCGGCCTGCTCCTTCTTCGTCCACTGGTATTCCTCCTTACCTTCGAGTGCTACAAAATTGAATTTCATTATTAAAAGTAATTCAAAGTCGGTTTTAAATAATACCTCCATTTTCTTTTTCCAGCTCGCGAACTCCCCCTCGAACTTTGGTGGGCAGATGCTTGGTCCGGCCATCTCGTGCGCTTCGTTCGACGGTTAGTCATTCCGAAACGTCCTAGCTCTAATACCACTTGTTAGGACCCTCGGAGGTCGGCTAAAGGGGGTGAATAGCCCCTGCACAAATTAAGCAAAATAAACCTTCCTTGGACTTATAACTTAATTAAACTAAACACTTGCATAAACAAAATAAGAGATAAACTAAAAAGACGAGACTCACAGATTTACTTGATTACAATCGGGGAGGTTGTTAATCCAAGGAAGTTAAAGCGCACTAAAATTCTCCTTCAAGCGAAGAAATCTCTTTACAGCAATGGAGGCGCGGAAATAGAAAGCTAAAATAGAACAGTGGATGCATACAAGTATTGTTTCACAATTTCTTATTCTTCTTTAGCTTTGGGAGCAGAGTTGCTTATATAGCTCTACTCGGGGCACCTGAAAGGGTTCCAGGTGCATGGAGGGGGATAAAATGTTATCCCCTTCGCAACGGATCGCAGGCAAACGCGATCCAGATAAAATCCTGTTCCAAGCGCCCGGACCATGGAAGTCAACCAAGTTGACTTTGTCCTGTCCGGACCTTCCACTCCGATTTTGCTCGCCTTGGTCCGAGTCTTCCGCTCCGGTTCCTCTTTCTTGGGTGATCTCGGCCATCTGGAATATGGCTCACCCAAACCCAACTTCCGGCCTTCTCGAGCAAGCTTCCGCTCCTGGCTTCTCATCCCTCGGAAGTGTCGCGCGCCTCCTTCTCGTTTGCTAACGTACTCTTCCGGAACACCTCATCCCTCAGACGCACCTAACCCGTCGGCTCTCTCCTGTGTTGTCCTTCTTGCTAGTTGCATCTTTTGCTCTATATCCTATTTGGCTATGCTCCTAAGTTCCTGCACACTTAGAAACAGGATTAAACACAACATGACCTAACCTAACTTGTTTGATCACATCAAAACAACCTTAGGGTATCAGCAATATTTAGATAATTTTAAAAATTAATTTATCTTACTATTTTATTAAAAATCTTCCCCTTTTACCAACTAACTTTGGTGAAGCCTAAAATAAATTTACGTTAATATCCTTTTTTCTATTCACACTAAAAATAATTACAAGGTTTATTAGTAATTCCACAAGTGAAACAATTAGTGATCTAGAGTTCAAGACTCAGTTGCGGCATATTATTATGAATTTTTCTCATCATTAATTTTATCTGGTTGTTTTATTTAAAAAAATATAGTTTTCTTTAGTCCCATATCTTAGAATTGACAACACAATGATCAAAGAAACTTCTATAAATATTTTAGATCAACAATGTTAAAAAAATATACTTTTCTTAGTTTTTTTTACTAAGATAAGTATAATATTAAATTTAATTAATTTTTTACATAGGGAAGCCCGTTATAGTAGTTTGTTGTTGGGATTCTCTAGCGCCGCCCTTGTATTATTGCACTATTGCATGAGTCTGACGAATCTTACCCAAATAATTAATTCTTGGTTCTGAACATAAGGGTGATACTCGAAAATCCAAACAATTCGGATTTTCAAAGACCCAAATAATTTAGATTTTCAAAAAGCAGGTACTTTATCCTAATGACTCTACTTTAGTATTTTAATGTTAAAATGTTTTAATTAATATAATTTCATTATAAAGGTTCAATGTGGTTTCAATGTATGTTGCACTTTCAAGAGGAATTTCTGAACAAACTACGAAAATTCTGGTAACAGATGGAAAGATAGAGCGTCTACCAGAAATGTCGTTTACAAAGATGTACTATTACCAGATGATGAAAGATAGAAAGGTTAGTATTATGTTTTCGTTCGGTACATTAGATATAGAATGAACATTGGATATTTTTTTTAGTCGTTAGAGATGTTTACACGCAACGCGTGTGCATGATCACTAGTATAATTTAAAGATATTGCTACCATTTTACTAAAAATAAAATTTGAAACAATTATTCATCAAATACTCCAACTTTACCTTGTATTAGTCTTTAATTTTTATTTCCAAACACTTCATACTTTAGCTTCTCACTAACTTCAAAATAATTTCTATAAGAATCACTTTTAAATAAGCAAAAACTCTCTAAACACTCTCTTAAATGGATTCAATTCGTATTAGCATATATAAATTATAATTAAGCCCACATAATAGAGATAAATTCCAACAATCCCCCACTTGAGCTATTTGTGATTTGGATAAGATATACGAGTAAATTTTAGTTGATATCAAACTTTATAGATACAAAATACCTTTGTAAATAATCCGGTCCATTAACTTTATTGGTATAATACTAAAAAGGTCATAGCTACTATATATAATTGTAACAAGCCCCAATAGTAATCATAATACAAATATTATTAACGACATATATCAAGATATGGATGTGTAGATGAAAATTACGTGAAATATGATCAACACATGTCAATTTCTAACTGGTCTTAAGTGACCCAAAAGGGTATGATTATATTTGCAAATACTATATGCTAAACTGCAATAGCAAATTATGATCAAAACCTTATGATTCCTAAATAAAATCTATATCATATTTACAAATATCAAATGTAAAACAGCAGCAGTAAATCATGATATTATATTTCAGAGTGTCCAACAAACAAATAAAATCTCATGAATATTTTAAACTTTAAGTACGTACAATAATTAAAACAAAATATTTTGTCTTTATTATCAAATATAGAACAATAAATACAGACTCCCACTAGATAAATTCTTCTTCTATAAGAAAGACTCTCATATCCACAACATGCGCATAAAACACCTTAAGCACCAAGGCTTGGGTGAGTGGATTGGCCAATATAGAATCTGTGCTGATATGTTCTACCATGATATGACAACTATGAATTTTTTCTTTAATCACTAGAAATTTGATGTCGATGTGCTTGGACTTTGACGAACTACGATTGTTCTTGGCATAAAGTTCTACGACTTTATTATCACAGTAGATCCTCAGTGGTCTGTCAGTGTCATTAATGATCTGCAACGCTGTGATGAAATTCCACAGCCAAATTCTATGATTGAATGCTTCATAGTATGTTATCAACTCTGCCTCCATAGTAGAAGTAGCTATTAGCGTTTGCTTGATGCTCTTCTAAGGTATAGCTCCTCTAGCCAGCATGAAAACATTGCTTGAAGTGGACCTCCTACTATCCAAGCATCTAGAAAAATCGAAGTCTGAATATCAATCACCTCCAGATGATCTGATCTCCGATACGTGAGCATATGCCCTTTAGTTCTTTACAAATACCGCATCACTCTCTTAAACACTTTCCAGTGTAATTGTCTTGAGTTACTAACATATCTGCCTAACATCCCCATTATAAATATTATATCTGGTCAAGTACAAACTTGTGTATACATGAGACTTTTCATTGCTAATGCATATGAGAATTGTTTCATCTCCTTTATTTCAAGTTCAAGACGTAGACACAACTACATGCTGACCTTGTCACCTCTTGACACAGGTATATCACCAGGTGTACAATTTTGGATATCATACCTTATAAGCACCTTTTCAATATAAGTCTATTGTGAAAGTCCAAGAATCCCTCTTGAACGATAACGACAGATCTGTATGCCTAAAACAAATGATGTTTTATCAATATCTTTCATTTCAAAACTATCAGATAGAAATGACTTGATTTCATGCAGCAAACCCTTATTATTGTTTGCAAGTAATATATCGTCCATGTACAAAATAATTATAACAAACATGCTTCCACTGAACTTAACATATATACACTAATCAACGGGGTTATCCTTAAATCCAAATGAGCTAACCACTTGATCAAATTTTCGATACCACTGAAGGGATGCCTGTTTTAAACCATAAATGACTTCTTTAATCTACATACTAGATGCTTTGAGTCCTTAAACTTAAAGTTCTCTCGTTGCACTATATATATAAACTCCTCTATGTCTCCATTAAGGAATGTAGTCTTTACATCTATTTGATGTATCTCCAAATCATAATGAGCTACAAGTGTCATAATTACCCTAAGAGAGTCTTTCGTCGACACAGGTGAGAAAGTTTCCTTGTAATCAATGTTTTCTTTTTGAGTGAATCCCTTGACAACAAGACAAACCTTATACTTTTCGACATTGCACATTGAATCCTGCTTGGTTTTAAATATCCATTTACAACCAACGAGCTTCTTACCTTCAGGTAATTTGATAAATTCTCAAACGTCATTGTTTATCATAGACTTCAACTCTTTTTGCATGACATTAATCCACCTTTCAGGATTAGAGTATTATTTGACTTTTCGGAAAGATATAAGATAACTTTCCAACCCTATGTTAAAATCATGCTCTTGAATATAAACATAATCACGAAAATTTGTGGTTCTCCGTTCTATTATGGATCGTCTTAAGGACACTTGCATTTGAGGTGTTTGAAGTATTTGCTCATCAATAGGAGACAATACTTCAATTTCAATAGTAGACTCCTCCAATTGCATTAGAGATGTCATAGAAATATCTTGATTCACTACACTGTGTAATCCTCATAATGTGTAAGTAACCTGTTGTAGTTTTGATGTGATCAACCGAATCAAATTAAGTCATGTTGTCTTTTGATGCCTTGTGTCTAAGTATGTAGGAACTTAGGAGCACATGAAGTCGAGCGAAAGAAGCAACTAGCCAGAAGAACGACATAGGAAAGAGCTGACGGACTTGGTGCGTCCAAAGGATAAGGTGCTACGAAAGAGTACGTTGACTGCCGAGAAGGGAGTGCGCGGCATTTCCGAGGAACGAGAAACCGGAGTGGAAGACTGCTTGAGAAGGCAAAAAAATGAGTTCGGGTGAACTCAATTCCGGATGACCGAAATCACCCAGGCGAGCGGAGCCGGAGCAGAAGACCCGGACTAAAAGTTAACTGAAAGTTGACTGCAGTTCGGGCGCCCGGACCGTCTAGGTGCCTGGACATGGTCTGTGCAATCGGATCCCCTCGGGGGTGTCTCGACCTGCTTGGTGATGCAGATAAGATTCATAAGTGTCCAAGCACCCGAAGTTGATCCAAGCGCCCAGACCAAAGAGTTTATCCAGACCCGTTGCGACGTGGATAAAGTTTTATCCACGCCCAGGTGCCCGAAACCCTTCTAGGCGCCTGGATTAGGGCTATAAATACAGTCCTGATCCCAGTAGTTATGGACAACACATGTAAACGATTTTCTTTCTATTCTATTACTTTGTTTGTGAGTTGTCAACGTTGTAAAATGATACTCCACCCAAAGTAGATTTTTTAGTGAATTTTAATTGCCTTAGATTAACAATCCTCTGATTGTAAACCAAGTAAATCTTTCAGTGCCTCTCTATTTAATTAATTAGTTTTTAAATTCTTTTATACAAGTGTTTGTCTTAATCAAACTATAAGATCGAGAATTTTTTTTTGTGCAGGACAATTCACCCCCTCTTATCAGTCGCAAGGGACCAACATAATATACAATATAGTAACCACACTGCTACTGATCGCACTAGTAGCGACACAGGAGGATTGCCAGCACATTCCACAAAAGATACTTCCCTGACTTTATCACTCCCACTGTCCTCAATAAACTTCCCGTTTCGAAGAAAGATCTACTAGAGGGATTACAAAATTTATACCTTCTTAACTTCTTAGAGCAACTTACAAAATTACAACTAACTGTTCTTGAGTCCAGTTTCCTTTCATTAGGTTTGTAAGACCTAGAGTCAGCTGGACAATCTTAGACGTGTAAATATCTAATGCTAGACTTTCTTCTGGTCCATATTTTGAATGGAGTTTTAGTTACTGCCTTACTAGAAACTTTATTGAGTAGGTAAAGTGCAGTTTTAAGTACTTCACCTCACAAAGACTCTAGTAGATAAGTGAAAGTCATCATACTTCATACTATGTCTTTTAGGGTACAATTGCGACGTTCAGCTACACCATTCTAACTGGAGTGTCAGGCATGGTATACTGAGGTATATGTTGGTGTTGCAAGGTTGCAAACATAGTCCCACATTGAAAACACATGGGAAAGACCATGAGTTTATAAAGAGAAAAATATCTCTATTGGCATGAGGCCTTTTGGGGAGAGCCCAAGAACAAAGCCATGAGAGTCTAGGCCCAAAGTGGGCAATATCATGCTATTGTGGAGATATCTAAATTCTTCTCGAACCTACAATTGGTATCAGAGTCCGGACTGCCAGAAGGTTTAACCGCCGACTGTGCACAAGAGCTATGGTCTGATTGAGTCATGTGAGTACAATATTAACCTCGAACAAAGAAATTGGGGGCTCCTATGTTCGAATCAAGAGGACCAGACACCAGGCAGAAAGTCCTAGTTGCGGCTAGGCAAGGAAGTCCTAGTAGGTCGGGTGAACCGAGAGGCAGGAAGACCTGGTGGGTCGAGGATCAGACATGGGAAACTTGTGGTCCTTTGTTTGAGGGGGGGGATTGTTGGTGTTACAAGGTTGCAAACATAGTCCCACATTGAAAACACATGGAAAAGACCATGGGTTTATAAAGAGAAAGATATCTCCATTGGTATGAGGCCTTTTGGGGAGAGCCCAAGAGCAAAGTCATGAGGGTCTAGGCTCAAAGTGGACAATATCATGCTATTGTAGAGATATCTAAATTCTTTTCGATCCTACAGTATAATCCCACATCAGTAAGGTAATTCACAAAAGGTCCTAGACATTATTCACCTGATCTATCATATCGACCGTAATATTCACCTCTACGATCAGATTGGATGACTTTAATTTTTTTACCTAGTTGAAGTTCAATTTCGGCTTTAAAAGTTTTGAACATGTCTAAAGATTGTAACATTTTATGAATAAGGTAGAGATAGTCAAATCTGCAATAATCGTCTATGAAACTAATAAAATTTGTGTGTCTATTCCAAGATGCCTTATGCAATGGTTCAAAATGTCCGTATGTATTAGCTCCAAAACTTCACTACAACGGCTAGCCCCTTTATTTCTTTTGTTCGTGATCTTCCCCTTAATACACTCTATCTAGACATCAAAGCCTGACATGCCAAGGGAATCGAGAATTCTATGTGACATTAACTTTTCTAGACGTTGTTTAGATATATGTCCTAAACGCTTATGTCACAACATGGAAGAATTCTCGTCGAACAATTTATGTTTTATACATATACTATGCATTATTATATTATCAATCGTATGTTGAACCCCGTGGTGGTTTTGATGTGATCAACCAAGTTGATTAGGTCCTATTTTGTGTTTGACCCCTATGTCTAAGTGTGCAGGAACTTAGGAGCACAGGAAGTCGAGCGGAAGACGCAGCTAGCGAGAAGAACGATACGGGAAAGGAGCCGACGGGCTCGGTGCGTCCGAAGGACGAGAGAGCTGCGGAAGAGTACACCGGTGGGCGAGAAGAACGTGCGCGGCGTTCGAGGGACGTTAAGCCGGGGAGGAAGACTGCTCGAGGAGAAGGCCGAGAATTGGGTTCGGGTGAGTCCTATTCCGGTTGGTCGTAATCACCCAAAAGATTGGAGCGTCGGAAGTCAAAGCAAAGGAGAAAGTGGGCTGAAAATAAAGCTCAAGACACCTTAAACCAATGCTGGAGGCGCCTCCACCTTGGAGGCGCTTCAAACAGCATTGGAGGCGCCTTCAATCTGGTTTGAGGCGCCTCCGACTGGTCAAAATTACCGTTTGCGCTGCAGATAAAGTTTTATCCGCTGACCGAGCTGGAGGCGCCTTGAACCTTGTTGGAGGCGCCATGGACCCTCGGGATAGACTTTCCAGGAGCTATATAAAGGCCCCCGGAGCTAGGAAATACAAAACAACTCAAGCAATCAACTGTGTAGTCTTTCCTAGCAATAGTTATAAGCTTCCAAAGTGTAAAAGACTTCTCCGCCTTCAGAGAAGGAGATTTTTTATAGTGCGCTCTTCATCGCCCTGGATTAATAACCTCCTTGGTTGTAACCAGGTTAACTCCCGGTCTTCTCTGTCTTTCTGTTTAGCTTTATTGTTTTAAGTTATTCTATTTTATTATTGCTATTGCTCTTTTGAGTTGAAAATTCCGAGGAGGGTAGTTTTAAAATTTTTTCCAGGCAATTCATCCCCCTCTTGTCGGCCTCCGCTGCACCTACATCGTAGAGTAAAAGTGTTCAATTTATAAAATTTATCAACTAAGTAATCATTGTCAACTAACACTGAATTAAATAAAATACTAAAAATTTCATTTCTAAATCAACAAAAATAACCTAATTTGTCTAAATAAGAAATTAAAATTAAATTCTATCGAAAAAACAGTACAATAAATCTATTTTTTAAATCTAAAAAGACATTGGTTCCTAAATAAAGATTAAAAACACCAATCAACTCAACTTTAGTCTTCTTTTCATTTCTTGTATAGATGTATCTTTTGTATGTGATCGGTGATCGATTAGAAGGGGGATTGGATAGCTAGGTCACCCCCAATTCGATATCTTCTCTACACGGTTAGTTTGTGCAAGCGGAAATGAAACTAAAACAATGAAAACAATAAGTAAGAACACAAATACTAATACGATTCCTTTACATGGTTTGGAGATTGCTTGCTCCTACTCCACGGCGTGTCCTTGAGGTGGATGAACCCTTAATCCTTTGATAGATTAGTCTCCGGCAATCTCCGGCTAGATCTTACTCCTCGGTCGAGCAAACCTCTCACAAAGGTCTCTTCCTCTTTACAAGATGAAACTTATGTTTGGAGAGGAAGAGAAGACTTGGAAGCTTTGGCCAAAGACTTAGGAGTTATTCAACAAGCATGAGTAACCTCCTTCATGTCCTAAAGCTACCTATCAATAAGAGGAGAGAGTTGATTATCATATCAACTCAACTCGACATCAATCGACTGGTGCATACACCAGTCGACTGATTTAGCCATTAGACACAACCAACGACTCTTTGCAGAACTCATTTTCTGTCAATGGTCATATACCAGTCGACTGGTCCACGTAGCCGACGAGCACAGAACCTTTCTATGCTTTATGTGAAATTGGATCAGTCGGCTGGTCCATTACATTCACACACACTCATCTTTTCCAGAGTCGCCTTTGAAACCCTCTTCCTCAGTCTTCGTCCCTCAGATGCATCCGAGCCTGCGGCTCCTTTCCATGCACCTTTACGTTGCCTTGAAGTCCGCTTCCTTCAGCTTCACTCTGTTTCTCCTCGTCCGGCGGTCCCTCGGATATCTTCCACCATCCTTCACCAACTCAAGGATCCGAGCTCTAGGATGAGCTTCCCAAACTTGGCCGCACCAAGCTCCTCATGTGTTTCACCAAGTCCTGCAAGACTTAAACACATATAAAAGCTTAATTTAAACTCTTTGACACACACATCAAAATCATGATCATACGATCAAACCTAGGTTGATTGCACCAACATCTTTCGCCATCAAACGGAAGTCAGTTTCTAAGACAATCACATAGTGACACTTCTGTGAGTAGTATCATCGGTATCTATCCACCAAGTGTTAGTGGGTACAATAACTAAATTGACTTCTAAACTAACAAAGTTGAAAATTTTACTTTTCTTTACACACCAGTTGACGTACTTGAGGCAGTATTTCTTCATATAACATTTCTTCTTGCAAAAGAAATAAACTGATTCCTTATCCTACTTCTTGTGATCCTTATAGACATTGCCTCCAGAATCTATAATTTGTTTTCCTTTTCCTTTGTTATGGATTTCTTTTGCTTTTTGCTCGCACTTTAAGAATCATATGCTAAGTGAGCACTCTCAGATGTTTCAATCTTTAGTCTCCCCTCCTCTTACACGCATTAAACAATGAGCTCATTCAATGTTCACTTTTCCTTTTGAGTATTATATGATATCTTAAAAGGAGTGAACAGTACAAGCAGAGACATCAAGACGAAATGCACTAACATACCCTCAGACATATCAAATTTTAGTGCTTTCAGACTTGTCGCTATATTGGACATCTCCATAATGTACTCCCTTATATTTCTTTTACCACTGTACCGCATGTTTACCAACTTCGTGAGAAGTATGATAGTCTTGACCTTATCATTTAAGGTGAATCAGTTTGCCAATTTGTCTAGGAAACTCCTAGCATCTCTTCCCTCTATTAATGAACTCTTTATTGATGCCGATATAGAAAGTCTTATGATACTTAGACCCATGCAATTTAATTTCTCTCACAACTAAAATTCAGCTCATTGTTCTATAGTGCTAGCACTGGTCAGAGGTGCAGGACGATCATTCCTTAATGCATAGTCTAAGTTAATACAGTCTAAGACTATGATCATGTATTTTTTTCATTCAGTAAAATTTGAATTAGTTAAAGTTGGAATGTTATTAATACTTGCAGTTACATATTGTACTGAAATTTAAAGAGAAAAATGTATTTAAACTCACGATTTAATTAAAGCCAAAAACGTCTAAATAACATAAAATTATGCAAATAAAATAAAATTTTAAATACATATAAATGAGCTATTTATGATATACCAAGTAAAACATAATGTGTCTTGCTTTGGGTCGATACATTAGTTGTTAGCAATACATTATGATATAACTCAAATTTTAATTGATCACACAATGTATCTTTGGACCGACGCATTATGCGCATAATATGATACTTTATATGAGTTATATATTGGTCCATAATTTACAACAACTTTAATTTTCCACGTAATATGCCTTTCTTTAGGCCAATATATTTTGTGCATATCTAATCAAAATAAAATTTTGTTCTCTAGTTGTAAGCTATCCTGAGCATATATCTAGTATAAAAGTAATATTTTTTGAGCTAATTACTCTTAGCATAGATATACATCTACCAACATAAAATATATTAAATCTACCTATAGTGTCTTTCTTTAAGTAGATACGATAGTTCAACTTACTAGCACGTTGTATACATAAATTCAAGAAAACACTAAAAATTTTAACCGA
Organism: Zingiber officinale; assembly: GCF_018446385.1. Classification (NCBI taxonomy): domain Eukaryota; kingdom Viridiplantae; phylum Streptophyta; class Magnoliopsida; order Zingiberales; family Zingiberaceae; genus Zingiber; species Zingiber officinale. The sequence continues at coordinate 118,455,454 of NC_055995.1, forward strand.
ACAAATTACTTAATCAACTTCGATAACTTTAAATTAAACTTATTAATCAATTGATATCATATAACAATCAATTGCTTAAATTATCATCGTCAATTTAAAAATTTACTCTATGCAATTATATATATTTAAATTATCATCGTCAATTTAAAAATTTACTCTATGCAATTATATATATATATATATATATATATATATATATATAACTTCTCCTAAAAGTTTTAATTATATAATTAAATAGTCTTATTTAATACTATTTAATCTATGAATTATTACATTAAAAAAATAATTTAATGTAATTTTTTTCACTGTTTCACGTTGAAACAGTTTGTTTTTTTTTTTTTTTATTGTTTTTACGGTTTCAACCACGTTGAAACAGTCCTGTTTTTTATACATTGTTTCAACGTTTTCACGTTCGAACAGTGTTTTTGGTTTCTGCAGTTTTAAAAACAACAAAAAAAAAAAATCCTGAAAAACCTTAATTTTCTCTTATACTATTTTCAATGATAAAAAGTATATTATACTAAAAAAAAAATTTTATGTATTATACAAACAATAAATCAAAAAAAAAAATCTATACTATATTACCATAAAAACATACCTTTACTCTGATACCAACGGACATACCTTTGACTCTGATACATGGGATAGAAATTAGAATTGTTTTTCTCCTAACAATACGAATTGCAAGAACGAATTAAAACTCAAAGAAAACATCGATCTAGTTTCATCCATAAACTTAGCGTAATCATTAAATATAAAATATTATAATTATGAAAAATCTGAATACAACACAATTATCATTATTCTTCGTATATAAATTATTGATATGATAATCCAACAGAAAAAGAAGGAGAAAAAGATTGATCTTTCGGAGAAATTAGAGTTGAAGGCACCAAATCCTCTTCGTCAATGGTGAACGAAGAGATGTCTTAAAAAATATCCTAATCCTCTAAGACCAATCCATTATAATACACATCCATTATCAGTCCATAAATGATAATGAATGTGGATAATAAATTCTACACATATAAGATATGTGAATATCCAATTTTGGACATGATGATGGACACTAGTGGAAATACCTTTGAAGGTTAAGTTAGGTTCGACTCCTAGAAATCTTAATACCATAAAATTTAACCTAAGTTTACGATTACTTTGTGTCATGTGTAGGTTTGAATTTAAGGGATTTCGAATGTTGGGTCTAATTACTCATATGTTTCTTCTATGTTCTTCATCATAATAATTTAATGAGCCACATGTTAATTTTATGCGTTTTAAATTTTTATTCTAATTATATCTATGTTTTTCTTGCTTTCTAACAAGATAACTTAGTGAGTCATATGCTAAAATTTTATGTCTACGTTTCTTTTAATTTTATAATGATAACATAATGAGTCATGTGTCAGTCTTTTTATATAATTTGGACTTGTTCTAGCTATGTCTATGTTTCATGTGCTAAGTTGTAATGGTATGGTGACCTTTCACCTAGCCTTTTAATGAATAACTTCCATCTAGCCATCTCTTCATATGCCCTGGCCACCCATTCATCTAGCCATGACCTTTCATCTAGCCATGACATTTTGTCTAGCCTTTTTAATGAATGAACCTTCATCTAGCCATGACCCTTTACCTAGCCTTTTAATGAATGACCCTCCATCTAGCCATCTCTTCATATGCCTTGGCCACCCCTTCATCTAGCCATGATTGGCATATAAATAGCCAAGACATTGTCTTCCAAAGGCACACTTGAATCCTTTGAAAAACTTCTTGTTCAAGTGCTGCAGAAATTCGTCCAAACCTCATTCATATTTCGTGCAAGTGTCTTCCCAAGTTTCGATCAACAAGTGCAAGTTCAAATCTCATAAAATTTTTGTCTAAAATCGAAGAAGTTTCTGACCAGGTAAGTGGGCTTTTCATTTCGAGTATAGTTGCGAATATATTTACATTTCATCATTTTATATTACAAATTCACTTCTTTTTATTCCAAGATGCACTATTATGACTCAAGTTAGATATGGTAAAGGGAATTCCCGAAAATATGATAAAATATGACAAGTTATGACCATGATGCGGTGTTAATAATAATCGATATATGGTCTCACCTCTTAGAGAAATTATATATATGGGACCGATCAGTAAAGAGAATTTCCGAAAACATGATAAGATATGACAAGTTAGGACCCTGATGCGGTGGGTAATAATAACTGATATATGACCTCACCCCTTAGAGAAATTACATACATGAGACTGATCAGTAATAACATGGAAAATAAGATAATTAACATTGCTATGTTTTTGATTAAGTTATGTTTCTGTCATGAATTCTGAATGTCTTGTTATGTTTTCGATTAAGTTATGTTTCTATCTTGAATTCCGAATATATTGCTATATTTTCAATTAAGTTATGTTTTTGTCATGAATTCTGAATGTCTTGTTAAAAGTATATGTTCAATTAAGTTATGTTTTTGTCATGAATTCTGAATGTCTTGCTAAAAGTATATGTTTTCAATTAAGTTATGTTTCATCATATTTCATGAAATATGTTTTTATCATGAATTTCGAATGTCTTACTATGTTTTGTATTATGTCGTGCTATGTTTGATCAATCTCACTTACTGAGTGTTTTCCCAAGCACTCACCCCCTTACTCCCATCCCAAGATAAAGACAAGGAACAAGTCGAGAAGGAGGAGCAAGAGATGTTTTGGAGCTGGTAATCAAGGCATGTCCAAGTGATTCATCCTTTTAGTTTATCTTATCTTTATTTATATGCTTTTCACTTTTGGATTGTAAAGACAATATTTTCGTTATATTATTACTGATTTGGTATGCACTTTATGAGCCTTGTTGTTTTCGAGTATTTATATTCGCGAGCAACGCCGATGTCACGCGCCTAGGTCACGAGGCATGACAAGATCTGCATCCAATAACTCAAAAATCCAATAATTTTAAGTTAGATCACTTAAACGGATTCAATTTGTATTAACATATACAAATTATAATTAAACCCACATAATAGAAATAAAATCCAACACCCCCTTATATACTGTTGTTTTCTTTCTACACGAATATCAATGCATTTCCAAAATAAGACCAACCAATCTAACACAATGCAATCTTTCTTAAAATAAACCCACCATTTCTATGTTTTGAAAGAAACTTTCATAGTACAGATTGCTCAGGACATATTCCCTTAATTCTCTGACAACAATTACACAAAATATCAAAAAGAAATATTAGGTCGTTGAGCTGATAGACCACTAATATGCTTTGATAGTAGGCTGATCAAGTCCCCTCTAACGCCCGATCAGATCTCGTTCTCGATTAGATCGGCTAAGGACTATTGTCATCTTAAGTACTCAGCCTCTTTGAGGACTCGACGTCCACTCGGACAAGGAGTCCAGGTCGGCTAAGGAAGGCTGACCATATGAAGGACTCGGCCTCTTTAAAACCTCAACATTCGCTCAAACAAGAAGTCCGAGTCAACTAAAGAATATTGACCATATGAAGGACTCTACCTATTTGAGAACTCAACATCCGCTCAGCCGTATGTCTAGTATATTCAATGAAAGGACTCAGTTCTGAATTGAACTAAGACGACTTGGGATTTCATTGAGCCGGGGGATTCAGGATCCGATCGGACAGAAGGTCCGATTGGCTGACCTATTCAACCGAACCACGTGACCATGTTAGCCCTGCCAACTTGTTTGACTTCGACCCTATTTTCGGGGACCCTACCTTATTCGCCATATCAACAATGATTCTTTTGAGAGTTTCAATCAACATGAATCCATGCAAACCTAAATGGTGTAAACAAATGCCACAGTAATATCAATGGTTGATGCAGGAAACCGCTTTGGGAGCACAAATGCCACACAGAAAAATGGCATCAGAGAGGCACCTGATACCAAAGCATCCAAGTGTAAAAACCTAAAATTTCATGACGATATTCAATGCAACAGTAACTTTCTACCGTCGATGTAATGACACCTGATAGAGAGCTCCTTTTTCCCTCATTGAAGAGAGGATGCAATTATGAATAGAAAATGTACTTGAACAAGAAGAAGAAGAAGAAGACAGGATAGTACCGAATTTTTAACCAGTCCTCTCCCAGAAGTAGCAGAGAAGGGAAGACCCAAAAATCTTACCTTTTTCATCTAAGAAAGAGCGGATCAACGACCTCAACCTTCAGCTTTGCCTCCCTTGCCATCTCCCAGCCTGGATGACTCGGGAGCTGAGCTCTGATCCTGGTGATGGTTGACCTTAGCCTGCCCCCGATATCCTCCCTTGCTTGCCTCAGTCGCCCTAGGTCGAGTCTCAATATACGTTGCCGAACTCATCTCCATCTGCGCCACCCTAACGGCCCCGAGAAGCCGCTCCGGAAGCTCCTCTTCCGCCTGCGCCTCGACCAGGAATCCCATGTCGATGGTGACCGCCGTCACGTAACCGAGGGCAAGGTGGAGGATGGCGTGAGCGATGGCGGAGCTCCCTATGTCGACGTCAATCTCCAAGTAGTTCTCCCCGCGATGATAGTTGCAGGTGAGCGCCTTCCCCAGGAGGCAGGCGGCGTAGTTCCCCACAGCAGCCTTCACGATCCACGGCCCCTTCACGATCCGGTTCACGATCTTGAACCTCGCGTTCCGGAAGGCGTCGTCGCCGTGGACAAAGCGGTAGAAGAGGGAGCCAGGCGGGATCGGATCCTCAGCAACGAAATAAAAAACAGCGGAGTGACACTCCCGGCCGGGAACCTGGAGATTGACTGCAAATAGAAAGGCCTTGCCTGAGTATCCGAGGGAACGAGCGCGGCAAAGGGAGGAGGCTACCCGATTGTCCGGGCGACCGAGGACGTCATCGAGGCGAGAGGCGGAGCGGAGCCAATCGACGCCAGCAGGTTTGAGGAGCCACTCGCCGGAAGGTACTTTCTGGCGGCGGCTAAAATAGTTAGGACCGCGGAGGTGGAACAGATCTCCGGGAGGAGAGGCCCACCCATTGGAGCCGGTGTGGAGATCAACGTGGCGAAGGGAACCGCCTTCGATGGCCTCCCGCCGCCAATCGTAAGGGAGTCCATCCGAGTCAGCCGGAGAAGCCCGAGGGGATTCTCCTCCGTCATCGAAGGAGGGATCAGAGGCCGGGCCGGAGCTGTTCTTCGTGGTGGGGCACATCTCCGGCAGCGACGCCTCCCGATGAGCTCTGCGCATAACTGACAAAGGAAAGTAAATCGAGGGATCAAAGCCGTGGGCTCTTTACGGATGAAAACTTCTAGGGAACCACCATTGATACTTGCTTACCAAAACGTGGCAGATTTCTGGTCGTCGAAATTAAAAATGGACCCTGTCCGAGTAAGGACAGAGGAGCCGTCGATTTCTGTACTGGCATCCATAAAGGGAAAGGGATAAACGAACTAAAGGGGGCTGTCTGAAATCAGTTGTGGAGTAGGAAACAGGAATCAACGAGAGCAGATGATAAAATTTTGTTATCAATAGGAAAATAATTCATTGCATTTGGATGAAATTAAATACGTTGAATTTTGTTGGAACTCGAGTAAACGACGCCAATGTCGAAAGTTAGTGCGGTAAATTGAAAGGAAGTTTTTTTAAGGATTAAAGAAAGCAAAAGTGAGAGATCATACGGCCACTCTGATGTAACATTTATTAGATTATCGGATCATTACTTGATTTTCATAAGAAGTGAGTTGATGATGACTAGACATTAAAAGACTACTTGTGATACGCGTCAGCCTTGGGTATTTCTGTCGTTGAAAAATGCTAGATTGGTGGGCGACAAACAGTCATTGCTTTGAAATTTGACATCAAGCTATCGTCGTCATTCTTAGTCAAACACTTCACTCTAACATCATATTGCCGTCTTGTATCACCCTTACAAGCCAGCAATTACTTCATTTTTTTTATCTTATTGTCATCTTCCAAAATTGATGTGAATGCACATGTTCGCAATAGATTGAATCAGATTGCAACATATCATCAACTATTTTATGACTATCATAATGGCATTTATTGTTTTTGTTACCAAACAAACAAAAAAATTGCATATCCGACTGGAATTATTTTATCCGAAAATAGGAGAAAATCTTATAAAACAATAAGAAACTCAGTAAAAAAAACATATATCTGATAAGATTTGTTTCCTTTTTCATCCCTATGATAATCGAAGCCATAAATGCTTCCTCTTGTCCCTGTGTTAGTTTTATCCAGTGAGTCAAGATTTCCATAACCGATACAAGATGGAATAAAATGAATATGCCAGGTTTTAATTCATTCATTTGTGACCATATACTTAAAAGCTCAAAGGGAAGGGGACTTCAATCAACAAAAGAAACAAAAAATGGATCCCACATGCTTCTTATTGTCTACATCTCTAAGTTCTCTCATTCAATTGACTAGTTTATACACTTGTAAAAATCCAATCTCTTGGAGCAATCAGGTGAAACATTCAATGACAATAAAATGAGAGAAAAATAGACTAAGATAGCATATTCAAAGGTGCTGAACAAATCTAATTGTTGGACGAATTAATTCAATTAGAGTTGGAAGTGTGCATGTGGTTAATGAAGACCAAAGAAACTCTAATTAATGAAATAAAACATAAATTAATTGATCAGATATTCCTAGCTACATAGCTTTGGCATATTCCAATGGACCATGATATATGATATTGCAGAGTGAAATCGTTTATATCTTGTAGTCATGCAGATGCACTCGTCAACATAATGACCAGACCAACTGTAAATTTTCTCCCATTCTTATGTAGATTATTGTGTTACTTTTTTTCTCCCATTCTTATTTAAAACAGTGTAATTAATATATTTACATAATAGACACATCATGGAGTATATAAATAAGCTCCGCCTCACCATGAAGAAATAACAGTAGAAGAGTTTTCACCAACATAGAAGATGCATCATACTTAGGGTTGGAGGTAAATTCTTCCAGTCTTTGGAGCACATCTTGTTCTGTTGATTGTGATCAAACCCAAAAAGCTGATTGGCCGTAGATGGCATGATTGTTCTTGTGTGACAATAGCAAAATTCTATATAGAGTTTTGTGAGTGTAGATTTAAGGATATTACCATGGCTTAAATTCTAATTGGATGATATTGTTGACCTTAAGAAAGGTAATTGTCATCAACCTTCATGGTGTTGTTGATGATCTAGAGATCAGATATGGCTAGTTTTGTTTACAGCTGACATAATAAAGAACCAGTACGACTACAAATCATATTATATACTTAAAGATGGATGGAACATTTTATTAAATGAAAGACTAAATACCTTCTCATTTAATCTACGCTTGTATACAATTGAGAACTTTGTTATCTGCTCATAAGATGGCCTTATGCAACCTTTGATTTATGCATTTAAGAAAATTTTCTGAAATCTTAAAATTATGTAATTTGTGATACCTCCATTTATAGCTATGATATGAATCATGATTGTTATTTTGAGTTATCTTAATTATCATTGTTTATGATTTATTAATTGATAGTGAAAATAAGTTTTTTTTTCATTCAATAGTATTAGACTAGATAATGGCCATTCTGTGGATTTCTCAGATTTCAATCAAATTGTTGGAGACACTATCAAGGACAGGATACTGAATGCTTACTATTTATGACCTCATAGGTTCAAAGTTTTAGATAGGATTTATTCTCGTTCTAGGCCTCAACACAGTTTGTTTGATTTATAGGGATGACCTAAATTGTGGTGTATTGAGGTGCAAATACTAACAACTTGGATTGGATGGTCCGAAGAGACCCATCCGATCAACTGACAAAATATTCACATGCCAATCCCATTCTATGGGGAAGAATATAATGTTGAAATAAGAGAAGCTTCTGTACATGCTCTATGTGTAGTTAAACCCATGAATTAATAGCATCGTGTTGAAGCTACATTGCTTCATGCTCATCACACATAGACGAGTTCATCAGGCAAATATGTACATATGTTAAGGATTGTCCTCCTGAATGACAAGTCGTTTTAGGGATAGAATGAGACCCATCCAAAGTCAACATGATACTGGAGCTAGGCATGTACTAATAAGTTATAACTGGCATGAAGGCAATTGCGCTTGCCCCCAACGACCCCATTAGCCCTCCTTGGACCATAAATCATGCTGACTAAGAAGATGGATGGGAGGATGAGTTATGCCGGGTACAGGGATTTACGTCCCACCAATCTCGAGATTTTACTCTTCGCTCATTGGACAAATATGTCATCCACTTACCATCTCAGCTAAGCATGTAGGGGTGTTATGACCGGCATGAAGGAACATATTGAAGGTGGAATGCTCTGCGCTCATCAATGCTACATGGACATTTAGGGATGGAAGGTTCCGCCCCAATTAAATACATAAATAGAATGGGAAAAGTATTAAGCAGTATGTGTGATAATTTGAGCATTTCATTATGCACTAGAGAATAATTTAAATTAACCATTAAGCCACAACTGGTAAAACTTAATTAGATAGCGATGAGAGTAAAAAATTAACAAGAAACTTCGATTTTTATTAATCATGAGGAAATGAACAATATAGTTACTCAAAGAATTAACGACGACGAAGTAATTAACAAAGAAAGAGAAATCATTATCCAGGAATGAGTAGTGATTTGTACAGAAGATAAAACATCCGTAGTAGCACATGGAGAAAGAACAAAGTTACCCTCATACTGCAGGAATGTTAGCAAATGAGAAACCTTTGTATCCCTTGTAAGCGTAGTAGGCGATCCGCGAGTAGTAGAACCCCGGTATGAACAGCACCGACCCGAGGAGCGCAAAGAAAACACCTGAATCGACAGCGTTTCGCCGGGTGAGTGAAATCCGAACTAGGGTTTATGGGAGGGAATGAGTTCAGCCGGATTACCGTGAGTTCGGTCTCCGCCGACTCGATCGGCAGCCATGAGAATGCCGAAGGCGATGCCTAGAACGCCTGAAACAAGGAGGCCAACGGAGAGGGCGACCTCTTTTATGGGCGGGCGGTGGTGGACGACGTAGGCGCCCTCCATCATGACGTCCTCATCCGAGATCGAGAATGTTCGATCGACGTACGACATTGGCGACCACGAGCGAACTCGAAGGAACGATCGTCCTGGGAAGAGGTAAGCAGAGAAGCGGAGCACGACGGCGCAGATCTTCTCGGATGGCTCAAGAAGCGGATAAGGAAACAAAGCAGCAACGGATCAGAGATAGCTCACAAAGGCAAAGGAAACCAGGCAAACAGCTGCGATCGGAATAACAAGATTGAAGGCGGGCATTTGGTAATTATGACAAATTAAATGGGCAAAAGCTGGGCTCAAAATCAATGTTATGCCTCCGGAATCGGACGGTGATCCCCAACCTCCAGTATGATAGATTGGACGGATGCGATGTAAGCACGTATCAAAAGTACAGCAACTAGAAACACTAACTCTATTCACATGTCCGACACTCCCTCGTATCACGTGGTATGTTAGAACAGCCAACTTTAGCCATCGACCGTCAGATTAAGTCAGCTCTGATCCAACGACCGGCGGCAACATCTACAGAGTCAACAACACTGACAGCTGCCAAAGCCAGCGCTTTCGTCTTTTATGAAAACTCGAGCACCCTCGAAAGTTACCCACTCGCTACCCAGTCAAGGGCCTCCACAATTTTAGCAGGATTTTGTTGGGTAGGAAAAGTTTTTGATTTCTGGAGCGTCCTCGGGCTCGTGATGGGTGGGCAACCACCGGCAAACACCCACTGAGTCACTGACTAGCTGCTCCAGCCCTTTACTTTGCCCACAAAAGTCCACCCTCCTCCAACACCCACTGCGACATGCGATGTCACCTCCACCGAATCCAATTAATATTGGCGCTGCCGCATTAATAATCTAATGAAAAGCCAATCTCGCCACTAAACCGTAGTCAACGCTACAGCTGCTCTCTGTCCACTTTAAATTTTTTTTCCCTTTTTGTTACTTTCGACGATGATCCACGACGCTGACTCGTTTTGTGACCTTCGCACTTTTGCAGTTTAGCATCGAATCACAATCGTGGTGAAGCAGAAGGTGGTCGACAATCGCGTCGAAAAAGAACTTAGCTCAGGACGAGAGAGATCTGGCCGTTTAGATTCGAGCCATGCGGCGTTTAGATTCGAGCTGAAATCCGATCACGAGAAAAAGTGGAGAGATCAGGACCGTTTGATTTAAAGGTTGCTTTGACTCGTATTCAACGGGTCTTCGTCTTTCTCCTGCTAAGGTGGGGAAGCTGCTATAAAGGAGCCCTTTGCTTGCCCTCCTTACTCTCTTCACTTGGATGCTTGGCTTGGTTGGAGAATCATGGGCGTTGATCTGATGGGCTACGACAAGATGGACGATCAGATGGCGATCCAGGAGGCGGCCACGGCGGGGCTGCGCTCCATGGAGCACCTCATCCGGCAACTCTCCGGTCAGCAGACGCAGCAAAAGCAGCCGCAGGTCGACTGCAGGGAAATCACTGAGGTGGCCGTTTCCAAGTTTAAGAAAGTCATCTCCATGCTCAACCGCACCGGCCACGCGCGCTTCCGCCGCGGCCCAACCGCGGCAGCGCCGACGCCGCCACCGGCAGAGCAGTCGTCCCTCCTCTCAGCGGTGGGGAAGACGCTCTCCCTCGCCCCCGTGCCGCTTCGAGCAGTCAAGCCGCTGCAGCACGCAGTCCCTCGCCAGAGGTCGACTCTCGACTTCACAGAGCAAGCGACCGCAAACCAAGCCGCGCCGTGCTTCAGCATCCCGACGCCGTTGTCCTCGGCGACGTCCTCTTTTGTGTCATCCGTTACCGGCGACGGCAGTGTGTCCAAAGGCCGGGGCCGGCTCGATGGCGCTTCCCTCATCCTCCCTCTGCCAGCCGCCTCTCTTTCTACTGGGAAGCCGCCGCTCTCTTCTTCGCTCAAGCGGCTCTGCCACGAGCACGGTAACGGACACTCTCATTCAGAGCAAGTCGATGGAAAGTACGCCATTTCCGGCGGCCGCTGCCATTGCTCCAAGCGAAGGTAAAAAAACGTACAACAATTTGAGCAATTCCTTGCGCCTCGATCTCCAATCTAATTAAATTTTAATCGTGTGTTTATTGAGCAGGAAATCGCGGGTGAAGAGAACGATACGCGTGCCGGCGATAAGCTCGAAGGTAGCGGACATCCCGCCGGACGAGTTCTCGTGGCGCAAGTACGGGCAGAAGCCGATCAAGGGCTCACCTTACCCACGGTAAGCTCCTCCGCAACCCCTAACAAACCTCCGATCTCCGTCGAATGGCTGTGATCCGATCTAACTCTGCTCACGATTCTTATTCAGAGGCTACTACAAGTGCAGCACGCTGCGCGGCTGCCCGGCCCGGAAGCACGTGGAGCGGGCACCCGACGATCCCTCGATGCTAATCGTCACCTACGAAGGCGAGCACCGTCACACTCCTATCGCCTCAGCAGCCGTCTCCGTGCCGGAAACCGTGCCCGCCGCCGTCGCCGCTTGACTCCGTCGTCCATCACTGGTCCTACCGTTAATTTTCCTTTTTTTCCCCCTTTTTTTACTCAATCAGAAAGCAAGGGAGGAGTTGAATTGTGATCCGTCAAGAATGTATACCGAAAAAAAAAAACCTGAGAAAATCGGAGGAAATGTTGACCCTATCGAGTCTGGTGGGGCGAGCGTGAGCTGGCTATGAGATAGATTTGAGATCGCCGTCAGTAAAGTCAAAAGATGCGGCCCCGACTGCTGCTGTCGTTGACTTGTATCAACCGAGAGCATTTGTTTACCATGGATGGATGTGATGGCAGTGCGTTAAAAATAGGAAGAGGGCATCTCTTCTTCTCTTCCAATATCTTGAGTAATGGAAAAGAAATCTTTGCATCTTTGTAATTGATAACAACGAATCATCGATGTTGAATTTTTCTTAAATTAATCGATGGCAAGAGATGGGTGATGAACTAAAATCCAAGAGAAATTAGTATTATAAAGATGCTGTTGGATCTTTATCAAATGGTGCATGATCTCCTGAAAGATTCAAAGCGTAATCTTTGGGACCATTTGACAGTGGATGTCTTGCCTATCCACTGCTGCAGTGCAGAACGATGGGCAAAAGCCAAGGAACACGGATCTTGAGCAGGAGTGTCTGTGGAAGAGTCTGAGCTCGAACAGGATTCAGATCGATATCGATTCAACTTTGTCAAGTTTGAAGCCTAACTTTGAACAATCAGCAGCAAGCAGGCAGTGGAAAAACGATCAGCAAAACAATTCAGTTTCAAAGCACAAATCTGTCAGAGCCCTCTCTGTCTATGTTCTTGAGCCTGTCACTAAATCCCTTGTGACCTTCCACCAACCAAATTGATGATCCCTTTGGAAATTGACCCGTGTGTAGCGTGCACTAATGATCCGAAATCAATGCTGCAATGTTGATGTTTTTTATCGGAGAATATATAAACAATATTTTAATCATGCATTTTGTTTTAATAATATAAAATTTAAAATTTTTGTTGTGGACATAAACTTTTAGGTAGCGTTCCATTCCTGTGATAGGATTATTGGTGAATTATAAATTTGAGTGATAATAATGTTTTAATGAGGATATTTAATAAAGCATAATAAAATTGTTTTTGTTTGGTATGATTTTTACAGGATAAAAGTATGAGTTATATATTAAAATATCCTTGGTCTTTCCAAATAATTTTAAAATGTACAAAAATTAATCAAATCAAATGAAAATAATAGATTTCTTTGATTCTGATTAAATAAATAAAGTGGAAATAAAAAAAAATCGATCACATAAAAAGGTCGAGCAAAGTGATAAAAAGAGATGCAAATAAAAATCCTAATTTCCTCCAATAACACTTTGATCGTCGGTGAAACATTTCAAGTGGTGACTTCAGACCACCTGGGTTAATCAAAGAGGTGTGAAAGTATTTCAGGCGATGGCTCTCGACCTCCTTGAGTCAATCAAAGAGGTATTAAAGCATTTTAGACGGTGACTCCCGACCACCTTGGGTCAATCGAAGAGGTGTGACTCAATATCCTCATATGTAGATAGCGCACAGTCTTTACATGTATTCTTTGTAGCTTGCAAGTTTCATCGCAGAAGCCATCTACAACGTAACGGTGATAATGTTTTATCCTAAGTTTTTCATTATTGTTCAATGTATTCAGTTGACCGAAAAAGCTCGAAATAATTATAGGATCAAATTTTTTTTTACTAGTTATTCACACAAGAAAACCTACATTTTATTCATAAATCTATCTGTAGATAAGAACAAACTTTCTTTTATTATGTTTGATTTCTCAAATTTTAACTTGAATTTTTTTTCATAAGTATTAATAGCAGATGTCTAATTAGTAAACATGTTTTTACACCATTCTTTTGTGTAAATGATGTCAGTTTTAACTTTCTCACATTATGTTTCATAAGTATTTATGATATCCTTTTCACACCATTATTTTGTGCAAATGATATCTGATTAATATTTTTTTAGGTTTTAATGATAAGATAAATGGCTAATTTGTACATATTTATGCAAATGATCTTTTACCGGAGAATAATGTTAATCATGGCATAATAATTTGTAACTGATTTGTCAATTGCCAATAATGTTTGTGTAGGTATTATAGAGTTAAAGACACCACCTATGTGCGTATAGGAATGGGGTCATGATCTTACGCGAAACTGGTGATTTCTCAATCCGTCCTGAGAAGTATTACTATCTATGCCGAGCAGGACTTCAACATTGAAAGTGTTTCTTTTGGTAAGATGAATACCATGCAAATAATGTAGCTAATAATGTACATCAGTCAATTGAAATTGATAGCAACTCAACTACCTCCCAAATTCAGGCATCCTATAGTCACAACAGGATGCATTATTACACACACATCACAAGCAACCTTTAGCTCTCAAGCTTGTCCTCTAAATAACCATACTCATGCGCTCGAATAATACATAGCAATGGATCAGGTGATGGAATCAAATACATGTGGGTTACAGAGCAAGACCATCAAACGCACATCGTTGATCGAAGACCAATTAGTTTGTTGTTGTTTTAGTTTTATATGTGCATTACTTTTTGTTTCAATTTTTCTTTTGATTCTTCTCCTTGTGTCAATGTAATATATTGTATATGATGTGTGTAATATAATGGTTAGCACGTAATATGATAATTAGGTTGTTATTTCGAGATTATATGGTATATACAAATGGGAAAAATTATTATGTGTACTCTTCTACTATGCTTATTTTGCTACTAAGTATTTGGGAGTTTGGTGGTTATGTGTTTAAGTTACAATATTAGTAATAATGAAGCAGACATTTTTGCATATCATTAGCAATCTTTTGTTTTGGGGAATGAAGTTGATAAGATTCCTTCACTATACATCTATACGTTATGTGAAGAAACCATAAGCAAGTTCATAATGGAAGTAGTTGAGCTTATTAAATGCAAGCACAATTCTCTCTTTAAATAGGTTGTATGTGTAAAAGTTATTATAAGTCATACAAAAAAACTACTTCAACTCTGGTCTTAAAAATGTCTGTAAGCTTCAAATTGGGTTCAGAAGAAATAGTAACCAGTAGATACAGAGGGTCAGACTAGTAACTTATGTGTGCTGAGCTGTGTGACCTTTTTTATCGATGATGGATGCTGTAAATAATTTGATATTAGTGCAATGTTATCATTCTTTTGCTTATTTCAAAGGTTTATGCCATAAACTTATGTTATGTATTACTTAACATAAACAACATTCATTATAATTCTTACATTACTATTTAGCAATTACAAAGTCCCAGTAAGTACACCATAGCGAGCATTCAAAAAGTCATAAGTTCGAAATATGTCCAGCTAAGACATCCAAAAAGGTACAAAAGTTCATAATATTAGCAAAATTTGTACCTATACACACATCCAATCTATTAACCTTCGCGCAACAACCTTTCGGCCAAGAGCATCCACAATAGCATGGGATATTTCTCCCAAATATTTGTGGTCCCCACTTCCACATCACTCTTCAAATATTCTACTATTCAAATATCTCAACTTTCACAATGAAATATCTCACCATCCAAATATTTATGGGTCTCACCAATCAAATATCTCACTCTCAAATATCCTCAACTTCACAATCAAATATCCCACCAATCAAATATTTATGGGGCTCATGACCATTTTAATTATTTTAATATTAATATTTTATTTAAATGGAAACAATACAACATCGGGCGTGCATATTTTAAAAAAACTACAACATAATTTAAATATTTCACAAAATCAGAATTGAATTACTAAATATTTCATATATAATAAATTAATTATTTACTCATCACGATGACATGTTTCCTAGATGTGTTCAACCAAATAATGACGAAGCTGATGATGCACCTTAGTATCACGTAACTCGGAATTTCTTCGAATGTATTCAGCAAATTCACTGGTTGAGCCATGATTCGCTGTGATTGTATCTTGTTCTTCACGATCCCAAATCGATATTGCATGGCCTTCGTCCTCCACAATCATGTTGTGTAAAATAATGCACGTATACATGATTTCTTTGCATTTGTTCAACCAATGTCGCCCTAGACCTCTTATAATTGCCCAACGAGCTTGAAGTACCCCAAATGTCCGCTCCACATCTTTTCTTGCAGCCTCTTGCCTTTCCTTAAATTTCATTCTTTTCGGATCCTGAGGGCAGGAAAAACTCTTGACGAAAGTGGTCCATTCCAGATATATACCATCTGTTAGGTAGTACCCTTTTGTATATTGTGTACCGTTCACATTAAAATTAACTTCTGGTGCATTTCCTTTCAAGACATCATTAAAAATAGGTGATTCATTAAAAACATTGATGTCATTGCGAGATCCAGCAACTCCAAAAAATGCATGTCATATCCATAAATCGACATATGCGACTACCTCAAGCACACTTGTTGGATAGCCATGATCGCCTCGTGTGTAATGTGTCCTCCACGCAACCGGACAATTTTTCCAGACCCAATGCATGCAATCAAGACTTTCTAACATCCCAGGGAAACCATGCTTTTGTTCATGCATTTCAAGCAAACGAGTGATGTTAGTTGTATTGGGTTTTCTTAAGTACTCACCTCCGTATATTTGTATCACGCATTGGCAAAAGTTGGACAAACATTCGAGGGCAGTTGTTTCACCCATTCGCAAGTACTCGGCAAATTGGTCGGCGGAACCTCCATAAGCCAGTTGACGGATAGCCGCCATGCATTTTTGAAGCGGCGACAGACCTTTTCTCCTTGCTGTATCTTCCCTCCATTTAAAAAATCCACTAGGATGATTTTTCAAATCAGTGACTATGCGCAAAAATAACTCTTTTCTCATTCGGAATCGTCTTCGGAACATATCATCGGTATACACCGGCTCAACACAGAAATAATCATTGACAAGTTGAGTGTGTCCAGCTACACGGTCTCTGTTAATTGTTCTTCTTCTTTGAGTACTCCCATGATAATCTTACACGAATTCAGCCACTCTAAATTGATTGCGTACTACCATCATGAATAATGCCTCACCAGGATCTGATATTGTAGGGATCGTTGTGTCTTCGGGATATTATGACGAACTTGAGAACTTTCTTCACTAGAATTTTCGTCGATATTTGGAGAGTTGAACAAATCCCTAAAATAATGACCAGAATTTTTATTCATTTCTCTCTAAATTTTTGGTAGACAATGGGTATGGAATGATGAAACTAGGAGGTGTTTGGTTGATGGGTTTGGGAATGAAAGAATGGAATGATAGTAAAAGATAGTGTTTGAATTGTGGGTTTGAGAATGACATTTTGGGAATGATTACTAGATTTATGGGAATCAACCAAACCAATATAACTTGATGGGTTTCATTTCCATTCCTATTCTCATTCCACCCTACTATCAAACTCATACTCAAAGTCATTACCATCATTTAACCAAACACCCCCTAGATGAAAGAAAGGATGTATATATAGGGAGAAATTGAACGTTATCCAACGTTTAATTTTCCGAACGTTGTTTTTCAAATGTTAACATTTGATTTATTTTAAATTTTTTAATGTTCTAAATTTAATTAAATTAAAAAAAAATAAAAAAAGTCTAAAAGTCACGACACCCACCATTTTGATGGGCCCACCACATTTAATTAAAATAAAAAAAAACTCAAAATAGTAGAAGCCCACCATTGTGGTGGGCCCCACAAGAGGAAATCACCGGGCAAAAATTTTTGTCCGGTGATTTCCATTCATTGAGAAATATCCCCTCTAAATATCCCCCATTGGAGATGCTCTAAGCATAGCTTTCCCTTCTCATTGAGGTGTAAGAACAGTGATAACTTATTATGGTTGTCTGCCAGCAACTCAGCAACAAGCACTTTCTCCTCCTCCGTTAGCACTACTATCACCATCAAAGCATCCAATACCTTCTCCTATACATTTGATATATTCTCCTCCATTGTTAGCTCTTTGATCAAATTCTTCATTGTGTCCTTGGTTATGATAGTGAGGTTGTTGATGGCTTCAACTATAGCATCGTTACCTTCATTCACGTGCTTTTGTTTCTTACTATTGGATGTTGCACCTACACTTGGTTTAAAAGATGGGGTGGGCATTACAGAGATTGACTCGCTAGCCCCTTCAACAACATGAGATGTATAATTACCATCATCCACTATATTATATGCTAATTTATAATTCATGTTAAGGACATCCTGGAGGGTTGATGTAAAGGTTTCGACATGTTTATCTGTTGCCCGATCATTTCCAAAAATTTTACACCAATCCTGATAATAAAGCCACTATTTGTGTCTCATTGATCGTGCATTGTGGTCTGACTGCAAGAATTAGACAACTAATTAACTACACAGCATTGTTGAAATCAATGAAACAAGCTTACATAAAATACCTGAATGATTGCTTCTCATGCTTTGTCAGTAGCCTCAATAGTTGTGTCAGTATCATTCCACCCTACTCCACT
This sequence comes from Zingiber officinale, assembly GCF_018446385.1. Lineage (NCBI taxonomy): Eukaryota > Viridiplantae > Streptophyta > Magnoliopsida > Zingiberales > Zingiberaceae > Zingiber > Zingiber officinale. The sequence goes on from NC_055995.1 coordinate 118,473,401, forward strand.
TTTACTTAATATCAAACCAAAGTACCATGTGTTTTATTCCACACATGTACTTTTGAGTTTATATGTGGATTTCCATATATGTTTGTCCCTGGAATTGTTGTCCGCATTGTATTTTCTAATAAAGTTGAGTACCCAGCTCTAATTCCATTTTCATTTTTCCATCTCTTGGTGATAACATCTTTTAGGACTTGAATTAAAACTTCTTCTTCATGCGCACTCCAAGTATGTCACATTTTTTCTACTTTCTTGCCTTTCCCAACTAGACCCCCGGATGTTGCTCCACTATCCATAGCTACTCATTAGATGATCTCTTATTCCTATGAAAAAGATATGAGATATGTGAAGTATGTTGACAAATATGCAGCACGTGTAATAAGCAAAGAAAGGAAATATAACATCACAACTATTATATAATTCATACATCAATAGATAATTTCATAAAATAATAATCATACCTCAAAGCTCATAAATATAAAATCCACAAAGGACAGTAATACATATCTAACAAAATATAGTGACCAAAGTTTGAAATACATTAATCAATTCATTATTACTAGTTGTTTCACAAAAATATTGCAAAGTTTTCTCTCCAAGTATCCCAGTCATCCGAAAAGTCAAAATTATTTATGTAATCATCTTCTGTGCCATGACCCGGGCTATCAACATCCTCATCGACTTTTCCCATAGGATCATCTAACATCATGATCGGACGAAATTTTATAATAAAATATAAGTCATTATGATTTTGTTTTATGCTTTCAGCAGGTAGAAGCATGGACTTCAAAGGATAATCCATCTCTTTTTTAGCAAACCAAACGCTTTTTCAATGACATTGCGAGCTTGAGAGTGCCTCCAATTAAATAACTCCTTGTAATTTTATGGTCCAATTGCGTTATTGCCCCAAGCATCCATATGATATCTTACTCGCCTATATGGAGTCAAGAATCCCTCAACATTTGCGTATCTATTATCATATAGATAATAACACCCTACATTAATAGTTAAATATTACGTTTGTATTATTTAGAAAATCTTTTGTAGATATTTTTCTACTAATTCAACCAAAAAGGATATACAAGTGGTTACATCGCTTCTTGGAACATTTAATGAATCATCACAAGGGAATACATCTCTCAGAACTCTAGCATTTGCTGCGGATCCCTACCACCCAGTAAGCACATAAATAAAATTCATATTGTGGTCGCAAAGCCCCAAAATCTTAACCGCAATAGTACCTTTTCTTGTTCTAGATTTCATCTTATCTTGATATATGTTCCATCCAAGGCACGAAGACATCCCTGAATAAATCATAATACAAATACTAATCTTATGTTACTATCGATATATTAATGATACATTCAACAATAAAAGCTCATAAATTAAAAAAAATCAATATATTACCTTGAACCATTTCCAACTTTTATTGGTGCAACTGTCATCCACAGGCCCAGACTTTACTAGCAGTATTGGATGTAATTTCAGAATTGATTACATAACTTCATGGAAATGTGTGCTAATTGTCTGTCCACTACATATAGTCACATAATTAGTAACTCAATTTTTCTTATTATACGTCAATATAGATAGAAACATAGTTATCTTCTCTTGAATTCATACATATTTAAAATCTATCAACCCTTCAATAGTTGTTAGCAAGTAACACATGTGCAAATGCATTCTGATTCATCCTCAAGTTTATCACACATTGAACATCTCATACTTCAACGATCCTATGCAAATGACTCAATTGAGCATTAATTCTTTATGTCAGGGTGTACGAGGCTCGTGTTGTACGAGGTTCATGGCGTCACTTTTTGAGTAATCTCATCTGATGTCGTATTAAAAGACATAATAGTAAAAAATTTTGATAAAGTATTTGGTACAGTATCTCAAGAAGTATAATGTTTCTATGCCTAATGTTCATCTTTGAAAGATACTCCAGCATTTACAGATCTTTCATGTGGCCGTTCAGGAGGCCTCTCATTGCATGGTCAGAGCTAGTGAGACCCAAGCGGGAAGGTGGTCTTGCCTTGAGGGACTTACAGGCATGGAATCAGGTGCTTCTGGTAAAGGTTCTATGGCGTGTACAGGACAAGCAAGATATACTATGGATACACTAGGTATATCACACATACTTACAACAGGTGAGGGTATAGGGGTGGCAGAGCAGGCATTCAGACTCCCCACTGATCAAGTACTTGGTATATATCCAAGACAACATCCTCAACACAGTAAGTAGCCTACAGGCAGCGGGACATATTCTCTCTTCCTGGTTCAATCACAGGAGGGGGCGGTGTCAAGATAGCATATGACCATTTTAGAGATACTGGAGCTAGGAAGTCATGAGCTGAGTACAGTATGACAGAAAGATCTCCAGCCAAGCCATGCCTTCACGGTGTGGCTCCTAGTGCATGGGAGACTACTGGTGCGAGCTGGATAAGAGTACCTAGAGGATTGACTTTGCACCTTCTACAGATATGATGAGGAGATGATGGATCATGTTTTCTTCATATGCCAACTAGTCCAGTAGATGTGGGGATGAGTCAGATCTTAGTTACAGAAGTGCCCTCAAATGGCCACCTACATGTGCATGCTGAGGACATTCAGGCGACAATACTAGGGGGCCTCCACCTTGGACAAGGTTTAGGGTTTAGGACTTGCCACCTTACCATATTAGCGATGGTACACCATATATGAATGTCAAGGAATCACAACACATTTGAGGGGAAGAGATTTGATAGCGAGCCGGTATTCAGGAAAATACAAATAAATGTCTTCAGGATGCTTGGGGTACTAGCGGATCAACTACTTGGGCATCATTGATCATACATACATGCATATTGACTCCATTTGAGGGCGTACATTATAGCATTCATGTAGATTAACATAGCATGCATTTTGGTATCATTTGAGTGTAGCTCCTTAGAACAGTTAGCGAGGGCATGCATTTTGAGGACATAGTCACTACGCATGTAGATAAGATATCGACACACCCATCAAGGAGTAGTTAGTCTCATGCTGCATCTACATCGGAGTTTTTTAATGAGTGGTCTCCACCCTCTGGGCCACCTTGGCCGATTTTGGCATTAGTCATTGAGGTCACATATACCCCTATTACATATATAGAACTGGGGTGCTACTCTAGTTAACATTCTGTGAAGCTAAAGTACCGTCTCAGTCAAAAAAAAAAGGAAAAAAAAGGACAAAAAAGGGTAAAAAAGGGGGGGAAATTGAGTACCTGATCAGGAGCTAGTAGCGACCGAGACTACACATGGAGGACCACGGGCATCGGCACTTCATGACCCCATCATGGCGACGGATACCTCCTTTCGGATACGTCCACCGGTAAATAGCCTGGATATAGAGACACCCTCTAGCAGCTGACTGGAGGGATACTGTCACGCCCCCAGAGGAGTCCCTGTCCGAGAAAATTTCGGCAGCATCTCCCCTGTACGGTGGACAATCTGAAACTTTTCTACATCTCATATACCTCAGCCACAGGCGGCTGGAATAATAACAAGAAATAAAAACAATCACCACGCAGTTTATATATATATTCAGCCTCTGGCTGTCACAACCACGCAGTATATAATAGTAAACAACAATAGTACTCTGACTCGAAATCCACCCTACTCAACTACACTCGTAAAGCTCAAAACCGACGAACTCACCTCTTCTGCCATCCAGGCAGGCATGTAGTAGAATAAAAAACCAAATCCAAATCCATCGATATAATAAAAATCTATAACATGTCCATAAGCAAATAAATCCAGAACATAACAAGTCCAAATAGTCTAGAACAGAAAAGGAAACCAAATGAAAAACCAATCACATCCTCGAGGTCTGCAGGGACCAGCAACTGGAACTATCTCCTGACAGCATCAACCTGAAAATATCAACAATGGAGGCGGGGTGAGTCCAACACTCAGCAGGTACAATTGATATGCAAAGTAAAGAAATAACACCTAACACTAATCATGCGTACAGTCTCCTGATATAAGAAAGATATGCATCTGAAGTAAACAGGAGAATGCTGTACTAACCAGGTCCTGAGTATAAGGTCAAACAGTCCGAGTGGTATAGGAATCCTGTATGCATGTCAAACATAGGTATCCAAACAATATGCAGCATATAAATGCAGCAACCACAAACACAAGCAATAAATGCATCATGCATATGATGCCAATGATGCGTCCTGGTCACCCCTGACGCCAGTCGATCATCTCACACAATAGTGAGGCCGAGTGGGTAGGGCTGTGACAACCGTGCACTCTGTCGTCACTACTCCTGATGAGTGACCGAGTGGACGGGATGCTGTCGGAGTACACCTATCCTCCTACCCCAAATCATAAATGGGGGAGCGCAATGCTCTCAACTCCGGTACATAAAGACGGGGAGGAATCCCTGCCGGATAACACGTTGTGTCACACTACCCATGAGCGGACCAACGGTGCCTAACAGAGTCCCTGCTGCAACACACTCAGCCTGAATCGACCACTAACCCATGAGTGGTGGTGTGTGCAGATCCATGTAACTGGCGATGTGCTCAACAATAATGGAGCGGACTATCGCACAGCGTGCAATCATGCAAATGATGCATGGCAATAACCATATAAACATCCTGACCTAATCCATATATATAGAAAAGTGCACCCTAGGTCAACGAATCATATCGAATCAAAGGTACACAGAAGGTATAAAAACCTAGGTCCTGAACATGGTCAAGCATGGCATATCACTACCCCTATAAGCATGTATAAACAGGTAAAAATATACCTGAGATGCAAAACCAATCAATCAATCAAGCATGTAAGATTTGGGTAGTGATTAACCGAAAACAGATAAGAAACACAATTAATGCAACATGTTAAATTTAATTACTAAGCATATCAAATGACATAAGTCAAAAGTACCCGCCTCCGAAAATAGAAAGGTCCAATCCGATATCGAGATACTCGTCTCGCGACCAGTCCTGTAATAACCACATTTAATTTAGCTACATATATATCACATAGCTAAAGAAAATTCCTTATTTACCAGAACCCTAATTCGTTCCACTATAAAATTTGATTTAGGTCTAAACCTAAATCAACTTAAACTCTCCCAAATACGAACCTGATACCAGAACAAATTTATACACCTTACCTCTAAACAAACCATTAGATAGAAATCCAAAAACCTAAATCCAAGTACTCATGAACATAATTACTACACCTTACCTCTTCCTCACAGCCCCTCTTCTGATGATCCTCTGCCAAGATCGTTGCTACTGGCAACCAGGTGAATCGCTGGACCAAAGCACACCACAAGCAAACCAGATCAAAAATAAAAATCCTTGCACCTACTAAATTTCCAACCAAACAAAACCTCACCGTGGACTTGATCAAAGGCAAAGAGCACTAGGGCATAAGGTGAGGTCGTGGTCAGCACTGTGCAGTGGAGAAGGCTGAGGAAAAACTGTGGCCGACGGTGCTGAATGAATCAAGGGCAGAGGAAATGCAAATTTGTGGTCGGCGGCTGTAAACTCCACAGCAAAGGGCAGAGGAAAGGAAATGCAAAGCTGTGGCCCAAACCTAGGGCAGTGGCGTCAGGAAGGAGTCGGCTAGGGCACAAGGTGGTCGTCGGCTCTAGGGCTCGGGTGCCGGCACAGAGGAGTCGGGATCACCGTACGCAGCGGGGAGGAGCGGTGCTCGGCGTCAGCGCCGGTGGGCAGAAAGCAAGCGGTCGGGTGGCGCCGGGTGGCTAGGGCACCGAGGGGTGAAGGCTTCGGCGGCGGAGAGGGCAGCGGTTAGGGCTTGGAGTAGTCGGCGGCGTCGGGGAAGAGATGAGGTGCGGATCGGGGCTGAGGGATTCGGCGATATAAGAGAGAATAAAGAAATAAGAAATATTTAATAAAAGAATTTATTAAAAGGAACAATTCCTCACTTAAATCGGGTAGCCCAAACAGGCTTTTCTGGGCCCCGTTCCGGTCCCCGCTAACTCGTCCATACGAGCTCCGAAAAATTCCCGAAAAATATCCAAAAATTCTAGAAAATTCCCTTATTAATATTCGTCATTTTTCCAGTATTTTACAGATACACTGACGGCGACTAGAGCAAGACGCCGAGAGGATGCTAGACACTCGCAGGAGCCATGGATGGAGCTTACAGATTGTACCATAGTCTGAGTGTGAGATGAGGAGAGCAGCATGGTGACACTACAACGGATGAAGTCATGCAATAGAGCGTGAAACTGCATGTGGGTTACCTTATGGGATGAGGGTGATGTGTGTGAGGAGAGACTATATCAAATAGAGTCATGTAGTAGAGCATGAGAACTGTATGTAGGAGAGCATGTAGGGGATGAGAGTGATGTATAGGCGCATAGACCCACCTTAAAAAGGTCTCTTTAGTCTGCAGCAAACGGCTAGCGGTAAAGACATATCAAATTCATTTATGGCTGAGGCTTTGCGAAAAATTCCAAGAGGGTGAATAGGTTCACCATACAAGTTTATCTAGTCTGCAATAAACGACTCACGATAAGGACAATACCACGACTTTTCCAAAAGGCCCAAGAGGGTTCATAGGTCCACCATAAAGATCTATCTAGCCCACGACAAACAGCTCACGATCAAGGCACGCCTGGTCACTTGCTCAAAGTGACTTCATGGGGCCTTAGCCCATGACACTGGAGAAGATGGATTGAAATGGTGTGGAGTCACTAGAGACTCATGGACACATGAGAGATGCGAGAGATATGGAGGAGGTACGAGATACCTGCTTGTAGAGGACACGGGACATAGTGCAGACATTGATGATAAGATCACAGGAGTAGCACGACAAAGATTACAGGCAGTGCTGTATGATACCTCAGCTTCAGTCCCTAGTACTGAGGATGGGCATGCATGCAGCTAGCATGTGAGAAGAGACAGTGATAGATGGTACACAAGTTAGCACATAAGCGATCATGGTTCCTCTTACAGATCTAATACTTCGTCAAATATGACATAAGGGGTTCTAGGATCACTTTTGTATGAATGTACATTTTGATTATATATATATATTCACCTTTCCATCATCTAGAAATAATAACAAATTCAACTCCAATACTTAGAGTAAAGTAATAGTAAAACACAATCTAACATGAAATGTTACTTCTATGACAAATTCAACACACTTTGCTTTATAAATTTCAATTTAAAGTCATGACAACAAATTTTAATATTTTCAAATTTCTTTGTGCGTTGAAATTTATTGTCAACATTCTCTTCAGTACTTTCTCAACTTGCTATTAGATTTGTTCAAGTAATCTAACAAAGTTGTGAAACAATATGCTCAAGAAAGTTTAGTGCGCAACGGTAGGATTTTTCAAACCAAATATGCATATAGATAAACTCCAAACAATGAAACTAGATTATACATACAGAGTGTTAGAACGAAAGGAAGTCACCATCACCCACCGCACTTCATCCAAAACAATAATACTCACTTTTAAAAGTAATAGATAAACTCTGAACAATGAAATGGAAAAAAGAATGTCAAACAAACACACAAAAATAATACTATAACAGCAGAGAGTGTGAGACAACAGTATATATACAATGATTTACTTTCGGAAAAAGATAATTTTGTATACATCAAGCACACTGAAGATAAAATCGTAGCATTTAGTTCCACCCTCATATTTTTTTCTGATCACTTTTGCTATGGCGTTGGTATAGAAATGAGAAGACGAGAAATGAGAATATAATGTGAGTTTTTGTTGCTAGGACAAAGGCTAAAAGGGTCCTTTTAATTAGTTATCATGGTTACTGTATAAGTTGGGATTAATAATACTTTGTCTCTGAAGCATGATAACTTTTCTAGCACCTACAGTGCTATAATCACACCTTGGCAGTTATCCTTGGCTTATTTAAAAATGAGTTAAACATGGTTTTAACTTATAATCTTACCCTAATCAACCATACCAAACAGGTCGATAGAGTATAAGGGCGTCTTCAATGTAAGGTTTATAGAATAAAAAAGCTGAATAAAAAAGCTGAATAAAAAATTTTGAACTATTGTAGAAGTAAGGTTTGGGGTTTGTAGTTTAAGAGCAATAGTAAACACTTAAACATGCTCTTTTATCTTGAAATTGATATAATATGCATTAATTCATGCAACTAGATGTTATAAATTGAGCCTAAAAAAGTTCACTTAGAGCTCTAATCATCAGAGAAGTTTCAATAAAATTTTATAATGTTGATGTGATATATTGGAAGTATAAAAGAAAAATCTCATTTAAAGTTTCAATTATTGGAAATACCCTAATTGAGTGATGGTGTCGGCCGGGTGCTATCAGGACGGAGAAAAAACCAGAGCCTCAAAATCAACGGCTGTGATTCCTTTGGTATGGATTTTGTTAGGTTTGACGTTCGTTGATGTGTTTTTTTTTTTTTTCTATTTGATCTAAAAGAACCACCTAAACTTAATGTTATAAATGGGAAGAAAAATATGTTGAGGTCCAAGATCTTAATACCCTAAATATTAATGCAAATCTTAGGGAGGAGCCTACCCTGTTTGATTGGGTTTAATCTTAGCTGCTGATGATCCCTCTCAATAAATTTATTATCAAAGATCGAGATTCGATCTTGTTTAGACTCCATAGAGCCCGAGAACCGTTGATGGACATCATTGTAGAAAGCCTCTAATGCTAAATGGCCAATAAGAAAAAGTCGATTGAATTTCTATGCATCTACCGAAAAGGGATCAAACATCCCATTGCTTTAATTATTATTTTTATTAGCCGTGAGACTCTTGCATCTAGTGATTATTATTGTCTCAAATTCATTTTCTGACTACCTAGAAGTCTTAGATGGTGGGGATAATCACTCTCAACAAGCTACCTCTCTCGCGTGTTAGCTAACATGCAATCTCATATGCAGCCACAACGAAGAATTCCTACGGCATGTTTTAGCACTGACAATTGAGCGTCAAGGATCTAGAAGACACGAATTAAAAATATAATCTCGAAGAATTAATGTATCATGTGTCATAGATCCTTTTTTTTTTTTATCTTCGAACGCACAATTAGTTATAGTCTAAATACATAGGTGAGAATATCCTTTCAATTATCCTATCGAAGGGTGTAAATTCTTTTTAAGATATTGGAGACCACAATTAATCGTAATTAATGGTGCATCATGATAATTAACGCGTAGAGGTGGAGTAGGCACGTCACCACCCCTTTCCCTTTCAAACGTATCCAACTTCACGGGCATTGTGAAAAAAAAAAAATTCACAAAGCTTCACAAGAGTAGTAGCGTTGGTGGAATAAAATTGAAATAATTATTTCAGAAAATATAAAATGATTAATGACTATAGTTAAGAATTTTCAACACCATTTTTCCCCCAAAGAAAATGGTTGTATAATGTCATGGTATTTTCCTCCCCAAATCCAGTACATTTTGATTAGATACGATGCTAAATCAATAGATTTTTCAGGGCAGTTTCGCCTCGAGACCGGGCCACCTAAACTTGGCCACTTGGCAAAGGATTACACCATCATCGTCCTCGAAAATAATTGTGTCATTAAAAGCATTTGTTTTATTTTATCTTTAAGTTTCTTTTAAGACTCGAGTAATAAAGGACTGAAACTTTATGGGTTAAAGTGTAATTATGCGTATTGAATAGTATATGTACGTTCGCTGCTTCTGCAGCCGCGCGCATAAGCTGCCATCTGCGCGTTCTTCGTCTTCTTCAAGTCTTATCCCTTTCAGTCGTCCTTCTCTCCTTTCTTCCCTTTGATCTCTGCAGCACGCTATGTGAGCGGCGCATCGGAGCAGAGGCAGCAGGCTAACAGTGGGGAGGGGCATCGATTGATGACAACAAGGCCACAGCCGGGAGTCGATCGCCGGAAGAGGAGCCCTAGAAGAAGAATAGGCGCAGGAGCCGGAGGCGGCGGAGCATGTCTTCTCTGGTGCTCCCCGGCCTGGGGCTGACCGACCACCTCGTCCCCTGTTCCCTACACCGCCAAGATCAGGCGCCGGCGGCGAGGAAGAGGCCCAACTCCATCTTCTCGGAAGAGGACTCCGACACCTCCATCGGCGTCGAATCGGAGGAGGAGGAGGAGGAGGAAATGGAGAGCAAGGAAAGCGATGGGGCTTTCTGCTCCTTGGATGCCCTAGAAAACTCCCTTCCCATAAAGTAGGATTTTTTTTTCCCTCTCCCCTAATTCGTCTAATTTCTTCCGGTAATACCCTAAATTTCTGGTCTTTTGTTGGAATCGAAGGAGGGGCTTGTCGAATTTCTACTCCGGGAAGGCCCGATGCTTCACTAACCTAGCGGATGCGGCCAATGCGAGCGTAGCCGACCTCGCGAAGCGGGAGAACCCCTTCAACAAGCGGCGGAGACTTCTCCTGCAGGGGAGAACAACTTCCTTCAGCTCGCTCATCGGCTCGCCTACTTCTCCGCCGCCGGTCCTCTCGCCGGACGACGCTCCCGTAGAAGTGGAGGAGGAGGAAGCCTCCTGATCATCATTAATCAACAGGACCAATTGATGTCGATTTGGTCTTTTTCTTCTTTCTTTCTTTTTTTTTTTCAGAATAAAAATTTAAGAAAAAAAATTTGCGAGGGTGGATAAGGATCAGCAGAAGTGGGGATCTTATCATGTTCTACTTCCAAACCTGTTCGGAAGGATAGAGAACGAATTCTTATCTGCTCCTCCTAAACTTAGTCTCTTTTTTTCTGGCTTTTGAAAAGTATGCGTTCGACTTTTAATTATGTCCGACGTCAAACGTAGGTCATTTCCTCGTAATTGTGGGGTTAAGAGAGGGATTAAGGATCGTAATATCGGTGGCTGCCAGATGCATTAGACACGCAAAATATACAAAAGGAAGAGTGAAATAATTAATTAAACTATTTTTGTATTTGTTTTTTTTATTTGATTTTACCAACACTTGAAAAATATATACGGCAGAATTGTGCATAACAGGTCATCTTTCATAAATACCAACCAAAGGCCAAAGGGACCTCTGGCTTAGTTATCAATGATACCAATGCGAATAAACTTCAACAATCAAAGTTTTAGTGATAAATCATAGATCATGAAATGTAGTAGCTAAGAACAAATAGTAGTTCCCTGAGATAGGACGGTAAATGAACCCAATTTGAAATGTTGGATTTCGTAAAAATTTATTTATATTTATTTAATATATATAAAAGATATATTAAATGAATAATTTTGAATTTGTTGAAGTAAACGAATAAACAAAAACACATATATAAGGATTTTTCTCTAGGATGACAAATAAGAGTGTTGGTTATTTGTATGGATCTCAATAAATTAATTTTTTATTTATCCTTTTAGCAGATGAAAATTTTTTATAGAGCCACTAGGCTGATTAACTTCAGATTAGTCTATTTGATGGGATGGCCGGTGAATTTTTACAAATTAAATTTGTTCCGTTAAATGTATAATTTTTTATTAGCCAAAGTTAAATTTGGCCAATAATGTATAATTTTTTATTTGCCAAAAGTTAGATTTGGCTGGTAAAATTTAATTTATTATTGTTAGATTTAACCGTTAATTTTTTTTTATTATCCAAATCTATTTTGACAATATTTTATTGCCGGTAAAGGTTAGATTTGGCAGTAACAATTAATTTTTTACTGGCCAAAAATAAAATTTGGTTAGTTTTTTAAATTTTTTACCCCTTTTGATCAATAAATTATAATTTTTTATTGGCTAATATTATATTTTGCAGGTAATTTTAATTTTATATGGGCTAAAATTATATTTGATCGATAAATTATAATTTTTTTAAAGCTAAAGTTATATTTGACTAGTATTTTTTAATATTTTATGGGTGAAAGTTTGATTTAAAAAAATTATTTTTGATTTATATAAATAAGGATGAATTTAGTAAGGAATTACTAATCCTTTTTGTTTTAATAAAATATATCTAAAAAATAAATAACACATAATTTAAAATAAATTTTAACAAAAAATTTATAATTTTATAGAAAAATAAATACGGATTATAAATGAAATTGAAAACTATATTATATCAATATATAAATGTGTAATTTAAAATGAGAATTATATATAACTTTTATAAATAAAAATAAATCCAGATTACATATTAAAGATCCAGTATATTAATCTAAAAATAATTTAAGATCCAGTATAAAATATCTACCAAAATTATTAATTATAATTTTCTTTTTCTAATTCTGGCCGCTCATTTGGACTTGGACAAATTGCCCTAAAATCACATGGAAAGTTTAATATGTCAAAGAATATTTATTTAAACTCTCTACTTCATACTAATTCACCTAATTCAAATTTAATACACTACTTATACACACATTTTATAGGTAAATGGTAAAATATATATAGGTTAAAAAGTTGTATAATTCTTTCAAAATTAAGTATCATTCAGCACACATTTTTTAGGTACATGGCAAAATGTACAAAAAAAACAAAAAAAAAAAAAATCCATAATGAAATATAAATGCTCTTAAATTCGGTATTATTTAAATTAAAATCTAATATATTTTAGATAAATTGAGCACTATATATAATAGATCCATCAACATCATATATATATATATATATATATATATATATATATATATATATATATATATATATATATATATATATATATATATATATATATATATACATAATCTACTTTATTATATATATATAAGTTCAATTGGGTATAATTATATAAGATTGTGCACAAATAGTAAATTAAATGAATTGGTGTAGATTAGGGAGTTGAAATAAATATTCTCTAACATAGGGATTGATGGCAAAGGTGAAACTTTGTATAAGGATTTTAGGACAATTTATCGTTTGAACTTCCTACACTTCCTACTAGCATCCTTTTTTAAAATACTAATGTTATGCTTACTTAGAAGAGCAGAAAGTAAAATTAAGAAAAAAAATTGTAGTAAACAAATTTTTGTCGTTTACTTTTTTAAAATTTTAAGAGTGAAAAGAAACACAATTTATCAACGGACGGTCTTAGAGCTAAAATAAATCACCTCAAAATCGAATGAAAAACAACAAATGAAAAGGAAAATGATGCATGAACCTATTTTCATTCATTAAATTAAATTATATATTAAAAAAATACATATACTATTTTTAACTCATAAAATTATACCCCATATATATAAAAAAATTGATCATATGTATTTTTTTAGTTATAAAAATTATATCACATATGTCCATCTTCCTCAATAAAGTAAAACAAGCATGGAAGAGATATATTTTTCTTTTCATTCTCTGTCACAGCCTGATTTATTTTATTTATCCATAGTCCATATCTTCACGTAAATAGAGCATAAATGACTCGGATGGATGTAGTGACTAGCGTAGTATATGTTGTCATCATGAGGTCTGAGGTTTATGTGCTAATCACTATTCTAAATGCTAGCAGTCATCCATGATTTACCTCCTTCGTGTTGATCCTGAAACAGATTGACGAGGACATTGAAGACGTACGCATTCACATTTTGCTACCAGGTAAACAGAGCATAAATAAGTTGGTTTTTTTAACACGGCCGCGCGGACTTCATCCACAGCTTCCTTTTCAAAAAACCGCCGAGGTCGCCTCGCGCTGCCGTCGCCACTGCAGCGGTTACGTACCTGACGTACGGCCGCGCCGACATGGCGGTTGCCCACTAGGTCCCTTCAGGCAGCTGTGCATTATGAAGCTGTTCAGCAGGAAGCGAGCGGCCTCGTAGGCGTCGGTGCAAACGAAGCTGGCGAGGCGATTTTATATATTTTTTCCATTTATAATAAAAGTCAAATTTATATCGCACAAAAAATAATATTGGGTTTAGAAATTTCGATTCATCTATTCATAAGGTTAATTTATTATTAAACTGATTAAATATTTATTTAAAACTTTAATATTTTGATTTTTAAAAAAATACTTAATTTCATCTATAATTAAAAAGTTTAAGTAATTTATAGTAGATAGTGAACTTAAATATTTTAATTAATGTCTTAATTAATATCTTGATTAATAACTATGATCCTATAGTTCAAACATGAAAAACTTAAGTTTAAAAATATGGAAGTAATTATCTATTTTCTTAATTTTTCATCTCATTTATTCTATGTTATCAAATATATTCAGCTTATGAGTTTGTGTGAGATGAAGTTAAGTTAATTTTAAAAAATATATATTTAATTTTAAAAATATTAAAGTTTAAAATTTAAAAAATATTTAAGTTTTAATTTTAAAAATATTTAAGTTTGAATTAAAAATATCTAAGTTAGAATTTTAAAATAATTAAGTTTGAATTTTAAATATTTCAAAATGTTTATATTTAAATAATTAAATTTGAAGAATTAATTAATATTTAAAAATAATTAAGATTTGAAAATAATAAAATTCAAAATATTTATATTTGAATAATTAAATTTGAAGAATTAATTAATATTTGAAAATAATAAAATTTGAAAACTAATTCAGATTTTGAAATTAAAATTAAAATTTGAAAATAATTAAGTTTTGAAAATATTTAAGGTTTTGAAATTAAAATTTTAAAATTATGATTTGAAAATTAATTAACTTTTAAAAATATTTAAAATTTTGAAATTAAAATTTAAAAATTAATTAACTTTTAAAAATATTTAAAATTTTGAAATTAAAATTTGAAACTTTAATTATGATTTAAAAATTAATTAACTTTTGAAATTAATCTTAAAATTTTGAAATTAAAATTTAAAAATTAATTAACTTTTGAAAATATTTACATTTTGAAATTAAAATTTAAAAATTAATTAAGATTCGGTTTAAGTTTGGTTAAGTTGTATTAAGTTTAGTTTGAATTGAATTATATTTTCATTGATTATGTTAGGTTAAAGTTTTAATTAATTAATTTTAAACCTAAATACATCTTACCTTTCTTTTAGATTGTCAATCAGGAAATCTTATCTGTTTTGTGAGATGGTTAATTTTATCTTCAATTTAGATTCAAATTTAAGGATTGATTTACATATGAATTAGGTCAATTAAATAGTCATTTTAATAATAGGATTCCAGACTGTGGTGAGATAATAGACCTTCTTGAATATTGGAACAACAATCACTTCTAGACAAAACCTTTTAAAGAAATTAAATATTTAAATTTTTTTTTTGAAAATCCTTGGTCTAACTAAACAAGTGTTGATCTAGCCTAAGTCCTTATCTATCCTAATCTAAGCATGTATAAGGAAAAGCAGTAAATCAAGCATCAATAAGGTTTATGATGGCCTTTCTATTGGCTTTCCCTAGATCATAACCTCGATAAGGTCTATTAAGGTAGTGAATTTGTTCCTTGAAGATTCAATATTGATTAAGTCCAACTTGATTAGCCAAGTTAGACTTGGGGACTCATGCTTAGACTACTTTTCTGTTTGTTCAATGAACAAGCGACAGGTAGTAAATTTAAATGCTCCACCCTCTATGGCCTTGGCTCTTAGGCCAAAGTGACATTTGATCATTTGAGAACTCCTAAGGGTTGTGCTAGTTCCTCTTCATCTATTGAGATGATGTCTTTAAGATGCGAAAATGAAGAACTACATACTCAACTGACCAGAGGAGAGTTGAGGAGGATCGGATCAGAGCCACACATGATGCAGATAATGAAGCTCTCTTTGCCTATATGCAAGTGATCGTGGCTAATTTCGACCACACTCAGCCACCACATGGTTTTGAGTCATAGGAGACTCAAGACCCATCAGACCATGGTGAATAGTTATTTTTGAGGTTTGTTCAACTACAATTTAATTTTTTATTTATCATATATAAATCATGCAAAATTCTAGTCTGTTCATTTCTAAACATTATATTACTATATGTTTCAAGAGCTCCTATTTACATATTTATCACAATAATCATCATCATCTTCTTTCTATCCATATCTTCTTTATTATATGTAAAATTCATTATACATATATGCAAAATTTTAAATTATACATCAATTTAATCATAATCTAGCGTATTTGACTTTCTACAGGATTTTATATTGCTAGTATTCTATGAAGTATTTATTATCATGATATGAACTTATATATTTGATTTTGTATATTTGGATTTAGATATAAATATTTGTTTCTATTAGTATGTTTGTATTTTGTTTAGATTATGCTTTGTTTAGATTATATTTGTCTATATGTTTCCATAGTACTGTTTGTTTGTTTGTGATATATGAATTGTTGGGATGTAGGAATTGTTAAATTGTATTAGTTTGTATGTATATATGGATTGTTATGAAGTGTAAAATGTGATTGTAAATATGAATTATTAGGATATTTAAAATGTAATTGTATTTATGAATTGTAAAATATAATGTTTATATGTATGAAATGTCATCATCTATGATAGTTTTATGTAGATATATAAATTGTAAACAGGATGCCCCATTTATTTTTTTATTGATGGAATTCTGACGGAATACCGTCGGAAACTTAGTTTTTCCATTTATGTAAGTGATTACCAACGGAAATGGTATTTTCGTCGGTAATTACCAATGGAAATATTATTTCTGTCAGTAAATCTGACTATTGGGTACCGACAAAAATCGTATTTCCGTCGGTAATTATCGATAAAAAATTATTTACATCGGTAAATCTATTTGTTGAGAACAATATTCCCGGTGATGTTTACTGACGGAATATTTATTCAGTCGGAAAAAATACCGACGAAATTTTAATTTCCATCGGAAAATCTTGTTTCGACGAATGATATCTCAACAAATGCTTTTCTATTAGAATGTCATCGGTAAGTGAATATTCCGATAGATTTCTGATGAAAAATTCCATCGATATGCCCAATTATTTTTTAGTGAAAATATTGATGTTTCTATAAAAAAAAAACCGTTCATTCCAACTCTATTCAAATCATTAACTGATACATAATCTACCTACTTAAGATAGGGTTTATTTATATGCTAATTAAATATATTATATAAAAATAAAATATATATTATTGTTATGTCTATATTATTTAGAAGAGGATTATTATCCTAGGTGTTCACTTTACGGTCTTTATCCTACTTACCCAAACCTCGTCTTCCTCTTTTAAACCGACATCATCATTGTCAAATACATTATCAAATAAGAAAAGAGAAGAGAATGAGATATAAGAAAATGAAACGGTTGGTACATAATGCAGAAGTACATAGATATAAAAAAGAACTAGAGAGATAAAAGAACTAGAGAGATAAGAAAATAAAAGATAATTACTTCTTTATTATTAATTAATAATTATCAAAGATTAATTTACTTATTTATACATATTGTCAAAATAATATATAAAAAATACACTACAACAAAAACGGTAAACGACAACGGATATTATCCGTTGTCGTAGGGTGAAAAAACCGTTGTAACTGAGGGTGTTGTAGAATGTATGGCCCTACGACAACGGTTTTGAATCCGTTGTCTTTGTAGACATTTGACAACGGTTTTTATCCGTTGTTTTATATATGCTCAAAATTTGGCTACGAAGGATACGACAACGTTTTAAAACCGTTGTGGTAGATAATTTCAACAACAAAAATAAACCGTTGTGGTAGACTTTTTTTACAACAGATATAAACGGTTATGGTAGATAATATTTGACACATTTTGTTTTTTTTTACAATAGTTTTAATATATTTTACAACGGATAAAACCGTTGTCTTTTATCACTTTTTACAAAAAAAAAATTCGTTGTGGTTTACCTTGTTTTTACAACATTTTTAACTGTTGTCTTTAATGTTCATTAATACCAAGCAACCAATCTTATTTTACTATAAGCAAACCACCAATACAAAACTAAATATTTACTACATTAAATCCAAAATAAACATCCATATATAATTCATCTTGTAGCCACATATACAAAAATATACAAAATGAGTTGTTACTCATCAAAATACACATGTTTTTCATTACTGTTCTCCATATACATTAAATCACATGTTTTCCATTTGCTGTTCTCCATATGGCTTTTAATTTACAAATTAGCAAGGCAAGCTACATCCTAACAAAGCTCACTTCTTGCATCAAAAAAACTCAAGCCTCACGTATTGCCCGACCTGCAAGAGAATAATTTAACAAAATTTATCAAATTCCAGAATTCCAAAAGGAGAATGTAATTAACCAATCTGTAGTGCATAGAAGGCAAAAACAAACCAAATGAAGGAAACAAAAAGAGGTGTTTATTAGAGAATAACAGTACATGGAATCTACTAGGAGCAGTGATACCTAGCTTAGCATAGTTTACTAAATAATTAGCACTACATGCAGCTAACATTATTTAAGTGAACTATGATCCAAGATCAATAGAATCCATGCAAAGTGCATTACATCCATTAACATCTTGAAACAAAATATTCATGTAATTTTCTGTGCCATTTTCCAGACTGCATTACCTTTGAGAATTTGGTATGCACAATATACTTTTCCATTTTGCAAGTAACAAGTTGCTAGGAGCTGCAAATTGATCTGCAATAAACAGACCCATGACAAAAGCCGCATAAGTGAAAGTAAAAAACATGGGTTCAAAATCTTCCAATTAAAACTTGAACAAAAAGAATTGGATCATCATGATGAGTTATGGTAGGGTGAATTGTTTGTAGAGCTAAAACAATTCCACAAATTCCTCAAAATAGAAATCACATACGCACAGCTTTAATTATTACATAGGACACTTAAAAGAACCAAAGTGTCAATCAAATAAGCGTAGATTAAGAGCTATAACATTCACTACATTCTAGCTGGAAAAATAGATTTTTCATTCCATTTCATCAATACAAAAAGAAAATCTAACAAATTTAGCTGCAATGCACATGCAATTCACGGGTAATTTGCACTGCTCATCCAAGCAAAAGTATATAGAGCAAACTATTAAGAAATCAAACTGCAGTATATAGATGTTTTGTATATCAATATACTATGGATCATACACAAAATGTCTTTACAAGCTCTTCATTTCATTATTCTCAAGCAATCACTAACAGGCACATAGATTAAATGAGTGATGCGAAAACTTACCACATGTACTGGAAGTGTTTGTGGATCCACAAATCTGAACTTATCAACCTTGTTTTCTTTTTTCATCTTTTTGAAGAGAAACCTTCCATTCAAGCAAAAAAATGTTAGTATGTTAATACAAATAAAATGAAAAAAATGAGTGATGCGAAAACTTACCACATGTAAGCAACCAGACAATTAGCAGATATTGACTCCAACTCATAAAAAGGTGTGATATCTTCAATGTTCACTAGCAGTTCGTACTCATGGTCAAAGAAATCATGATAAAAAATAATTGATATAGTTTTTTCAGGGCTGTCCAAAACACGCATAGAGTAACAGTACAATAAATGTAATGACCGTGGCACATTTGATGGCAAGACAGGATTACTTCTTTTTGCAATACTTTTCTTCCTTTGAGGCTTCTACAAATTGCAAATATAAAAATGTTAGTGGAAAGTTCTATCACTTATGTTCAGCATCTTTCTGAACAACCCTTTAATTGGGTTTCAATTACCATCAATGTTCTTGTTCACGCATGTAACCTCAATGTACAGATTACATGGGTGTGCTAGATCTTATATATCTTGTATTACTAAATTTTATCCAACAAATACGTACAACCTTCAATCAAAATCTAAGAAGGTTTGGTTGGAAAAATCCAGCTAAACAACTATGCCAAGCAAATGAGAAAAAAAACCAGAAAACATACACTGACCAAATCAGAAGCTGAAAATTTGTGGTTGCTGAAACAAGTCCTCAAAAATTCCCAATGAAGAATTAAATTTGTACTCACAGTGTGGTGGCCGAATGAGTCAGAAATTTACCTCATTTTTCATCACTACCCAACGTGTAGGCCAAGCAACATGCGTCCCTATAGCAAAAATCCTAGAACAATCACGACCAACATCAAGGTTGAGCTGCATCATCAAGCGCCACAAGACCTCGCCTTTACTGAGTGGCTTGTTTACCTTGCTGATCACATCATTGATCATTTCTTTCATGATTCTCGTGTTCTTCTTGAATTCGTCAGAAGATGCCAGACCTGCAGATAATCATTTTTGTCAGGATAATCATGGGATATGAAGGCTAGATCTAATTGCTGCTCTAATTAAGATTGAATATAAAGTACCCAATAACATCTCCTGAAGCTCTAACTCGGATTTCGGACTCCAATCAGCACCCGGCGAATCCATCAACTCGTATGGGGTTTCAAGATTGTACGTAATCTCTAATTGTAATGGGAGAAGTCAGGACCTTCCTGTTGCTGCTGTTCTTCTAATTTCCTGGATTCAGAGGCATAAAAATAGCAACTGTAACAGTGATTTAATATGAACAAGCAGCATAGATAGCCATAAGATTCGAAAAGAACTGGTAAGAAGAGTATCATACCTTCGCTTTCGGTGTCAAAGATTGTATATTAACTTCTCCATTAAAGAAATCTGATTAAAGATTGACAAAATGTGAAAAAGAAAACATGAAAATTGTAAAAGAGAACAGAGGATGAAATGGTGCTAACAAAGGTTACATGGTCTGGCAACAATCCGACATTCTTCATGAGGATGAAATGGTGGAAGGCCCCTTCAGGGTCCCCATTTTGTGCTCTTCCTGCAATCACAGTATGGCAAGAGACCACATTGAGGAAAGGCAATCCTCTCAGAACCCTTTCTCCTTCTCTAAGACGACCACTTCTCATGTACATGTGAGCTAGAGAGCTCCCAACACACATGTCCTGCTCAAACCCATTGATAACCACGAAGGCATGGATTTGGCGACCAGAACCTGCATCCTTCAATCCAGCGCAGCATCACAAGGTGCTTCCCAAACCAAACTCATCGGGACGCAGGCCCTCCCTCCTCGACCTCAGGAAGCACTCGAGTCCCTCCTCGTCGAGCTCGAAGTGAGCCAGCCCGGCAATCATGGCGTTCCAGGTGGCGAGGTTCCTCTCTGGCATTTCATCCAACAGCTTGTGGGCAGCGTTGATGTCCCCGTTGTGGATGAGGCCGCCGATGAGGATGTTGAAGGACATCACGTTTCGACATGCCATTGCGTCAAACACGGCGCGGGCGGCGGGGACCCGGCCAAGTTTGAGGTACATGTGGAAAAGGTGGTTTCCAGTGAAGCGGTGGAAAGAGGCAGCGCCGACGATGGCTATGATTGTGTGGAGCTGACGGCCTAGACGGAGGGAGTGCGGCGAAGGGAGTAGGCAGCAGGCGTTCAGGAGGTGAGAGAAGAGGTTGGGGTCGGACCATAGCTGGGGTCAGATTGGCCATCTTTTGAAGCACGATGAGAGGAAAACGATGGAGGCTGGGAGAGGGGGAGATGGTCGTGGCTGTGGGAATGGGAATGCGACAAAAAATGCGCAGGCGGAAGGGATTTGAGAGATATCGAGAAGTTTCTATTACAAAAAGACGATTGGAGCTATGGATAGTGTTGAGGTCGTGGAGGAAGAAGGGAGGGAGGGAGCGGAGGCCGGAGTCGCCTCCCACCAGTTCGTTGATTCCATCGCGACTAAGGGTGTCAATTCGGGTGGGTCGGGTCGGGTTGGGTCGGGTTAAATTTTTTTTTTTTTTTTTATAACCCAACCCGAACCCGACCCGAACCCGAATTCAACCCGAAACTCCTAAACCCGAACCCGAACCCGCCCAACCCGAACCCAACCCGTGTAACCCGAAAATTCGATTCAAAATGACTTTTTGGAGTTATTTTCCCTATAATTCTTCACTTTTATCTCAATATTTCATCATTATCATACTAACTTGATATTAATATACATAAAACATCTTAATTTTCAAAATAAAATTTGATTTAACCCTAAAAAAACCCCACTAAACCCTATATTTGGGTCAACCTGGGTCAACCCGGGTCAACCCGAACCCGACCCGACCCAACCCGAAAAACAGCGAGGGAAAGGAAAAAATCGAAGGGGGGAAATGACCAAATTCAAAGGAAATGACTAAAAACGCGGATAAAGACAACGGTTTATAAAACCGTTGTAAAAAGTGTTGTCGTTTTAAAAAAAAACGCTCAATGACAACATTTTTGCCAAAACCGTTGTCTTTTATATTTAATAGGGAGTTCAAAGACAACGGTTTTGGCAAAAACCGTTGTCTTTGAGCAAATATGCAACGCTTTCTCTTAAAACCGTTGTCGTAGGGGTGTTGTTGTTTACAGTTTTTGTTGTAGTGATATAATAATAAATATAGAAATATATTATTATAAATATGATAATAATAACTATAGAAATAATGAAAAATATTATTTGGATTACAATCCAAACATGGTAAATCATCAATAATTAAAATCAATCTCTGAATCTCCTAAATTGCTATCTTTGTTGTCATTACCCCTGACAAATTCAATGGAAGATACTTGAACGTTGAGTTTGGTTGTTAACCAATCATATCTTCTAGAGCAAAATCTACCAGTAGATCAATGAAACGACATATTTATTGAACTTTGCCTTTGATGAAAAGAAGACGGCAACTAAAAGGAGACAAGGAGTTGTTGTTTGACGGTTGGAATCTGATCTATCTCTAAAATAAAAACAACATAGAAAGAAGGCTGCATTTTGGTGATTGCATATGCTAGAGCATAGGAAGAAAATTTGCTATTGTGTGCTGAACAATGAAAAAAGCTTGCTATTTGGCCGTTTAAAAAAGAAATAATAGTTATGCAGAAATGACAGTAATAATTAACCTGCTATTGTAAAAGAGGAGATAGAAGGAGAAGAAAGAGAGAGGAAGATAAAGAGGGATGAAATTTGATATCCTTGAAATTAAGAAAGACAATAATATTGCTCTTACTACAAGAAAAACAAGAAGAGAAAGAGAAAAGAGGAGGAATTGAAGCTCACTAAAAAAAAAAGATAGGAAGGAGAAGAAAAGAGGATAGTAAGAGTAAGAGAGAGGAGTTTTAGAGTAACTTGTTGGTTTGGGGAAAGAAAGAGTAAAAGGAAGACATTTGTGAGTAGAAGATTCTTATCGAAACTTGAAAGAAGAAGAAGGGGAATATTAACAAGGAAAGATAAGAAAAATAATTTCGGACTATTTTTGAGAAGGAAATAACAAGAGAAGGGAAATAAAAAAAATAGTTGCTAAAAGCCGAAACAACAAGGGAAGGGAAAGAGAGGAGAAAGAAGCTTCTAAAAAAGCATAAGACACTATAGAAGAGGCCGGAAAGAAAGTCTGAGAGAAGGCGATGCCGACGAAGGAGGTGTCATAAAGTGAACTTGAACCTACGAAGAAGAAAGCGGTGGAGTTTGGTGAATTTTTAAGGAAGGAGGGTGACTCCTAGACTTTTGTAACAAGGAGTTGCTGTCGTGGGTGCTAAAAGAGATATAACAGAATTATCCAAATTGACCGGATCAAATTACCAAATCAAATCATATTAGTATTTGGATTATTCTAATAATTCTGTTATAATTATTCTCAGAATTATTCTTAGAATAATTCTGTTATTTATTAATTAGTTATTTGACCAAGTACTTTTTGAACATTATATATTGTATTATCCTTAGGGCAAATATCAATGAACAACAGATTTTATTATTCTCATCTTATTTCTTCCTCTCTCCCTATTCTTCTTCTTACATGGTATCAGAGCCATATCTCTCTCTCTCTCTCTCTCTCTCTCTCTCTTTATCTTCCCTCAATTTCTTGAGGCGGAGATCGTATAAACGGTGAATTTTAAATTTTTCCCTCAAGCCTCTTATTTTCTCCTACGTGTTTTAATTTTCTTATTCTTCTCTATTTTTCAAAACAAACGAAAAATACTTATTTTCTTCCGCTGCCAACCCCTTTGCTTCTCTTTCCTCTTCCTTAATCTCTATTTTTTTTTCCACTACCATCGGACAAGTTATTTTTTACTTTAGATGTCAAATACTCGACGACATCAAAGAGGCCAAAAGCAAAGTCCAGACCAATGTCAAATTTGTCACATCGTTGGTCATACTGGAAATATATGCCCTAAAAGACTTGATTGGTCTAGGGTAAAATGTCAAATTTGTCTTGGAATTGGACATTTTGGTATTCAATGTCCTAGTCCATTTGATTCAAATTTCATTGGTGGTCCTACAGCCTCAAGACAACCATCTATTTCACAAGTATATCCTAAAGTTCTTTCGTTTGTGCCTACTTGTGGTAAAAACCCAGAGTTCTCATCTACTGATTGGTATATTGACACTGGAGCAACTCATCATGTCACATCAGATTATAATATCCTTACAGACGTAATGTCATATTATGGCTCAGATACGGTGCAAGTAGGCGATGATTCAGGTTTGCAAATTGCTAATCTTGGAAACACATATGTTCATTTATCTAATCGAACTTTTCACATGCGCAATGTCTTTTATGTTCCATCTATCACTAAAAATTTACTTTCTACACGCCAGTTTTGTCTTGATAACAATGTCATTTTTGAATTTCATCATAATCATTATCTTATAAAGGATAGAGGAACAAATGCTATTATATTTTATGGGAGAATCAAAAATGGCCTCTATTGTCTTCAGAGTTCTTCAATCAAAGCTTTTGTTGGTGAACGCACAAATAAACCAGCTTGGCATGCTCGACTTGGTCATCCTTCCCTTCGTATTGTTCAGTCAATCATCAATAGGTATGGTTTACCTACTTCTATTACCTCCTCTCCATCTTATTCATGTAGGGCCTGCATGGAATCTAAAAGTCATAAGCTACCTTTCTCTTTATCTGATCATGTTTCTAATTTTCCACTTGAAATAATCCATTCTGATGTTTGGGGCCCTGCACCTATTTTGTCTAATCAAGGTTTCCAATATTATGTTACATTCATTGATCATTTTAGTAAATATACTTGGATTTATCCTACGAGAAGGAAATCTGATTTATTTGATATATTTTGTAATTTTCAAATTCAAGTTGAACGATCTTTTAATCGTAAAATACTCTCTTTTCATTCTGATTGGGGTGGCGAATATCAAGCTCTCCATCGTCATTTTGTCTCTTGTGGAATTGTTCATCGAGTTTCTTGTCCTCACACTCCAGAACAAAATGGCTCTGCTGAGAGAAAACATAGACATATAATTGAAACTGCCTTAGCTCTTCTACATCATGCATCAGTTCCGCACAAATTTTGGGATGAAGCTGTTAGCACTGCAGTATATCTCATAAATCGACTTCCTACACCATTGCTCAATCATAAATATCCTTTTGAAAAACTTTATAATCAAACCCCTAATTACACTTTCCTTCGAATTTTTGGTTGCGCATGTTATCCATGGTTACGCCCTTATTCTAAACACAAACTTGACTCTCGTTCACTACAATGTGTTTTTCTTGGTTATAGCAATTTGCACCATGGTTATCGTTGCTTGCATATACCAACAGGACGAATTTATATCTCACGACATGTTACTTTTGATGAGTCTCTATTCCCTTTTTCGGTAGCTTCTTCAATCTCTCCTCTAGATACAAGTGACACCTTCTTAATGCCACCTAATATTATCAGAAGTGATGGCATTCTAGGTCCTGCTCCGGAGCTCTCTAATAACTCTCCTATACCATCAGAATCACCTCCGGTTGCTGCTCCAATCTTAGAAGTCTCGCCGATCGAAGATAATATGCTCTCTGGTTCCTCGGATAATGCAAGTCCGTCATCTACATCACCATGTCAGCCTACTTCCTCGTCGTCATCAACAAGTGATTCAGATGATAATGCTCCTCGTCGCATGCTTCCCATTAGTGATATTTATGAGCGTTGCCCACAAAATGCAACTCGATATCCCCTTCCATGAGCTCTAGTGGTTTCTTCCAAATCTATTGAACCAACCTGTTTTACACAAGCAAACAAGGATCCAAACTGGCGTAGTGCAATGGCTACAGAATTTGATACACTTCTTCGCAATGGAACATAGACTCTAGTTCCGCGCACTCCCTCAATGAATGTTGTGGGCTCTAAATGGGTATTCCGTCTTAAGCATCGAGCTGATGGTTCTCTTGAAAGATACAAAGCTCGACTTGTAGCTAAAGGATTTAGTCAACAGCCAGGTATTGACTTTAATGACACTTTCAGCCCAGTCATCAAAATTACATCTGTCAGACTATTATTATCAATAGCTGTTAGTTCTAATTGGCTTGTACGACAATTGGATGTTTCAAATGCATTTCTCCATGGTCATCTTGAGGAAACTATATTTATGGAGCAACCACCTGGTTTCATTCATCCACAATTTCCATCTCATGTTTGCCAACTCAAGAAATCCTTATATGGTCTTCGACAAGCTCCTCGTGCATGGTTTCATCGACTATCTAATTGGTTACAAGCTCAAGGATTTTCTGGATCAAAGACTGACTCTTCTCTATTTCATAAATATAATGATGAAAATATGATATTTTTTCTTATTTATGTGGATGACATTCTGATAACCGGCAATGATCACAAGGGTATCACAATGTTATTAAGTCTTCTCAATCAAGAATTTCCTACTAGAGATTTGGGTATTGCTCGTTTTTTTCTTAGTATTGAGCTTATTCCACATGAGGATGGCTATCTTCTCTCTCAGAGCAAATACATTACTGGACTTCTTCAAAAAGCCAAAATGGATGGAGCACGTCCGGTCTCTACGACAATTGCTATAAACAACTCTCCAACTTCATCCTCTCCTGCTCTATCTGATCCACAGATTTATCGAAGTATTGTTGGAGCCTTACAATATGTCACTATCACACGTCCTGATATTACTTTTGCGGTAAATCATGCTTGCCAATTCATGCATGCTCCAACCGAACAAAATTGGGATAATGTAAAAAAATACTTCGCTATCTCAAAGGCACTATTCTACATGGTCTTCTTTTATATCGCCAATCGTCTCGAGATTTACATGCATATAGTGATGCGGATTGGGCAAGTTCTCCTGAAGATAGACGCTCTACTAGTGGATATGCAATATTTCTTGGACGAAATCTTATCTCATGGAATTCGAAAAAGCAACCTACAGTATCTCGTTCAAGCACTGAGGCAGAATATAAAGCTATAGCAAATACAACGTCAGAAATTATTTGACTTCAATCACTTCTCTCTGAACTTCATCTTGCATCAAATATTGCACCAAAAATTTGGTGCGACAATATTGGAGCAACATATCTTACAGCAAATCCAATCTTTCATGCTCGTACAAAACATGTGGAAATTGATTTTCATTTTGTTCGTGAACGTGTGGCAACTCAGCAGTTATCTGTCTCTTATATTTCATCAAGATCAAATCGCTGACATCTTTACTAAGCCACTATCCAGACAACGTTTCAACAAGTTAGCAAGCAAACTCAACGTCAGAGATCTCCCGTTGAGTTTGTCGGGGGGTAAAAGAGATATAACAGAATTATCCAAATTGACCGGATCAAATTACCAAATCAAATCATATTAGTATTTGGATTATTCTAATAATTCTGTTATAATTATTCTCAGAATTATTCTTAGAATAATTCTGTTATTTATTAATTAGTTATTTGACCAAGTACTTTTTGAACATTATATATTGTATTATCCTTAGGGCAAATATCAATGAACAACAGATTTTATTATTTTCATGTTATTTCTTCCTCTCTCCCTATTCTTCTTCTTACAGGTGCTACACCCGGTGTCGCCCTCAGCTAGTTGCTAACTTGCATACGGATCTGCAATCTGTGGTGAAGAAAAGAATGCATAGAGAAGAGATTGCAACATGCATTATGATAAAAAGAAGCAATATAGAAAGAAAGAAAGAAAGAAAGTAAGTAAGTAAGAAGAGCTAGCCAACAGTATAAAGAAGAGAGAAATTGATGGGAAGAAAAATTAGGAGAAAGAGAAATTGGTTGCTACTGTCAAGCAGAGAAAAAAAGAGAAATTGATGGGAAGAAAACTAAAGATCATGGTTCTAATACTATGTTGAAATATATAATGCGAAAGTACATAGACATAAGAAATAACTAGAGAGATAAGGAAAGAAAAGACAATTATTTTTTTATTATTGATTGATAATTGTCATAGGTTAATTCACCTATTTATAAATATTGTGAAGATAATATATGAAAAATATAATGATAATTAAAGTAATAATAAATATAGAAATAATATAAATATGATTTAGATTACAATTCAAATATAATAAATCATCAATCTCCTAAATTATTATCTTTGTCGTCATTAGAAACTAACCAAACTAAATTTTTTAAAATCAAACTAATTAAATTTTTTTACCAGTTGTCGATCGATATTATTATTAAAATTAAATAAATTGAATCAATAAAAAAAATTAATTAATTCGATTAGTATCCATATTTAAAAAAAATAAAAATATTATGGTTTTTTAATAAAATTTTAATCAATTTAATAACAAGAATTTAAAAACTTTAATATTTTTTATTATTTAATAATATATAATCAATTTAACTATTTTTAGAATTGATAATCAAAACTGAATGATTTACTTATAATAATTAATTTTTTATAAAAAAAGTAAACTTTAGAATAGACTTAACTGAATTTTTGAATTACTTCAGTTGGATCGAACTAAAATTTTACCCTACCTTTAGGCAACATTACATTAACATTACCATGTTTCATGCTTTTACTTTTGGGATGGTAAATAAATTAACAAGTTTGGTGCTTCATTTGGTAAAAATTTATTTATGTTTGTTCAAAATAAATTTAAATAATTCATTAAACTTAATGAATAAATTTGAACCATGTTAAAATTCATTAATACTATTCATAAATAATATTTCTAAATTATATTCATCAATAAAATTCTTATTAACATATTAAATAAATAAATAAAATTTTAAAATAAATAAATAAATAAATTTATATTATCAAATTCGATGATCAACCAAACAAATAAATTTATATTATCAAACTCAATTATTAACCAAATAAATTTAAAATATAAAAGTTCAATCAAACAAATTTAAATTAAAAACCCAATAATATTTAAACGAATGAAACTCAAACTCATAAAAACAACAAATTCATTTCAATAACTTGAATTATTTTAAATTCAGCAAACTTTATTCAAACAAATTTAAATTAAAAGTTCAAGTTCATTAAAAAAAAAAAAAATCATTTCAATAACTTGAATTATTTTAAATTCGGCGCGACTTTATTCAATTCCTTTATCAAACAAACTTAGCTCAGCTCTTTTACAACCCTAACTAGGGATGGTGGGTTTTGTCAGAAACAACTATTCAGCTGGAGAGATTATGAATCTTGCCGCCAGTGGCAAGAGGTGAGACCTTGAGTTTTGAAACAGCAGCCAGTGGCCTGTGGCTTAGTTTCAACAGAGTAATGACAAACTTACAATTGCAATGTTTTATTAAATAGTCGATCTAGGGGCTTTCGATGGATCAAGCATAATAACAAATCTGTGTATACATTTTCACTACAAGCAGTGCCAAGAGAGATTGTTGCTCCTGCTGATACTACCACTGACAAGGAACATTGTAAGGAACAGGAAAACCGCTCGTAAAACCAACATAGCCACACAAGTACCCCTAGAAATGAGATCAAACATGAGAGGACTTGGTGCGCCCATTAGTTACTGCCGCCCTTCTGTTTGAGGGTGATTTTATCTCCCAGACTGAGGGCAATGCCTTGTGTCTTGCTTCGGATCCTGATGTAACCACTCAGCTTCCCGTCAGCCTGCTTCTCAAGGCTTATGTTGACCAAAGCATCCTCTCCAAAAACACTCTTTGCGTACAGGTTTGCGGCAAGGAACCCACACTCCCCGTCTAGAGCAGATCTGAAACAGAATAAATAATAATAATAATAAAAGATATGTTGCGTGTAGAGAATATCAGTAACAAATGGTTCGAGTTTGAGAACTTTACGGTGGTGTGAGGCACTTCATGTTGGTTGACTTGATAATGTGATTCAAAAACTCCTTTTCATCTTGTAATATTGTGTTCACTGCAACCTGTTGTAATTTACAATAATTTGTTCAAATGTGCCAACACAAGCAGAAAATAAAGAACTTGGCATGCACTATTAGACAGACCTGACCGACATATTCTGTGACCAAATTGTCAGATAATATAATCATGAAAAAAATACCTGATCAAATTTGAAGGTAATAAATAATTTTAGCCTCTTCTCATCAATAATAGAATTGAAAAACCTTGAGGCCTAAATTTCATTGAGTAAATCACTGAAAATTTCAGTATACAACATGCAACGAGCTATCAGCTATGTGATATAATTTGATGGTTGCAATTGTTCTCACAAAATGAGTAACAACAAATATGTCCCTACTCCCTAACAGTGAAATAAGATATAATCATTGAGAATATTAAATAAGAAAAAAAAATCTGTATCTTGAGAGTGTTAACAAATGCATTTAAAATTATAACAGTAAATAGATCGACTAGAAGAGACAAGTAACAATACCTTGTTTTCCCACTCAAATTCTGCCCACATATTCTTGAATGTCACATCAGCACAGGTAGCAGGAGATATGTAGTCCATGATATCAATGTGGATGTCATTGAGGACCACAACAGTTCGCTCGTGCACATTTGAAGTCTCGTATACAATATTGCCAAATATTACTCCTGTTTCCGTAGAAGAGACTTTTATATTAGCTCTGATTTGCTTGCTTGACTCTGGAGCTAGAGTATAATTTTGAGGCCGGTCTACAAGCTTGAGGTCCCCCATAGTTGCTAATTCCAAACACAGGTTCTGAAGGGTTTCCTTTGTTCGATTAATCACAGTGACATCAAGGACAATATCATAATGATGAACCGTCACATAAGCCTCAGCATAGACAGGATCACTAAAACCAGTGAGTTGAAGGATTCTGTTCAACTTATTTGCATCATCTCCATCTTTCATAAATTCTCCAGTTGCACGTTTTAAGTCATCTTGAACCTCGTCTTCTAACTCGAGCTGACTCATGCCCTGTAAACATCAATCAGTATAACAAAAGACAAACTGCTGCTTTAGGCATCTCATGGTTTTAGCAACAAGGTAGAAATTAGAACATAGTTTCAGCAAAAATGACTTCCAGTGTTCTTTTTTTGGGATAGAATAAATCTGAAATCTCCAGCAAAAAAGAAAATCCTCTAATACTTCAAGAGTTCAAGTAAAGAATCAGGAGATAAGTGACCAAAAGCAATTTACAAAGCAAGGTCACAGTTTCAACAATTTTAGCAAAGGATTTACCGAAAATGACTAATTTCTCAATTAAGATATGCCAAATGTTTGGCTGTGAATGATGATCACTGGACCAGAATTTTGTGGGTCCGCACGCTTGCTATATTTGAAAATTGTATAGCTAAAAGATTGTGCAGATAAACAGAAAAATGCCAACTGTTCTTATTTCTCAAATTAAGACAACTTTGACAAATATTAAGTTCTTCCAAGGAAACAAAGAAGAATTCATAAATGTAGGAAATGTTGAGATCAAAACTTTTCAAATAATAATATTTTCAATTAAGTGACAGGCATTTTAGGTCCAATTCAAGATGAAAGGCTCATTCAACATGCATCTACAATTCAATAAATTGGGAGTGACTTAAAGTTCATACTTTCTCATGTAACTGCAATGTCCAAAAATCACTTAATCAATGACCAAAACCGTTGAAACATAAACATAAACACAAACTCATACTTTCTCATGGAACACTAAGCCAATGTCAATTAATCAATCATGTACACTTGGACTGTCAGCATATACGAACATATATGCTAATAAAATAATAAAAGAAATTTCAAATTTTCACATGGTCAAAGATAACTAAATGAAACAACACTAATAAGAAGTTATGATCATAATCTTTGTTAACAACCTTTGCATGCCAACCTCCAATCAAAAGGTCATCCTAAATGCAGCAACCAACCAGACAAATGAAAAATTGAGTGTAATGCACATACTAAAGTGTACTTTGGATATTAGTAATAAATGAATGAAACTCAGGGATGTTCAAGTACACGGTTTAAGGAACTTATCAATCATACCAAGCCTGTGTAAACGTGTATATTGAAATTCTTATCGAGGTCAACCGGAGACATTGTTGTACGTAAAATTTAGTTAAAATAATTATCTAATAAATGAAAAATTATTATTTTTTCATTATTGATATTTTCAAAATAATTTTAAAATTATAGAATTTGCAAGATATGTATTATATAATGTATATTTTTGATGTATTTGAATTAAATATTAAAAAATCATAATTGAACTTTAGACAAACTACATCTCTAATAATTTCACAAGCTTTATTCATGAACACTAAAAGGTTCAGCTCACTAGTGTTGAAGGTTGTTTGTGTAGCTTGTTTTAATATATCGAACAGCATAAACAAGATGTCATCAAACCAAGTATCAAGCTTGTTCATAATCATCTTGTTCAGTAAAATGAAAAGAACTTCTATAATCTTGTCTGGTCATTGATTGTTTCTTAGGCTAATAGAAAAATTCCATAGAACTCAGTTTATTTGTAATAAATTATGGAAAAGTAACAAAGATAGATGAGGATACTAGGATAGATATGTGTATTAGTGAAAAAGGTAGCATAAGAACTACTATTACTATGAGTAAGTAGGTGTAAGCTCCATTAGATGATAAGAGAAAATAGATTAAGATAAGATAGACACATGCAAAGCTGACCAATTATTTCTATGACAAGCCAAGATGAATCAATTATACTTAAAAATGTTATGGGAAGAGGAGGATAATAATGATATGAATAAAAACTAGCAATACAATTAAAATTCATTTAAGAGATTTGACAAGTATGAGGAAAATGGCCTTGTATATAATTCAATGGAGGGATACGATTGATGTAGTTGGTTCCAAACAGTTGAGACTATTGCTACTTGATGATGGTAACGAGAAGCATGGTGATTCTTTTATTTTCTCATTTGTTTTCTTTGAATATTTGGATAAGAATAACAAGAGAAAAATTCAATTCACAAAAATGAAAATATAAACACTTCCTTGATTCATGGGCTTGGTTAAAGCTTAAAATTTTACAAGTTTATAAGAAATCTTGAATATGGAATGCAAACAAATGAAGAAATATATATGATCTTTTGTTGTCAATTGAGCAAGTTAATCAAGACGAATAAAGTTGAAGTGACTACCTTGCGACTCTTCAAATGATAGAAATCAATAAGATCATCAGGCTGGGCATAGGAAATTTGGGCCTTAGCTTTAATCTCCTCAATTTCTCGAAATTGCTTCTCTGCAAGCATTGCTGCAAAACTCTGGCGACATGACTGCAACCATATTTTTCTCACATCATCACCAGTGTTGCAGAGCAATCTTATGCACAACACAATCCTGTCATAAGAATCATTATCAATTGGGTGTGGAAGAAATGATGATTTTCCTAACTGCAACATAGAAGTCATGATTAGCAATGCATCGGTGCATGCTCTATTTGCTTCAGTCTTTGATGGTTGGACCTCCTCCAATCTCAAAACCAGCTTCGTCAAAGTAGAAGCAACAACTGCTCCTACAAAAAAGTCGCCAGACAGGATCAACGCCCTAAGATTTCCAGGAGAAGCCAAAGATCCAGGAAGAACTGTTGGAGCAGAGAAAGCAGTTTCAGAGGCAGCACTTTGTGTTGCATATGTGCCATCTGCAAGCACTACAGGCCGCTTAGAAGAGACAGTAACAGAAGAAACCTGCTGCAGTTTCTTTGAAGCATCAGCCGTCTCCCCTTCCTCAGTGGCAGTGTAGAAGGGAATGTCTCCAAGGCACTGCTTAATTGTCACAATTCCACTCTCCACCTCAGACAGTGAAAGACAGTACTCACCAATGATCCAAAGAGCACACGAGCAGACCCTTGCAGCACGAATCTGATAAAACGTGTCAAGCAACCTAGTGATTACTGAAACCCTGAGCTTAGGATTTGTCTCAATTATTTCTCTCACAAAGAGGACGACATCGATAGCAGAAGCCACATTAGAATCACCAAGGAAATCCATCAACAAATGAACGACTGTACTAGCAACCTGAGGGAACTTGATTGCGCACGAATGGATGGCCTGCACTAGCATCTGTCGGTACTCCCCATTCTTCTCGAGTTCAGTGCTCTGAGTCTTGACAACCTCTTTCTTGAGCGTGAGAACCACCTCGTCGATGTTCCTTGAGGTGATCAGCTCGAGAGCAATGTCCAAAGTCTTGCGCTTGATATCAAGATTTGGACTTGACAGTGCACGGAGCACATCCATAATCATCTCCACCATGATTTCCTTGTGTGACGTCTTGAGCTCGTTGAGACGCTCAAGCACAATGAGTTTCACATTGTTGTCACTCTGCGATTGGAGGAGCTGGCAGTAGGTATTGGCAGCAGCACGGATAGCTGTGGGGGCCGATGACAAGGATACAAGGGTGCAGGCACACTCGTAGACTACTGCTTCAGAGGGGCAACTGAGGAGGGAGATGATGATCTTAATGTACTTACCCTTCTCTCCTGAGTTAGAACGGCAGACCTTGCGGATGAGATCCAGAGCAGCCATCTGGAGGAGGTCACCCCAGTTGGCCACGTGGTCAGCTTGGGACAAGAGGTAAGCAACCGCTGGAAGCTGGGCACACGAGGCAAGCATAAGGAAAGCATTTCGTCGGGCAGAGAGGTCCTGCTCGGACGACAGGACCTTCTCGACCAGTACAGGTGCATCGGGGAGCAGTTGCTCCCCAGTCGGTAGGCGGTAGATGGCAGCGATGGCGAGGATGGCATGCCGGCGGATGAAGGGGTGGCGATGCTCGAGGTTGGTAAGGACAGAGGGGATGAGCGGCTCCAGGATCTCAGGCTCAGACAGGCGGCAGAGGAAACGGAGCGTGACGCCGCGGATGTATTCGTTCGGGTGCTGCAGATTGTTGCGGAGATTCTGACAGATGAGGATCATCTCCGGAAGCACGCGGCCACGGGCGTCCGTCTTGTCGATAATCTCCAAGTAGAGGAGCAACAGTTTCTGCACGGTGTGGTCCTCGGAGGGTAGGACATAGCGGACGATGGTGATGAATAGCTGGGGAAGGGATTCACCGTTGAGCAGTAGCATGATAGCCTTCTTGAGGGCGTCGATCTTGGCCTCCACGTCGTTGCCCTCGAGAGCCTCCTTGATCTCGTTCGCCATAGCCGGAGATCCCTTGTCGAAGTGGATCAGCATCGAACACGACTTCTCCATCTTCGCACTGAGACCTACTTCGACAGGTAATTCCCTCAAAAACCCTAGATCTGTGTTCGAACAAGGGGGTCGGAACGGAGGATAACGTAACCAGGCAGTAAAATAGCGAGATCCGGCGATCGTACGGCTTGTGCACGAAATTCCTCGTGGCCTCCGGTGGAGATCTGAATCGCCGGCGATGGAACGAAGCTCGAAGGGAGCGAGAAGCGAAGCGGAAGACGTGGGATTTGGATCTAACGATTGCCCCTACGTTTATTATCTACCCAACAAGGAATGGGCTCTGGGCTGGTTCATATTTTGGGCTTGGTCTTGGGCCTGAGCCTGTTTGCAAGGGAGTGTACGGATCTTTCACTATTCGTTTCAACCGGAAAAGCACGTCCACGGCGTTTTCTTCCTTACTATTATTTTGCAGTATTTTTAAATTACATGATCAACAGGGGACTTTGATTACAGTACACATAACGACTGGTTAAGGACGGTAGGCGACCAAGCGGCGAGCGCAGAGGGGGCTGGCGCAGTGGAAGCGGCGCTTGGTGTGGAAGTAGACGGGTAGGAAGCAGAGCCTCCACGCGCTCTCGACGTCGGTGGCGACGACGGCGCCGCCACAGAAGGGGCAGCTCCCCGGCGCTTGGTAGCTCCCCAACACCCTCTCCTCCTCGTCGCACACGAACACCAAGCACATCTCCTCCTCCTCTCCCTCTTCAGCTTCTTTTACTGCGTCGAACTCACGCAGGCTCAAAATATCAACGAGAAGAAGGTTCGAGTCCTACCGCACAAGAAACCGTGGGCCGTTCTCTCGGATTCAAATTGGGCTGGGTTGGCCGGGTTGGGCTGTTCAAAGATCCACACTCTTTATCGTCATAAATGTCACGTCAGGTTTTAACTTTTAGGATGAACTGTCACTCTTTCTTTTCGCGTCATATGCTTAATAAAT
Source organism: Zingiber officinale (assembly GCF_018446385.1). NCBI lineage: Eukaryota > Viridiplantae > Streptophyta > Magnoliopsida > Zingiberales > Zingiberaceae > Zingiber > Zingiber officinale. The sequence continues at coordinate 118,509,464 of NC_055995.1, forward strand.
AAATTTAGGGAGTGTTTGGTTAAATGATGAGAATGATTATGGATTTGAGTTTAATAATATGGTGGAATGAGAATAAGAATAGAAATGAAACCCATCAAGTTATATGAGTTTGGTTGATTCCTATAAATCTAGTAATCATTCCCAAAATGTCATTCTCAAACACACAATCCAAATATTATCTTTTACTATCATTCTATTCCTTCATTCCCAAACTCATCAACCAAACACCCCCTTATATTTTTTTTATGACAATTTATCAAAGGGCGCACGTAGAGATTTAAATTTATCAAAAGGCATACGTTATTTTAGTATTTACCAAAGAACGCACTTTTTTAAATGCATTTCCTCTTTTACTTTTATGTCAATTTGACTTTTTCTACTGTTTTCTTTTCTTCACTATATTTCTCTCTCTTCTCTTTTTTTATGGGCAGAACATACTAATAACATTAGTCAATTTTTTAACAATATTTTAATACATTTGAAGAAACAAAAATAAATAATGAATAGTATATTTGAATTCCTTGTAATTTCAGAAATCCACTAGAACTCTAGGTCGATGAGTGAGTTTCGGTCAAAATCCACTGATGAACCTAGAGAACTCCGATTGAACTCATTTCAGTTTCTATAGATTTCTGATGTTGCAAGGAGTTTAAATTTTGTGTTCATTATTTATTTCGACTTTTTATGATGTTAACATGCAAAATCAAAGAATCGGCAAAAATATCCACGTTGGGCCTGATATGAGTCTATATCAGGCCCAACGTGAGTGTTTTTGCCGATTCTTTGATTTTGCATGTTAACATCTATGAAAAGCCGAAATAAATAATGAACATCAAATTTGAACTCCTTGCAACATCAGAAATCTATAGGAACTGAAATGGATGCAATCGGAGCTCCCTAGGTCCATCAGTGGGTTTCGATCGAAATCCACTTATGGATCTAGAGAGCTCCGATTGCACCATTTCAGTTCCTATGGATTTCTGATGTTGCAAGGAGTTCAAATATAGTATTCATTATTTATTTCGATTTTTTATAGATGTTAACATGTAAAAATAAAAAATCAACAAAAAACTCCACGTTGGGCCTAATATGAACTCATATCAGACCCAACGTGGGCCTGATATGATTCCATATCAGGTCCAATTGTTTGAGATTTTGGAGAAAAAGTACTTGCTCGCTATGCATAATGCATCATCATGTGCCAGGAATTGTTTGATTCAAATACATATAGTAGTGAAATGCAGCAGAGGCGGAAGGAAAAACGATATTGTGCCTCTGTTCGCAACTACACATTTAAGTCTTTAGCTAATGCTTTATCGTTCTGCATTCAGAGTACAAAAATTCAGCTCGGCTTTTTTGACAATTAAGACATGAGAAAAATTATGCTCTTATTTACAGAGGAAGCGACACAAAGATGAAATTATTGTCTAGAACTCAGTGATCCTTTTCCGATGGTCAATTACTTAGCCAGCAATATTAACAAAACGATCATATCCTTGTTTAAGGGCATGACGTTGCGGCATTTCGATTCTCCAAACAATTTTGGAATCATATCATTTTGGAAGCAATATTAACAAAATTATTGTGGTGTTGATGAAAATTGGGCTTGATATGGAATCATATCAGGCCCGCGTTGGGCCTGATATGATTCTATATCAGGCCCACATTGGGCCTGATGTGAGTTCATCATATCAGGCCCAACGTGGGGTTTTTTACTAATTTTTTATTTTTACATGTTAACATTTATAAAAAGTCGAAATAAATAATGAACATCATATTTGAACTCCTTGCAACATCAGAAATCCATAGGAACTGAAATGAATGCAATCAGAGCTCCCTAGGTTCATCAGTGGGTTTCGGTCAAAACCCACTGATGGATCTAGAGAATTCCGATTTAACCCATTTCAGTTCCTATAGATTTCTGATGTTGCAAGGAGTTCAAATATGGTGTCCATTATTTATTTCGGCTTTTCATAGATGTTAACATGCAAAATTAAATAATCGACAAAAAAATCTCACGTTGGGCCTGATATTGACTCATATCAGGCCCAACGTGGGTGTTTTTGCCGATTCTTTGATTTTGCATGTTAACATCTATAAAAAGTCAAAATAAATAATGAACACCAAATTTGAACTTCTTACAACATCAGAAATCCATAGGAACTGAAATGGGTTCAATCGGAGCTCTCTAGGTCCATCAATGGGTTTTGACCGAAACTCACTCATCGACCTAGAGAGCTCCGATTACACTCATTTTAGTTTCAGTGGATTTCTGAAATTGCAAGGAGTTCAAATATGTTATTCATTGTTTATTTTTGTTTCTTCAAATGCATTAAAATATTGTTAAAAAATTGACTAATGTTATTCATATGTTCTACCCATAAAAAAAGAGAAGAGAGAGTGAAATATAGTAAAGAAAAGAAAACGGTAGAAAAAATCAAATTGTCGGAAGAGTAAAATAAGAAATGCATTTTAAAAAATACGTTCTTTGATAAATGCCAAAGTAACGTACGTCTTTTGATAAATTTAAATCTTTACATGCATCTTTTAGTAAATTGTCCCTTTTTTTTTTTAAATAAATTTAAATTTTTACGTGCATCTTTTAGTAAATTGTCCTCTTTTTTTTTTTTTTCTTTTTTAAGAAAAGGTGAAACCATCGGATTCAGTCCACTGAATCAAAAGCAAAATTTGCAGCTAATTTGAATGATGAATCGTTTTCTCGGTCAAAAAGTTTGTGCTTTCCGCTGGATAAAGGACTAAGGATCAAGTATGGATAAAGAAGAGCGTATGGGTTCTTTATGATAGTGTGTGTGTTTTCTTTTTAATTTGAAATTCAATTGATGCCACCCATCTAACCCGTTATCATTTTTATTTTTATTTTGTCTAGATTTTGCCTGATTAATGTTGAAGATAGGCAATCTTCTCTCCTCATTCCCGTTGAAATTCAAACTCTAATCCTCTTCTCTTCTGATGTAGGACCTTCTACATGAATCTAACAAAAGTGATCCAAAGCTAAGATTCATCAATTTTTTTTTTTTTTTTTTTTTTTGCATGCTGAACAAAGTTTGAGTGCTTCATTCCCATGATAATCCTTTTTAAGATGGGAATTAATGGATCAGTAATGATTGTTTGATCAGTGGTCTCTTCATCAGTGACCAACATGAGTGCTTCATAGTACTCAACTCATTGCTTTGCGCCCAAGAGAAGCACCATCAAATGCACACATAAAGTAAGATTTGGATGCGGTAATATGACATTTGTTGATCAAAGTGGAAAATTTTGCCAAAAGAAAATGTTACAAGATGCTCAGTTTTAAAAGATTACTTACACCCACATTTTATCCTATTTGGTAGTTCGGAAGCCATGAAACCAAATGCTTCGGTGTCGGTCTCTTTGCCTTCCAAACTCAGTCTCAAGCTCCCGCCCTCTTGCACAGTTTGTAAGCTGACTTGGAACACCTCTCTCACCCACTTAGCAAAGAAGCTCTCGAGAAAGAAGGCTGAGGCCTGCATTAGCTCCTCCGTGACTCCTTGGTCGACAAAGAGTTGGCCTTTTCTGACCTTGCCGTGCTGCACTTCCTTGAATGCTCGATCGAGCTTTGTGAGAAGATTGAACTTGAATTCCTGGTGCTGACCAGTCCCCGCATTTAAAGTGAGCTGAACAGTGGATTTCAGCAACTCTTGTGGGAGATGGAAGCTAATGCACTCTGTCTCCTGTGTTAGATCACTAGGAACAGCATGGACCTCCTCAATGTCATAATATGGTTCGAAGTTAAGATCAAAAACTTGCTCCTCTTTTCGCAGCCTCTTTGATCTGCTCCCGAGATCATTTTCTATCTTCCTTTTCGAATCACTGAATGATGATGCATCATCAGCACAAAGCTTCATCATCACTACACTTTTGATGTTATTGGCATTCTTAAACTTGGTCACTTGGGAAGTGGTCAGAATGAAAATTGCATTAGTTATACTAGCTTCCTCATCGCCCTGCGTGGCCTTCAAAGATCCTTTCAAGGAATCTGTGAATGATTTGACAAAATTATCACTCATTCGATCCATATCCTCTACCAAGATTATGCATTTTTGGGCCTTTCTTATGGCATCCATGATGGTTTCACAGCATGAATCATTTTGCTTAATATGTATCAGCCTATCCGTTGAGCCAAAGATGGACCTAGCCATGACCAATGCTAGCCTTCTCTTGGCAATATGATCACTACCTTGTATCAGCAGGCTCACGACCTTCTTAACACCACTAATGCAGTCATGCAAGGCTTCCATGATCAAAGGAATGTTGTTTGATTGCCAAGGGATTTCCTCTTGCAATTGGTGTTGCAGATTTGTTGGGTCTGCCATCAGTAGCCTTGTCTGGTCCTTCGATGTTGCTGAATCTGAGAACAGAGGGCTGGATAGAGCAACCGTGATCTGATTCTGCTGATTAGTTGACATTGTAAGAGAATTGAAGCTTGCCTCAGATGAGTTCATTGTTGGGCTTCTCTTGTTAAGCTTGTAAATAGGGGTAGAGATAGATACTGAATGTGGTTTGACGAAGTCTTTGCTAGGCCACCAAGTATGGGACAAAGACCTGGTGTAGCTCTTGTGGGTGACACTTTGATTGAAGAATGGAGAGCACAAATGGGAATTCTTACTATGGAGGCTTTCGCATAACTTGTTCCATTTCCTCCTCAATTCTTGCAAGGCTTCCTGAAAGAAACAGAATCAGCAAAGATGTTAATCACAGAAAAATATGCTTTTGAAGAAAAGGAAAGAACGTTGCTTTGGTGCTAATTCACCTTGTGGTTTCCCTCAGAGTTGACTTGCAGCCAGCATGGGGTCTCTGACCTGAAAACTGATGCTTCTTTTTCTAGGTTAAGTTTGCACTCATCACAGCAAATGAGGTTCTCTTCTTCCTTTGAGCTTAAAATCCTTGACTCAAGCAGTTCAATTGGGAACTGACCAAAATTTGACAGCCTTGTGTCAATGCCACTGCAAACATGGAAAAGGAGGAGCTGCTTTAATTCCATCTAGTTCTTCTGTTACAATCAGATCATGAAATGGAAATGCATTTAAAAATTGCATGATGCAGCAACAAATTAACTGAAATGTTAACATGATATATGCTTTGGTAAATTTTAGATAAAGCATGCAAGCAAGTATTATTTTGGATTTCTGAAAGTGATGTGTCATGTAAGGGCATGGCAAAGCAAAGCAAAGTTTTGTATTTTGTCTTCCACAAAAGCAAACTAAGGTGGTCCTATTATCATATCACTGAAACTTCTTCCTCTCAAACTTGGAACCACAACATGAACAAAGATTGAAACCAGGAGACAAGGATCCATGCTGAAGGACACTAGGATTTCAATCAATGATATCTCACCTGGAAGCTTGGAGGCCCAAGCCAAGCCAACCTGAGGGAACCACAACAGCTTGGAGGGCCCATAGGGTGTCAAGAGATGGCTGCCTTATTTGGCATTTCCGGTATGTGCTGTAGCTTGCAGTGGCCAATAGCCACACCCTGTTCTCAGTGCTGCTATTGAACTCAGAGAGGAGCTTGCCCATCTCTGCAATCATATGTTCCACAGGATTGAAGCTTAATTCACCCCCATCTCTTGCTTCCTCATCCACTGCCCACCTCAAGTCACCAGCGTAGATGATGATTCCATTTCTATGTGATGCTAGAGAATTGATGGTTCTTCTGAGATCTGATACCTTTGCATCCACATCATCCTCGTGCATGAGCCTGAGGTGGGAACAGGAGAACTGTAAATTTATGAAACTGGCATGCCTGAGCTCAGCTGGGATCTCACTCCTCCCCAGCCTCCTCATCAGCTCAGCCACAAGGCCTTCCAACAAAGAGCCAGAGTCACCCACCACCAGAGTGTTGGTCCTCCTCCCCTGCTGCCTAAGCATCACTTCGATGACCACCCTCAGGTCCTCACTCAACGATGGCTTGAAGTCACGGTTGATGAAATCCTTGGCGGTGTCTAGCAGAAATAGTGAGGATTGGCTCAAGGCAGAGGCCTCTTCCTCGAGATGGCTCTTGACGCATCTGCTGGAGAAGCCAGCCTCCTTCATCACCCTACTCACACTGGGGTCATCAAGAATAGAGAGCATTAGCTGCTCCATTCCTACCTTGATGGTCAAAACAGGCTGCTGCAGCTGCTGCTGTTGCTGCTGCTGCTGCTCGAGCTCAATGCAGCCTCGTCTCTGGTTGGCCTGAGCCCTCTTGATGGCTGCAATGAGAGAGTTGGAGAGGGAGGAAGGGGAAGGTAAGAGAGTGCCGGAGGAAGGAGAGGTGGCGGTGGGAAGCCTGTTGAGTGCCACATTAAAGCAGAGCTCAAGAGCTCTGCAGTGGAGTGGGTGGTGGAAAGCAGGACGGTGAGGCTGGGACTTGAGGCAAGCTCTCCTGAGGAGGTTAGAGGAGGCAGAAGACGAGCTGATGAGGGTGGCAGCAACATGGAGGGGTGTGACCTGGGCATGGCCTCTCCTCGTGGCCAGGTCGAGGGAATGCTTTAGAACTGAGGCAACCTCGGCAGTGAGGGCCTGGTGAACTGCGCACACTCCAGTCCTCATAAACACCAGCTCCTGTTGCTGCTCAATGGGTCGTCGAGTGGAGTTGTATTGAGATGGTGGAGAGTTTGTGTGAGAACAAAGAGTTGTGATTGTAGGAGAAGTGTAGTGGTGACCGAGCTTTATACAGAGCATGAGGAGCTCTCATTGTGCTTCTTATTAAACCATCTCTTTTCTCTTTCTCAGCCTTTTTTTATTTCTGTTGTGGTTGCTGCGATAGTGTTGTGTTGCTTTTCTACATCCACTTCAGGGATTACTCGCTTTCACTTTCTGCACCTTCATTTGGCATAATCCGTCCCTTTTTGTGCTTGCTTATGATCCTGCAAGAATATTGTCAACATTCTTTTCTATTAATTTTGCATGATCCAATAAAATGTAGAAGAAGAGCTACCACACAGGTCTGCCCTACAAAAACGTGAGACAAATGCAGTGCATGGCATGAACTATCTCACAGAATGTTGATGCAGTCTGCTTGTGTACGGACAAGCTCTCAAAGCATCAATCAAAGGCAAAGAGCAGGATGAGGTAGAAGAAAAAAGGAAAGAGAAGGCGGAAAAGGTTGAAAATTTTGAAACTTTATGCTGAGTTAAAGACATGGACATTTGTGTACTGGTGTCTCCTATTCTCTCGCTTTGGAGCAGCCACAGGACTGTTTTCTCCCTGTCTCGTAATAACGATAATGGTAGAGAGACAGTTCTTCCCCCCAAGCACAAAAAAAAGGTCATGGCTGCTCCACTTACGTCACTTTGGTTTATGCATAAAATGATGTTGCATTCAAACTCCAGAACATGTTAATTTAATATGGAACAGATTATGTTTTTATATACTTAAATAAACTATAAATTCATAAACCTTGACGAGCCAAGTGAATGTTGGTAAACAAGTTTATTTATTTTATATATTTTAAAATATCAAATGAATATAAATAAATTTTTATTTGGTTAAAAGTATTACCTTCATCTCAAATCAAAGGTGAGGGTTTGAAGAATGAGAACTGATGTGTTGATGAGCTTGTGAACTTCATGGTGTTGTTGTGCACTCTTTTCCCACTCATTCTTGTGATCAAAAGGAAGCTTTTTGACCAAAGTCTTTTGAGTTTTATTGGTAGCTGTGAAAGATGAGCTCTCTCAGTCACTCTGCCTTCTGTTTATTCTCCCAATTCATATTTGATGGTCTATCGTTTCAGATCCAGGGTCCCATCTCTTGCAGGAATAGTGAAATAAACAAAATTCCTTCTCTTTTACGGTTTTCCTTCATGCGAGCATGGTAAAAGGTAAAAGGCTGCCAAATTATTTAAAATCCATTAAACAAATACATTTTAATCAGTCTCTTTCAGCTATTAAGTTGAAGAGTGAAATAGGCGAAAGAAAGAAAAAACACCTTTAAGAAATAATGAATTTATTAAACCTTTTGACTAACAAGGAATTATCACAGGTAAAGATAACCAATAGATGGAAATGGGTGAAAATGAAATTGGAATTAGATTAAACTTCATTTGTTAAAGTTAAGAGATGAAGACAAATTTATTGAAAATGGTAATTATTGCCACATGATTTGCTCTAGCAGATTATTATTAGCACAATTTTTTTTATTAAAAATTAAAAGTTTTGTTTAGCTAATCAAATTCAATGAGAATGTTTAGGAGGAAAGTGACTCAAATAATTTGTTCATGGAGTCTGAAGATCATGAGCTCAAATAATTTGCTATGATGAAGTCCAAGATTCAATCCTTCATAAAACATTACAGGTAACAGAATACTACTACAACCATGGAAAAAAAAATTAAAAAGCAAGTCATGCTCACTCCCGTATATTTTTATATCATCTTAAATTATTCTACCAGATCATAATTATTTAATGGGATGATGTTTGAGAGAATCAAACTGTAGTTGAGGAAGAGAGCGAAAAATATTCTTTCAGAAAAAGAAAAGTGAAAAGAAGAGAACCCACTCACAGTGACACCAACACTTGCTTCCTCCAGAATAGACCCATCGCATGGCTACATGCTCCAGCAATAGCAAAACCCAGTATTTTGCCTGCTCAAATCCAACACTCTATCTCAGCATTCAATTACAATTCTAGATCCTTGCCATATGTAGAAAAAACAAAAAACAAATAAATATATTAAAAAGTTGTTTATACATTTTGATAAAGTAGTCAAAGTTCAGCTAGAAATTGAGATGTATATGCATTAAAATGATTACGTTTACTATATGTGCTCTTCTTTTTATAGGAGAAAAGATACCTTCTATTGGATGATGGCCATTGGAAGTTATTTCATTTATAAAACCAACCTGTAGAAGTTGGATATCTCATGATCATACCTATAGAAATAAGATCATGGGAAGGTATCCGATCCAAGTAAAATATTATTATAATAGAGTACAGATGTAGTAACTAATTATCATGGTTACATTAGATCATTGGTGCACGGGTTGCCTTTGAAGCACCCTCCTACTTAAAACTTGCTAATGTAAGGTAAAAGGTGTTGAGAATGGAGTAGGCAAATTCGAATATGATAACTAAGAGCTTGAGTTAAGACTCTAAGCAAGAAAGAGTTAGAAAGAATAAAATGATATACTTTTGATATGTGCAACGCGATACTTACTATCAGATGCATTTAATAATTAGCTCGATCTCAACCAATATGCTTGAAATAACTTAACATGATTTGAATAGTGTCGGCGAATCTCAACCACAACCATAGTCCAGGGGTTAACATGTAACTCCTAAATTCTTGCTATGGTCAAGATTGAAGTTTGAAGAATGATAAGCTTGTTGAAAAAGTATGCTCACTCTGATCCAACTTGATCATTGCTCCTTATTCTGAGGAGGCCCAAAAAAAAAATTGAACTATTGATGGCTTGAAATTGGTGCTTGAGTTGACAGACATAAAGAAGATTCATATTTCCAAACAAGCAGAGAAAGATTTTAATTTAGCCTCCTAAGTGTGGATGTGTTGTATCAATTTGTAGTTTAAAAAATGTGAGGAGTCAAAAGTTGCTTAGATTTGATGAAACCCAATTGACTCTTAGAGTCGATGAATTCCAACATTGATCATGTGCTTTTGCATTGATCTCTGCCATAGGATATAGACAGAAGAAAAGAAACCAAATTTATTACTTCCTTTTGGAGACTTTAAAAGAAAGAACTATCTGGATATTTAGTGTAACAGAAAGAGCTGCAATACCTATCCAAGTACTCAGATGTTAAAGAAGAAGTCACATTCTAATTAAATGGTGTCTAATGATTAGCTGTAAAAATAATTTTGTTCCAAGTTTGGGCGTCAGTGGAGTTTCAATGCCTCAATGCAATAATGAAATAATTCCTGCAAAATAGCATAAAATCAGAGTTGTCATGGCAGAGGCAGACATAAATCAAATAAAAAACAAAGTGACTCTATTCATGTCCTTTGTATTGGTCATCTGCAGTATGGTGGAGAAACCAAGGAGAATGAGTGACAGAAATAAAAATTTCGTTTTTTTTTCCCTTTCATTTTCTTCTTCCTAGATTTGTATATGGCAGCGTCATTTTCAAAAGAACACGCAAAAGGAAGAACGAGAAGGGGAATGAAAGAGGAAAGGGATGGCAACAGTACCTACAAGACAATGTGGCATGACAGATGGATACCGTAGGAAATAAGTGCGGTGAGCGTTGTAGGCAATGCAGCAAAACGCCAAAGGGTGAAACCCAAGACCCTAAAATTCTCCTATCAAAGGACAGGACAGGCATGCAAAACTATGCCTCTATTATCCTTCTCTGTTTTCAAAGCTTTCTCAAATTGGATTCTGTCAGAACAAAGGCCTACCGTCCATGGATGGTATGCTCTTTGTTCCACTGGTTCAAGAGCGTATATCATTGTCTTTTGCATGGCATAACTTCTTTGCCCTCAAAAAATTATCTATCTTTTGTTTTGCCTCAAAGTCATCGGGACAAAAGATCTCATCAATATCTACCCATGTGTTTCACTAATGATCAAAACAACATTACTATGCTCTTCACGGCACCTCACCATAACAAGAACCACAAAACAATTCAATCTGCACAGAACTCAATTGTATTATCACGGCCAGTTAATATTGCTTTCACTTCTGCCATCAAGACAAGGGAATGTAGGACCACAGAGTTGACAGGACAACAGTAAATGTCTCTTGAATTTGGCCCACAAAAACCTCAACCAGATCTCTCTAACCTCTGGGACTGGAAAAGGAAATGTGGAAGTGCTTTCCAAGGATGGGTATTTAGTTTGTGTTGGACATCATAATTTTTTAAGCCCAGCTAGGAAAGCAATTCATCCAAAAGACCAAAACTAGAGATTGTTTAAAAAGTTATTTTATTCAGAACGAGATAAACTGCAATTATAGATCAGCAAAAGATATCATGTGGCAAAGTTTGTTGAGAAGCAAATACAAATCATAGTTATTCAATACCAAGTCTCCAAAAGGGCTGAGAAGTATAAACGAGTTTCCAGATTGCTAGTCTTTTTATCAAATGTGATGTGTATATATATTTCCAAATTCAATAACAGGTTCTATACCAAGTATCTAAAAATTATTTCTGACCGAAGAAGGTTTGTCACTGACAATTTATTGACGACAAGTATGAGTCGGTCCAACAATTCTAACGAAGGACCATAATTACTCTTATGGTTCAGGCCTCTCCACGAGCATCCGGTCACCCTGACCTGCTTCGGAGCCTTCCCGCAAGCATCAGGGTTCCAAACTCAATGGTGGCAACTAAACACGAGGGTTGCGCTCGTTGCAGGACTTAACCCAACACCTTACGGCACGAGCTGACGACAGCCATGCACCACCTGTGTCCACGTTCCCGAAGGCACCCCTCTCTTTCAAGAGGATTCACGGCATGCCAAGCCCTGGTAAGGTTCTTCAAAGCCACCCCACATCCGGTCAACTTGACTTACTCTCAACTTCGTTCAAGGCCACCCCACATGGTTTCTAGCCTGGACCATGACTCTGATACCATTTGTTGTGCCCAAAGGATGCTCACATATCTCCATAATGATATGATATTATCCACTTTGGGACTAGGCTCTCATGTCTTTGCTCTTGGGCTATCCCCAAAAGGTATCATGTCAATGAAGATATCCTACATCCTTTTAAACTCATGATTTTTACCAAATCTTTCTCATATGGGACTATAATTAAACTCCAATAAGTCTACATCAAGAAGCCATCCGCATATGACAAATTTGATTCGTTAGAATCAGATGATAAAGTCTCATCAACATGTCATGAAGCAAACATTCAAAGAGAAACAATGTAAACAAGTAATTTGTTGTTTTCATTCATTAAGAAGGCCATTATTTTACTTTCTTAGCACAAGATGTCATAGACTCATCAACTAGAAGACCTGAAATATTGAAAAGAGTGCGCAAGGTCCCAATCGTTTAGAAGCAAATGAATTTGGTGTACTAATAATGTGGTAAAAAAAGTAATTCGTTTACCCCTAGTGCCCCTGTCAATCCATCCTTGGGTCAAGACAGGGGAGGTAAATCATGGGTTGCTACTAGCCATTAGTGCAAGTGGCCAAGACATGGGGGAAGGCATGATAGGACACGCCGAGTTTCAACCCCGAGACCTCATGTGGTAACACCCCATGCCTTAATCACTGCACCGCCCCTAGGGGACATTTGATGTACTAATAATGAACAATAAGATAATATCTAAGCAAAGTTTTGCTATTAATTCAAATGAAAAAATTCTAACAAAAATAAAAAAAAGATAAATCAGGAGAGACATTCTTTAACTATCAACACAAATGTAGCCTCAATTAACAAAGTATTCTAACGATGTGAATACAACAAGCTAGAATATTCATAAATCAGCACTACCTGTCTTAAATATAGTAACCAAATAATAATAAAATAATATGGTTAATTGAGAAATTAGCTTATAGAATTTATTATGAATTTTTAGAAATTTTTCTGAATTTTATAAGAGTCTTTTTATACTTTATGGGGATAAACGGATTAATAGAAAACCTATTTTAGATACCCTAATTAAACAAGGAAATGTTTAATTTTTCAAATTTAATTTATATAATACCTATATATAAATAAATTCCCATTTCCTATTCATATCTACCCCATGCCCTAACTCTCACCGCCGCCCCTCTCCCTTGTGTCGCTGACTAATGATTGTCAATCCGTCGATCCTCAATGTCATCGTCAACGATGGCCATGTTGTCGCCTGTGCTAAAGCTAACCGGCCATCATCACCGTCTCTCCCCTGCTCCAGCCGTTGTATACACAATGGCTAGCCATAAGCGGCTATCACGACCACCACAGCTGCCGGCATTCGCCTTGACGGCGTTGTCGGCCCTCTTTTGGTGTCCAGCCTTTCGACTTCATCCCTGCCTCACCCTTGCTCCGGCCGCCACAGTCACAACATCCATATACAGGTGGTTGTCCGTAGCCACCCAACGCTATTATTTCTGCCATTGTCGTCGTTCCAGCCATCGTCACCATGCGAACAAACGTCGGCAGCTCAGTGACCAGCATATATCCAAGCCAACAACAATCTTGTGCTACCTTCTTGGGCCATTGCCCCTTGGGTTTTCTCCGGCCATGAGGGAGACACGGGCGACCACCCTACGACCGACTTTATCTGACCTTCCTTGTTGTTGCCCTCTTCACCTGTGACCAACCACCTCCTTGGTCTTGCCCGTGAGTAGCAACTTCTCGACACTTGCCTTGCCGTGAGCATGAGCTGAAAACCGCCGTCACCAGCTCTCTATTGCTTGCTGCCATTGTCGGAGAGGAAGGGAATTGGATTTATGAGTTGATTGATTTAAAGAATGGTTGGTTGAGGATAGTTTCAGCACGGTCTACAGATAAAGACGGGTACTTCCTGCCTTATCCTTTAGTACTTTGACCTTAGTGCATGATCTATGTTTAGATAGTTGCTATATTTCCCTTGATTCTATTCGTTCTTACTTCTTGAGCTTGATTTTTTATTTTTTGATTTTGTATGTTGATTTTTTTATATCCATGCAGCCTCATTGTTATCCATGCTATTTATGACCATTTATGCTCATACTATTATGCTAGCGATACTATATCGTAGCATAGTTGTAGAATATTGAACTAAATTATCGGCTTGATATTTATTCATGCATGTGTATTTGTAAGATCATAACGTGGTGTAAGATATCGAATATCCTACTTGACCTTGTATGTTATTTAGGCTCATGCTTAAACACTAGTGAGGTTAAACCTTCTACGTATTATTACATTGTTATATCCTATCAACCATTATCTCTCATTCGTGGTTGAGAAAGTCATCAGCAATCGTTGTTATATCTTATCGACCATTGTCTCCCACTCTTGGTTGAGAAAGTCAACAGCGACCGTTGGTATATCCTGTCAACCATTGTCTCTCACTCATGGTTAAGAGAGTCATTAGCGATCATGATATATACGATTGCCCACGAGGTCATTCGTGGTAGCGAGTTCCCATGCGGTCCGTAGCTAGACAGCTACTTATATACCCTACCTGCCCATGAGACCATTCGTGTTAGTGAGTTCGCTAGCAGATAGTGACTGTTTACTTATCTTGTTTGCTCACAAAACCATTCATGGTAGCACGTTCGCCTGCAGACAGTGACTATTTGTTTACTCTGATTGTCCACAGGATCATCCGTGATAGAGCGTTGTCCTGCAGTTAGTGCTTGTTATATACTTGCTATATGTCGGTGATGTATTTGTTTGTGCAGGTTGAGATGTATTGTATATGCTCTCGATTTATTGGTAACACTTGGTTGAGCATATTAGTGGAGGATTATTATTGTTAGTTATACTTTAGTTAGCAAACGATTATAGTGACACACTTACTTTTGTAATAAGTATTTTCCTGAGACTATATACCTTTGCTCTCCTTATGTTATTATCATGCATTATCTTCTATTACCTGCTGAGTCATTTTGGACTCACTACCTGTTATATTTTTCTTCCTTCAGGTAGCAGGTATGATATATGTATGGAGTTGCTTGGAGGATCCTGCCTGCCAATCCCACGTCGCATCGAGAGTTTTATTTTTATTGTTGCTTTTACTCATATTTTGGTTTTCCGAACATGTTCATGTAATAATTAACTTGAGTGCAAATTTTTGTCTTGTGTTGGTCTTTTATTCGGTTTGATGGTTGATGTGTCAAGCTGGGTCGGCTCGCAGTCCATTGTTTTGTTCATGTAGTTTACCTTATGTCTTCCATTGTATTTTTCTCCCAGCCGTGTGGCCTGCTATTTATCTTGCGTGGTTGTGGTTGTTTCTAGCCGTGTGGGCTGATGTTATTATTCTTGTTCAGCCGTGTGGCTATGTATCCAGGTTTCATATATATGTTGTCATAAGGGGAGAAATGTTGTTCGTTTGTCGAGTAGGAACTCCTCCAGAACGTGACAACCTGCCGCTTTAGAAACAACTCGAAGTGAAACCAAAAGTGAATTCCTGATCCATCCATAAGTTCTTCATCCACCAACCATAGCTCAATCACCATATCAAGCATGTAGCGGTTGAGAATACTAGTGTTCCCCAATGCTCCATGGACCTTCATGTCATAATTCTGAGATCCATCAGCCACTAAATCAGATGGGTTTACTTGGGTCCTGAGAAATGCATGAGTGAGATGAATGGCATCAATTCCACTCGTGGCATGGTCAGATTCCTAATCGTCATCTAAGATCGATCATAGGAAATCTTGGAGCCCATGACATATCTGGAGTGTTTGAAGAGCAAGGCAACGGCATCAGTATTCCTTGCCCAAAATATAAAATTTGCTCTTTATAGAAGCACCTGAAAAACTGAGAAGTCGATTTAAAATCTAGGACATGGCAATCAAGTGAAGTAGGCAACTATAGAATTCTATCATCCACGCCTCAGAGCATTTAAGAGATTGATTTTATTGAATAAAACCGATTCTTAGTCAACTGATTGGCATCTGTATAAACTAGGAAATTAATGATGGTAAAGAAGACGGCAAGGAAAGATTAACAAGTGCCTCATCGGTATCAAAATTCCCGAACCTCATTGAATAAATAATATTAAACAACACAGAGACACATAACCGAACAAGATTGTGGAAGGTTAAACGAAGATCGCTAGAACAAACGTTTAGCTAGAAAGGCTTGTTAATAATATTTATATTTGCTAAAATAGCAGTTTATAACCAAAGAAAACAGAAATAAATGGAATCATTCAAGCGAAAAAACTAGTAATGGGATAAAGCAATCAAATGTGACTTCTAAGCTTCGATCAACCTACTGACGAGACTTTCGAGTTGACATCACGTCCCGAAGCCGCATCTCCTGCCCTTTGCGGCAATTTCTATCCACCATCTCGTATAGGATATCAAAATAAGCTACCGTCCGAGCGGAATCGAATGGAGCGCACAACGGATCTCTTCACCCTCAGGACGCCGTCGCCGGATGAAAACTCGGGACGCAGGAGGAGAATCAGCTCGGATCGGAGAAGAAGGACCGACGCCATGGACGGCGGCGCAACCTCTCCGTCGAGGTCGCGAACCGACCGAGGGGGTATCTAGGGACCCACATAGGATCAGACGGCTACTGTTCCCCCAGGAAAGTGGGACCCTGCATGGGTCCATACGAGGTAATTAGTTGGGTCCATAGTCGGCCCTTCTTAAATGGGCCTAAGCAGTTTGGACCATTTGAGGGAGCGGTAAATATATTAACTAGAAAAATATAGTTATAAAAAAAATTTAAAATGTTTTATATGAAAGAAATATATTAAAAAGTTTTTATTAATAGTCAATTAAGTCAAGTTCAAATAAGAGTTTTATATTTATATATTACTTTATGTTTTATTTATTACTTTAAGAAAATTATGTATTTGTTAGATAAAAATCTAAAAAGTGGCGATTGAGATATTGTTTACGCTTTAAATAAAAGATGTGGTTTATATTATTATATATATATATAAAGTTCTTTTTAAGCCAAAAGAAATTAAACAAGTCAAAGTCAAATAATGGATATGAGCATCTTACAGAAAAAAGAATCATTATATCTTTTAATTATTATAAGAAAAACTTTTTATAAGTCAAAAGAAGTCAATGTATTATATATTATGTTTATAACTAATGTCTCGATGCCACTAAAAGAGAAGAGGAAGATAAATATTTAAAAAAAAGTCTAAAATTGTGATGCCTTTGGTAAGGAGTTCTTACGATAATAAAAATTTATCATTTTAATTACTGTAAACAAAGTCTTTACAAATCAAAGTCAAATTATTCGCCAACATATGCCAGTAATAAATAAATGACGAAGCAAAAGGATGAGGGGAAAAAAAGAGAAAAATCTAAACTCCCTATAAAAAGTTGGTGTCAAGTGGAAGGGGTGGACAACAGTCAACATATGCAATAACTGCTTTTTTTAGGTGCCGACTTACATATTTGATGGTTTGATCGCCATTAAATACTAATGTATGATAATATTGGATCATTATAGTTTAATACTATTGGCTGCCTCCAATCCAATCCTAAAAAATATTATATAGATATTTTATAACTTGTTCTTTCTTTCTTTTTCTTCTTATTTGATCCCGTTCAGAATATGAATCGGATGGAGACCAGGCGAGCGATTAGTGATGTTGACGAGGGGTGGTTGAGCTCTCCGAAAGTACTATTGAGGATGGCTGACGAGAGGTGATGATGAAGAGGGTGGTACAGGGATCATGCGCACACTCAGACAAGCACCCTGCACATTAGGGACCAAGCACCAGGGAAAAAGCCCCCAGAATAGGTCCTCCGACGTTCAAGTCAGGTACTTTTTTCCCAGAAGCACAGTAAAACGCAAAAGGAACAAAGTAGAAGACAAATACGAAAAAATTAGTGAGTGTATCTCTGTAAGGGAGAGGACCCTCTTTTTATATGACAGTACGTACCTCTGGCCTCTGACAAGTGTCGGGGAATGTCGGATGTCAGACCTTGTCTGGCGGTGAGTGACATGTGGCATCCCCTTACAGGTCAGAGGAAGACTCTGTTAGCAGCGAGTCACAAACCGTTAGAATATACCCTGACACACAGCAGTTATTCTCTGACAGGTGATTACGATTCTGTGACTCAGTTGTCGTTTTTACTGATCGGAATGTACAAAAGAACTCTTGACAACCAGCAATCGCCGAGCTTGACCTGGACATATCTGAGTAGTCCGTCATATCCTGATCGGGTGTATCAAGTTCTTATATGTAGGTCTGCTTGAGAAAACCCGACCGGTAGAGATAGTTCTCACTCTTCCTTCATTGTTCCTTATGCTACTAGTCTGAATTCCCGATCTGGACATCACGACAGAGCAATCAGTCTAAATTCCCGATTTCGACATCCCGACCGAGCATTAACTGGTTACCTTCTTCTAACAGTTATATCCCTTCTGTTGAGTGATATGCCCCCTCGACTCTTGACAACCAGCAGTTGTCGAGCCTTACTTGGATATATCTGAGTAGTCCGTCATATCCTGGCCGGGTGTATTAAGTTCTTATATGTAGGTCCGCTTGAGAAAACCCGACCGGTAGAGATAGTTCCCACTCTTCCTTCACTACTCCTTATGTTACTAGTCTGAATTTCCAATCTGTACATCCCGATTGAGCAATCGGTGTAAATTCTCGATCTGGACATCCCGACCGAGCATTAGCTGGTTAGTGGCTTCTAACAGTTATAGCCCTTCTGTTGCGTGATACGCCTCCTCGACCTTTGACTGTCACGCCCCCATGACTTCTGACTACCACGTCCCCTTGACTTATAACTGTCATGTACCCTTGACTTCTGACATCCACGCCCCTTCGATCTGACCCTACTATTATGCACCGTATCATTATTCTTTTTTTTTTCTTTTTGGATTTCTAAAGCTCCACGTCTAATTCTTAAATCTATCCCTACGCCTGGAGTTGAATGATCAAGTTGGCTGATATGATACTCTCATCAATTGATCTTCACCATCTTGCTCTACCCTCCACTTGTTTTCTCCGACATCCTTCATGGTTTTATCCGACTACCCTTGCTCATGTCGATGCCACTCTCGTCTTCCTCTTGCTCGGCTTGATTGCACCCATTGAAGGAACTGAGAAGAGGTTCTTGGAAATTCATTTTAGTTTTTCTTCGGTATCCTAAAGATGACATTTTATGGCGATGGCAGGCGGGAGCTAGATTTTAAATGATAATAGCTCTCAAGTTTACATCACCAACAATGTTGAATGATAGAGAGTCATCTTGAAAGCCACCAACACTCAGCTGAACTTCAGGAACCTGCAACCTTTCCCAACACCAACAAATTCAGAAATTTGTCTAAAAAAGAATCATAGTGAATTCAATTTGCAGCGTAATTATGTTGTTAATTTGTCAATTTTCCAACCAATTGTTAGCTACACTTGTATTTATTAGACTTTAGTACTGCTTTTAATTGGTCAATGATTTGTTCAAAAATGTCTATAAAGTAATTAGTCGGACATCATCATTAAAAAAATAACACTGTAGATGTATCTTCTTTTTTTGGCATACGAGTTTTTTCTCTTTTTTGGGTCTCCGCGGATTTATGGTCTCCCTTCCCGCTTCCCTTCCCTTGCCTTCCTCTACAAATAACAGGGCGTCGCCTCTCCTTCTCTCCAATTTTCACTAGGCCAAACTCGCAGTCGCCATGGACGACATGGACGGGGACTACAGCCTCTACTGGGAAACCAAGCGCTTCATCGACTCAGAGGAACTCGAGAGGTTGTTGATCAATTCTCTGTATTCTTACTAGCTTCTTATCTTGTCTCTGTTTTCCGGTGCAGCTGGGGCTTCGAAGAGGCCGTCGCCGGGGACCACTACGACTCCAGCTCCCCGGAAGGCGGCCCCACCGCCGCGGCGAAGAACGTTTCCATGGAGAGGAACCGCCGGCGGAAGGTCAACGAGAAGCTGTACGCGCTCCGAAGCGTCGTTCCCAACATCACCAAGGTGATTACTTACTCGCGGCGAGATTATCTTTTTTCGAGCGAATTCTAAAGCTTTATACGTGTGAATTGACGAGGCCAGATGGACAAGGCGTCGATCGTCAAGGACGCCATCGATTACATTCTGCAGCTTCAAGATCAAGAGCGCCGTATGCAAGCTGAGATTCTTGCGCTCGAGAATCTGAAACAGGGCAGGGCTGACCATGACCTCGAGTTCTGCGATGACATGCACTTGGTCCAGAGGAAGAAGAAGAGAACGGCTTCAGAGCCGATGCAAGCAATCGAAGTAATTCTCTCTCATTCTCTCTCCAAATTCTCAATCAATCACTGCAAAAAGAAGAAGAAGAAGATGAAGAAGAAAAAAACAGCCTTTTTTCCCCTGTTCCAACACTGATCTGCTGTTTGATGGCCATGGCACGCAGCTCACAGTGAGTGCAGTGGGGGACAAAACGATGGTGGTAAGCATCACCTGCAAAAAGAAGCATGACGCCATGATCAGGCTCTGCGAGCTCTTTGTGTCCCTCCCACTCAAGATCATCACGGCCAACATCACCTGCGTCTCCGGCAGCCTCTTGCATACTCTGTTCGTTGAGGTACTTAATGATTCCGACCTTTTTGCCCTTTTTTTATTCATATTACAGTATGACGTTACTACTGCATGATTTGCATGATTTCAGAAACTAGTAAACTTTCTTGCATCAACAGCTTCACCTTTCCTCTTTTGCCCAAGCACACGTTTATTAAAACGCTGAATGTTTTGGAACATTAAAATCTTTGTCCAAAGTCTAATCGAGGTAATATAATTATCCGCAGAGTGATGAAATGAGGACCGAACAGTTGAAGGAAGAGATTGAAGCAGCCATCATACGACTTGGGAGCCCAAGGAGGCCGTAAAAAAAAAAGAGACGTTTTTACTTAATAATTACTTAATAATTAAGTTCACGCCTTGCGGCCTTGACAGTCCATCCCTACACTATGTAAAGGGAGGTAAATGATGTATATGAAGGATGAAATGTTATGGTCTTCATAAAATATATTTTATACGGTAAAAGACGATTTATTTATAAACCACGGGCTATTAATGTAGGTTGTCAAGACATGAGTAAAATATTAAAAAAACAAAATTAATTTAAGTAAGGGCTAAAGGGACTTACCTAGTGGTCGGATCTGGTTGGATTGAATCTGAGCCGTCATGGTGTTCGCCCACTGGTTTTTTTTAATCGGTGGCCGGGACCGTAGTTTCTAAAGGGATTTGGTCTGGTATTAATTTGAGTACGAATGGAGCCCACTTATAACGGCTGCGTGGCGAGGGAACGCGCGTAAGAATTCCGCGTAGGATTAGGTGGTGGATGTAGAGTTATATTCTTCCAGCGGTTCCGTTCTAATCCGCCTCTCTCTCCGCCGGTTCCCCCATTTCCTTTCCTCCTTCCCGTTCGAATCGATGGCTCGCGTCTTCTCCCACCTTCGAATTCGCGATGCCTTCCCTTTCAACCGCCTCATCGCCGTCCGAGAACGCTCTCACGCGCGGATCATTGAGATCGACCTCGCCGCCGAGGCTGACGCCGGTGAGGGCGAAGGCGAGGGCGAGGTTGATGTCGACGTCCTCAGCCTCCGACGCCTTGAGGATGCTGTTCGCGCGATCTCTGTACGAAGGGCGGCTCCGGATTGGCTCCCTTTCGTTCCGGGATCCTCCTATTGGTTTCCCCCGCCCAGACGGGCCGGCGGAGTGGTGGATGTGGTGAAAAAGCTAGCGAATCCTCTGACGGAGGAGGAGAGCATGTCCCTGACAACTGTCCGCGGGTGGCCTTCTTCGGCTTACTTCGTTGACGGTGATGGATCAGTTTTGGCCTTTGTCTACTAGATTAAATGATATACCTTTATTTCGTTTCTTCATCGCTTTAGTAAAGTTAGTCTTTTGAGGCTTCTTAGTCGTTAGATCTGTTTGTTCTTTTAATAAAGGTTTGCTTCAGGTAAGCTTTTAGAAATTTTCATATTTATCTCAAGTAAATATTTATCCCATAGATGTAGAAATTCTAGGAACTCTGCAGAATTAGGGTTGCTGGCATTTGAGTATAGAGAGTTTGATTTCAGGTTTCCTTGTAGAATAGGGATAGAAAATATGGCAGAAAACCTTGCATAGATACTCCAATGGCTCGCCCAAGTGTAACTTTAAGTTTTAAAAATGGTATGCAAACGACATTGGCCCAGTTGCTGCATAGTCCACGTGCAACTAGTGGTTGTGGAAAAAATACCAAATTTTTTATGTGAAACATGGTAATCTTCTTTAGGCAACACAATTTTATCGAATGTTTCATAATTATTTCAGTCCTCTCATCATCTGAACAAACGTGTAAGTTATTCCTCTTCACCAACTTATCATTCATTAGTTTATATTTCTAGTGAAAGTATTCTTGATTTTAGTAGTTTGTTAGAAATTTGTTTGCGAAAAGAAAATCTCACATCAAGCTCAACTCAAGTAAAATTTTTTTGGACTATCTAAAAATAACTCCTTTACACTTACTACATCCTTTTTCATTTCTAAATCTTGTCCTTTTTCATTGTTTAACAATTCAATTGAAGTAAGCTTAAACTAAATAATTATATTTGTTCTTTCCATTTTTTGATATACATAATATAATAGTTGAACTGAACAACTAGGTTGAGTTGAATTTTTCCAATTGAAAATTCACACAATTCCAACAGCCTATGCATGTGCTTCCATAAAGACCATGATTCTAAAAGCATTGGTATGAGATATCATAACTTCTAATTGTTATACCAAGCAAACGCTTTTAGCAATTCAGTAAGAAGTATTTCTGACTTTGCAGCAAGATTGGTTATTCTATTCCCCCTACAATAACTGTAATTTTTCTTTTCAGTGAGAATTTTCTTGCTTCATTAATAATCTAAAGACCTTTTTTGGTTCCCAGTTGCAACTATTAGTTTAGCAAGTTTTATGAAAATTTTAGGTGTTAGGTGACCAATTATGGTGTTTTACCCTAGCTTCTAAGAGATTTTGAGAGGGATAGAAAGTAAGAGGAAAATGAATGTGCGTCCATTTTTACCCTTGGTTTAAACCTATTAGGAATGATGATGAAAAAGTAAACTCTTTGGCTTGGTATATTTCTTCTTTTGCAAATCATATGTGAAACTTGTTATTCCAATTCTCATCACATTATCCCTGTTATTCAATTTTATCTGTGTTGACTAATTTTCTAAATGTGTATTTTATATTTATTATAATCACAATCACATTTGTTAATAATGCTTAGAGGGTGAGGCACTATTCTAATAACTATACAAATCCACTTATAGAAAATTAACCAAATCATTCAGACATTGTAAAACATACAAACATAAGTGTCCTTGAAAGTAGACAAAGGGAAAATAAAATTTATCAAATATACCTATCCACATTATGGTTGTAAATTAAGTGCAATATTATCACATGGATTATTCTTTTTTCATTTGCTAAAATGACTTACAAATCTTGGACCAGTGAGTCTGTTTGTTGTATTCTTTAAAATCATCATGTAAAACTATCTTTTTGTAGAATCATATTTTGCATGTCTATAATATCTTTGACTAATGACAATGAGAAGATTATTAACGAAAACAACAGCATGCATGACTCACCATAGTTTGAGATAAGCTTAGTAGATGAAAATAAATAATACATGTTCTAATAATTATAATGTACTTTGTTTCAATGTGCATGGAAGTTAATGTAAACAGTTGAATTTGATAAGTTATACTTCTCTTTTCCTACTTTCAGCAAAACTTGTATTTGTATCTTCTACAATTTATAAATAATTTGGCTAATTTTCTCTAAGTGAATTTGTATAGTCATTAAAATCTTATTATTAACATGTTTGATTCTAGTTATAATAAATATAAAATATACATTTATGAAGTTGGTTGAAATAGTTATGAAAAATGAACTTGAATTGCCACAATAATTTAATAAAAATTCTCACAATACTATTTTATATTTTAAGTTTTAACATATCCATTTTTTACTCTTTTTTTTTTAAAAAAATATTTTCTATAAACTGAGAATAGAAAGATAAAATACTCCACAAATTTTCAGATACCGGATGCAGCATAAGTTTTTTTTCTCCAATAAATTAGATGAACTCCTTATGTTTTAAGAACTAAGTAAACTTCGAGGCTCTCTAAAGTTCTTGAATGCAGATGAGACCATTGAACATGCCTAAATAGGAATTTATAGTGAAACTCTTTGCTTAGTCGTCTTAATTTTATTTAAAACAGTCTGGGCTCTGGTTCACATGATGTAAACTCAATTACAGCTCCTGTGATATGTGAATCTTGTGGCGTTTATCCAACAATACTTTGGCAATGCTATGGCAGTCGAAACAAAAAGATGTAAACGAACTTGTACTTACTGAGCAATAAATAAATAACATAAATATATTTGAAGCTGGTCAGGAGATGGCACATTATTTTACATGTAGATTTCATTTAGGTGTGCTATGTATAATTTGGCTTCTTTTTCATTGTTTAAAAAATAGCATAGTTCACTTGAACACGCAACTTAAAATTTCTTAAACTGTATCAGAAATGCCCTTTTTTTTTTCTTTCAAGCTTTGATGTTGTGTTTATGGACAAACGGTAGGATCACATGGTAGTGATTTGAGGTCATTAAAAGTGATTTAATAAATTTGAATATTATTAGTGACATATAGTATCAGTGGTGGACGATATCCATAAAGCTAAACTCCATTTAGCCAGGATTTACTCTGCTGCTGCTTCTTTTTGATTTGGTTACTTTGCTTGATGAGTTTTGCTGTCATAACATAGCAAAATCAACCATACAGGTGTCTCTCCGCGTTTTGTAAAGAAGAATATGAAGAAGGCATCAGCACAGTCAGATGATGAAGATTGATTTGTCTCTTCTGATGGACGGAGCTGGGCTTGGTGAGAAATTTTGTTTCACATACATTTGTTGATATTTTTTTTCTAGAATATATGCTTCTGCATTACACTCAAATGGTTGCATCACAATAATTTAACTAATAAAAATCTGGAACACTGATCTAAGGTCATATCCATCTACTATTGCATAACCACTGTATTCTTATTGGTAGTTTTCAGACTTAATTTTAGCATATTTTGCTGATTATTTTATATGATTCTTCAATGCAGATTCACGCCTTGTAAATAATTTAGCTGTTGTGCCCTGCAATCCAAGGGATGTAAATAGGCGAAGCATACATCACCTGTGCAATTTGTTTTCGTTTTCCCTTTAATCTTGTTGCAACTTATCGATGTATGTGCTACTGGTTCTACTATGAGTGCTATTTTAGAAAGCCAGTAACCTTTAGCTTCTCTCACAAAAAACTCTTCTCGTTAAACTTAACATCGAACAATTCACTCAGAGCATAGTAATGTGTGGCTTTCTTTGCTAAAGCTATCTTCTGATGCTACTTCAACTTCTCAATTTTTTTTTAATTTTCTGGTGTTCAGTAACTATTTATTAAACAAAACGATATGTTTTACAAAAATTCTAGAGAACTGTTGTTCTTGTCAGTTAACTGGCGTATTCTGTTATATAATCATAATCTTTTAATAGATTATTTTTGTATCACATTGTGTTGTTTTAACATTCAAATATAGGAAGTGCCAGTGCATGCTGAATTACTATTTTTTAAAAAATAAAAATAAAAACTGCACATATTTTTCATAATATGTGGCACACAGTAGTATTTACTCTGTAGAAATAAATTAAAAGTTTTTTTTTGGTTTTTCATTATTATTATTATTATTATTATTATTATTATTATTATTTTCCCTCAATGGCTAAAGAGGAGACATCTTTCCTGGGACACAAATCTTGATTCCTGATATGTTTTCATGTACCATCACAAATCAAATCTCAGGCCTATGACTCCTCTCCTCTGTCCTAAGAATATCAATTTTCTTCTTTTTTTTAAATTTTAAAAAAAGGTAAAGACAAAAATTCTTTGCTGGCAAGAAACTGAGAGAGCAGACAACTCCAACTGATAAGAGTGGTTACAAGATTCTCAGGAAAAGAGTGATTCATTTTATTATTATTTCATTAAATATTAATTATAAAATAATGTAATTTTAAAAAGAAAGTATAAATTATATATGAAAAATGAATCATTCTATTCCATTCTATTCTATTTAGCCGTCTATTATGCATTGTTTCTTATATCTTCAGATCATTATTGCCAGTGGTTTCTCATCTTTAACCAAAGCTGTTGTTCTTCCTACCATGACGCTGCTTTTCCAGAGATCGAGGAGGACTCTGTCGACTGCTGCTTTATTATGTTTTAATGCTCTGGAACTCTGGTAAATTTGTTGGGATGATCAAAACCCAAAACCAAAGATCCTTTTTACGTACACAGTTGTCCCCGGAGTTATGATACCACGGTAGGATATTTAAGTTGTCTCTCAAATATTCGCGGTTCGAATCCTAGATACGACGTATTTGTAGAAATTTTTCCTTCAAATGGGGAGCGGTAATCAAAGGATGCTGGGCTTCTAGGTCGGCCACCGCGTGCGCTTTCCGATTTATCCTGATGACCGATGAAAAACTTTTGTGGGACCGAATCGATCATCCTAAAAATAATCGATGAAATTAACTAGGATTATCATTATTTTTATTTTTTTCACGTACACAGTTTGAGCATGATACGACGCATGATCAAAGAGCAGCGAACACATTCCCAAACAAAAAATGAATGAATCCAAAAGTTATGTGATATATGCATCAAAATTGTCTGTTCGCCTGTCTGCGGAAGAAGAACCTTTAAGATTCCCGTTGTTCCCTGAGACCTTGGGCACGACGGTGCAGCGCCAGTACAGTGAGCCACGGCCTTGTGGCCTTCCGCGGAGGAACAGAGCTTTCATTCTTCGTGCAGAGATGGAAGAGGAAGATTAAGGCTGCAAAGCTTGAGGGCTTCCGAGTTTGATGAGTAGAAGAAGACGATCCATTAGAGATTGTAGCAACGAGGGAACATCATTTTTTTTTTCTGTTCTAATAAATCAGTGTTCGGATATTGAATATCGACATATTTATCCGCATAGGAATTTATATAGGAGATAAATGAGGTGCTTTTGCATGGGCCCCACCCGATTCCCTTTCTATCTTTTTTTGCTTTATCCAGCCGGTTCAAATATTACTTTTTTTTTAAAAAAAAAATTTGTCTTAAATTCTAGCCCTTTAATTTAATTCCCTAATTGTGTCATTAGTATTAATTGGCTTCCCAAATCCCGCAAAAATACATCCGAGAATTCTGCTACTGCATCCACCATCTCCTGCCTAGTGCCAAATTACTCGTTTGCCCCCCGCACGTACTAAATTATATATTATTCATTAATGGTTTTTAAAAATTTATTAAGATTTTAAATGAATAAATTTGTACTGATCGAATTGTTTTGCTAAAAAAATAATTGCCGTTTAATGAGCAGAGAGGGCTCCAGATTCAAGAAGATATTAGCCGATCTAAGCATTTGCTTAAAAAAAAGCTAAATTTAGTTTCTAATTGCTGTGATGATTAACTTCATCTTCATGTGCATTAATGAAAATTGGGACAAAATATGTGCGGGCGAATAAATTAATTAAAACAATACCAAATGTTACATGTTGACTTTGTAATAGTGTTGTTCTTGTAATTACGGAGAACGAGAAGGGTAAAGTTCGTGCTTAAGTAGTACTCTCCTTTATATGCGCTGCGCTGGTGCTGTGCTCCTCCATTCCTCATTTGACCGTTGCCTCTCTCTTTTTCTCTAACATCTCGCTCTCATTGATGGAGTTTCTCAGATGAGGAAAGCTTAATTGATTCCAGTTCCTTGTGCAGCGGAATTGGATTCCTCTCATGTCTTGCGAAGGTGAAGGTTTCGCTCCAAGGTATGATTTTTCCCCTTTTTTTTTTTTTTATTATTATCTGTTTGTCTTTCTACCTTCTTTAGATGAACGATTTGCGGAGTTGAATGTACCACTATTCGTGGAAGGGAGATTTCCTATTGATCTTTTATGAGTTTTTGTCATTTTTCTCCTTGTTTTTACGCCTTAACTGCGCATTTCAGAGTTTTAATGCGACGCTTTTACTGCTTTGTCCTTTTTTCTTCATGTGGTGGTGGTGGAATACGGAATACCTTCTTCCAAACCAGGTTTATCGGTTTGTGTAGACGGCTGGATCAAGACTTCAGACTTTGTTTTGCAAGATTTTCTTTCTTAGATTTGTTCATTTATGTTATTCCAGTCAAGAGATCCACATGTATGTTTTCTTTTTTAGCCTGTTGAACTAAGAGTACTCGTTTTTTCTTCTGTTTTTTTAGGGATTGTCTTCTCCGGTAACTAATTAATTTTCGTCAGATCCTCCGATCATGGTTTTTCTTCTGTCCTTTAGGGCATGGAAGTTCAAACCATCAGATCATCTTCTTCTTCATCATGTTTTTCTTCATTTTTTATCTCAACCCCTTGATTCTGTCTTTTTGTTAATCATTTCAGTATTACGTGAAGAAATAAGAGTCACAATGGTAAAACTTTGAAGCTAAGAATCTAACCGAGTTAACTTAATCTCAATATTCAGTCTGGTGAAGGGTTTCTGCTTACTGCATTTTCTTTGCTCGGTCCCATCTTGTGAAGGAAAAGGGTTTCAGAAAATTACTCTAGTTACCTCCACTGTTCGTAAGTTCCTTCAATACTTGTGCATATCAATTTTAGTTCATAATTGTTGAAGGATCTAGTTCCAAAAATAAGTTGAACGTCAGTTTATACTTCATACCTCAGGAAATCTTCACCATCCTTCAAGAGATGGGATGTTCGGCTTCGAGGTTGGAAGATGAGGAGGCTGTCCAGCTCTGCAAAGACAGAAGAAACTTCATAAAACAGGCTGTTGAGCAAAGGAACCGCTTTGCTTCAGGGCACATTGCTTATATTCAGTCTCTAAAACGAGTCTCTCACGCTCTTTGCAATTTTGTTGATGCCGATGAGCAACATGACACCTTCTCAGAAGCATTCACTATGTCTCCATTCATGCCTGTGAAGAAATCAAGCCCGGAAATGATAGGCATTCCATTCAAATCCACTGTACCAGCACTTGACCAATATGAGAAAAGGATGGGGGTTCCACTCAACTCTGCATCACACACAAATCAGTCCCAGGGAAGTAATTTTCATGTTTCGAGATATTTGAGATCGGGAGGGAGTCCTTCGGTTTCTGTTGAAGAGCATCCTCAACCATCAGAGACAGTGAGAATCAACTCTTATTACCCTATGGAGCATGATGGAAGTGATACATATTTCACTGCGCAGGCTTCCCCATGGCATTCGACATTCTTTTCATCAACTTATGAGAGACCGAACTTCCCTCCACCGTCACCACAAAATCCACAGTGGGACTCCTTTTGGAATCCTTTCTCTTCACTAGACACTTATGGATACACATACCAGAGTAATTCAGTTCACATGATGAACGACGATGATGTAGCAGGACTAAGGCAAGTAAGAGAAGAAGAAGGAATTCCGGAATTGGAAGAAGAAGGAGCAACCGGGGAAGACAAGCCTGCGCAGATAGAAACTCAGAATGAAGCATGCGAAGTTGATTCAAATGATACTAGAATGAGCGGGGCAAGTGTAGATTCTTCAGCAGCCATATGTAAAGAGCCTAATGTGCAAGGAATTAAGAAGTTTCACACTAAGAGTATCAACGATATTCGAATATCAGAAACAAAAGATGCCATAGAACTTAAAATAACCAGAGAGAAGGGAATGGCAGGGAAGATAAAGCCTGCAGAAGAAACCCCAGGTTTTACTGTGTACTTAAACCGAAGGCCAAAAAGCATGCCAGAAATCATGAAAGATATCGAAAGTCAATTTTTGCGGATTTGTGACTGTGCTCATGAGGTTTCAGTATTGTTGAATGCGAGCAGAGCTCACTATGCTTCAAGTTCAACTGAAATTGCTGGTATTTGATTCAAGTTCTCCAATAAAGTTATATAGTACGAAATGATTCTGAATTTAGTATTATGGTTTTAATATATCACCTGCATTTCTGCTACAGCTAAAATGATGAATCCAGTTGCCCTCTTCCGGTCTGCATCTTCGCGTTCATCCTCTTCTAGGTTCTTTAATGCCTTTTCCAGTTCAGGATGTGATGATTATGAAAGCAGCAGTGATTACTCGGAGGAGTCATGGACGACATCAGGAAACCACCAGTCAACATTGGATAGATTATATGAATGGGAGAAGAAGTTGTATGAGGAGGTTAAGGTAGTTCTTGTGATTTGCAAGGTCTACTTTGGATCCATCCAATTGAGGAGGTTGATATTATCTAAGATCATGTTTTTACGTCGCAGGCTGGAGAACGCTTAAGAATAGCATTTGAAAGGAAACACATGCAAATGAGAAACCAAGATGTCTATGGTAAAGAGACTTCATCTGTTGACAAAACAAGATCAACAGTAAGAGATCTACATACTCAGTTAAAAATTTCTATACATTCAGTTGAGTCAGTTTCAAGAAGAATTGAAACTCTGCGGGATGAAGAATTGCATCCACAGCTGATCGAGTTATTGCAAGGGTATGCTTCAAACTTCTGCTTATTTTTCATGTTCAATTAATGCCACTAGACTAACCAAGTATGACAAAGAAGTCGTTCTATAGATGAATAATGTATGTTCTAAAGCTATACTATAAAGTAGTATAACAAATAAACTACTAAATTTCTAAAGTTGAATTCTCAAACACTAAGCTACTGCAAAGAGACTTATGTGTATGTCCTAGTAAAAGCAGGACAATGTTTGCATTTTCTATTATTCTCACTTAGGTAAGAGTTGTATCAAGGAGGAACCAATTGTTATACGACATCTTGTTCATTCTTGTCACTTGCATCTACCATTTTTTAGATCATGTAAAATTGCATCAGGGATGAAATTGAGTCTCCATTATTGCACCATTGAATAGGAAAAAGAAAAAATGGGACCACTGATCAGAATATAGTTGGTTCTGGAAGGGTTAAATGTTTTGAAAACCGGACCGGGCCACTGAACCGGTGCGATAATCGGGTCGAGGTTTTTAAGGTTTGACCAGTCAAACTGGTGGTTCAACCGTTATATATATATATATAAATCATGCTTCAATCCTGATTAAACCTATGATTTTAACTGATTTCGAGCGATTTTGACCGGTTTTAACTGATTTTAAGCGGGTTTGACCGGTTTTCAACGGTTTTGACCGGTTTTTTTTTTTTTTTTTTTTTTGTATTTTTCGGTTTTAATGATGGACCGGACCGGAATAAGGGCCGGTTCGCGGTTCAACCGGTCGGACCGGCCGGTCCGGTCCGGTTTTCAAAACACTGGGTTAAACAAGCTACAGATGAGACAGAGTTGTGCTCTTTATTTTGTTTGGTTTGCTTGTTACCACGGATGGTGGGGATACACCGAGTTTGGAGCAACGTCAAATCACGTCCGTCTAATTTGTACATTTGGCGATTGCGGCGCAGGTTAGCGAAGATGTGGAGGACCACAGCCGACTGCCACCGGATCCAGAAGCGCACAATAGACGAGGCCAAGCTCCTGATCCTCTCCGCCGGGAAGGTATTGGACGAGGCGGTTATCCCGCCGCCGCCTAGGCAAGCCCGATCTGCCGCCGCCTTGGAGGCGGAGCTCCGGAACTGGCGCGCGTGCCTCGAGATCTGGGCGGAGGCGCAGCGGGCCTACGCCCGCGCTCTGGCCAGGTGGGCCCTCCGCTGCGGCGACCAGGTTGACGGCGGCGGCGCGCGGTCCCCGCTCTCCCCTCCTCGTCCCTCCGCAGGCGGCGCGCCTCCGGCTCTCGCGGTGTGCGCGCGGTGGTCTCGGCTGCTGGAGTCGTTGGGGGTGGCGCAGGTGGTGGACGGCCTGGACTTCTTCGCGGCGGGGATCGCGTCGGTGAGCGGGATGGAGGCGGCGGACGCGGAGGGGGACGACCAGGGAGGAACGCCGGCGACGGCAGAGATGGCTAGGAGAGTACTATGCGCGGGGATGTCGGTGGCCGTCAGCTCGCTGTCGGAGTTCGCGGCGAGGTCGGCGAACGGGTACGAATGCTTGGTGCGTGACGGAGACGGGAGTGCAGAACCGTAATTCCAACGTAGTGGTCTTCTTGTTATTAACTTGTAAAAGTAGTGGCAGCTTTGACGATAGATTTATTTTAGAAGTTTAACCTATTTATTATATTTCTGGTAAATTGGCAAATTTGTGCCTAATATCGTTTTGCAAACCCTTGAATCGACGGCCCAAGTTTTTTTTAGTGATTTACAAGATTTTTTTTTTAAAAAAAACTCGTGGTATATATATTTACAAGGATTACTATCCTTAAGTCTTTAGAATGGAATATTCCTTATTGTATTTCCGAACATGCGAAACGATATGACAATAACTGGACAACACAAAGCTTTATATAATAATAATAATAATAATAATAAGGGATAATACGGCCTAATTAAGCATTATTTGTGGTTTGGAGCACTGAAGAAAAGTATGATCAACCGCAACAGCGTAAAGGCAGGAACCATTTTAAATCTATGGTATTATTAATTTGCCGGCCACCTTTGTGTTGGGTGCTGGCTAATGGTTTACACGCAGCCCTTCTCGTCGTCTTTACTTTTGCCTCGTTCCTCATACACCACATCGAGGTTGTACAAAATGAGCACCATGGTTAGGGAGGAGAAGACGACGGGCAGAGGGCCGAAGATCCAGAGGAGCAGCGGCAGGGCAGCGTAGAAGAGGCGGTTGCCGACGGTGTTGAGGGCGAAGCCCTTCTCGAGGAGGTCGGCGACGTAGGCGACGGTGACGAGGGAGTCAGAGAGAGGGACGTTGATGAGGAAGTTGGCCTGGTTGACGAACCGGATGGAGAGGGAGTGGCAGAGGAAGGCGAAGACGAAGACGACGAGGAGGGACACGTACTTGAGTGCCACCATGAACTCGCCGTGCGCGCCGAAGACGGAGTCGTACAGCGGCCGCTTGACGGAGTAGGTGCTGCTGAGGACGGCCGCGAGGCCGGAGCTGAGGAGGATGGAGGTGGTGGCCATCAGCGTCGACCCCATGATCGTGTTCCGGATCGTTTGCACCGCCAATATGTTCTTCTTGTCATTGTCCTAATTTAAACACAAAAATG
The DNA here is from genome assembly GCF_018446385.1 of Zingiber officinale. Lineage (NCBI taxonomy): Eukaryota > Viridiplantae > Streptophyta > Magnoliopsida > Zingiberales > Zingiberaceae > Zingiber > Zingiber officinale. Next base: position 118,542,129 of record NC_055995.1, read on the forward strand.
CGAAAGAGAAAAATTTACATATATATAAAGATTTGAGCTTTCAATGGACATATATACCTTCATCATGGCTTCGACCCAAAGACGACGGCCAACAGAGTTGATGCCGATGATGGTGTGCAGCGGCTTGGACCGGACTCTGTACCAGAGCCAGAGGTGGTAGACGAGTGGGAGGAGGAGGCCTAAAGGCACCAGCACAAGATCCAAATAGCCCTTCCTCCACTCCATCAATCACTACGTACACTAGCTAGCTAGCTAACTGAATGCCCTAATTCTTCTCGGTTGAAGGAGCTCTGACGATGAATGCAACGGTCGTAGCTATGTTGTTGGAAAGGAGAGTGTGACTATGTGGTTATTTATAGAGGATCATTGGGACGTGAAGTTAATGCAAATGGACGTGGTGCCACTAACTCCACAGCACCAAGACGACAGCGCAAGCTGACAACAAGCACACATGTTTTGTCCAATCGCCTTCTTCGCAACAGAAAAACACACATTCAATTGCGTTACATTGCATTGCAGTTTGCATTGCATAAATCAGCTTGCTTGACGTTTAATTCGATCCCCTGCTTCTTCTTGTTTCGTTCTTTTACCTGAGTCCAAATTTCATAGTACTGTCACATGCATCTCATGGTCCTCTTAAGAAATAAAAACGTTAAAGTGCCGTTGATCTTTCAAGATTTATACAGTGTAAAAACTGATAATTCTAAACAATTAATTAATGAATGAATCAGTGTGTGTGCTGTAGATACAGATCAATGGAGAAGTGCGAAAGAGAAGTTAATTTGAGTGCTAGTGGTGTTGTGTGGTTCTCCAATGGAGAAGCCAATTGGGTAGGGACAAACAAGGGATTCTCCTAATTGGTCGAGCTGTGTCAATCAGAACTATGAGCATGATAAGCAAACGGGTGACTAAGCATAATGCTATGGATAATCTTTGCATGCAGATCGCCATTGAATTATGTGAATCTAGCAATTGGTTCAAAGTTGCATGCAGCATCGTGCGAGGGAATTTATAAATTCCTAAAGGGATGGAGATGATAAGGTTCCATGAACCTGGACGGTATTGTTCGGCTACTTTGGGCAGGAGAACAAGAGTGAAAATGGACGTAAAGTGAGATGATGAATAAAATAATCCAACGTGTTTAGTCTGTTTAGGTAATTAACTTGGACGTTGTATAATTAATTGCAATAAAAGAAGGGAAATGGTTTCCATGTAACATTGCACTTCATTTGGTCCAGAGGTTGGGAAAGTAATTAAATAAAATACAATTTTATACCGAACAGGTAGGTAATTTTTCAAATTACTTAGATTAGTTTTAAAATTACTAAATTATATATCTATTTTCTATTTTACCTCTAATTAATTGACTGATAAAAAAAATCAGTTGAATCGATTTATGTTTAAAAATTAATCTGTTGATTTTTAATATCAGTCGAATCAATTTCTCTAGCCGAAGTTTCGAGCAAATCAGTCGACTAATCAATTTGCTTTTGTATCAAAATCGATTTTGGACAAAATTAGTTGATGGACCAAACGATTTCAAATTGACATGAAACTAATTCTTATATATTCGATTAGTTCTAATTATATTTATGCCCTTCAATATCAATTCGACTCAATATATTGATCAGTGATTTTTGAATACGAATGTATTTGAAAAATTCAATTCATGGTCCATAAGTCGGTTTTGAGCAAAATCAGCTGGTGGACCAAACCTCATCAAATTAACATGAAATTAATTTTTATGTGTTCGTCTAGTTTTTCAGATTATATTTATATCCTCAAATATAAATTTGACTCAATATATTAAGAGCAGTGATTTTTTTAACACAAATATATTTAAAAATTTTAATTCATGTTTAAAAGAAATCACTACTCTCAATATATTGTGTTAAATTAAAGTTTGAGGACATAAATATAATCAGGAAAACTAATCGAACACATAGGAACTGATATCGTGTCAATTTGAGGTCATTGGTCCATCATATAGTTTTGGGCTCCTGATTATATTCATGTCTTCAAACATCAATTTGACATAATATATTTAGAGCAATAATTTTTTAAATATGAATGTGTTCGAAAATTTTAATTTGTATTAAAAAAATCAATACTCTTAATATATTGGGTCAAATTGATATTTGAGAGTATGAATATAATTAGAAAACTAGCTAAATACATAGGAGTTAGCTTCATGTCAATTCAAGATAGTTTGGTCATGTTGAACTATGTTAGGCCGGCAAGATGAGGGAATTACCTGAAAAAGAAAGATAAACTCTTTCTCGATCTTTTGACTTGACTAGTTATGCATAGTTAATTAAACAAAATAAAAATGCAAGAAATTAACAACTTTAAAGAGAATAATAAGAAGGTTAAATTTACTTGGTTACAACCTAAGTAGTTGTTAATCTAAGATGTTGAAAAAACTATTGGTGCAATTGACCTCTATGGTTTCGATGTTTGACAATGCACGCAAGTCTGGTCAGTTTGACTAAGAGTTAATCCAAACATGACTTGATGTTTGGAAGAGAGTAGTCTATTCAAGACTAGATGACTAGAAAGGGTAAATCCTAACCGAAGGATCAACAATTGAGAAGTCCTAACTAGAGATTAGGTAAGTGGAAGTTCTAGTGAGTGAAATCGGGCCCTAGTGAGTGAAGCTAGGTGGTGGAAGTTCTAGTGAGTGAAGCTGGGCCCTAGTGAGTGAAGTTAGATGGTGGAAGTCCTGGTGAGTGAAGCGGACCTTAGCGAGTGAAGCTAGGTGGTGGAAGTCCTGGTGAGTGAAGTCGGACCTTAGTGAGTGAAGCTAGGTGGTGGAAGTCCTGGTGAGTGAAGTCGGGCCATAGTGAGTGAAGCTAGGCGGAGGAAGTCCTGGTGAGTGAAGACAGACAATGGAAGTCCTAATGAGTGAAGTTAGGCAACCCTAGGGAGGTGACCCTAGGTAATGTGTGACCGACGCATGGTCGACGGGACCAGTGAATCTTGAAATATGTTGACACTGTTTTACTTTACTATTTTATTTATTGTACTAACGCAGTGTGCAGGAGTTGACAGGTCTGAGGAAGTCTAGATAGATCAATGGACCGACCAGATATCTGGCGAGAAGTCTAGATAGGTCAACGAGCCGACCGGATATCTGGCAGAAAGTCTAGTTGGGTTTGCAGATAGGACAACTGGCAAGTTTATAAGTTAAGGTAAGTCACTGGAGGAGAGTGACCTTGTGAGGACGCACCCCGGTTGAGAGGACAGTAGATGTCGGTCCAGTTTAGGTTCATTTTGGATCTCTAAACTGAGACCTTGACTAGTTTCTAGTCTTAGGAGAACAAGAATTAATTACTCCTTATTATTATTATTCTAATAATTGTTTTACAGGTTATAACCTTCACTACTTGAAGGTGCCTTCGTACTGTTCATAGAAGGCGCCTTCCACAAGATAAATTTTAGACGCAGTCTCGGATAAGTGCCAGGATGCTCGGGATCAAATTACCAGGTTAAAGGCACCTTCAACGCCTATAGAAGGCGCCTTCCATGCCTTATATAAGGTAGTCTTGAGAAGGCTTTGATAAGACACCCATATACGAGCTACTGCGCATCCGCTTAAGCTTCCGACTGCTTCAGGGTTCTACTACGACTCTGCTACAAAGCTACAATGCTCGATGATTATTCCGAGGACTTTTGATCGTGGCCGGTAGACCAATAACGACATACGAGCGCTCCCATTTCGATACTTCAATGACAGTAACAAATTTTGTTTGTGTATTTAAATTCTGCAAAAGGATGAGTGCAGTATGTTGCACTTATTCTAATCCTTTTTGTACTCGATTCTCTCTTTCGGAGTTACCGGAAGATGTTTTTAGTGGATTACTCATCGGTATGTCCGCGGGACCTAGGTCTTGGAGTAGGAATTGTCGAAGGTCCGAACCAAGTAAACTGACTGTGTTTTCTTGTGGTTTTTGTTTTAGATTTCTTATTTACTTTCTGTTGCGTTCACACTCATGATTTTAAAAACGAGAAACCTAGTTTTTGAAAACCACGTGATTCACCCCCCCTCTCACGTGCGTATCGATCCAACAAAAACTCTACTAAAAATTTCCTTTGTTGAAGGCAGATTAGCCTCTTACAGCCGTTGATAACTTAGAAAAAAGATTAGGAAGTGATTACAGAAGTCCTAATTTAATTGTTATTTAATTCCTAGCTCCAGGAGGCTGTGTACAACCTCTGGAAAAATGTTATTGTTGGTTGGAGGCACCTCTAAAGAGATCCAGGGCACCTCTAAGATGATAGAGTTTTATGCTCTTCGCAAGATAGCCTAACAACTATTAAAGGCGCCTCAATGGCTTAAGGGTGCCTCCCAAGAAGGCGCGAGAGCACTCTTCAAAGACTTAAGGGAGTCTTTGTCGCCCAAACTGGGCAAGGTGCCTAAACCTAGTCCAAATGCTTGAAGTCCGAGCACTTGGACCCATTCTAGGCGCCTAGATAGGTAACAACTCGGCTGCTCTTTTCTATTCACTTGGGTGATTTTCGTTATCTAGAATTGGGTTCACCCAAATCCATCTTCTAGCCTTCTTCTCGAGCAGTCTTCCTCTCTTGCTTCTCGTCCCTTGGAAACCCCACGTGCTTCATTCTCTTCCGTCAGCATACTCTTTCACAACATCTCATCCCTTAGATGCACCAAGTCCATCGACTCCCTTCCTATGCCATTCTTCTCGCTCGCTACGTCTTCGGCTCGACTTTTTGTGTTCCTAAGTTTCGTCACACTTAGACACAAGGATTAAACCTAACATAACCTAACTTAATCCGCTTGACCAGATCAAAACTAGCCCAAGGTACATACAATCTCCCCCTTTGTGCTACACATCAACCCAAGTTAAATTAGGATTAAACCAACATTAAATCATTTGACTAATTAAATGAAAATTATAATTATAATAGAAAATTTGCAAGTAAGCACAAGTATAAATATGTAATTTTTATACGTCCCCTTAACCTAATCCTATCTCTCCCTTTTTTATCACATAAAAAAAATTAAGAAAAATACAAAAAAAAAAAAAGTTAGAAAAAATGTGAAAAGTTTGCTAGGGGTTAATGAACAGAATTAATAATAGTCTAAGATTTTTTAAACATAATTTTTAAAAATATTCTAATTGTACTAAGTAATTCTCTTTTGACAAAAATAATTTGACAATTATTTTCCTATTTCAAAAAAATCCTGAATTTTTGTCAAAAACAAAAGTAGTTAGACAAATAACAAAAATTCATGAAAAAATATTTTTTATTTTAACAGAAATAAATAGTTCCATTGAATAACCCTATTTTTAGAAAAATAAATAATAAAAATAGATTTTGATCTAGAAAAACCTAATAAACATTTGAAAAAAATTAAAATATTCAAAATAACATTTTTAATATTAAAAATTAATTTTTCAGTAAATAATTCATGAAAATTTATTATAATTTTTTAAAAAAAAATTCAATCTAAAGATAATTTGCTATTCTATCATTATAAAAATTTTAAATATAAAATTCTAAAGAAAAGTTTGTATGATGATATTTTTTTCTAAGTAAAGTAATTTCTACCCTAGTAAACCAATTAAATGGAGGATTTAATTTGGATATGATTTTAGAATCCAATATGAGTTTTTATCTACTAGATTTATCGGGAACTATAGTGGAATATAATTTATAGGGAATTTTCTAATTTGTCATCTATAGTTCTTGATGTACCAACTAAGTATGTTATAATTACTAAAATTTGACTTTCGTAGAACATTTGATTTTAAGTATGCATAGTCATTTTTCAAAGATTCTATTTGTTCTTTCAGTTTTTCGTTTTCAAATTTCAACTTATCAAAATCTTTTAGTCGACATGCACTTGCTAAGGTCAATTTTAACTATATATTTTCTTTTTTTAATTTGCATATATTTCTAGAAAGTATTTTAATAAATTTATATGATTATTCAGGAGATAAGAAATGTACCTCACTTACCTCGTGATCCAACATTCCTTCATCGCTGCTTCTGTTTATTGACGCTCCCCTTTCGTCGATTTTCATTTCTGAGGTACTTTCTTCATCCCTCTGATGGTTCTCCATTAGTGTCAGTCCGTCATATGCCTCAATCTCAAATTCAGAAGACGATGATTCATCCCACGTAGCTTTTTAAGTTTCTCTGTTTCATTCGTCTTGACCCTTTTTCTTTTTCTTCTTCTTTAGTTTAGAGCAGTTATCCTTAATATGTCCTTCTTCCTGACAATTGTAGCATCGAATATTCCTTTTGCTTCGAAGGTGTTTCTTTGCCTGCGACTTGTGAAATTTGTTATATTTAAAAAATTTACTAAAGTTTCTTACCATGAGGGTTGCTTCGTCTTCGTCGATAGAAGCTTTGGAGTCAGGTTCATCCACTTTTGCCTTTAGGGTAATGCTGTGATTCGGCTCCTTCCTTTGTTTTGTACATTTAGATTCATGAAGTTCTAAAGTATAAAATAAACTTTCTAATAAACTTATCTCTAGATCCTTAGAGATATAATAGGAGTCGATTATGGACGCCCACTTGGTTGATCTTGGGAAAGCGTTTAGTTCACACCTCAGTGAATCTTAGTTTGTTACATTTTCTCCGAGATTTGTGAGTCTGGTAATCAACTCCTTTAGTTTGGCGTGTAGTTAAGCAACTGACTCTCCTTCTTTCAACCGAAGGTTCATCAGTTGATTGCGGAGATGTGCCATTTCGCGAGCTTAGCTTCGGAAGTCCCTTCGTACAACTCAAGGAATTTCTCCTAGAGTTCTTTTACTGATATGTAGGCGCCAATTCTGTTAACTTCCTGCGGCGGTAGTACACTTAGGAGGTGGTATTTCACTCGTTCGTTTGCAACGAAGTCAATTTGTTCTTTCTTGGTCTACTGATATTCTTCTTTTTCTTCTCCTTGCTAATCTTTGGGAGCTACAAAACCATCTTTGATCATTAATAAAATTTTGAAATCGGTTTTGAAAAATACCTCTATTCACTTTTTCCACATCGCAAACTCCCCCTTGAACTTTGGAGGATAGATGCTGTTGGGACCTTAACGTCCGCTAGTGAAGGAGGAGGAGGGGGGGGGGGGGCCTGAATAGCGTCTCACCCAAATCATCACTTCCATAACATAAGACATTTACGTGGTTCGGAGATTAGGGCTCCTACTCCACGTCTGTCTGTAAGGTGAGCAATCCAAATCCGTCGGTGGATGACTCCCCGGAAACCTTTGGCTAGCTCAGACCTCCTTCTCGGTCCCCACAACCTTGATCTAAACACTTTTAGATCACAAGAAGAGCTTGGAGGCTTTGAAAGACTATTAATAGGGGTTAACCACCTTATTTCGTCAACCTTAACCAAACTTCCAATGTTTGGTTATATAGGCCACGAGTTGAAAAACCCCGTCTACCAGTCGACTGCAAAAATCATCAATCGACTACCCTCTGTGGAGATTCGACCGTTACAACCCAATGACTCGATACCAGTCAACTAATACTTTCATCAGTCGACTGCTCTACACTAACCGAAAGAACAGAAGCATTCTATTCGCTCCCAGTCGACTGTCTGATCGACCGCACTAGTCAACTGATGAAAAGACCAGTCAACTGCTACAGTAACACTATAGTATTACTACAATAATGCTATAGTAAAACCCTAATCCCAGGATTTAACCCCCGAGTACATTCACTCAGCATACGTTCTCGCATGACCAACCTAGACCTAGCCTTCTAGCCTCCTCCATCAGCCTTGCATCCATCGGATGCCTCCCTATCTTTCACGTCTTGCCTTCTGGAGCTTCCATCGACCTTGTCATTGTTGTTGGTGTTAGGACCAAAAGTAGCTAGAGGGGGGGGGGTGAATAGCTCGTCGCGTGCTCGTCGCTTGGCGTTGCTTGTTTCTTCAAGGATATGCAGCGGAAAATAACAGAAACAATCACACAACGCTAACAAGGTTGGTTTACTTGGTATCCACCTCACAAGAGGTGACTAATCCAAGGATCCACACCACGCACGCACCCTCCACTAAGAAAACACTCCTTTTCGGTAACTACCGAGGGCGGAGAAGCCCTACAAGACTCTTAGTACAAGAAGAAAGGAAAGGGAAACGAAATACAAGCGCAAAGCTTACAATGAGTACAGAAAACCCTAACCCTAGCTTCTCTTCTTGCCTTTGATCCGCCTCTTGACTTGGAAAGATTCCAAGATCCTTCAAGAACTGGCGATCTGATTTGTGAGAGCTGTGGAGGAGTTGGCGAGAGATCCGGAGTGAATCGGAGAAGAGATGCAGAAGAATCGCCTGCGGCTATAAACCCGACGCACGGCCGGATCCCGATCGATTCGAATGTTCCCAATCGATCGGGAGGCTTTGATCGATCCATGGATCGATCCAGCGCCTGTCGTGCGAAACAGCATCGATCCTTGCACGAGAACTCCAGGCCCCAATCGATCCACCGATCGATTGGGACATCCGGATCGATCCACCGATCGATCCGAGGCTCTGCTTAGAAGGCTTGGATCGATCCATCGATCGATCCAAGATTGGTTTTTGCCCAAACCAAGTCCCAAGCCTACCAAACCAACACCCGGTCAACCTTGACCTGTTGGTGCACCATGCCTAGCATCTGGTCACTCCTTTGACCTGCTAGGACTTCCCACCAAGTGTCTGGTCAATCCCTTTGACTCACTTGGACTTTTCTCGTCGTGCCAAGTATCCGGTCACTCCCTTGACCTACTTGGACTTCCACCAGATGTTTGGTCAACCTTGACCCATCTGGATTTCCTCATGCCAAGTATCCAGTCAATCCTTTGACCTACTTGGACTTCCACCAGATGTCTGGTCAACCTTGACCCATCTGGATTTCCTCATGCCAAGTATCCAGTCAATCCTTTGACCTACTTGGACTTCCCAACACCAGATGTCCGATCATCCTTGATCCATCTGAATTTTCCCTTGCCTGGCTTCACTCACCAGGACTTTCACCTAGTTTCACTCACTAGGGTTTTCCATCTGCCTAGCTTCACTCACTAGGACTTTCCATCTGCCTAGCTTCACTCACTAGGACTTTCACCTGGCTTCACTCACCAGGATTTCCTTCTGCCTAGCTTCACTCACTAGGACTTCCCAGTCAAGTATCCGGTCACTCCCTTGACCTACTTGACTCTTCTTCAATCAATATCTTATTGTCAAACATCTAAACCCAAACCAAGACTCAGCTTGGTTAACCAGGTCAACCTTGACCTGAGGGACATTGCACCAACAATCTCCCCCTTTTTGATGTTTGACAATACCACACTAACACTTACAATACCACATGTAAGTTAGGCTAATCCCATAGCCTCATTCTTCATGCCACTAGGTAATGAACACATAAGTTAGACTCTTCATTCTCCCCCTAAGAGGGCAAACTCCCTCTAGGTAATGAAAGCCTAACTTACTCCCATTCACAAGTCCTTTCATTCTCCCCCTATTGGCACACATCAACCCCCTACTAATAAAACACATCAACCCATGTTTGGGCACACATCAACCCATGCCCCAATTTTGGGTACACATCAACAAATTCATTTGTTGACGACTCTCCCCCTGAAGAGTTTCTCATCGTTGTCCACAACATCACTTGTTGTGACCAACACAATAATGAAGGTCCCATACCCTTCATTTATCCTTAATTTCTCCCTCAATGTAGACAAATACCCAACCTTGAGCATTTTCTAACCACGTGAGTTCCCACTTGATATGATGAGGATATCCACTCCCCATTTCAAGTTCAAAAGCTCATACATGAGCATTTTCTTTACAGAAGGTTAACCACCTTCCAAGGTTCATGAAAAATAATTTTTCATGTCTTTAAAGAGTCCCTCCCCCTAAAGACATGGTGGTAACTTCTGTCATTGCACCAACAATGACTTGGAATCCCTAAACCTTTAGGAAACCCAAATTTAGAAGTTTTGAGGTTCAAATACTCAAAATTTGAAACAAACCTCAACCTAAACTTCAATGAAGCCTTCCTTAACCAATCCATCCTTGTTTTCACATGAAAACACCCTTTGTATGCATACAAATGTATTTTATGGGTTTGGAATGGTTACCTAGACTCAAAGGGGTTCAAAGATGCTGAAATCAGGCCTTCCCAGCAAAAATCAGCAACTTGGATCGATTGGAGTTGGGATCCAATCGATTGAACCTTTCTGAATCGATCCACTGATCGATTCAGACTCCCTGGATCGATCGGCTGATCGATCCAGCGAGCTTCTGCTCGCGGGAGACTTGCCTTCCGAATCGATCCACGGATCGATTCAGGCACTCCAATCGATCCACGGATCGATCGGAGCTCTGATAGTTGCTGAAATTCCATTTCAGTCAACTTCAGAAACCCCTAGAAAATTCTACAAAAATCCAAAAATCATGAACTTTCGTGTAGACATTATTTAGGGCATATACTATCAAAGAAAAATAGTTTTCTATGAAAATAGTTCATATTTTCAAAGATTGACACAAACTTGAAATCTTGCAAAAACTTTAGTGTTTTCTTCAAGTTTGTGTCTAACTATTCAATGGTGATTACTATCAAAAGATAGCCTTCACCAAGGTTTTCCAAAATCATTTTAAAAGCCTTTTAAAAACCAATATCCCATCATGTTCCTTGGGCTTAATGCACATGACTTGTACATTAGCTTTCCCAATGATGGGAAAACACATAACTATGTGTTTTGATGAACTTAACACTCAAGAAAATGCACTAAATCAACATGTTGAGTTTTGTTCATCATCCTTACATCTCACTTGTATCTATTGTGCACAAAACACATACAAGTCATCTTATAGGTCTTTGTGAGATGTAAATTTTTGGTTTTGCCCTAATCTAGGGATCATGCATATCTATCTAGGCATTTTAGAGATATTAGACATCCACCTAGGATGTCACTTGTTAATAAGTGTTGTTAAATGCCATTTGTCCTTAATTACAAGGAATTAAACTTAATGCATGATTATGTTATGGCATACATCAAAATGAAATAATTTTCAAAAGAAAATATCCTATAACTACATGATGTATGTATGTCATGACATGGTATTTTTGGATTTTTCATAATAGCACATGAATGCAAAAATAAACATGATGTCATGGCATATGATGGGCAAACAATCATGGCAAGATTTAACATAAATAAAATATACCTAGATCAACTATCTAAGTATCCTTAAAAACTTAGCTAAACTTACAACTTAAACCTAGATTGCCCTAAAGTGCTTCATGAAAATGCCAAAGCCTAAATTGGCATTTCTAATTCCCTTGATTAATTTATGCCAGTTGAAATTAAGCACATCCTCAAATGTTGGCATATTTCATTTTTCACAAGAGTAGCACTTTTAAATTAAGGCCCGGATTGCCTTAAATTTCCTAAGAACATACCAAAATCCCAACTTGGTAGTTCTTATGAATTTCCCAATATGTGCCATTTAAGATTAAAATCAATTCTTCCACCATTAGGCACATTTTACTCTTTCAAGGAGTAAATAATAATTCCATTTCATTTTCAAAGGTTAACAAAAACCTTGAAAATGCTCCTTGAGTGTCAATTTCCTTAAAGTTGGGTTAACTACCCTTCTAATCGGAGTTGACACTCTCCAACCCATCTATGGGATAGAGAAGATGCTCCTAGGAACCCAACACCTATTGGTGCTCCTTGGATGCTCTAGGTACTCACTAGGGATAACTTCCCTAGATAACTTCCTAGTGACCTTGTTGGGCTTCTTAGAAGCCTTGGTCACATTTTCTAGGTCAACTCTAGGGATAGCCTCCCTTGTGACCTTGTTAGTGACTTTCTTAGACTTCTTAGAAGTCTTAGTCACTTTGGTTGCAAAAATACTTCTAGGGATATCTTCCCTTGTATCTTTGACTTGACCTCTAGACTTAGGGTTTGTTCCATAGCTATACAGAACCCTATGATAACTTGGCACATCCTTTTTCGTTTTGGGTTTATATCCCAAACCTCTATGGCCATTGAATGACTTTTGCACCCCTAAACCTAGGCTATGCTCATTTTGCCCTAATAGGATATTTTCCATCCTTTTTAGGGTCTTTTCCATTTTATCAAGTCTTGATCTCAAGACTTGATTTTCTCTCACTAAGTCCTTAGTATTTGATTTTTCATTTGATCCATGAGCATTTTTGTTCTTGGGCATGTATCTATTATCCTTAGTGTTCTTGCCCAAGTGTCCATCTACCTTCCTAACCTTAGGTTGGGTAGTTTTAGCATGTAGGGCCACATGCTTTTCCTTAAAGCCCTCATGCTTTCTATTCTTATGGTAAATTGCATTAAAATGATAAAATTTTGAACTATCATGCTTTTTACCATAATTTAAAGGGGTAGGCTCAATAAATGTTACCTTCTTCTTTACCTTGGAGGCTCCCCCTTGACTTGAGCTTCCTCCATGAGCCTTGACCACCTTCTTCCCCTTAGGGCATTGACTTCGGTAATGCCCTTTTTGTTGACACAAGAAGCACACAATGTGCTCCTTGCTCTTCTTTGTCCCGGGGGTGGTCTCCTTGGGCTTCACCTTGCCCTTAGGTGCCACTTTGCCCTTCTTCTTGGCCAATTTAGGGCACTTGCTTTTGTAGTGCCCATGTTCCCTACACTCAAAACATATAATATGATTTTTATTATTAATTAAAATATTTATACCTTCTTGTGTAGGGGTGGCATCTTTTCCTTTGGATCCGGAGGTAGAAGCTTCCTCTTGATCCGATCTTGTTTCTCCTCCATTTGATTTTTCTTGACTTGTGGAGGTAGAATCTTCTTCCTCCTCTTTGTCTCTTGACCCGGATGTAGAAGCTTCTCCTTCTTCTTGATCCGGCGTCACCAAGGATTGCTCCCCCTCAATCCTAGAGGTGGAGGCTTCATCATCTTGAATATGAAACAAGGAGTATGCTTCCTCCTTGTTCCCTTCGTTGCATTCCCTTGAGGATGAAACTTCTTGGATTTCCTCTTCTTCGGAGGTTGAGCATCTCTCAACCTCGGAGTCCTCCTCTTGGTCTTGCTCCAAAGAGTCACCCTCTCTGGATACTTCTTGCTCTTGTACAGTGGAGGGGATCTCTTCATGAAGCTTGGCCAATTTGCTCCATAATTCCTTTGCATCTTCAAATTCTCCAATTTTGCAAAGGATGGTGCTTGGCAATAAATTGACCAAAAGCTTTGTCACTTTGTCATTTGCATCGCACCTTTGGACTTGCTCCGAGCTCCATTTGCTTTTCTTGAGAAGCTTGCCCTTGGAGTTTGTTGGAGCTTCAAATCCTTCCATTAGAGCAAACCATTGCTCAATCTCCATCATAAGAAAGTTTTCGATTCTTGATTTCCAAGAATCGAAGCTCGTGGAAGTGTATGGTGGAGCCACCCTTGTGTCAAATCCAAGTCCATCTTGGAATTGCATCTTGAAGTTGAGCCTTTGAAATCTTTGACTTTTGATGAATTTGCTTCAACTTCTTCACCCTCTAGCTTTTCTTGTTATGCTTGACCCTTCCGGCGATGATTCCGGTGAAGAGCGGCCTCGCTCTGATACCACTTGTTAGGACCAAAAGTAGCTAGTGGGGGGGGGGTGAATAGCTCGTCGCTTGGCGTTGCTTGTTTCTTCAAGGATATGCAGCGGAAAATAACAGAAACAATCACACAACGCTAACAAGGTTGGTTTACTTGGTATCCACCTCACAAGAGGTGACTAATCCAAGGATCCACACCACGCACGCACCCTCCACTAAGAAAACACTCCTTTTCGGTAACTACCGAGGGCGGAGAAGCCCTACAAGACTCTCAGTACAAGAAGAAAGGAAAGGGAAACGAAATACAAGCGCAAAGCTTACAATGAGTACAGAAAACCCTAACCCTAGCTTCTCTTCTTGCCTTTGATCCGCCTCTTGACTTGGAAAGCTTCCAAGATCCTTCAAGAACTGGCGATCTGATCTTTGAGAGCGCTGTGGAGGAGTTGGCGAGAGATCTGGAGTGAATCGGAGAAGAGATGCCGAAGACAACGTTCGCCTGGACGCCAACGGTCGGATCCCGATCGATTCAATGTTCCCAATCGATCGGGAGGCTTGATCGATCCATGGATCGATCCGCGCTCTCGATTGGAAACTCCGGATCGATCCACGGATCGATCCGGCGCTTATCGCGCGAACTCGCCCCAATCGATCCACCGATCGATTGGGACATCTGATCGATCCACCGATCGATCCGCAGGTTTGAACGGCTTGATCGATCCACCGATCGATCCAGCCCCGGATCGATCCATCGATCGATCCAAGATTTGGTTTTTGCCCAAAACCAAGTCCCAAGCCTACCAAACCAACACCGGTCAACCTTGACCTGTTGGTGCACCATGCCAGCATCCGGTCACTCCTTTGACTGCTAGGACTTCCCACCAAGTGTCCGGTCAACCTTTGACCCACTTGGACTTTTCTCGTCGTGCCAAGTATCCGGTCACCCCTTGACCTACTTGGACTTCCACCGGATGTCCGGTCAACCTTGACCCATCTGGATTTCCTCATGCCAAGTATCCATCAATCCTTTGACCTACTTGGACTTCCACCGGATGTCCGGTCAACCTTGACCCATCTGGATTTCCTCATGCCAAGTATCCAGTCAATCCTTTGACCTACTTGGACTTCCCAACACCAGATGTCCGATCATCCTTGATCCATCTGAATTTTCCCTTGCCTGGCTTCACTCACCAGGACTTTCACCTAGTTTCACTCACTAGGGTTTTCCATCTGCCTAGCTTCACTCACTAGGACTTTCCATCTGCCTAGCTTCACTCACTAGGACTTTCACCTGGCTTCACTCACCAGGATTTCCTTCTGCCTAGCTTCACTCACTAGGACTTCCCAGTCAAGTATCCGGTCACTCCCTTGACCTACTTGACTCTTCTTCAATCAATATCTTATTGTCAAACATCTAAACCCAAACCAAGACTCAGCTTGGTTAACCAGGTCAACCTTGACCTGAGGGACATTGCACCAACAGTTGGGTCTTCCTTTGTCAAGAGGTCGCGCTTCCGGGACTTCATCCATTGCCAAGTCACACTTAGACTTACGTTGCTAAGACTACATGCTTGAACTTACACCGCCAAGACTCATCCTTAGACTTTCTTCCTTTGCCAAGATCACCTTGGACTTTCCTTGTTGTACCTGTATCCTGCACACTCACAATGCATATCAAATACAACAATAAATCTAACTTAAATCTTTGCCCAAACATCAAAACTTAGGGTACCCAGATTGCTCCAACAGATGCTTGGTTTGACCATAGTTTTTGTGCTTCAGTTGGCGATTAGTTCTTCTGAGTGATTGAGCTCTGATACTAATTGTTGGACCGTGTTAGGCCGGCAAGAGGAGGATGAATTGCCTAAAAAAGAAAGATAAATTTCTCGATCTTTAGACTTGATTAGTTATGCACAATTAATTAAACAAAGTAAAAATGCATGAAATTAACAACTTTAAAGAGAATAGTAAGAATGCTAGATTTACTTGGTTACAACATGGGCGGTTGTTAATTCAAGACATTGAAAAAGCTCCACTAGAAATTGCCTTTGCTGAAGGCGGAGTAGTCTCTTACAGGTGTTGACAGCTTAGGAATAGTCTACGAAGTGATTACTTCAGTTGTTGTTTAATTCCTAACTCCAGGGGACTTTTTATAGCCTCTAAAAAAATGTTGTCGTTGGTTGAAGGTGCCTTCAAAGAGATCCAAGGTATCTTCAAGAGGATAGAGTTTTATCCTCTTCGCAATTGTAGCCTAATGGCTACTGAAGGCGCCTCAATGCTTGAGGGCGCCTCCCAAGAAGGCGCAAGGGCACATTCAAAGGCTTGAGGGTACCTTTGCTGCCTAAACTGGGTGGGGCACCTAGACGAGTCTAAGCACCTGGACGACAGCAGCTCCGCTGCTCCTTTCGTTTAGGTGATTTCTGTCATCCAGAATCAGGCTCACCCAAACTCATCTTCTAGCCTTCTTCTCGAGCAGTCTTCTGCTCTAGCTTCTCATCCCTCAAAAATACAATGTGCTTCCTTCTCGTATGTTAGTGCACTCTTTCACGGCAGCTCGTCTCTCGAAGGTACCGAGCCCATCGACTCCCTTCTCGTGTCATCCTTCTCGCTAGCTGCGTCTTCTACTCGGCTTCTTGTGTTTCTAAGCTCTTGCACACTTAGACACAAGGATTACCCAACACGACCTAACTTAACCCGGTTGACCACATTAAAATTAAACCAGGGTACTTACAAGTTCATCAGTCGATTTTCTCCAAAATCAGCTGATATACCAAACTACCTCGGATTGACATGAAATTATATCCTATGTGTTTGGCTAGTTCTTCTAATTATATACATGCCTTCAAACATCAATTTGACATAATATATTGAAAGCAGTGATTTTTTTTAATACAAATTAGATATTTTATGTTTAAAAAAATCACCGCTTTCAATATATTAAGTCAAATTGATGTTTGAGGGACATGAATATATTCAGAAGAACTAGCCGAATATATATGAACTAGTTTCATATCAATCCAAGGACGTTTGATCTATCAACCAAGTTTACTTAAAATCGGTTGATGGAGCATGAATTAAATTTTCTGAACACATTCATATTAAAAAAATCACCACTCATAATTTATTGGGTCATATTGATGTTTGAGAATATGAATATAATCAGGAGAACTAATCGAACATATAATAAAAATTTCATATTAATCTGAAGTCATTTGATCCATCAATTAAATTTGTCCAAAATCGACCGATCATGTTGGGAATTTGAGAAGACAAAACTGCCGGAATGACGTGGTTGAAATGTTGACCGCATCTCCATGACCCAGATGGTGAGCTGTCTTCTGTGTTGACCAAGTCATCATAGGGCCTCTGTCAATAGTACCTGTAGCCAGCGACTGGGTTGCCCTGGTTCCTGGTACATCGATGCTTGAGGTGGATCCCACGAATATATAAGCAGTCGAATAATAATAGAACAATGAAATAAATACAAGATGAGTACAATGACATACCTTGGCCCCGGGGGCGCCCTCGAAAGGATCGGTGAGCTGGTCGCTCTGCTGATCAACCCTGAAGGGTAAATGAGTGTGAGTCAGCTGAGCAACCGAATTTGAGGGAAAAGACATGGAGTCCGGTGCAACATGGATCCAAAAGGAAACTGTTGAAACCCCAAGGTTGTTTTGGTGTGATCAACAAGTTAAGTTAGGTCCTGTATGTATTTAACCTTGTGTCTAAGTGTGCAGGAGCTTAGGAACACAGGTAGTCGAGCGAAAGACGCAGCTAGCGAGAAGGACGGCAGTCCGAGGGACGAGGTGCTGCGGAAGAGTACACCGGCGGACGAGAAGGAAGCGTGCGGTGATTCCGAGGGACGAAAGCCGGAGCGGAAGATTGCTCGGGGAGCAAGAGACGCAGCTAGCGAGAAGGACGGCACACGGTGCGTCCGAGGGACGAAGACTGCGGATGAGTACGCCGGCGGATGAGAAGGAAACACGTAGCGATTCCGAGGGACGGGAAGCCGGAGGGAAGCCCGCTCGAGAAGATCATAACTTGGGTTCGGGTGAGCCCTTTTCCGGATGGCAGAGATCACCCAAGCAAGCGGATCCGGAGTAGAAGACCCGGACCCAGCCGAACCAAACCGGAGCAGTGGTCCCCGGATGAAAAAGTTAACGTTAGTTGACTTTGGGCTTCGGGGCGCCCGAAACAGTCCGGGACGCCCGAAACAGTCCGGGGCGCCCGGAGCAGCCCGGGACGCCCGGAACCCTTCCGGGCGCCCGGACCCAGTATTTTGACCAGATCGAGTCAAAACTCGATCTGAACGTTGGGGGATAAAGTTTATCCCCCCAGGGCACCCGAAACCCTTCCAGACGCCCCGACCAAGGCTATAAATATAGCCTTAGTCTAGAAGCTTTGAATCAACTCAGAAATTTACATTCCAAACACTTGTGCGCTTCTGTTCTAGTTTAGCTTCTATCTTTTGTGCTTTTACTGCTGTAAGAGGCTTCTCTGCCTGAAGGAGATATTTTAGTGCACGTTCATTCCTTGGATTAACAACCTCCTTGGTTGTAACCAAGTCAAGTTGTGAGTCTCTTCTTTCTGCTTTTTATTTACTGCTAATTTACTTTATGCAAGTGTTCTGTTGAAAGTTCGAGAAGGGTCTTTTATGTTTATTTTTTTTTAGGCTATTCAACCCCCCTTCTAGCCGGCCCAACGGTCCTACAAGTGGTATCAGAGCCGAGACGCTTCAGGAGGACTAACCGCCGAACGAAGCAACGAGATGGCCGGATCTAACATCCACCCACCAAAATTCGAGGGGGACTTTGCAAGCTGGAAGAAGCACATGGAGGTATTTTTCGGTACCGATTTTGATTTATTACTAACAATGGAACTCGGTTTTGAAGCTCCCGAGGGCAAAGCGAAAAATCAATGGACAAAGAAAGAGCAGGCCGAGTACGTGGCAAACAAGAAAGCAGAATTCCATCTGCTAACCGTACTTCCGCCACAAGAAGTCAACCGTGTCGGCACCTACAACTCGGCAAAGGAGCTTTGGGAGAAGTTCCTTGAATTACACGAAGGAACATCTGAAGCCAAGCTTGCGAGACGGGACTTACTTCGCAACCAGCTCACCAACCTCCGTCTTGAAGAAGGTGAAACAATTGTACATCTACACTCGAGGATACAGGAGCTCATCACCGGACTTTTGAATCTCAGAGAAGAGGTAAGTAACCGAGATTCGCTCAGGTACGTTTTAAATTCCTTCCCTAGAAATTCAAAATGGGCATCACTAGTAGATGCTTTTTACATTTCAAAGGACTTAGAAAAAATTTCATTAGAAGAATTTTTTTCAACATTTGAAGTGTATGAGTCAAGATGTGCAGGAATGAGGGAGCCAAAGAACAGCGTCGCCCTCAAAGCTTCGAGAGACGAACCTGAATCAGAATCTTCTCTCGACGACGAGGAAATTGTAATGATGGTAAGACGATTTAAGAAGTTATACAATTCTAGAAAAACTAACCATCCACAGGGTAGAAAGAAAAGAATGATCCGCAGCTACCATTGTGACGAAGAAGGGCATGCCAAGGACAACTGCCCCAAGCTGAAGAACAAAGACAAGGAAAAGGGTAAGAAGCCTATCCAAAAACGAAAGGCCCTAAAGGCGACGTGGGACGATACCTCGTCCGAATCGAAAGTCGAAGCATTTTCCGGACTCGCACTGATGGCGAGTCATCAAGACGACGACTGTGATTCAAGTTCTTCCGAAATGAGCATCGAGAGCATCGATGAAGGGGGAGACACGTCGGAAGAAAGCAGCAGCTCAGGGGGAGAAACGGATAACGAGATCGACAAGGTAAGTCAGGTACGATATCTTCCTCCTGATAAAATGTTTAAGGTCGTTAAACTTTTAACAAAAGATTGCTGTAAATTAGAAAGTGAAAATAAAAATTTAAAAGTAATTCTAGCTAAGTCTAATCCCTTAGAAGAATTAGATAAATTAAAAATAGCAAATGAAAAATTGAAATTTGAAAATGATGATTTGAAAATTCAAGTAGATAACTTGAAAAACTATGCATGTTCATCTAAAATCAATTTTAGAAGATTTAATAATTTAAATTGGTACTTTAAATATCACCAGGGATAAATTAGGAACGTTTCAAGAAAATATGTCCCTAAAAGCTTTTTAATTAATCCAGTAGGGTGGAACCTATATTGGGTTCCTAAATCATGCCTAAACTAAATTGTAAAATTAGCGCTTTAAGTGAGAAAATTAAACAAAAAATTTCCTTATGAGGCTTTGTCAAGGAAGTGATTGTTGCTCCAATAACCAAGAAGTCCTAGTGCCTCGCCACGACCTGGAAGCCAAAATATTGAAATAAATATTTAATTAACTTACTAATAAAGCATTAATACAATAATTAATTAGTGCTTTAAAAAGGTTATTCAAAACATTTTATTTCATAAATTTACTTACTTAGAATTTTTTTTTTCCTAAGTTTTTTTGTGCTTAAAAATTCTCAAAAATTTAAGTTAGGATTTTTTTTTTGATTTTTCTTACTTAGAAAAATTCTCAAAAATAATTTTTTTTCCTAAGTTAAAAACTTTTTCCTGGAACTAGAAATCTCAGCTTAAATAACTTAGAAAATTTTTCTAAATTTCTTAAAAACCTAGAAATTTTTTTTAAAATATTTTTTTCTATGTTTTTAAACCCTTAGATTGTTTTTTTTTCTTAGAACCCCATTTTTTTTGTGATCAAAGAGGGAGAAGGGAAAGTATAAGTCTAGGGGGAGGTAGATAGATTTAATTTTTTTTTATCTTTTCTATCTTTTTTCACTTAAATTGCAAATTAAGTTAATTTACTTAACTTTATTTTATATCTATTTTAACCCTAGCTCTTGTGTTGATCACACTAAAAAGGGGAAGATTGTTGGAACCCCAAGATTGTTTTGGTGTGATCAACAAGTTAAGTTAGGTCCTGTGTGTATTTAACCTTGTGTCTAAGTGTGCAGGAGCTTAGGAACACAGGTAGTCGAGCGGAAGACGCAACTAGCGAGAAGGACGGCAGTCCGAGGGACGAGGTGCTGCGGAAGAGTACACCGGCGGACGAGAATGAAGCGTGCGGTGATTCCGAGGGACGAAAGCTGGAGCGGAAGATTGCTCGGGGAGCAAGAGACGCAGCTAGCGAGAAGGACGGCACGCGGTGCGTCCGAGGGACGAAGACTGCGGATGAGTACGCCGGCGGACGAGAAGGAAACACGCAGCGATTCCGAGGGACGAGAAGCCGGAGGGAAGTCCGCTCGAGAAGATCGGAACTTGGGTTCGGGTGAGCCCTTTTCCCGATGACAGAGAACACCCAAGCAAGCGGATCCGGAGTAGAAGACCCGAACCGAGCCGAACCAAACCGGAGCAGTGGTCCCCGGATGAAAAAGTCAACGTTGGTTGACTTTGGGCTCCGAGGCGCCCGGAACAATCCGGGGCGCCCGAAGCAGCCCGGGGCGCCCGGAACCCTTCCGGGCGCCCGAAGCAGCCCGGGGCGCCCGGAACCCTTCCGGGCGCCCGGACCCAGTATTTTGACCAGATCGAGTCAAAACTCGATCTGAACGTTGGGGGATAAAGTTTATCCCCCCCAGGGCGCCCGGAACCCTTCTAGGCGCCCTGACCAAGGCTATAAATATAACCTTGGTCCAGAAGTTTTGAATCAACTCAGAAATTTACATTCCAAACACTTGTGCGCTTCTGTTCTAGTTTAGCTTCTGTCTTTTGTGCTTTCACTGCTGTAAGAGGCTTCTCCGCCTGAAGGAGATATTTTAGTGCACGTTCATTCCTTGGATTAACAACCTCCTTAGTTGTAACCAAGTCAAGTTGTGAGCCTCTTCTTTCTGCTTTTTATTTACTGCTAATTTACTTTATGCAAGTGTTCTGTTGAAAGTTCGAGAAGGGTCTTTTCTGTTTATTTTTTTTCAGGCTATTCAACCCCCCTTTAGCCGGCCCAACGGTCCTACAGAAACATGTAGGCCGAAATATGACAACGACGCCTAGGCCGGCATACCCCAGCGACTCACAGACCGGAACACTGCACGTAGGCCTGGTAATACCCGTAACTCACAACCCGAAACACAACGGCTCGATGGCCGGATCACAACAGATGGATCAGATGTCAGATCAACGTCGAAAGCATGCTATAGTGCAGATGACTCAGAGGACGGCGTTGGCCAACCGGAATGGCCATGAGGAAGAGAGGGAGATCGGAAATCTGCCCGGTGTCGTCAGTCGGAGAGGGGGTACAGTGTCCGAGGCCGAAAGGAGGCAGTTTAGTCGTCTAAGGGAGGCTGGTGGTCGGACATGCGGATACATCGTCGGTCGGTTGTAGAAGACGAAGAAAAAGGGACGACCATCGCTGGTAGCAATGCGAAGGCATGGCTAGCGGAAGAGATGTGGTGCTCACATGCGGCGGCGGCGCGCGTGAACGAAGGGTAGGGAAGGGTAGTGTCGACCGCTACAGGCTCGACGCTGGCTGCGCCCTGGATCGAAGAGGAGAAAGGGGAGCAGGGGCGCTTGGCCTCTGGGTACGACGGCGTCTGGCTCAGGGCGAAGGTGGCAAGAGGGGCTGCCGACCTCGTAGTGAGAAAGAGAATAGAGGAGAAAGGGAGCCGTGTCTGGTCGGCGTGAGTGAGGAAAGGGAGAGCCCCCCGATAGCCATGGTCGCGGCAGAAGGAAATCAACCCTTCCACCTGGCGGCTCCCGGAGGCCGCGATCCGGTGAGCAATGGAGGTGCCATTCTTGCGCATCCCTACGGCAACAGCCTAAGCACGCAGACAAAAAACCCTCCTCTGAAATTTGTGAATAGTGCTCCCTATAAACTCAACCCTAATAATGAAAAGACCACACTTTCCTCCCTTCCACTTATCCTTATCTCATCACCGCACTTCGAGCCTCTAGCGGTCGACACTGCCCTTCTTTGCCCTTCGTTCATGCCACTGACGATGCACGCGAGCACCACATCTCTTCCGCTAGCCATGCCTTCGCACTGCTACCAACGATGACCGCCCCTGTTGGTCGCCCCTTTTTCTTCGTCTTCTACAACCGGTCGACGGTGTACCCGCGCGTCCGGCCACTAGCCTCCCTCAGACGGCTAGACTGCTTCCTTTTGGCCTCAGACACTGTACCCCCTCTCCGACTGACAGCACCGGGCAAATTTCCGATCTCCCCCTCTTCCTCATGGCCATCGCGGTTGGCCGACGTCGTCCTTCGAGTCGTTTGCACTGTAGCATGCTTTCGACGTCGATCTGACATCTGGTCCATCTGTTGTGTTCCGACCATCGAGCCGCTGTGTTTCGGGTTGTGAGTTATGGGTATTACCTAACCTGTGTGCCGTGTTCCGGTCTGTGAGCTGCTGGGGTATGCCGGCATAGGCGCCGTTGTCATATTTCGGCCTACATTTCACCTTTTGGATCCATGCTGCACCGGACTCCATGTCGTTTCCCCAGATCCGGCTCCTCAGCTGACTCACACTCATCTACCCTTCAGGGTCGATCAGCAGCACGACCAGCTCACCGATCCATCCTAGGGTGCCCTCCGGGGCCAGGGTATGTCACTGTACTCATCATGTATTTATTTCATTGTTCTACTATTATTCGACTGCTTATATATTTGTGGGACTCGCCTCAAGCATCGGGGTACTAGGGACCGGGGCAACCCAATCGCTGGCTACATGTATTGTTGACCAGAGGCCCTATGATGACTTGGTCAACACAGAAGACAACTCACCATCCAGGTCATGGGGATGCGGTCAACATTCCAGCCACATCATTCCGACAGTTCCGTCTTCTCATATTCCCGACAGGATCATATTGGCGTCGTCTGTCGGAAAGGGGGTACAGTGCCCGAGGCTGAAAGGAGGCAGTCTAGCCGTCTGAGGGAGGCTGGTGGCCTGACACGCGGATACGCCGTCGGCCGGTTGTAGAAGACGGAGTAAAAGGGATGGCCAGTGGGGGCGGCCATCGCTGGTAGCAGTGCGAAGGCATGGCTAGTGGAAGAGATGTGGTGCTCACGTGCATCTTCGGCAGCGTGAACGAAGGGCAGGGAAGGGCAGTGTCGACAGCTAGAGGCTCGAGGCTGGCTGCGTCCGAGATCGAAGAGGAGAAAGGGGAGCAGGGGCGCTTGGCCTCTGGGTACGATGACGTCTGGCTCAGGGCGAAGGCAGCGAGAGGGGTTGTCGACCTCGTCGTGAGAAAGAGAACATAGTAGAAAGGGAGTCGCGTCTGGTCGGCGTGCGTGAGGAAAGGGAGAGCCCCTCGATAGCCATGGTCGCGACGGAAGGAAATCAGCCCTTCCTCTTGGCGGCTCCCGGAGACAGCGATCCGGTGAGCAATGGAGGTGGCGTTCCTGCACGTCCCTGCGACAGCAACCCAAGCACGCAGACGAAAAAGCCTCCTTTGGAATCTGTGAACAGTGCTCCCTATAAACTCAACCTTAATAATGAAAAGACCACACTGCCCTCCCTTCCACTTATCCTTATCTCATCACCGCATCATCAACTTTGATATATAAACAAATTGATCTAACTTATTTTCATTATCATTCAACTTATTTGTTTGAAACTTAAGTTTATAGAGAAATCAATTCGAGTAGCGTTAAAAATCAGTCAATTGATTTTCAAATATAAATCGATTCGACTGATTAAGGGTAAAATGAAAAATGAATATGTGCTAACCTATGCGATTTAATAATTTTTAGAAATTTATTTACGTGGTTCCATAAAAAGTTGAAAAAAATGGAAAAGAAAATTAATTAAGGAATTAGTAGGATAATTGAGATTTAATTTAAGAGTTTTAGGGTTTGGGGCCTGTTTATTTCAGCCTTTGCCCCCAAACCGTTCCTATTCACATAAAGCGGCCCAATATATACAATATATAGTCCTTTTTGGCTGCGTCCAAACCCTAACCTCTGAGCTCGTCTCTCTGCGGACGCCGACGGCGCGATGCCGCCCAAGTTAGATCCGTCGCAGGTAGTGGACGTCTTCGTCCGTGTCACTGGCGGCGAAGTGGGTGCCGCCAGCTCCCTGGCGCCGAAGATAGGCCCGTTGGGTCTCTCCCCGAAGAAGATCGGAGAGGACATCGCCAAGGAGACCGCCAAGGACTGGAAGGGCCTCCGCGTCACGGTCAAGCTCACCGTGCAGAACCGTCAGGCCAAGGTTACCGTGGTCCCCTCCGCTGCCGCCCTCGTCATCAAGGCCCTGAAGGAGCCCGAGCGCGACCGCAAGAAGACCAAGAACATCAAACACAACGGCAACATCTCCCTCGACGACGTCACCGAGATTGCAAGGGTCATGCGGCCCAGGTCCATGGCCAAGGACCTCTCCGGCACCGTCAAGGAGATCCTAGGAACCTGCGTCTCCGTCGGATGCACTGTCGACGGGAAGGACCCCAAGGACCTTCAGCAGGAGATCAGCGATGGGGAGGCCGAGGTGCCGCTCGAGTGAGCAAGGCCATCACTGCCGTTAATTACACTAGTCCAGGTTTTCTATGTGTCAAAACTCTTCCCTCTGTTGATCTTTTTAGCATTTCTCGTTCTGAAGATTGTGTTTGAATTCGATACAACGGCGTTATGAATCATTTATCTGCTTGTTCCTATACAATGGCGTTATTTTCCAATCTGTTCAATTTGGCAAAAAAGAATGAGATGATTGCTGAAAACACTAGAAATCAAATTAAAACAGTGAATATTTCCAAGATTTATATTTGCTATCACTGGATACATTCTCATCGGCAGCGACTGGGCGCTGCAAAGGCCGAGTTTTGGCGAGCAACAGCGGCGATAGTGCTCGTTAATTCTCGTGTGATTAATGAGATAAACATCGAAAATACAACAATTTACAACTGGCTGTATTCTTGCTTTCATCATCTTCGAAATCCTTATGGCGCTTGAACAAGAGTTAAGGATTGATGATCAGGGAAACAAAAAACTCTTCCTCTTCTCCTAATATGTTTCTGGCCGGAAAGCATCAGGGGCCATCTTCTCCGTCCTTGATCAAGTTACAGATATCGGAGCACTCCAGTAAACTGGTTGAAGAAGGATTCCGAGTTTAGCGGCCCTTCCGAGCATCGCAAAGATAGATCAAACAGAAAAACTCGCTTACCAGTACTGACGACTGCGAAATCCGTTCTTGAAGACAACAAGAGGCCTGCGTGCGGAGGATAATGGCATGAATTTGATTCTTGACGATTTGATTCGACAAGGACGTGAAAAGAAGCTTAAGATTGTACCTTCTCACATTGAGCGGTCCTTCGGCGCCAGGCGAACCGGCGCCGCCGAGAATGCAGGTGGTGACGCACTTGCCCACGCATCTTTCCGCTAGCCTCGACTTCGGCCGCTGTATCCTCGCCCCCTTCTTGTCCTCCCCTGCCCAGTTACTCCATTTGGTGATTCGCTCCAAATCAAGGAAAACCCTAATCCACCGAGACGCAGGGAGGCCAGCTCAGACTCACCGGAAAGCGTCTGCGGCACGTCGTACCGCGGGTCGAGCGCCGGAGATGGCGCGGCGAGGGAGGCGAAGAGGACGGCAGCGGCCAGCCACGCAGGCGCCGTGCTCGTAATCGTCCTTGCCGTTGCTATTGTGCTTGCTCTGCTTCCGCCTCCGCTGCTGCTTCTGATTCTGCTTCTGCCGATCCGTGGCAGAAGGTGAAGAGGAGGGCGAGTCCTCGGGATCAGTAAGCTCTCCATCTGAATCTCGATCTATTTCTTCTACCTTTCCTGGATAGCCTTCATCCCTTTTGGCCAAGGATCAATCAGTGGGAAGGTTTTCTGCTGTCTCGAATTTGTTCCTGTTAAAAATTCGATCTTGCATTCGGAGCGGCTTCTGTTGCCTGCAGCTGCGGCCTGCGGGGAGACGACGAGACATTGCGATGCGGTGCTTGCGGATGAGGAGGTTCCACCTACGTTCGTGGCTGCTGACCATTGGGCAATCTGATCCAAAAAATCCTTCCTTTCTTGGTCAACAATTTCCTTATTTTTTATGACGAAATAAAACAGATGGGGAAAAAATATAAAGGATTTTAATATTATTTAATTCAAATTTTTAGTAATGCGAAAGCTCGATCACGGTGCAGGAGCCCGACCCAAACCCCATCGAGCATGCTTGCTAAGCCCTTCGTCGCGCTCCTCGGCCGCCGCCTCCTCCCGTCCCTTCCTCTTCTCCGGGCCTTTCACTCTAATCTCCACGCGTGCGTTTCCCTGCTTCAGCTCTGTGCCGCCCGCCGCGACCTCACCAGGTCCAGAGAGCTCCATGCCCACCTCCTCACCACCGGCCTCCACTCCTCCCGGTTCGCCATCTCCGCTCTCATCTCCCTCTACTCCAAGTGCGCCCGACCTGTCGAGGCTCTCTCTGTCTTCCTCTCCGATCGAACCCCAACCCCCGACCTCTTCGTCTGGAATGCCGCCCTCTCTGCCCTCGCCTCCAACGGCCTCCCTGCTGACGCCCTCCGCCTCTTCCGCCGCCTCTTCTCGGAAGTCGGCCTTTCCCCGGATGAGTTCACCTTCCCTTGCGCCATCAAAGCCTGCTCCGATCTCGGTGATTCCGACGTGCTCCAGGAAATTCACGCCGCGCTGTTCAAGGTCGGGTTTTCAGATGAGATGTTCGCTGCTAGCGCTTTGGTCCATGCTTACTTGAAAATGGGGCTTTGGGACGAGGCGGAACAGGTGTTCGATGTATTGCCGCAGAGGGATGTCGTCCTCTGGAATTCCATGGTGAACGGCTTTGCGCATTTGGGCCAGTTTGCTCGCTCTTTGGATTACTTCCGCCGGATGATAAACGAAGGTGTCATCCCGAGCAAGTACACTGTTACCGGCATTCTCTCTGTGTTCACCGCGGGGGCTGATCTCAGAAATGGCAAAAAGATTCATGCTTTCGTGTTAAAGACGAGATATGATAATGAGATTTCTGTCTCAAACTCCCTCATAAACCTCTACGGTAAGTGCCACTTGCTGGAGGATGCAGAGCGGATCTTCGAGTCAATGCAGGAGAAGGATGTGGTCTCATGGAACTCAATGATTTCTGCCTACCAGTACTCCGCCCACCACTCAAAGACTCTCCAGCTTTTTTGTCAGATGAGACGCAATGGGATAATGCTGGATGCTATCACAGTTGCTGCCGTCCTTCCAGCTTGCTCTCACTTGGCAGCTCTAAGGCTTGGGAGAGAGATACATGGACTTGCCATTACAAGCAGCATGAGTGCTAAAGATGTATTTGTGGTGAATGCCTTGATGGATATGTACGCAAAATGTGGTAGTTTGGAGGAAGCAAGACTCGTGTTTGATAGAATGCTAGAACCCAATGTGACCTCATGGAATATTATGATTGACGCATATGGTATTCATGGTCTGGGTGCAGAGGCTGTTGATTTATTTGAGCAGATGGTGGGAGTAGGCCTGACCCCTGATGAGATAACATTTGTTGGTGTGTTATCAGCATGCAGCCATGCTGGGTTAGTGGAAACAGGAAAAGAATTGCTTCATCGAATGGAGTCAGAATTTGGATTAACACCTGCAATGGAACACTATTCGTCTGTAGCAGACATGTTGGGTCGAGCTGGCTTTCTCGAGGAGGCAAAGGGGGTTGCAGAGAAGGCAGGAGTGAGAGGTGCTGGTGTTTGGAGGGCATATTTAGCTGCATGTCGAATGCATGGGGAAGCAGGACAAGCAGTAGAGGCAGCAGAGAGAGTAGTGGAAATGGAACCTCAAGGAAGTGGGAGTTATGTGCTTATGGCAAGTGCTTATGGTGGCGCTGGAAAATTCAATGAGTTAGCAGAAGTAAGGAGCCAAATGAGTCAAAAAGGGGTAAGGAAAGCCCCTGGGTGCAGCTGGGTGGAGGTGGCAGGAGCAAGATTGCATGCATTCGTTGCAGGTGACCAGAATCACCCAGAGGCAGAGGAGATCTACACAGCACTGCATGGTCTGTTTGGTTGGATGAGGGAGGAGTTGGGGCATTCTACAGAGGTGATTGCATTTCATGGCGAGTGATTTTTACTATTTAGCTTTTTTTCTTGAATCTGTTGGTAGTTCCCGAAGAGGCAGTCAACCTGAGAAACTGAATACCTGATACCTAGTCCTCACAGAGGTCAGTTCAAGTTTTATGCAGCATTCTAAAGATTGTTGCTTTTTCTCGGTGATTATTCTGGCACTAAGTATCTTAATATCATTGTATAGCTTTGAACTACTTAGATTTGCCTGTTGTTTTAGGTGGCACCACTTAAACTAAGTGTTTGGTTGCTGTCTGCTATTCTTCTCATGGGAGATTTATGATATGCACAGATTATACTGTTGGATCTTCCTCTAGCAATTCATTCATTGTGACAAATTGGTCCTCTTATATAGACAACAGACTTAAGATACTTCCCACTATTTTTTTTCAGATTAAATCAATCAACTTGTTGCCATCGTATATAAGCTTTCATTTGAAACATAAACTCTTAAAGAAGCTTGCTCAATAGTGCAAGCTTACAAGAGGACGGTACCCTTGATGTATCTTTGATTACAATTTATCAATGGTTGTGGTATGGAATCTAATTCATAGCACCTTGAATGTCTCTATGCGTGATATGCTTCAATCATGAATGAGCATTTGGTCAGTGGTAGTCAACATTCTAAATGTTTATGATGGCTACGAAAACTTACTGAAGTTTATGGTGTTCACTATGATGCAGCTCAATGAGGTTCTGATGTTTCCAACGAGGGTTGTTGACCGCTGTGGTTGTCTAAATCAGGATCAAGATCACCATCAAATGGCTTCTCATTTCCAAGTGAATTTTCTCATCAATCTCACTCCAAATGTGCTAGCTGACATGGTTTGCTGATCGAGTGTGAGATGTGGATCAAAGTCCCACCATTTCATGAACATGCACAAGAAAGGTACCAGCCATCAACTAGGATGTAGAAGGAAAGCAAATGTCAGAATTGCATTTGGTGGACCTTGGCCATAATTTCATTTGCTTCTATGATCTAGTAGAGGAACATCTCCAGTTTTACCGAGAATAAACAGTCCTGTGGAGTATCAAAGTAAATCAAAACAAACAAAGTATGAATTCATGCGGCAGTCATTTTTTCTATTAAATGGTTGAGCAAATGAATCTACACTACCAATAATGTTCAATCTGATAAGAAACGCAGCACTGGCTGCTGTCTCTGGTGGCCATACCACATCTTAAGCTATTAGCACCTCCACTGGCAAATATTCCTCCAGTTGCAAGGGATCAGTCTTCCACCATTTCTCTTTTTTCATCGACAGCCATTACTGCAACTACATTTTACTACTGCATTTGTTGATGTTTTGTTCAGTTTTAATTATTCTTTTGCCTATGTTATACTCAGCAAGCTCAACAACAAGATCATGTCGCTGGATATGCCATGGACAAAAATAAGGAATTATTTTGTTTACTGACATCGATTTATGTTGATCTTCAAAAGTTTCTGATTAATGGATGTTTGCTGCATTTATGTTCTTGTTCTCTTTCTCCATCTGCGCTGACGAGTAAGAATCCTGCACAAAGTTTGAACTTGGGGAAATGACTCGTTAAAGAAATAACAGCTCATATTTTGCTATTATAACATTCAAGATAAATCATCACCCATTCAAATTTGAGAGTAAATGGCTGAAACATTCAGATTGCGTTGGAAAGGAAAAGATAATATTAGTTTTCAATTCTCTGAAACTAATTATTTGCTGTATCTAACACTTCAATTCCTGAAAGATCTAATTATTTGGTGATAGTTGGAATAATACTCTTCTCCTTTTCTCTTTATTATCTGGTCCATCAACTCCTTGAATTACAGGCAAAAGAGTGTGCAAATTATAATCGGAACCGAGTTTGGTAAGCCGGTTGGATCTTGACTCTGAAAGCTGATGCAAAGGCAGTGACAAAGTGCTAAAATGGTCGAGCTGTACTAAAGTATAAAAAAATATCTGATAATCAATTATCACAGTATATTCGTATTAAGTTGTATCATTTTCATGCCATTGTTTATGCATTTGATATTGAATCTGGTCAGTTCTTGAAGATGACATAAATAAATTTATTTGGCCAGAATCTCTGTCAGCTAGAAAATTAATTAAATATTATTAATAATATTTATATATAATAAATTATTAATTAGTCCTTAATTAAAGTATTAATTATTCTTATCTGGTAAAACTTAAAATTAGCTGTAAAATTTATTAGGAATTTGAAATTAGTTAGAGAATTTATTGGAAACTGTTAATGACATTTTCTATAAAAAATTAGAGAATTTATTAGAAATTGTTAATGACATTTTCTATAAAAAAAATTAATAATTAGTTCTTAATTATACTATTTTTTTTCAATGATGACTTTAATTATTTTACAGTTAAAATTGATATTAAAATTGAAAATCATAATATCAATTCTATTCTTCTTTTCTATCAAAAAAAAAAAAAACTATTCTCTTCTTCTCTATAAAAAATTATGAAGATCGAAAATTTCAAAAATAGAGATTCTTCGATGGTAGAAATTTTTAGTTCTGATGTTGAAAATTTATTCGAGAAAAATTCAAAGTAATTGAGACTCTTCATCTTCAGTTCATTAAGAATAGAGCATGTGCAATAAAAAAGAACATTTCATATTCTTGAAAATTTGTAAGATTCTTGAGAATTTTTAATGAAAATATATATTCATACAGGATTCCTTTAATCAATGCATGTCTTTTAGAAATGCAGGTTGATACTGATATGTCTTGATGGCAAAATAGTAATTAGGAGAGGGAGGAGGGGCAATTTTGTCATTCCACTATGTAGGACATTAAGGAGAAGGAAAAGAGGGAGGGGGGGGGGCCGCCACCTCTGTTGGGGCAATTTCCCTAGGTCAAGGTTGACTAGTTTGACTAAGCTTGAGTTGAGTCAAGCTTGAGTCAGGATTTGAGTTTTGATGTTTGGCAATATAAGGAGATTGCTGGAGCAATCGTCCGGTTATGGAGATGGTCAAACGGTTGACCAGGTTGATGAGAATACAAGTCAAGTAGGTCAAGGTTGACAGGAGATTTGACTGAGAAAATCCTAACTGGATGTTAGACATTTGGAAAGTCCTAGTGAGGAGCAAGGCAGGAGAAAGTCCTGGTGAGGAGCCAGGCAACGGGAAAGTCCTAGCGAAGAGCTAGGCAGGAGAAAGTCCTGGTGAGGAGCCAGACAATGGGAAAATCCTAGCGAAGAGCTAGGCAGGAGAAAGTCCTGGTGAGGAGCCAGGCAACGGGAAAGTCCTAGTGAGGAGCTAGGCAGGAGAAAGTCCTGGTGAGGAGCCAGACAATTGGAAAGTCCTGGTGAGGAGCCAGGCAAGTGGAATGTCCTGGTGAGGAGCCAGGCAATTGGAAAGTCCAAGTGTGATCTTGACAAAGGGTGTAAGTCCAAGTATGTGGTCTTGGCAAGATAAGTCTTAGTGTAACTTGGCAAGGAAGACCCGACAACTAAGATGAGGCCGAAGGAAGCTCCTGAAGGCAAGGCGTGAAGGATGGGGAGATATCCGAGGGATGCAAGGCTGATGGAGGAGGCTAGAAGGCTAGTTCGAGGTTGGTCGGGTGTGGTCAAATGCTAGGCATGGAGACCCAACATGTCACGGTTGATTGGGCGTTGGGTTGGAGACTTTGGACTTGAGATTGAGTCAAGTCCAGACTGGTCAATCAATCGGGCGATCGATTGAACAGAGTCCAAATCGATCGGTCGATCGATTTGGACTGTGCTGCGATTGTGGGAAGGCCCAATCGATGGGCCGATCGATTGGGATATGAAATCGCGAGCACAAAGGCTTTCCCAATCGATCGGGCGATCGATTGGGAGCTGCCAATCGATCGATCGATCGATTAGGCAGCAGAAGCTCTCACGCGGACGTGAGGGCATGGAAAGGCGTTGAATCGATCGAGCGATCGATTCAGGCAGTCCCAATCGATCTACCATTGGGCAGCAGAAGCTCTCACGCGGGCGCGAGAGCATAGAAAGGCACTGAATCGATCGAGCGATCGATTCAGGCAGTCCCAATCGATCGGTCGATCGATTGGGAAGTGACCGTTGCGTAGGTGCAGATGATGGACGGCTGCGATGGAGCGGTGCTGACGTGGCAATCGATTGGGGTTGATTTCAATCGATTGGAGGCACTGTATATAGCCTGGGCAGAGCGTTTTCTTCGCTAGAACTTTGCGTTCTTCTCCTGTGATCTTCAGCGATTTTCATGCGAGCTTCTTCCGATCTTCACCGTCAATTCTTGAAGGCGCTTGGGTGCATTCCCAAGGTTCAAGAGGCTACAACAAGCAACAAGTAAGCATGAAGAAGGGTGTATTTCATTTATATCTTGTATTGTCTTCTTGTGTGAGTTATGTTGTTGTGTGTGAGTTTGTACGAGGCTTTTCCGCCTCCGGCTACGACCGAGGAGTTATTCTTAGTGGAGATAGCGTGTCGTGTGTGGATCCTTGGATTAGTCACATCTTTTTGAGATAGATACCAAATAAATCCTAAGTGTTAGCATTGTGAGTGCTTGTCTTCGAGTATTCCGCTGCACAACAACAAGACGAAGCAAACCGACGCAAGCGCGACGAAACGCTATTCACCCCCCCTCTAGCGGGCACATCGGTCCCAACAACCTCTTTTTTTCTCCCTCTCCTCCTCACGACGCCATCACTGGACCGACTCCATTTCTCTCTCGCTTCTCCGCTTTGGCCCACCGCCGCTGCTCTGCTCTCCCACTCCTCCAGCCAGCAGATGTCGCCAGCTGCCTTCTCCTTTCTTCTCCGCTACGATGATGAACCGAGGGGTACTTTGCTGCTGCGTGGGATTCTCCGTCGCTGGCGTTGTAGCTCGCTACCACACCCATTTCTCCCTCATAGCCCACCCACTGGATCAGTTGCCGGCATCCATAGCCGTTTCCAGCGGTTGTCGGTGTCCACAACCCCTTCCGGTAGCCGAGGGCAGCCTCGCTTCGCCTCCCTCTCCCTCCTTACCGGCACCTTTCTCTCCGTCGACCATGATAGCACAGAATCTGTCCCGAGCCGCAGCTGGGTCCCATCGTTGCAGACGGCCTTTGAGTCGCAATCGTCCCCCCATCATCGCGCCTTCACTCCGCGCAGTCATACATCGCCTACGTCGATTCGGTATTCGATCCATGTTGACGTATGTTTTCAGCACTGAGTAGACCCTCGGGCCCCCGTTGTTCTGGCTCTATGTCATGATTGTGTTTCTCCCCTTGAGTCGTGGCTATATTCCGGTCTTTGCACCATCCGACCTGTGTTAGATCTTGGGTTGTGTGCCATATCTCGGCCTACGTGCCGATATCATGTTCCGGCCTTCGTGCCACCATTGCATCCCGGCCTGCATGCCGATGTCTTATCTCGGCCTGTGTGCTGATGTCATAGCTCGACTTGTGTGCCGAGGTCACATCCGGTTTCGTGCCATCGCGTCCGACTTCGCATCGTCGAATCCAGTTCTTCATCCAGCTTGGAGTCATTTTCTTTTCCGGGTCACGACAACTCGACCAGCGTCCCATCCGAGAGTACCCCCTGGGCCAGGGTACGTTCTCCGTACTCAACCCTCGTTTATTTCATTATTATATTATTAGCTTGTTACTCATATATTTGTTGGATCTGCCTCGAGTCTTGATTCCAGGGACCAGGGGCAACCCGGTCGCTGACTGCAGGTAGCGTTGACTAGAGGACTTTTGACGACTTGGTCAATACAGAAGCCATCTCAGCACACCCCCTCCGGGACATCGCGACTCGGTCAACATTCCATCCACCTCACCCGGCGGTCCATCTGACTCAGATTTCGGACGGGATCAATTTGGCGCCGTCTGTGGGAATCTTCTCCACCTGTTCTGGAACGTGAAGATAGACGACGTCGGGAGGTTCTCTGCTATTCTTACAGTCCTAGAGGATCTCGACGAACATATTATCTTCTACTCTCACTCCATGGGTATTCAGGAGTCGAGGGATTGAGTTGGAGCTTCGGCTGACCGACAGGTTAGTTTTTTCATTATGTTTTTTCCCTGACTCCACGGGTATTCGGGAGTCAAGGGACCGAGACAAACCTTTAGCCGGTTGCCACGGCTCCTCGATCAGGTACGTTACATGCTTTGATTCCTTTTACGATTATAAGAGCTGCTATAGCTCCCTGATAAGAAAGTAAGATCCTAGTTCCTTGATCAAAGACTAGAGCCTTCGATTTTGAACGGACACTAAGGGCCCAGCTTCCCGGTTAGACATTAGGGACATTGTTCCCCGCTCATGCACTAGGGTCACAACTCCTCGATCATTGACTCGCATTACAACTTCCCGACCAGGATCTAGGGGCCTTGCTCTTTGAATACAGGCTATGGGCTTTACTCTCCAATCAGGGACCAAGGGCCCAGTTCCCCAATCAGGTGTGTTATAGACTCTGCACCCTTCACCATGAGGCTCTGCATCCTCTTACTGCTACAAGCTCTGCACCCTTCACCATGAGGCTCTGCATCCTCTTACTGATACAAGCCCTGCGCCCTTCACCATGGGGTTCTTCATCCTTTTACTGTTATAGGCGCTTCACTCTATTATTACTATATGCTCTGTATTCTCCACCTGTTTTGCGTCCTTTTACGTCTACAGGCTCGGCTCCCTTCACCCGCGGTACTCTACTTCCTTTTATTACTATGGACTCTGCTCCCTTATATGGCTATGGGCTTCACTCCCTTTGACGGTCAAGGCTTAGATTATTTTTCTCCCTGACTCCGCGGACATTTGGGGGTTAAGGGATTGACACTATTTCACTCACCGACTTCACGTGCATTTGGGAGTCAAGGGATCAAGTTAGATCCTTAGCCGGTTGACACCACTTCGTGATTAGGTATAATAAAGGCTCTGCCCCCTTATATTGCTACGAGCTCCGCTTCTATAGACATCAGGGCTTATCTTCCCCCTTTTTCGGGGTCGAGCTATCACCACCAGTCTCGGACCGGACTATAGCCACTGGTCTCGGACCAAAGTATTGCCATCAATCTCATATGGGAGTATCATCAGCGACCTTCCGGTTGGGTGTCCAGAACAATTATTGGTCAAGCTTCCAGATCAATTCCCGGTCAGATCTCCGGATTAAGTCCTGGTCAGATCTCCAGAGCATTTCCTGGTCAGGCCTCCAGAGCATTTCTTGGTCAGGCCTCCAAAGCATTTCTTGGTCAAACCTCCAGAGCATTCCCTGATCAGGCTTCCAGATCATTTCCTGGTCAGGCCTCTAGAACACCTCCCGATCAGGATTCCAAACTCTCGCCCCAGTGTGAGTTATAAGTGAGCATGCTCTCACGCCTCCAGACTCTCACCCCAGTACAAGTTATAAGTGAGTCTGCTCTCACTCCCAACGACCTCTTGGTCAAGATTCCAGACTCTCTCCCCAGTGCGAGTTATAAGTGAGTCTGCTCTCACGCCTCCAGACTCTCACCCCAGTGCAGTTATAAGTGAGTCTGCTCTCGCGTCCAACGATCTCTCGGTCGGGATTCCAGACTCTCGCCCCAGTGCGAGTTATAAGTGAGCATGCTCTCACGCCTCTAGACTCTCGCACTAGTACAAGTTGTAAGTGAGTATGCTCTCACGCCTCCAAACTCTCGTCCCAGTGCGAGTTATAAGTGAGCTTCCTCTCACGTCCAATGATCTCTCGGTCGAGATTCCAGACTCTCGCCCCAGTGCGAGTTATAAGTGACCTTGCTCTCACGCCCAACGACCTCTCAGTCGGGATTCCAGACTCTCGCCCCAGTGCGAGTTATAAGTGAGCCTGCTCTCACGACTAACGACCTCCCAGTCAGTGTTTCAAACTCTCGCCCCATTAAAGGTTATAAGTGAGAAGGGCTCTCGTGCACAACTAGTCGGTCAGGTTTCCCTCCTAGTTGGTGTCAAGCACTCACCGCTTTGCTCGGCACTCATCACACTCGCTTCACTTGTCGCTCTGCCCGACACTCATCATTCGCGTTTTGCTCACCGCTGTTGCTCGGTCGGCGCTCACTGCTCATCGCTCACTCGCTACTCTGCCTGGCACCCACCATTCGTGTCTCAATCACCGCTATGCCCGACACTCACCGCTCCTGCCTCACTTGCCGCTTTGCCCAGAACTCGTTCCACGCATCTCACTCATCGCTTTGCCCCGCATCTGGCGCTCGATCGATATTTTCTCGGTTGCGCGTTTGATACCGCTCGCCCATCGTCTTTCAACCCGCTCAGCATTTTTCGATTGCCAGGCCGACATTATTCGATTGCCCAATCGTGATTTATTGACGCTCAGTTAGTATTTTTCTCGGTTGCGCTCACAGCTCTGCTCGTCCATCATTCTCTCTATTGCCCGGTTGCGATTTATTGACGCTCGATAAGTATTTTTCTCGGTCGCGCTCATGGCTCTGCTCTCCATCATTCTCTCTATTGCCCGGTCGTGATTTATTGACAGTCGGTCAGTATTTTCCTCGGTCACGCTCACGACTTTGCTCGTCCATCATTCTCTCTATTGTCCGGTCGCGATTTATTGACGCTCGATCAGTATTTTTCTCGATCGCGCTCACGGCTCTGCTCGTCCATCATTCTCTCTATTGTCCGGTCGTAATTTATTGACAGTCGGCCAGTATTTTTCTCGATCGCGCTCACAGCTATGCTCGTCCATCATTCTCTCAATTGTCCGGTCGTGATTTATTGATGCTCGGTCAGTATTTTTCTCGGTCGCGCTCACGACTATGCTCGCCCATCATTCTCTCTATTGTCAGGTCACGATTTATTGATGCTCGATTAATATTTTTCTCAGCCGCGCTCACGGCTCTACTCGTCCATCATTCTCTCTATTGCCTGGTCGCGATTTACTATCGCTCGGTCAACATTTTTTTTGTCACCAGGTCGTGATTTATTGTCGCTCGATCGCACGCTCGACACTGTTCGTCCATCGTCTTTCGACTCGCTCGGCATTCTCGATCACTCGGTTGACACTTTTCGATCACTTGGAATTGATTTATTGTCGCTTGATCATTTTACTCAACATCTCTCGATCGTCTGTTCGATATCGCTCGACATTCATCAGATCGCTCTTTCGACACTCGCTCGATATTGCTTTTGTCGCTCGATCGGTACTTATTCTTTTTGTCGCTCTGTCGGGCGCTCGCCGTTTGTAGCTACTCGTTCGACGTTATAAAACAAGCCCAGTGATATGAGTTTGCGTTCAATAGCAATTCTATTTTACGTTGGGCTTAGTCCAGTCAGTCGGACTTGCGCCTCTTTCGACTAGACTTGAGGGAGAAACTTGTGATACGGATATGCCTTGATGGCAAAGTAGTAATTAGGGGGGTAGGAGGGGCAATTTTGTCATTCCACTGTGTAGGATATTAAGGAGAAGGAAGTGGGACTATTGGGGGGGGGGGGGTTCGTATTTTTGCTTTGCCGCCGCCAACAAGAACCAAGTGGAAGCCTTCTTCTTCCCTCCCATGCTCCTCGCTAGCGCCGACACCGGCAGCCGACCGCCACCTCTTTTCCTCTCCCTCTCCTCCTCGCGACGCCATCACTGGATCGACTCGCAGCCACTCCCTCCCTCTCTCTCTCTCTCTCTCTCTCTCTCTCTCTCTCGCTTCTTCGCTTTGGCCCACCGCCGCGGCTCTACTCTCCCACTCCTCCCCCCGGCAGATGCCGCTAGCTGCCTTCTCCTTTCTTCTCCGCTACAGCGACAAACTGAGGGGTGCTCTGCTGCTGCGTGGAATTCTCCGTCACTGGCGTTGTAGCTCGCTACCACACCCATTTCTCCCTCATAGGCCGCCCACTGGATCAGTTGTCGGCGTCCATGGCCGTTTCTATCGTCTGCCGGTGTCCACAGCCCCTTCCGGTAGCCGAGGGCAGCCCCGCTTCGCTCCTCTCCCTCCTTACCGGCGCCTTTCTCTCCGTCGACCATGACAGCATAGAATCTGTCTCGAGTAGCAGCCGGGTCCCATCGTCGCAGACGGCCTCTAAGTCGCAGTCGTCCCCCCACCGTCGCACCTTCGATCTGCGCAGTCATACATCACCTACGTCGATTCGGTATTCGATCCATGTTAACGTATGTTTTTAGTGCTGATCAGACCCTCAGGCCACCGTTGTTCTGGCTCTATGTCATGGTTGTGTTTCGCCCCTTGAGCCGTGACTATATTCCGGTTTTTGCACCATCTGACCTGTGTGTAAGATCCTGGGTTGTGTGTCATATCTCGGCCTGCATGCTGATATCATGCATGTTCCGGCCTTCGTGCCACCATTGTATCCTGGCCTTCGTGCCACCATTGTATCCCGGCCTACGTGACGATGTCTTATCTCGGGCTGCATGTCGATGTCATAGCCCGGCTTGCATGCCGAGGTCACATCCGGTTTCGTGCCATTGCGTCCGTCTTCGCATTGTCGAATCCAGTTCTTCATCCGGCTTGGAGTCATTTGCTCTTTCGGGTCACGACAACTCGATCAGCATCCCATCCGAGGACACCCCCCCTGGGTCAGGGTACGTTCTCCATACTCAGCTCTCATTTATTTCATTATTATATTATTAGTTTGTTACTCATATATTCGTTGGATCTGTCTCGAGTCTCGGGGTTCCAGGGACCGGGGGCAACCCGGTCGCTGGCTACAGGTAGTGTTGACCAGAGGACTTTTGACGACTTGGTCAATAAAGAAGTTATCTCAGCACACCCTCTCTCCGGGACATCGTGACTCGGTCAACATTCTATCCACTTCACTCGATGTACGGTTTATCTGACTCAGATTCCGGACGGGATCACATGTCATATTGGAAATGTAATTAGTTATTAATATATAGATAATTTGCATGCCGCCTCTTAGAAATACATGTCATTTGTAAATGCAATTAATCATTAATATAGAGTGATAATTTTTAAAAATAAATGAAAAAGATATAATTGAGTTATAAAATATGATATTACTTGTATACCCTAAGACTGTGTTTGATAGGGGTGATAGGATTATGATTATGTTTTCAAAAAGTAATTAATATGTCGTTTGGTATGATTGATTAGGGATAGGATTAGGGTTGATTAAGAGTGAGATTCACAATCCCTAAGCATGAGGAGAGATTAATAATCCTACCGCCAATCCCATCCTAATAATCCAATTCTAATTCTATCATCTCTGTAGACAGAGCCTTAATAACAATCCTAAAAATTACTAAACATTACAACTGATGAGATTCATCATTTAGCACGGTCCAAATCATAATTAAT
Organism: Zingiber officinale; assembly: GCF_018446385.1. NCBI lineage: Eukaryota > Viridiplantae > Streptophyta > Magnoliopsida > Zingiberales > Zingiberaceae > Zingiber > Zingiber officinale. The sequence continues at coordinate 118,581,882 of NC_055995.1, forward strand.
ATGCCCTATGTATTGATTGCGGCCAGTACAGTGAATTTGTAACTTTCGCTGGAACGGCTTCAAGGTTTTAAATGCATTCAGTGAAGTGAAGGCCAACCTTCAAAAATTAAGTCTCAGTTCTTTTCTCCATTTCCTTATCAATATGCCTAAACTATTTCTTAAGCTCCCAGATTGCTAAGATTTTAAACGCGCAACTGCACTGCGCTGCCCAGCACGTGGAGACGACGGTCGAATGCATGCATGGATTTGCATGGTGTATGGGAGTTGGCTTCTCCAATTAAACGAGCTCCTCCGCCCGCAACCTCTGGTATTCAATGCCATTTACTCACCTCAACTGCCTGTACCACTTGCTGTGCTACTACAAATCAAACACCCACTTCACGCCCCCAAACCCCCATCCGATCCATCTCCTGTTCTCCTTCAGCTGAGCAGAGCACGATCATGAAGTCGACCGACGAGGAGGGTCAGCAGCAGCGGACGCAACAGGGCGGCGACGTGGCTAAGGCTGAGGATGCCGGCAGCGGCCGGGTGGCGGAGACGCTGCTGCGGGTGGCGCCCATTGGGCTCTGCCTGGCGGCGATGGCCGTCATGCTCAAGAACTCGCAGGACGGCGACTTTGGATCCATCTCCTACTCCGATCTCGCCGCCTTCAAGTTTGTAAATTTGGATTTTAGTCTTTAATTGGTTTCGCACGCAGTGTGTTTGAGTAAATGCCGGAGTGACCGTTTTGAGGTGGAAGAGCAGGTATTTGGTGTACGCGAACGGGGCTTGCGCGGCGTACTCGCTTCTGTCGGTGTTCTACGTTGCCATCCCTCGCCCATCGAGTCTGTCCCGGTCATGGTCTGTCTTCCTTTTGGACCAGGCAAGTTTGAACTAAAACTCTCATTTAACATTAAGCATCTTCTCATATATCGAATGGAAACTGGACAAGATCTTAATGGGGAACAACTTGACTTGAGACAGTCTTATGTGAATCAGAGTTCCTGAACTAATAATATTCGTTGTGTTTTCGCAGTTCCTGACATACATAATCCTGGCTGCCGGAACAGTGTCGACGGAGATATTGTATTTGGCATACAAAGGCAGCGAGAATGTTACATGGAGCAAATCGTGTGGTATCTTTGACACCTTCTGCCGGCAAGCAACCACCTCGGTCGTCATCACCTTCGGCTCGGTGGTTTGCTATGTGCTGCTCTCCCTTATCTCGTCCTACCGCCTTCTCAGCGGCTATGAGGCCCCATCCCATTCCTAAGCAGCAAGAGCCAGGAGATAGCAGCCTTCCCTAGCTGAGGCAGCAAAGCCATGGCTAGATATAATATTGCTCAAACTTTACCCTGCTTATTTATAACTTGTGATACAGATTCTACTATGTTCTCACTGATGCAGTATTGTAATAATTCATCTCTCAAGTTTAATCAAAATGTGTGATACAAGGATGGTTTCATCTTGATTCTTTAGATAAGCTCCTGTCTGTTTCAACTTTGTGTGTGTATGATGTCTTAAATTGAACTTGAATTTCTTTAGAATCGTACCAAGGCTCGGTGTTAATATGTTTTCGAAACTTGTAAAAGTGTTTGGCAGAGTTGTTTTGTCATTGACTGTGAGACTAACTCACAAACTATAGTGTGGTTATTAGTAAATTCCAACTTTAGTAAATTGCTAAACAAACTATAAGATCATCTTCAATACAAAGTTTGTAATAGTTTTGTAGAATAAAAAATTGAATAAAAAAGTTTAAATCAATATAGAAATAAAGTTGAGATTTATAGTTTTATAGCAGTAGTAAAATTTAAAGTTTTTTTTTTAAAAAAATTGATGTAATATATATGAATCATGTATTGTTATAAATTGGATAAAAAAATTTATTTAGGATTTTAATTATATATGTTTTAATAAAATTTTATAATATTGATGTGATATACGGGAAGTATAGAAAATTTAATTTAGAACTCTGGTGATACCTTACGTATGAATTAAGTAGAAAGATTTGAGTTGAAGCAAAAGTCAGATCATAAGGTGTCATGCATTTAATGCTATAGATATCTGGTGCCACTTTGTGAGTACTCAGACCATCTCCAATCCATATCATTAAATTTGGTGCAATTTTCACATCAAAATAGTACTATTTCAACACCAAACACTATTTCAACTCCAACCCATCATCACCATATCACACCAAAAAGGAATATTCTTTAGAATATTCTATAATTCTTATTAATTTTTTTATATGATAATTATTATATTTAAAATTAATACTTCTTAATATTTAATATTTATGCATATAAAAAATTTTAATATTTTATGTATTATGTTTATGAAATTAATGATAATTTATAAATGTAATTATAATTAAAATATATTAAATAAAATTAAAATAATAATTTTAATAAATTAAATATTTACAAATATACATAATAAAATTTATATATTCTATTAAATACACTTAATTTAAATTTATAATAAATAATAATTACATTTAATTATACTATAAATAAAAATAAAGAAAATAATAATTATTAATTAATTACATTTGATTTTATAATAATATAATAAAAATAAAAATAAAAAATCTCTCCATCACCAAATATGGTGATGTGAATAGTGCAACACCAAATATGATGTTGCACTATTCACATCACCATATTTGGGATGAGTTTTGGTGTATGGGTTGGAGTAATTTGGTGTCACACCAAATTTGGTGTTTTGGTGATGGATTGGAGATGCCCTCAGTGCTTGACTTGTTTGCAGCGATCTCCCACGTTAAATTCTAAGATTCTCTCTGGTATCTTTCATAATCTCAATCTCGTGAAGTTGGAGATATTATAATTTAATAAACCAAGTGACCATAAGTCATCTAATGCTGAATATAACGGGAGATAATTTTATTATAATCGGATACAAGTCAATTCTTAATCGATCTCCATATGGTGATTTAATAATTAATTATAGATTGATTATATAATTGACCTTCTGTTTGAGATAAATATAATCATTTGAATATAGATTAATCTGTCCTGGACATATGATATTTTTATGTAATAATTAATAATCAATAGGGGTAGATCTAGGCGAGGGTTGAAATGCGTTAAAGTCCTCGTCAAGATTTACCTAAGAAGGAGGAGCCATGAAGGTTGCAGTGGGATTGGTTGCTCTCAACTCTCATCAAGCGACGAAGTCCCAACCATGAGCCATGAGCTGTAACCCATATATAAGGAATTGAACTTTTTATTATTAAATATATTTATTATATTGTAAAAAAAAATCTCTTAGCTCTCGTTAGAAATTATCTCTAGATCTGTTCCTGATGATTGAATCTCACATGAACTCACGAATTGAAATTCACCCTACCATACGTCTTCCACCTGTGTTTCTGAATTTACCTTCCTCCATACTCGTGAAGCTGACTCTAGTGGGGATGTTGAGGCGGCGGATCCACCCCTGAATATAGATTGATCTGTTAGAGGATAGCAGATTTACTACAATGAGACAGGGATCAAATTCTAACGGATACATGCCCTTGGGAAAAAAACTTCTCTCAACCCTTAGTCACTTAGTGATTGGCTATAAGCTGACCTCGTAATTTATCTCCCTTCACATAACTTGAGGATGGACTGTAAGTATAGTTTGTAGAATGGCGATCCTACGCAGAATCAATTTAGGATCAGGATCGGATTGTAGAATCATACGATCCTACCAAAAACCCTTAATATCTTATCATACATGATTAATAATTAGAAAAAATATATAAAAAAACTCATTTACATATAAATAGATAACTAACTTTGTGTGTGTATATATATATATATGCAATCATTTATACTCAGCACCTCATATTACATTACTACATGTACAAATTTAAATTAATTTGAAATTTAATTATCATTCTCGCATAATAATAATATTTATATTTTTATATCATAAAATAAAAGAATATAAAATTTCTATTAACACAATAATAATAATACATTTAATATCAAAAATATTTCCTTGGTTTATAAGATTATTCAATTTAAAGGCCAACAAAGTACCCAACGTATATAACAGAAATTATTGAATATTTTGATTCAAATATAAACGTCGAAAATAATTTTAAGACTGGTTGATGTTACACAATACTAGACAATAGACATAAAAAAATTCATCATTTTGGGGAAAAGAAATGACAAAATATTATTGATAAAAAACTAACTCAAAAATAATTGAACATATGTTTAAATAATTTAAAATTTTAATAAGATGAAAAAAAGATAAAAATTTTTGGACATCTGAAAAAGATTTAAATGATATTTTTGGGGTTTGAAATAGGGTGCTTAAGGATAAACTTTGAAATTTATTAAAGATCTCTAAACGAGCTTTGATTTGATATATTATAGGCCCCGTGATTCAATTCGAGTCAAAAGTTATGATCTCTCAAAGCTTCCACCAATCCTGCTCCGATTATGCTCCGATCATGTTCCGATCCTGCTGCAATCCTACTGCAAAAATCGATTCTGCATGATCCTGGATCGATTTTGGATTTTCAGATTGTAGGATAGTACGATCCATATTGGGATTTTGTAAACTATGGCTGTAAGGGCTGCCTGGGGTGAGTGTAATCACCCCTGAATATAGATTGATCCTGTCAACAAACACCAATGAATGAGCCATCGGTGAATAGGCATTGAGCTTGACTTGGTCATCGCTCGCCTAGCAACAATGAGGACTAGTGGAGAAACTTGCTGAGCCTGAACAGGAAGAGTTAGAATGAGAGGGTTAGAATGGCGAGTGGAAGGTTCCCTAGCGCAACCATTCCGACTCTCAAGTAAGTCTTCAGTTAGGGAAGAAGAGAGAACAGTAGTCTAGGGTTTTGGATGCGTGTGTAAGTGTAACTGCACCTGTCGAAGTGGGCTACCTTTTATAGGGTTGCAGCTATGCTCCTGATGTCCCGAAATCAACGCCAACGTTATCCACATTCCTTGAAATAAATGGTCATGTTGACAACCTTCAGTGAATTAAAAGGTTGACATTTTCCACGTTCTTCAGAAAGCAACAGTTATCTTATCCGTATCTTCAGCGAGCAACAACTTATTACCTTAATTATCAGTAGTTGGGTGTCTTCTCTAGTTAATTGAGGTGATTCAGAATCGAGATCATTGTGGAGTCAGGTTGCTTGAATATGAGGATGATGTTGATCCTAGAGAGATGCAGAGTCGAGTCAATATGAAGTCGTCAGAGTATGCAAAGTCAGGGAGCGACTCTCTTTTGACTTTTACAACCACCTCAGTAGGACTATTAATTCCTTAACCACGTGGCACTAGGAGTGCAAACGAATCGAATCGAGTCGAATAGTATAAAAATATTGATATTTGAGTTCGATCTTGAAAAATATATATGATATTTGAAATTCGATTCGAAGCTCGAAAATATAAATAATTTTGGCTCGAGCTCGATTTGAAATAAAATTTGAGCTCGAGTTCGATTGAAATTGTTCAATCTTGATTTGAGCATATTTAAAATATGATTAAAAATGACTTAAATTTAAATTCGGTTCAAATTATTTGAACCTTAATTTAAATATATTCAAGTTAAAATTGTGTAAAATAATTAAAATATATTCAAGTTTGACTTGCGAGCGGCTCGTAAACATTCGAACAAAATATTATGGGTTCGAATTTGACTCAAAAACAGTATCGAACATGCTTGAGTTCGGATCGAATTCGATAATTTCAAATACAAATCAAATATTTTTAAACTAGCTCAAAAAACTCACGAATCAGTTCGATTCATTTGCACCCCTATGTGGCACCCTTTGATTACCTCCGCATTACCAGTCTCCCCTTTAAATCTAGTCAAAGGAAGTGGAAGTCCGACTGACTAGACAATTATGTTACCGAGTATATCATCTATCTCTTACCGGACTGTAACAACCATGTGACAAATCTCAGACGTGTTCCAAACAACATTTTACATTAAATGTTGTCACGCTTAATAAGTGCACGCCATGCATAATCTACCTTGATCATTAGGCCTAGAATGTGTCTGCATGTCTTTGAGATTACGTCTAATTAAGGTGATGTGCCAATCTACAAAGAAAGCGAGGTGTCATCCGAATTGTAATAATTACCCAGATTTGACTCGATCCATATGCTTAATCAAACAGTTGAAGGCCATCTCACTTTTGTGATTGCAGAGATCCATCGGTCAGAGTTGAACGAATGAGTGTATATTAGGTTAAAGAAGGATGTCCTTGCCTTTATCGTCTTATCGTGTAACCTTTGCTTTTGTGTCCACCGCTTGCATTGTCTTATTCTTCGAGTGCTTTGATTCCCAACTTGACATAAGGTGCCCTGCTCTTCATTCTCATCTTCTATTCCAGTCAGCTAGTGATAATCAGTCATTCAATTTATATTTATTGTAGTCATGTAGTGTTCAATTCAATGGTTGGGGATTCTTCTTATACTCCCTGATATAGGTCTATTGAATCAAGTTTCACCAACAGGGCCTTGGATTGAATAAGGACAACCTACAAGATCTCAATCGATCATTGGATAATGCTTCCAAATGGTAATGTCCACCCGAATCATCCCCTGGTTTCGTGACATTTTTCAAAAGTCATCTGTTTAGTGGGTTGCACTTCCCTATTCCAACCTTCTTTGTCGAAGTGTCTGTAGGTGCAGCGGAGGCCGGCAAGAGGGGGGTGAATTACTGTAAACAAAAATAAAACTACCCTCCTCGTTCTTTCAACTCAATTAATGCAATAGTAAATAAAATAAAGGCAGAAATAAAAGCAGAAATCGAATTTAACCTGGTTACAACCAAGAGGGTTGTTAATCCAGGGCAGTAAGAAAGTACACTAAGAAAATTCTCCTTTACTGAAGGCGGAGAAGCCTTTTACACTCTAATGGCTCAGAACTATTGCTAGCAAATGCTTACAGAGTTGAATGTAGAAGTTGTTGTTAATTCCTAGCTTCAGGGGCCTTTAAATAGCCTCTGGAAATCTGATCTCAAAGGTCCAAGGTGCCTCCAATAGGGGTCCAAGGCGCCTCCAAGGGTTCAGTGGATAAAACTTTATCCACTGCGTAAACGGTCTGTTTGACCAGGCTTAAGGCGCCTTCATCAGCCTTGAAGGCGCCTTCAAGCTAAAGGCGCCTTCAAGGCAGCTGAAGGCTCCTTGAGTTGTTTTATCCAACTCAGCTTCTTTTGCGTTGGCTTTCTTCAGCTTCCGACGCTCTGTTCTTTTGGGTGATTTCGGCCAACCGAAATAGGGCTCAACCGAACCCAATTTTCGACCTTCTCCTCGAGCAGCCTTCCGTCACAGCTTAACGTCCCTCGAACGCCGTGCACACTCTTCACGCCCACCGGAGTACTCTTCCGCAGCTCTCTCTTCCTTCGGACGCACCGAGCCCGTCGGCTCCCTTCCCGTGCCGTCCTTCTCGCTAGCTGCGTCTTCCGCTTGACTTTCTGCGCTCCTAAGCTCCTGCACACTCAGACACAGGGATCAAACACAAAGCAGGACCTAACCAACTTGGTTGATCACATCAAAACTACCACGGGGTCTAACAATCTCTCCTTTTTTGATGTGCATCAACCTAAGTTCAAGTTAGGGTTAAAATAGACATAAATAGTAATTTTAAAGAGAATTACTAAACTAACATATTTAAGCATAAATTTGCAATAAATAAAATTGCAACGCACTTTAGTAAAAAATGTATTTTTTTTAAAATTTTTAATTTTCGTTTTAATTTTCCTAACTCCCTTTTAATTTTCCTAACTCCCCCTAAACTTGTACATTTCTCTCTCCCTTTGATCACAACAAAAATGGGGTACCAATAAGAGAATATTAAGCAAATTATTAAGGTAGCAAAAATGAATTTTTAGAAAAAAAATTTCTAAGTTAAATTGAATTAAAAACAATTTCTAAGCAAAAAAAAATAATTTTTTTTTAGAATTTAAAAAAAAATCTAAGTTAAACTGAACTTTTCCAAAAAAATTTCTAAGTTAATTAAAAAAAAAATCCTAAGTAAACTTTTTGAATGTGTCCAAAAAAAATTTCTAAGCCAAATGAAGTTATTTAGAATTTCTCCAGGAAAAAATTTCTAACTAAAATAAAAGATTTCTAAGTTAGAATTTTTAAAAAAAAATTTCTAAGTAAAAAAAATATTTGATAAACTTTCAACGCATTATTTAATTCTTGTTTTTAATGTTTTTTCAGAAAGTTAATTAAACATTTTCTTTCAATATTTTAGCTTCCAGGTCGTGGCGAGGCACTAGGAGCAACAACCACTTCTTTAGACAAAGCTTCCATAAAGAATTTCAATGTTTAATTTTCTCACTGTAAGCTTTTAACTAAAAGAAAATTTTAAACTAACAAATATTTTGGAACCCAATAAAGGTTTCTTCCTACATGGTTGGTTAAAAACTTAGGGGGCACATGATTTTTGGGCACATTTCTAAGTTGACCCTGATGTTTTCTAATGTACCGATTTAATTTTCCATAAGTTCTTAAGTTTGATTTAGGAAATTTATTTAAGCATGCATCAGATTTCAATTTTTCAATTTCTAATTTTAATTTATCATTTTCTGATTTTATACTATCGTACATCTCATGTGGACATGCTTTTACTAATTTCATTGTCAATTCTTTATTTTCTTTTTTAATTCGAATAAGTCTTTAGAAAGCAATTTAATAAATCGAAAAGACTGAGACAGGGTTAGATTGCGTACCTTACTTACCTGATCTGGTGACGCTCCCCCTTCGCTGCTGCTTTTTTCTTTTGATGTTCCTCCCCCTTCATCGATGCTCATCTCTGAGCTAGACGTTTCTTCTAGCTGATGATTAGCTAGTAGAGCTAATCCTGAGAATTCTTCGACTTCTGACTCGAAGGATGAAGAGATGTCCCATGTCACCTTCAGGTTTTTGTGCTTGGGTCGAGCTAGCTTCTTGCTTCTTTCCTTATCTTTCTATTTGCTCTTCAATTTTGGGCAATCATCCTTGATGTGCCCTTCTTCGTTGCAATTGTAGCACCGGACTGTCCTTCCTTTTTGATGATGTTTACTTGACTGCGATCTAAACTTGTTAGATTTAAAAAACTTATTAAAACGTCTTACCATTAACGCAGCTTCGTTTTCGTCGATTGATGCTTCGGAGTAGGGATCGTCCTTTTCAGCTCGTAGGGCAACGTTGAGGTTCGACTTCTCTACTGGTTTTTCTGCAAGTCGAGACTCGTGAAGTTCGAAAGTTGAAAACAAGTTTTCTAAACTACTTACCTCAAAGTCCTTAGAGATATAGTAAGCATCTACTAAGGACGCCCATTCTGAAGTCCTCGGGAAGGCATTGAGCGCGTATCGGATGGAATCCCGGTTGGTTACTTCTTCTCCAAGGTTCGTTAGTTGCGTTATCAGCTCCTTGATTCTCGCTTGGAGTTGCGCTACCTTCTCGCCGTTGTTCATCCGGAGGTTTGTTAGTTGTGTCCGGAGGATGTCGCGTCGCGCCGACTTTGCTTCAAAGGTACCTTCGTGAAGCTCCAGGAATTTCTCCCAGAGATATTTCGCTGAGTCGTAGCTTCCGATCCGACTTACCTCCTGAGGTGGCAGAACGCTGAGGAGGTGGAATTCAGCTTTTCCGTTGGCGACGAAATCGGCTTGCTCCTTCTTGCTCCACATGTTTTCTTCTTTGTCTTTAGGAGCTGCAAAACCATATTTCATAGTAATTAAAATATCAAAGTCTGTTTTAAAGAATACCTCCATTTTGCGGTTCCATGTGGTGAAGTCTCCGTTGAACTTCGGGGGATGGATGTTCGCTCCGGCCATCGTCTTGATCGTAGTGCTTCAGTTGGCAGTTAGTCCTTCTGAGGCAATCAGGCTCTGATACCAATTGTAGGTGCAGCGAAGGCCGACAAGAGGGGGGTGAATTGCTGTAAACAAAAATAAAACTACCCTCCTCATTCTTTCAACTCAATTAATGCAATAGTAAATAAAATAAAGGCAGAAATAAAAGCAGAAACCAAATTTAACCTGGTTACAATCAAGAGGGTTGTTAATCCAAGTCAGTAAGAAATCACACTAAGAAAATTCTCCTTTGCTGAAGGCGGAGAACCCTTTTACACTCTAATGACTCAGAACTACTGCTAGGAAATGCTTACAGAGTTGAATGTAGAAGTTGTTGTTAATTCCTAGCTCCAGGGGCCTTTAAATAGCCTCTGGAAATCTGATCTCGAAGGTCCAAGGCGCCTCCAAGGGTTCAGCGGATAAAACTTTATCCGTTGCGCAAACGGTCAGTTTGACCAGGCTTAATGCGCCTTCATCAACCTTGAAGGTGCCTTCAAGCTGAAGGCGCCTTCAAGGCAGCTGAAGGCGCCTTCAAGGCAGCTGAAGGCGCCTTGAGCTGTTTTATCCAGCTCAGCTTCTTTTGCGTTGGCTTTCTTCAGCTTCCGACGCTCCGTTCTTTTGGGTAATTTTGGCCAACCGAAATAGGGCTCACCCGAACCCAATTTCCGGTCTTCTCCTCGAGCAGCCTTCCATCCCGGCTTAACGTCCCTCGAACGCCGCGCACGCTCTTCACGCCCACCGAAGTACTCTTCCGCAGCTCTCTCGTCCTTCGGACGCACCGAGCCCGTCGGCTCCCTTCCCGTGCCATCCTTCTCGCTAGCTACGTCTTCCGCTCGACTTCCTGCGCTCCTAAGCTCCTGCACACTCAGACACAGGGATCAAACACAAAGCAGGACCTAACCAACTTGGTTGATCACATCAAAACTACCACGGGGTCTAACAGTGTCATGATATTTCATATTCGTTTGTCTCAACTTGGTCCAAATTCTTTCCAAATTCTAATAAGTGTAGTCATCCTTTTTCGACTGTATCAGATTGCCTTATCTTCCTAAATCTTTCATTTTTTTCTTATATCCGAAGAAAATGGAAGACGAGATATTCTTATTTTCATCTAGAGTTAGGCTTAATCTCCTAAAAAACTTTCTGTCTTCGAACAAGGGGTGGAAACCTCAATTCCCTTCTTTGTGAAACCCCCAAACCCTGTGTCTTAGCTGACTCGATGGCAACTTGAGTTATCCACGACTTCCACCTTTAAAAATTATCATTTATAGTGGGACTACTTTAATTTAGTGCACTTGAGAGATTGCAAGATTTGAAGTTCGATAAGAAATTTTTACTCGAGGAGGGGTTCACAAATTCGAGATGAGCCTCGTGCCGACCCCTCTAACAGATTTATTAGGTAAGCCTGTTTCTTTGCACTAGTTTTGATAATTGAATCCCTTGTTGATTTATGCAGTCGACACATGCTGAAGGTCTCAATGAACAAAATGATGAAGATGATCGAGGCTGCATTGGAGGCGCATGGTGCAACGATCGTCAACTTAACTTTGAATAAGGTAGTGTTCGAGGGGGGCACCATCTGCTCCACCCGTGGCTCCGACAAAAGTTGCCCCCAACTAGAAGCTAAAGAATCGACTCTGCCTACGTAGTTGAGAACGCCCCCCAGCTCACCAATTGGAGGCTACAGAAGTGTCTCCATTCGAGGAATCGGGAACACCCCCAAGGCTAACAAGAAAGAGGCAACGCTCGCCAAGGACTTCTACTGGCCCCTCAAGTCTGTCGTCACCAACACCAATTCAGATTCCAACTTCACCGATTGAGTTAGGCAACCATCAAGCGGTGGCGAGTTCCTCATGGCCACGAGGCCTAACCACAGCCCTGGGGTCGGGGCTCCCACATCCCCTGCTCATTCAGGGGGCTCCCGCATTGGGGCTAGCCCGACACATCATTATTTGGCCCTTGGTTTCACGGGTCGGTAAGATGACTTCCTAGAAGAGCCCTTGCTCCTTGAAGTGGGCAAAGACGTTGTCTCGGCCGCCATAGAAGCACTCACTACAAGAAAAACGTCATTCAACAACACTCAAACGACAACGGTTTTATACCAAACTGTTGTCTTTTTACCTTTTAACAACGGTTTTAACAAAAACTGTTGTCTTTTAGTAATTTTTTTGGCCTATGACAACGGTTTTTAAAAATCGTTGTCTATTTATGTTTTTTTTGGGATACGACAACGGTTTTTAAAGGGTACGACAATAATTTTTTAAAACTGTTGTCTATGTGCGCTTTTTTGGGATTACGACAACGGTTTTTAAAAACCGTTGTCTATTAAGTGTTGTTGAATGCGATTGTTTTTTCTTTCGCCACTTTTTCTCCTTCGTCATTTTTCTGTAAGTGTTGTTTACGCCTTGTTTTTTTCTGTCTCTTTCCCAAAACCCTACTCTTCACCGCCTCCTCCTCACCGCCCTCTTCGTCGCCTCCCTCCTCACCACCCTCTTCACCGCCTTCTTCGCCGCCTCCCTCCTCACCTCCCTCTTCGCCGCCTCCCTCTTCACCGCCTCCCTCCTCACCACCCTCTTCGCTGCCTCCTTCCTCGCCGCCCTCTTCGTCGCCTCAACTTTCAGCCTCGCCACCTCCTCCTCGCGGCCTCTACTTTCAGCCATCTTCACCACCTCCTCCTCGTCGCCTCGACTTTCAGCCATCTTTGTTGCCTCCTTCTCACCAGCGCCTACTCCTCGCCACCTCGACATTTCTTTCTGAAACCTGATATTTCTAATGCTGAAACCTGATATTTCTTTCTGTATAGGGAGACTGCTGATGCATGGGAAAGCAAAAGGTTATGACCAGCTTTATATGGTTCAACAGATGAATTCCCTTTGCTGCAATTGAGGCCAAGGGAAGAGGCCAAGGAGGAAGAGCAGTGATTTGGTGGAAATATTCCCAGATCATGGCCAAGGATGGGTTCAATGTTTGGCTCATTGATAGTGATCCAGTATTTCACTCTATCCCCAAACTCTCTAAAGCAGACATTAGCATAAGTAGTGAAGTCCTCTCTGCATCACAATGGACACTATCTTAGACATTATTCGAGGAGATGCAAATGAAAGGGTTGTAGTAGAAATGTACACAATCTTTGGGCTCAAGAGTCCAGAATATTCATCTTCCAAAGATTGGGGGAGGTCAAAGTGAAGAAGAGTGACATGAGGTTCAATTCCTGCCGGTCAAACACAGTTTGGTAAAATTGTGACTGAAAATTGTTAAGGTATGACCACTATTCTAATTGTACCATATTTCTTGAGTTCATTGATCAAGTTATTATAATACTGCACCCCTTCTGGATTAACTGGCCCTCTACCATCTGCAACATGGCACCAATTAGAATCATGTAATGCTTAAACTGAATAAGAACTCATATAAAAAAATAAATAAATCTGTACTTGGTAGTGGTTTGAACATTCTATAGGGATTTGATTGGTCGTTCAGGGTTTTATAATTTCTATTTTTTTTTCCTCTTCTATGTTTCTATTAATGTTAATACATTTTTTTGAGGAATAGCTCCAACAGGTATGCATATGTACATATTCGATTCCCTTTTGATATCATAGTCCTATTTCGAAACTTCAAAGTGGTTCTAACTTTATAGTGAGCGCATGTACATATTGGATTCCTTTTAGATTTGATAGTCCTATTCAAGTGGTTCTAACTTCATAGTATCTGCAACTGCATATTTTCGTTTCTGTTTTTATGTCTCCTGCTGCCAAAGAAATAAACGTATTTTAAGCTTAGTAGAGCAGTCTTTTAATTAATCTTTAACATTTATCTTAATCTGCTCCCAGTGGTTTGCCTAACACGATGGGTTGAAAACTAGAATCCTTATTTATCAAGCATCGTTTTTTCTATTTTGTTCTTCTAACAATCCCATATCCACAGATACTACAAAATAAACCATTGGCTTATAACTTTTCTTTCCTAATACTCATTTGTTTGGACAACGCTTATACTTTTTTTCCCCATTCATAGTTTATCGCTACTTAGCCATGATCATTTGATTCTAATTTGCCTTTTCAATTATTCGTGTAGTATCGTTGACGGGAGGATCTTAACGTGTTGCAGCATGAAAATATTATTCACTGGAGGATTTTATTTTGGTTCTGTCTTTTTACTCTTTTATCATGAAATTCAAACTTGGGTTGTGGTTGAAAAATGTACTGAGAAATAGTTTGTTTTAATTGCATACATTTCATACCCCTTTAATCAGGCTAAAAGAGTATGAAAATCCAATAATTTCTAGATGTATTTAGAAAATTGCTTGATGTATATATTCATGAAAAGATAAAATGGTATATTGGTATTTGAAACAACAATATGCATTATTTCTTTCTCAAGACCAGAAAGATTAACAATCTAACACGCCAAGCACGGCCATTAATTAGACAATTCATTCTTATTAGACAGCAAAGACCGTGAAGACAATAATATCTAAATGTAAAACCACAAAACACACCAATTAGAATCATGTAATGTTCAAGTTTATGATTACTTCCAGGGTCATTTTGATGACGTTGAAAGAGCACCTACCTTGCCATCTAAACCCCCTAAGGAGACCAAAGAGATGGTAATTTTCTTGTTCTGTCTAATTTTGGCAACATTAAGATATATAAATTGAACACTTCTAAATGGGAACAATGTCATAATGGACTTTTTAACAGGATGAAAATAAAAGTAAGAAGGGTCTTGCCGAGATATATGAGGTTCACTGCTTCATTCATGCAAATCATTTTTATTAATCAGCTAATGTGTGATACATAGACTATGCTCACTTCTCTCTCTCTCTCTCTCTCTCTCTCCTTTTTTTTTTGTAATTTAGGAAGAATATGCGTAGAAGATGGGTCTAGCTCCAGCTCTTCTTTCTGCTTCTAATAAACTTAAGATTGAGGTATTTTACTTGTCCACTTATTTACTATTCCTATGTGGTAAATTTTGTCATAAAAATTCAAACTGAACCCTAGCAATTAGTAGCTATTTTTACCAAAATTATCTATATTTTTTTTCAATTTCTAATTTCAACTGCTGGTAGGATAGTAATCATAGTTTAGTGATTGATGGCTGATGAGAATGAGAATTTGTATGTCTTAGGTGTCAGTTTATAAGTCTTCATCGACGCATTTTTTTACTGTTGTATTCTCACTATTGAGAAATTATATTGAAACCTCTCAAGCTCTTTGGGTTTTCCCTTCTTTCTGTTTGTTTGCCTAGGAAACTTTCTCAGAAGTCCTGATGGAATATTATATTATCGATAGATGTCTTTCTTACTGATGCATATAATGACTTTACTTTATAGCCAAAAAAATCTGACATTGGGATATCTGCAATCTGAATTTGTTAATAATACAGATCCACTAGATCTATGGTATTGATCTGCGATAACATCTGGTTGCTTGTGTAGCTTCTCAGCTTTTCTCATACACTTTTTCTTTTATGCCTGCAGGCAACAATGCTATTCAAAAAGATTTCCTTAAAGTTGGATGCGCTGTCTCACTTCCATTTTGCTCCAAAGCCAGTTAGCAATAAAGCTTATCAAGTGTTTAATTCTTTTAGTATTTATTTCTTGATTGACCATAAATTATGATGTAGGTTATTGAGGGCATGTCTATACAAGTCAACGTACCTGCTCTAGCAATGGAAGAGGTAAAAATATCTTTTGGAGTTGTCTTTTAGTTTATGGTAAAAACAGTTTCGAGTCACTGAAATACAATGGTTTTGCAGGTTGCTCCATTGGCCGTCTCAGATGCGGCTATGCTTGCCCCTGAGGAGATTTTTCATGGAAAAGGAAACATCAAAGAAGAGGCAGAGTTAACAAAAGAAGAGAGGAAAAGGAGACGGGTCAACCAGAAAAGAAGATTTAGAAGATTGAAAGGTATCCTTTATTCGCTTATATTTATGGTTCTGCTTATTTTCATGCTTGTCTACAATCTGTGCATAATGGTCAAAAAAATTAGTGACGAACTTGTGACAGACATGATCCACCACTTAGAATTACATAGTTCTTGTGCACATGATTGCATAATTTCATTCTGCTCTTTTTAGGTGTCCTCAAGAGTATTGGGAAGAATGCCGACAAGCTAAAAAAATGAAGAGACTTTAACAAATTAAGGAGCACTAGGAGCTGCAATCCCTCCTCTTCACCGACATCTAAGTAGAAAATCTTGTGTTATATTGTTCTACCTTTGTTTTAATAGTGTTATCATTTTGTTGGTTGCTTATGAAATTTTGTTGGTTGCTTATGAAATTTCTTCATAATGTTATAGATATTATTTTTGAATGTTAGAAAATTGTATATTAAATTTTATTTTGAAATTTAGTATTTTGAATGATTTATAATATTGAAAAATTGTGTATTAATTTTTTTATTTTTTTTCTAAAAAAGACAACGATTTTTCACCGTTGTCGTAGATAGTTTAAAACTGTTGTTGAAGACCCTGTTATTAAAGGTAGACGCTCAAAGACAACGGTGAAAAACTGTTGTCTTTGAAGGAAAAGACAACAGTTTTTCACTATTGTAAAAATGTTGTCTTTGCCTTCAAAGACAACGGTTAAAAACTGTTGTCTTTGGGCACCCTTTTTAACAACACGGTCTTTAACAACAGTTCAAAATGGGCTACGACAACGGTGAAAAACCGTTATTGTTAAGCTTTTTTCTTGTAGTGACTCCAAGAACAAGAAGTTCTAGGAGAATATAAGTTAGATGTCACTCTCTATGATTCGGTGTCAACCAGATGGACGGACACTTAAGAGACAGCTAAGGGCATATCTTTTAGGGCATTGATGGAAGAACTTGTACTGAATGGAGCCGAACACATATCTAAGTTGATGATATTTGATCAATGATTCCTTAAAGTTCGATAAAATTATCGATAAATGCTTGCTTGGATATATGAACTGGAGGCTCAACTATCCGAGTCCCCTTCGAACAAATCCCATGACCTCAGCTCTGATGGAGAGCCATTGTTGAATTTGAGTCCTGACCTCAGCTCTCCAATTTAATCAAAATGTGTGGTACAAGGACGGTTTCATGTTGATTCTTTAGATAAGTTCCTGTCTGTTACAACTTTGTGTGTGCATTGTGTCTTAAATTGAACTTGAATTTCTTTAGAATCATACCAAAGCTCGGTTTTAAAATGTTTTTGAAAGTTGTAAATGTGTTTGGCAGAGTTTTTTTTTTTTTTTTTTGTCATTGACTTCATACTAACTCACAAATCCTAGCGTGGCTATTATTAAATTCTAGA
Organism: Zingiber officinale; assembly: GCF_018446385.1. Taxonomy (NCBI): domain Eukaryota; kingdom Viridiplantae; phylum Streptophyta; class Magnoliopsida; order Zingiberales; family Zingiberaceae; genus Zingiber; species Zingiber officinale. The sequence continues at coordinate 118,598,972 of NC_055995.1, forward strand.
TGGGTAATAGTAAATAGTTAGTATCTGATCCGTTAAAATATATTTTATAAATCATTATCAAAAATATTTTTATATTATTATATTTATATATTAATTATATGTATATATTATAATTCATTTTTAACTGGTTAAATTTTAACTAACAAGATTTATTGATTCCAGACTAGGGGTGTAAACGAATCGAATCGAGTCGAATATGCTGAAAAATTTAAGGCTCGAATTCGGCTCGAAATAGGTATATTTGAGTTCGAGCTCGATTCGAAACTCGAAAAATTTAAAATGTTTGGTTCGAGTTCGGTTCGAATTAGGGTTCGGGTTTGAATTCGGCTCGAAATATTCGAACATGTTCGCAAACTATTCGAATTATTACTCGAAAATAGGTTCGAAAGGCTCGAAATTTATTTATTTAATATATATTTAACTTATATTAATAAATATTAAAGCTCGGGAGCGGCTCGCGAGCGGCTCGAACAATATAATTTGGACTCGAATTCGGCTCGAAAAAAAATTCGAACATGTTCGAGTTCGGCTCGAATTCGATAAATTCGAATACGAATCGAATATTTTTCGAGTCGGCTCGAAAAACTCGCAAGCCGACTCGATTCGTTTACAGCCCTATTCCAGACTTCGATAAATTACTAAACAAACTATAAATATGGAGATTTGACTCGAAGCAAATGTCAAATCATCAAGGCATCATGCATTTAATGCCGTAGATATCCGGTGCCACTTCCTTAGTAGTGAGAAGTGATCCCCACGTTAAATTCTAGGAATTTCTTTGGTATCTTCGTGATCTCAATCACGTGTTCGAGAAATTAGAATTTAATAAAGCAAGTGACCACAGGTTTTCTAATCCTGAATATAGATCGTTAATCCACAATCAGATTCTCAATATAAAATATAAAATTTAAAATTTAGAATAAAAAAATTAATATTTATTTTTTCACTATACAATGCATTAATTTTTTTTAAATTTTTTTTTCTTTTTTCTTATATAATATTTATTTTCATCCTTTACTTTTTATCTTTCTTCAAAATCAAATAATATTTTAATATTTAAAAAATAAATTTTATTCTCTAAAATTTTAAAAATATTAATTATAAAATCTAAATTTATACCGCGAATAAAATAGCTAAAATAAATTTTAAAATAAATATCACTGTCACACTGTCAGTCATCAAACTAGCTGATTTGTTTCAGTACTCATCATGATTTTGATCATCCAAATGCAATAACGATTACAAAAATTAGATCCGATCTCGGGCCGGGTTTGACCCGGACCCAGCTCGGGTCCGTAACTAGATCAACAAGGCAACTGCCCTGTTGACTCGGTTCGTCGGGTCGAACCAGAACAGGTCCGACAAGTTGTTGGGTCGGTTCCGGTTCCGTTGGTGCAAAACCGACGGACCGCCGATTAATCGCCGATTCAACATTTGATTTTTTTTTTACCGACTTGAACCGCCAGTTAACTGGCGGTCCCAATGGCTATGAACCGCCCGAGATCGGATCTAATCCATGTTAACCGGCAGTTCATAGCCGTTGGGAGAGGGGGGAGTTTGGGTATTTTTTTCAACGGTTAAGATCATTTGACCGTTTTTTAATCAATGACTATGATTTAGTATCCGTTATTATCAAAACTCTATAAATAGAAAGCTTATTTCATCATTTTACATCTTCTCTACTTTTAATCGCAATTTCGTATTCTCTACACGCTTTCGTTTCCAATTTTCAATTACAATGGAAGGAAACTGCGGAGGTACGTCATCTCAAGCTTGGAAGGGAAAGGAAATAATGAATCCGCGGGAGGAGGAACCCAACATTCAATCCACCGATGATGAGATCGAGCATCTTCTGAATCCGACACCCGAAACACAAAGAAGTATCGATGTAATTACTTCTAAGGTTCGGGAACTTCCTCCTCTAAAGTCTTCTATTTTCACTAAACATTTTGAGAATGTCACTCTTCCATCGAGAGAAATGCGTGCAAAATGTAAGCATTGCAATGCTTCCTACAAATTCCAAGCTGGCGACGGCTATGGGTCGTTGAAATGGCATATGCTAAACGGTTACAAAAATTAGATCTGATAACGGTAAAGAATCGCTTAATCCATGTGCTAAACGTGTTCCTAAAACTACACTTACTCGTAAAATTAAAAAATTAGTAAAACAAGGAAAAAAATTTAATTGATAAATTTAGTAAATTAGATAATAAAGTTTCTTTATGTTCCAATATTTGAAGTGATCATTGGCAAACATATTTGTATATGGGTGTGACTTGCCTTTAGATCGATAACTCTTGGAACCTCAAAAAAAAAATTGTTATCTTATAGAGTTTTTGATGAATTACATAATGTTTATAACATCACACAATTATTTTGTTTAATTTTAGAAGAATATGACTTAACTCATAAAATATTTTCAATATCATTAGATAATGCCAGATAATGCCAGTTCCAATACCGCTTGTATAAATGATTTAAAATTTGTTTGTAAACCTATTATTGACGGTTAATTTTTCATATTCGTTGTGTATGTCATGTTTTAAATTTATGTGTTCAAGATGGTCTAAAAATTTTAGAAAGTTATATTAAACCAATTAGAATTGTAATTTCTTATTTATGGTCTCATCCATCTATAATGAAACAATGGGATATGTTTTGTAAAATTAATGGAATGAGATCTAAAAAATTTCCATGTGATGTACCAACACGTTAGAATTCAACATACCAATTATTACAAGAAGAATTATTATGTTCATTTTTTTTCACAAAATACTAATACTAATATATATTTATTTTCACAACAATGGAATATTTATAATAGTATTTGTGAAATTTTAAATGTATTTAATGATGCAACTGAACAACTTTTCGGTGTTTATTATCGTACTACTGCTCAATTAGTTTTAGAATTTTTTTAATATAGTATTAGTTTTAAATGAACATCGTACTATTTTATTAAAAATCTTCCCCCTTTACTAACTAACTTTGGCGAAGCCTAAAATGCATTTACGTTAATGTCATTTTTTCTATTTACACTAAAAATAATTTCAAGTTTTATTAGTAATTCCACAAGTGAAATAATCAGTGATCTAGAGTTTGAGACTCAGCTACAGCGTATTATTATGAATTTTTCTCATCATTAATTTTCTTTGGTTGTTTTATATAAAAAAATATAGTTCTCTTTAGTCCCATATCTTAAAATTGACAACACTATGATCAAAGAAGCTTCTATAAATATTTTAGGCCGACGATGTTAAAAAATATACTTTTCTTAGTTTTTTTTACTAAGACAAGTATAATATTAAATTAAAATAATTTTTTGCATAGGGAAGCCCGTTACAGTAGTTTGTTGATGGGATTCATAAAAGGCAATGTAATAAAGCATCAAAACTGAATAAATAATAAAAATAAATATAAAATAATAATAAAATAAAGTGATATGAATAATAAAGAGCCTCGAGTTAATAAAAATTAAGTAGATTGACTCGAGAAGAGAAATTTTTTTGGGAGCTCCATTGCAGAGTTCAGACTTAACCATTAATAGAGAAGCTATAGGAACGATGAAACCTGTGATTGCATAGGATTCTACTGAAAACAAATCCGAATAATTCATTGGGTGGGATGGCGGAACGAACCGAGAAAAAATGAATTTATTAGTATTAATAATGAATCTATAAGAAATGTTAACCTGATTTAGTTAATATTATATATAATGTTAGAATTTATTTATATGATATTTATAATCAATATTATGCAAAATATGAAATACAAATTAATATTTCTGAAATACAACAAATTACTAATATAATTTAAAACGTAAAACGTCCATGAGGATCCTTAAGTTCCACACAAGAATTTGAAAATTATTTTACGACTTCTTTTGATTTTAATGAAGCAGATAACGAAAATTTCGATATCTTAAAGTAGTGGTCACAGAAGGCTCAAAGCTTTCCCGTCCTCTCCGTGATCGCCAAAGAAATTTTAGCTTGTCCAGTGTCAACTGTTGCTGTGGAACAGACGTTCAGTGCTGACAGCAACATATTAGATGAATGACGATCAACTTTGTCTCCCGACTCATTGGAAGCCCAAGCATTACTAGATGATTAGACCAGAGCGGAGAAAAGAATCCAAGGAATGCAACTTTCAGATGATAAAGTTGAAGATTTTGATACTGAATGAACGAATACGACAGAAACGGGAAATGGAAGTGAGTGAAAATGTAAAAGAATAAAAATGTAAAAAAACTATGTGGGCTTTGATTCCCCTAAGGAAATACGTATACAACTTAAATAAGTGCAACCTTTTTTGCCAATAAATTTTAATTTATAATTTATAATTTGTAATGTTTAATTTTTAATTTTTAATTTTTAATATTTTTAACATAATAATCTTGAACCGTTACGAATCGTGACGAACCGTGAACCATGTTTATCTTGGACGGTTAAAGTTAAGGGATGACCTGTCTAAAATTGTTGAACCGACGATTCTAAACCGTCGAGCCATCGATTTCGAACCGTGATTAGGTGTAGCAAAAATACCAACTCTGTTTTTCTGAAGTTTGTTCATACGCACTGTTGTCCTCTCTTCATTTGAAAAGGCAAAAACAAAAATGAGATAGAGCTCAGTTTTGTTCTAGGGTTTAGGTGCCGTTTCTTTACCAGGCTTTCTTCCCTTTCCCATGCAGTTTCCTCCTCTCTTCTTCTATTTCTACATGATGATCAACTTCTCGCAACAGACCAGTTTCTTGTTTTAACTTTTGAGTACTGAAACTTCTAACCAAGAAACAAAAGCATATACCATTTCAGCAAATGGAGAAAACATGTAGAATTTCATGCATCTCAGCAAGCTAAAGGCAACATGACATAATCCTCTGGGAGCAATAAAGAAATTCATACTTCTTCTTGGCTACTTGAGATTTCTAACCAAAATCAAATTGTTCGCGGGCCACTTTGTGTTGCTAGAGCACAGCTTCTAATGCAGCTAAATTTGATTTACATCCCTGTAAGATGATCTGGCGAAAGATTGTGATGTAGATAGAATTATATTGCAACACAGAAGATCTTTCGATTTTCCACACTACCTTTATTCTAATCAGACACAAGATCCTCAAGTATCTTTCAAGATGAGGATCTTGTGTCTCGACGTGAAAGGCAGTAGATATTAGAGAAACTTGTGGATGTGCCTCTCCATGTGCTTCGACTCAGAGGTATAAGCGTCCTTTTCCTTCCTACAAATTACCGTGCCAACAACAGGTGAACCTCGAGTCATTTTAACCACGAAGATATAAAAGATTACTTCATGTCCCAAACATGAAGAACGGGTCATCTCGACCATTATGGCTACTGTTGCATGGCCATTAAGCTCAGAAACTAGAGAGGAGGACTCTTCCTTGCCACTATTTTGCTACTAAACAATAAGAAAGAACCATATCTTGAACACAGTGGTCATTCTATAACTGATCGTGGCATATCAGTTACTTTGTTTTTTACTAGCTGCTTAAAAGAAAATGGATAGAAGTGGAACAGATAAAAAGAACGGAAGGAGAAAGAGAAAAGTAAAAAAAAAAAAAAAAAAAAAAAAAAAAAGGTTGTGATACAGGACGTTACGAATGGAGTCAGGGAAGCCGTGTCAATCAAAATTAAAGAGAAGTGACCGTCAAAATTAAGAAGAGATTGACAGCTAAAGTTAAAGGAAGGATAATTTTACATGTAGTCTTTATTGGTAAATAAATTTTTATATGTAATTTTTATTCATGAAAATTTTTATTTTCACTCCTTAATTAAATATCTTTATCTAATTGCCCATGATATTTTTAGATACAAAAGGTCTAAAAATCAGTATAAATCCTCTTAAATTGAGTATATTAACTTAGAATCTAATATATTTTCTATCAAATTGAGTACGATTCTTTTTTCACCTCAAAATATACTCGATTTTAGTTTAATGTGCTGAATTTAATAAGAATTATACTCATTTTTAGACTATTTGTATCGAAAAATATGAGGATTAATTTCGATAGGAAATATACTCGATCCTAGTATAGAGTACTAGATTATAGTGTAAAGTACTGAATTTAACATGAATTATACTTATTTTTAGACTTTTATACCTAAAAAATAAGAGGAACAATTTTGATAGAAAATATACTTGATTTTTAATATAAAGTACTGACTTTAAGAAGAATTATACTCATTTTTAGACTTTTTGTACTCAATTTTGAAATTTTTGTATCTAAAAAATCTGAGGGGCAATTTAGGTATCAATATTTGCATGAGGGAGTTGAAACAAGTAATACTTTGCATGCAGGGAGTGGAAACAAAATTTTTTGGACATGGGGATTGCATGCAAAGTTAACATTGTGATTAGGGATTTTTCTCTAATTTACCGTTAAAGGAAGGTGACGGTTAAAATTAAAAAAGATGACAGTGAAAATATCATTCCCAATATAACTTTGTTTTTCATTCGGCACTAAGACATTCAATAGAAGGACGATCGGATCAAGAGTTGATCAGATTCGAAGGACCTAATGATTAATTTCTGTGTTAAGACATCTAATATATATCCAGTTATTGATAGCCGATCGAGTTTAAAAAATGACCGATCTACCATAAGGTCGATCGGTCATATATTCGGCCGGGTTCAGGAAACCTAGCTTTCCATTATCAGAGTACTCTTAGCATGTTATTGGTCGGTCCTAAAGCCAATCAAACTTAAATGGTTCAATGCGAAGATATACGAATTAAACCTTAACGACCCTATAGTCTGATGGGTGTATGAGACAGTCCATCACTACAGTATGATTTTTAGTATATAGCCGGTCGTCTCAGTATACAGTTGGTCAATCCAACAACCGGTCGAACTTGCGGGTCTTCATTCTCATGTGCTCGTTCTTTTTCATATAGCTGATCAATTATAGTGCTAGTTAGATTTACGTGGCTGAGTATCCTTACCTCTTATGTAGAATAAATATGCAAGGCAACTCTCAATATAATGTGGATCCAACAGAACTTCTAGATCTCAGGTTATCATTTTAGGAATGAACCTTTCAAAATATGGACGATCGGCTAAAAGTATCGTTTGGATCTCTCGAGCTTTAATTCTCCGTTATTCGAAGACAAATATCTCAGCATATGACCTTGGTCATATAATCGACCAAACCTAGGGGACTTGACTCTCTGTTACTTTAACATCATATTCTTAGCATCACAATATATAGCTAAGCAACCCAAGAGCCGAATGACTTTACGAGATTCAGTGTCTTGCCTCCTATGTATAGTATACATCTAGTCGGTCAAATATCCGGTCGAAATATCTCCAAAGAATAATATTGTCAGAGAATCATAATAACCTGTCAAATGGTAATAATTATTTATCAGAGAATATTCTTCTATTATAATATGAACATTCAATGAAACCTTTTTTGCAGGTGACTGATTATACCCCTTCCATCATCCAACACATTATGATAGTATATTCCCTTAACTGTCTGATTAAAACAAAAGTTTCAAAAAGAGTGCACATATGGATATTGGAAGATTCCTCGGATAGTGATTATACATCTTCAAGGCTATACATTTTTCTTTACTCACAACTTTTGACACTCGATAATCTCTGCCACTTCATGATTACGGAAGTTATGAGAGGTGTATATAAAAGGGATCCTCTCCGCTGGTTAGGTAGACTTTTACAATAGTTTCACTTACTCGCATGTATCTACTGTTCACCTTCTCTAATTTTCATTTGGTCATCGTACTGACTTGAAAATTGAAGTATCTACACCCAATATATTTTCCCTGATTCTCACTTTAATATTGTGTTAACTTGTTCTTCCATGTGCTCAAAGAGGAGAAGGAGCTTTGTCTCTTCAATTCAAAAGTTTTCTTCTGGCCTATATCATCGTCACTTGCCCCGCGCGTAATTTATTTGGCTTTCAGATAAGATCAGGTTGGAAGAATGAAAGTTATCTGAAATCATTTGTTTCTTTCTCTGGAACCTATTTCTCACGCAAGTAAACATACCCTTAACAAGTCAATCGATTTTTTTATTAAGATGATTCTTGTAAAAATAAAACAAAGAAAAAATAATTAATTTTTGTGATGTTATTTGATTCATGACAACAAAAGGTTCAATTATCCTGTGACTTTTCTGGTCTTTTTATAAAAAAATAAAAATAAATTATTCCAGCGGTATCGGCGATAAAACCGTGGGCGTCGAAGGACACAAGTACCAAAGGCAAAGCATAAAAATAAAGTGAAAGTAGCACGTGAAAAACAGTGCTAATTCTTAATTTTATATTATTTTTAAAAAATATCTACTTCATTGATATTTTTTTGGGAAATCTTTTATTCCACCCTTTCAAAGTTTACACGCGTCTCATCTTGAACCTCAGAGCTTTGATACCGTCAAAAAGTCCTTAGAAGTTTCCACATTCATGTCATTCAATCCTCAGTCCCTACTGTAATCTACGCAAGTTAATAAGTCTGTGTTTGGATGGGATGAGATGAGATGAGAGAAGGTTCATCAATGGAAGATGATGGGAGGGAAAGAAAAAGAAAGTAATATATTTATTTTATCCTTGTTTAGAAGGGAGAGAAAGTTTATGTGAGAGAAAAGGGATGGAATGAAGGTTAAATATATAAATTTATAAAAATATCCTCTTATTTTTTAAAATAAATTTATATGTGAAAAAAATAAATAAGGATATAATTGTAAAAATTTCTCCTTACCCTTTCTTACAACCCAATTTGGGGTGTAAGGAATTTTGCTTATTCCCGAGCATGCAAGGGGAGGTTTTACTCTTCTCTCCCCTTCCCCTTCATAGCTCACTCTCTCCCAAACAAGAGTAAAAATTTATTTTACCCATGTTTATCTTTTTTTCCTCTTTACTCACCTCCTCCCAGACAGAGGGTAAAGTAATCACGCGGCGAGTATGGTGTTTTGAAAAATTTTGTAAACTTTGAGAGTTAAATGGAATTGTGGTTCCCATCAAAACTTGGGTCTCCTTGCCGTGCGGAGCGATGAAGAGAGAACCGCAACTCCGCGGGAAAAAGGTTCTCGTTCCGATTTAAGAATCGGCTGTCGCTCTTCAGAGCTCCACTGGCGTTTGCTTCTCCTAGAAGAACAGGTCGGATGGAGAGATCCGAAGCCGTGAAGAAGGAATCGAGGTTGAACTCTCTCAGAAGGTACTATTTCCTCTCGGTTTTTCTGCTCGTGGTCCGAAGATTTTATAGCTTTGATTTGGCCCTCGGCGTTTGACTGTGAACGATCGTTAGGTGTTTGACGATGCCAATGGCGAGGCCATCGTTCGCCGCTTCGGATTCGCCGCTCACCATTTTCTACGGCGGCAAGGCTAGGGTTTACAACGCGATTCCCCCAGAAAAGGTTGCTCGCTTTAGTTTTATTTGTTTTGTTTTTGTCTTTATTGATGAATCGAAGTTTTAATCGATTTGGGTGGATGCTGAAGCAGGCGCAAGCGATAATGGTCATCGCGGCCGCCGCCGCAGAGGCCGCAAAGGTCGGGGCTCCGGCTGAGCACAACGCAGCTGAGGTCCTTGGGCTGGCGCTCACCAGATCTCTATCACTTCAAAGCTCGACGGCGGAAGGAGGGCAATCTACTACTCCCAACGCTCTCTTTATGCTCCAAACAGGTATCTTTTGGTATTCTTTTGTTGAATTAGGATGATTGAACTGGCGTTCATTCCCGTATAATGATCGAAAACATGATCAGGATGATTTGTCTGTTTACTTGGTCGCAGAGTTGCCCATTGCAAGGAGGCACTCGCTTCAGCGTTTTCTGGAGAAGCGCCGGGACAGGTGATGTTTCTTCCGTAGCACAAACAATTATACTCCATGCCTTCAAAACAAATGCAATTAAATTACTTGGATACGGCCACTTCTCTGCAGGCTGGCAAACAAAACTCCATATGCTTCAGCAATGTCGCCCAACAACATGGAAGTGGTCTCGGAGGGCAGTCCTAAACTCACATAATCCCTATCAGCTATTACTAAGTCTCTATTGTCTAAGGAAGAAACTTGATCCTAAAAATCCTAGTATAGACTGCGTGTTGAGTCTCACCCTGTTTGGATATGATTATGAACTTGTTACTCTCGTCTTTGTCATAACTAACTAGCTAAGCTTTGCTTAAACTAATTGTTAATATATCTATATGTTCATGGGTTGATTAATTGAAGCCTCGCAAGTCTGGCAGACAGCCTAACGATGGTTGTAAAATTAGCAGACGAGTGTTTAAACTGAAAATTAGCTTTTCGAAATTGATTAAAATTAAAAAGCTTATTGTTACAAAAACAGAAGTTTGTTTTGGATCCCCAACGGGCACCGCGGTGGCGTTGAGCGGTGGGCATCGCAGGTCGGAGCATCCGCGGCCATTGCTGGCCGCTTAAAAGGACAACAGCGCCGCCTTCGCTGTCGCAACCGCCACCGCCACCTTCAAATCCAACCCTTCACCGCGCTTTCTGATTCGTTCGCCGCTCCATCATCATCTATCGTCGCTCGGCGTCCCCTTCCGCCTCCAGTCGCGGCCGCGCCGACCCCGGCCGTGTTAGAAATGGGGATAGTGGGGAACGTGGCCCATGTTCCCCACTACACATAATGGAAATGTCCATTATGCCCTTAGGGTATTTCCCTATATAAAGGGGGTCCGTCCAAGGCTCAGGGGGTGAGAAATCGCGATCGTGCGACGAGAGTAAGAGGAGAACATCCAAAGCGGCGAGATTTGGTTTGTGGAATTGCGGAGGGCTTTCCGATCATGTGATCGCTCTTCCGATAGCGAGCTTCGTCATTGTCGATTGCAGATCTGCGGGAGATCGCTGTAAGTTTTTACCGCATTTAATTAATTCGTCTATCATGCATTTAGAACAATATATTCTACATTGGTATCAGAGCACGTAGTTATTTCTAAATGCTAAGAGACGAATTATGAAATCGTCGTTCGGATGTTTTTTCTCATGTCGTCGCTATTTTTCACGACTAATGTGTCGTAGCATACAACGTTGCTCACCGGCGACGGGGTCGCTGGTAAGAATCACCATCTCGATAGAAGGGATGTGGAACGGAGTTTGTCTCCGATGGTTGCCGACAATAAGGTCACAGGAAGACTTGCAACTGGGTTGCAATTTCAGCGATTGAGTCGTTATGATTTCGTGATTTTTACTGGAGCCGGCAAAGGTCAGTGAAGAAATTCTGGCTGATCGATGATGCGCCAGTGGCCTTCGTGGCTGATCGGTTGCGTGGCGTGCGTGACTTGAGCAACGTGCGAACGTGGGGTGCATACGGCAGAAAAACGGTGATGCGAAGAAATAACGAAGCACAGTGCTTCACGTGAGAAAAAGTTTGATTTAAAATATAAAAAAAACGTGAGCGAACATGCTGCATGCAATTAAATATATAAAATGAAATGTTTCATTATGAATTATTGCATACATGTTATGTTTGCCGAATAATGCATCATTGAAATATGTTAATGCAGTACAGTAGCAGTATTTTTTATATTGATGCATGTAATAATTAATTGAATGTTAGTTTCAATTAATTTCTATTTATAATAAATGATCAAAATAAATTTTGGTCAATTTAGATCTGGTTCAAGTATAAATCATTAGTTGATTTAACCGAACCAATTTGATCTAAACCCGAAATTAATTTGGGTTGATTAATTGGACTTGGACCAAATATGATCAAATGACCAGATTTGTTCAATTGAGTCAGATTTGATCAAAACAATTAGATTTGTTCTAATTGGTTGGACTTAAACCAATGGGCATTGATTTGATCAAACGGATCAGAGTTTGATCAATAAGTCTGAAATTGGTTGAAATGGACTTAAAAAAATTAACAGAACATAGGTAAAAAAAAAATCCCTGTCCAATTAGATTAGTTCTAATTAAGGACAATGGACTGAGCTTAGGATCTGGATCCCTAATCAACCGATCCGATGGGTTTGACCAATTAGATTAGTTCTAATTGTTGACTTAACTCCTGAAAATCGAGAAGATTCGTTTTTCTTGATTGATTATGTTGTTGGTACTATGCCTGTATAAATTGAAATAAGCCGGTTTTGTACTGGTTAGTCAGTTTTGTACTGACTTATTTATTTTCAATTTTTCAGATGGCACGGACGATTACCACATTGACTCGTCGCGAAGTGCGACGAAATCAGCTCAGGGAGCAGATTCAGGAGATAGAGTATAACTCTACTTATGGAATCGACGGACACATTGGACGGCTTGATGATCTGTTTTGGAAACTTGAGCGAGAAGAGTTTCCAGTCCTGGACAGTTATAGGATTTGGGCTTTGATGCGTTCATTGCCAACAAATCCTAGGATGATAGCAGACTATATTTGGGGGCGTCATCAAGGACGCGTCACATATTCTGTATTATGTGAGGAACTGCTTTATCAGATGACTGAAGAGGATCCGGAAGAGTTCGAAGAGGACCCGGAAATGATCGAGGAGGAACCAGAAAAGGATCCAATTGTGGATCCAATAGAGAGCCTTGAAGCTGTCCTGCCTGGGATTACCCCAAATGAGTCCAGGCTGAGAGATTATTTTGGCCACTGCACTAGTGTCTGTCCTAGTGGGAGTGGTAGTTGCCTATTTAGTTTATTAGAGTTCTGTTATTTTTATTATCGTTTTGTATGAACAATAGTTAGTCTATTTCATTCATGTCAGTTGGTTATATGTTAACAATTTGCAGCATAATTTTATATTAATGATATATTCATTTATTTATGCTGTTTGCTTGACATGATGCATGATTAGTTCATGATATATTAAATGATTAGTTCATTTAATTAAAAAAAAATACATGATATGTTAAATGATTAGTTCATTTAATTAATGAATTCATGATATTATAAATGATTAGTTCATTTGTTGGGATGTATGTAATAGAATTGATTAATATTAATTTGATTGGTCATACTGATGATGAGTGAAAATACAGTTGTCACTTGATTTTGTAAACCAACTCAAAGTAATATTAAGTCAATCATAAATTGCATACATATGATATACACTGAATACTAAATAATTTGTTTATTTATGATAGATTATGGCAACCAAAAACATAATAGCTGAACTCAACAAAGGTGAAAAACTTAATGGGGATAACTACAAGATCTGGCACCTCAAGATACAATATGTACTTGAGGAACAAGAAGTTCTAGAGGCTGTAAATCAGGTTATGGAAGTACCTGTAGATGGTCCCACTGCACAACACAGACGAGATCTTGATGCCTATAAGGCATGGATGAAAAAGGACTCCACTGCAAAGGGTATATTGATTAGTTCAATGGTAGACGACCTAGCTTTTGAATATGAGTCATATCTTACGGCTCATGAAGTCTGGGTTGCCCTTAAAGAAAAATACAGTGGAGTAAGTCTGAGTAAGCTTCGACAGCTGATAATTAAATTTGACAGCTACAAAAAGCGTCCGAATATATCAATGGTTCAACACCTCAGGGAGATGTCGAACATGATTCGGGAGCTTAGAACTGCTGGTCATGAGTTGACTGATGAACAACAGGTTCAAGCAGTTATTCGTTCACTTCCAGATTCTTGGGAGACCATGAAGCAGACCTTAACTCACAGTGAGAGTATCAAGACTTTCACTGATGTCTCACGCCATGTAGAATTGGAGGCGGAGAGAGTTGAATCCGCAAGGATTTCTGGACAAGCCTATGTGGCTGTAGGTTCTGCAGGATCATATGGATCCAAGAAGAAATGGTTCAAGAAAGGGAAGGGAAAGAAGAGGGAAGCTGCTGTTGTGGGACAAGGCCCAATCAAGAAGATAATCAAGAAGACTGGAAAGAAACCTAAAAACAAGTTGACTTGTTTTAATTGTGGCAAAAAGGGCCACTTTGCTCGGGAGTGCACTGAGCCGAAAAAGGTAAATCCAAGTGTGTCTTCTTTTCAAGAGCATTTTGTTGCTAGTTCAGTGTTGTTAGCTGATTCTTATCCTTTGTGGATTATAGATTCGGGAGCAACCAACCATGTAGCTCGGGAATGAGTTACATTTGTTGAGTATCGTCGGGTACCAGCTGGCAACAAGTGGATCTATGTAGGAAATAATGCAAGAGTTGAAGTCAAAGGAGTCGGCACTTGCAAACTCAACTTACGTGGTGGTAGAGTTTTATTTCTACATGATGTCCTGTATGCTCCTGAAATTCGATGGAATCTTGTTTCCGTTACGTGTCTTCTTGATTTAGGGTATTGTATTAATTTTTATAGTCGGTCTGTTGAACTTAAGATTGACTCAGTGTCAATCGGATATGGTTTTTTAACAAATGGTTTTATGATTCTTGATATAGAACCAGATGTCAATTATGCTATTGATGGTTGTTTTTCAAACATTGCTTTAACTAGTGATGCAGATATAACTGATGAGGTTTGACATGCTAGATTAGGACACATAGGACAAGAACGTATGAATCGATTAGCTAAAGAGGGTCTATTGGGCACTCGAGCTAAGATTCAATTGTCTATATGTGAGCATTGTCTTGCTGGAAAAACAACTAGGAAACCATTTGGTAAGGCTATTAGATCTGAATCAACATTGCAGTTAATTCATTCGGACATTTGTGGTCCAATGAATGTGAAGGCTAGACATGGAGCTTCCTATTTCATTACATTTATTGATGATTTCTCTAGGTTCGGTCATGTGTATTTGATTTCTCACAAATCTGAAGCATTAGATTGTTTCATTCATTATATGAACGAAGTTGAGAATCAAACGGAACGTAAAGTTAAGACTTTACGCACTGACCGTGGTGGGGAGTATTTGTCTGATATGTTCAAGACAATATGTAATGATAGAGGGATTATTAGACAGCTGACAATCCCTGGAACTCCACAGCAAAATGGGGTAGCTGAAAGAAGAAATAGGACTCTTCTTGAAATGGTTAGGTCTATGATGGCGCAAGCTAATTTGCCAATTTCCTATTGGGGAGATGCATTATTAACTGCAGCCTATATACTTAACAAAGTGCCTTCAAAGTCAGTTCCATCTACCCCACATGAACGTTGGACAGGCAGAAAACCAGATTTGAGTAATGTTGATGATAGTTCTCACAAGTATGGAAAACTAGGGCCTAGAGGTAAGAAATGTATCTTTATAAGATATCATGAGACCTCCAAAGGTTATGTTTTCATAGGTGAGCAACTAGATGGAACCATCTCCGAAATAGACTCGAGAGATGCGACTTTTCTCGAAACAGAGTTCCCAATCAGAGGTGATGTTGATAAAAATGTTCCTCTATTTGAGGAGGATGAGATATTATCAACAAGAGAGGTGTCAAAAGGGATACCTGAGTCTAGTCAACCGAGTGGAAGTGATATTCCGAGTCATGAGTTGACTTCTCAACAGCCCAACTTACGGAGAAGTGTTCGTAAGATCAAACCTAAGAAGAGGTTTGATATTGAGAATGAGGCATTGGTTACACTTCCAATTGACGATGACGAACCTCAATCCATTGAGGAAGCATTGGGATGTAGAGTTAGAGAAAAATGGAAAGCTGCAATGGTTGAAGAGATGGAGTCCATGATTCAAAATCATGTTTGGGACTTAGTCGATCTTCCTCCGGGCCGAAGGGCTATTGGGAATAAATTGATTCTCAAAATAAAGAGGAAAGCAGATGGATCGATTAATAGATACAAAGCTCGTTTAGTTGCAAAAGGATATACCCAAATGGAGGGTATTGACTTTGAAGAGACATTTTCTCCTGTAGTGAAATTTGTATCAATAAGAGTTATTTTGGCCTTTGTGGCACATTATGACTTGGAATTACATCAAATGGATGTAAAAACTGCTTTCCTTAATGGTGATCTTGACGAAGAAATCTATATGGTTCAACCAGAAGGTTTCATTGTTGAAGGCCAAGAGCAGAAAGTATGTAGACTTAAAAAGTCTATATATGGGCTAAAGCAAGCGTCAAGACAATGGAACATAAGATTTAACGAAGTCATTTTATCTTATGGTTTTGAGATGATCAATGAGGATCATTGTGTTTTCCTGAAACATTTTTTTCGAACGTAAGTCGGTTTATCATTATATTTTGTTGGTATGGTGATAGCTGGAAATGACATAGGATATGTGATTGAAGTCAAGAAGTGGCTGTCATCACAATTTGATACAACAGATATGGGAGAAGCTGAATACATCTTAGGGGTGAAGATCATAAGAGATCGTTCTAAAAGACTTTTGGGTTTGTCACAAGAGTCTTATATAAATAAGATGTTACATCATTTCAGCATGTCTAATTGCAACATAGAACATACACCTATTGTGAAAGGTACTGTGTTGAGCAAGAGTATGTGTCCTAAAACTCCAGAGGAAATAGCTGAGATGAATAAAAACCATATGCCAGTGCTATTGGTAGTTTGATGTACACTATGTTGTGTACACGTCCCGATATCAGCTATGTTGTGGGCTTGGTCAGTCGCACCGAAACACTGGAAGAGGCAAAAAGGATATTCAGATATCTAGGCGACAATGATTATTGTCTCTATTTTCAAGGATCAGATATGAGTCCGAAAGGTTATTCAGATGCAGATTGTGCTGGAGACATGGATGATAGAAAATTTACATCAGACTATGTGTTCTTGCTGAATGGTGGCGCTATCTCATGGAACAGTAAGAAACAAGCTTGTGTAGCTTTGTCGACTATGGAAGCTGAATATGTGGCATGTTCAGCAGTGTGCAAGAAACAGTCTGGTTGAGAAGGTTTCGAAGCATCCGAAAATTGCTAAGGACAGTGGGAGTTCAGTAACTATCTATTGTGACGGTCAAGCTACAATAACCTTCTCGAAGAATCTCAAATATCATAGTAAGGATAAGCATATAGTTATAAAATATAACTTTGTGAGAGATGTTATGGCTAAAAGGAGTGTGGTTCTTGAGTATATCCCTATGTATTTTATGCTTGCAGATCCTTTTACTAAGTCAATGACTAGAGAGTCATTTAATGAGCATGTAAAGTCTTTGAGACTTCGTAGAGTGTTATAATATTGTAATGACAATAAGATATTATGATTCAATTGCATGATTTGTCATAATCTATTATGTGTATATGTTGTTTTGTTAAATGCATTTAAGATCTCGATGAATATGTTGGTAAGTAGTGATTAGTCCTCTCATATGGGCAATCATTTCTATTTGTTGGGTATGAATAGAGGTAAGACCAGTGCTTATAAGACAACTTATGTGGTTGTTGGCTTATTTAGCTATTAAAATTGTTGCATTCCTATAAGCTGGGGTCGTCTTGATATCTGTATCAAGATGAGTTCGTTTAAAGATAGATGATCAAAGAAAATGAATCCACCATTTACTATGCCTGTTTAGAAGACAGATGAAAATTCATAGGTTGAATTCTGGATTAGGTATTGTGAATGTCTAGATCGAAATATATACATAAATTTAGAAACATGACTCTTTTTCGTAAAGAGAATAACATCGTAGCATGTGATTCATACCACATGTGCTATTGCGACAATAAAGGATGTAGGAGAATGAATCCCTGTTTCTCTACTATGTGAGACCTTTGAGATTATATGTTAATCTCAATTTTTGCCTTAGTGACTATTTAGCTGTCTACTTGAAGTTTTGATCAGTGTCTGCTACTTTAGCGTGTATCCTATGACTATGGATGATTCGGTCTATGGAGCATAACTAGGAAAGCGACTGATTAAAATGAATTGATTCTAGCTAAAAAGGAAGATTAAATAGATTTACATCTTTTGTTGTTATTCACTGGTCGACCCATTTCTGTTATGTACAGAAATGAATGTGAATATAGGATATGGAACATGCTCATGACATAGTGGTCATTATAAGGGATTAGAGATGTTCATATCGATGTAAATGAAAATTATTTAATCTGGGTAAATAGCAAGACATGGATATCTTCAAGATAATGGCTGTGTGTCACTTGAAGATTGGATGGATCCTGGATAAAGGCTATGTGCCACCAGGAAAGAGGCTATGTGCCATGAAGAGTGTGTCTCTAATTTATTGAAGCAAAGTGTAACAACTTTATTAGCATTGATTGCTCAACGAGCGGCTAAGTCAAGGTGTAACAATCTTCTTAGCAACTATCGCTCAGTGTGCTTGCTGTCGCACGAACCATTTTCTCTAAGTATGGATTGGATGTTCTCATATGGTCTATGTGACCAAACTCTCTAATAGTCTATGTGACTTATTAAGTCTTTGTGACTTACCTGAATGAACTAGTCTTAGTGACTTACCTTGGACGAGTGGGAGATGTTAGAAATGGGGATAGTGGGGAACGTGGCCCATGTTCCCCACTACACATAATGGAAATGTCCATTATGCCCTTAGGGTATTTCCCTATATAAAGGGGGTCCGTCCAAGGCTCAGGGGGTGAGAAATCGCGATCGTGCGACGAGAGTAAGAGGAGAACATCCAAAGCGGCGAGATTTGGTTTGTGGAATTGCGGAGGGCTTTCCGATCATGTGATCGCTCTTCCGATAGCGAGCTTCGTCATTGTCGATTGCAGATCTGCGGGAGATCGCTGTAAGTTTTTACCGCATTTAATTAATTCGTCTATCATGCATTTAGAACAATATATTCTACAGGCCGCTATGCAGAGCTCCTAAATCATCCCGTGAAGCAGAAGCGAGGAGGAGAATAAGATTGCTTGGATTGCCTTTTTTTTCTGGCGAGGATGAAGAAAAAGAGTGCGGATCTGGTGGTTGATTTGCCCCGTGACCGCCCCTCGATGGCATGGCAGATCTCCACCATAGGCGGCGCGGCGGCCGACGGCGGGTGGAACAAGAGGAAGAAGCTGTCGATGCAGGAGACGACAAGGGAGGCCAAGTGGGAGAAGCGGCGGCGGATGCTGCTTGCCGTGGAGGAGCAGGAGGAGGAGGAGCAGCAGGCGGAAGAGGTGGAGGAGGAGGGAAGGAAGGTGAGGAGCCTAACGGACGAGGACCTGGACGAGCTGAAGGGGTGCATCGAGCTAGGGTTTGGGTTCAGCGAGGAAGGGGGCGGCCACGACCTCCGCCACACGCTGCCTGCTCTCGACCTCTACTTCGCCGTCAACCGCCTACGGAACTATTCGTTGAGCTCGGGTTCCACCTCCAGCGCCTCCACGCCGACCACGCTGAGCCCCCGGAGCGCCGACGGAAGCTCCACTTCAGGCGAATCCTGGAAGATTTGCAATCCAGGTACACACTTTCATTAAAAATTGTAAATCCATCGTGCAAATTGTCCGAGAGACCGGAGACAATTCCAATTCCTGTATTTCTTTTCTTTTTTTGATGAATCGAAAACAGGGGACGATCCGCAGCTTGTGAAGACGAGGCTGAGACACTGGGCGCAGGCCGTCGCTTGCTCCCTCCGCCAAAGCTGCTAAACCTTCTTCCAATTGGCATTCACGTCTCCATTATCAGCCACTGTAAACTCCATCTCCTCCCCTCATCGTCGTCATCCATCTTCGTGTCTCGCCTCCACTTTCTCTCGCTGTACATTCAAGGATCCAGCAATGTCACTACTTTCTTTTTTTGATCTACTCGATTTGCTATTTGTCAGTTTGAGAGGGGGAAAAAAATAATCAAAACAATTAAAATTTTAGTTTTAAAAAAATTATACCAAAATCAAAATGAAATAGTAAATTGTTCAATTCGTCTAGAACAATTAAAATTGGAAATTTTAGCTTTGATATATTTTTTTTTACTTCAGAACTAACTCAAATTTAAATTCGCCTGGCAACAAATTGGGGACCGAGTCTAATAGATAATGTATGCATCCTAATAGTGTTCCACAGGTGGAAAAAAATAAAATAAACAGGGTAGATGGAATAATACTAATATACATGGGACGTATGTAGCCATAGTTAAATAACTCATTTATGCACTAACAGATATTTTTGAACAAAAGAAATAAATAATAGAACTCATACAAAATGTCGATATGAATTTACCATTCTATAATCAATACTCACGTGAATCGCCATCCAACACTTCGTAGATTCTGTGCAGTCATTCCACAATTTCACCGAACAAAGAAGAAAGAACTACAAACATAAAATTTCAAACAAGCAACGCTGGTCGTGACAATGGCCGAGCGCATTCCATCAACTTGAGCAGTAGCTAGTGGTTTAAGTCGTACCACATTCCAGCTACAATTAATTATGAAGAAAAATCTACAATGCACAATCTAGCAATTACAGTCTTTTGGTGTCGACTATACACCAGAGTGAAAGGCATGTATATTTATCTTGAGACTTCAAATTTGAAGAAGTGGTAAAGCTATCATAATACCAAACACTGACAATAACAGCAGCACTAACCAGAATGGCACTGGTTTCCTTTGCCTTATCCTCGCCGCATCATCTTGCAGAAAAGGCTGTTCGATAGAGGTGGAGCGAGGATGCCAATTATTCTCTGGCTGTTGAGCAACAGGCCGTTCCACATTCTGTCGTTGGTAGTACTTCTCTATAAATTCTGGGAAGAGCTTCTTAAAGTTCAGACAATTTTTGCTGTTTCATGCAAACAAAATTATATGTTTATGAATACATAAAAATACAAAACCAACCAATCTGAAAGAAAACAAACAAATATAAACATGGCACATATTTTGACTATGCAATATGTGGTTAAAACATGTGACCGTCAGCAAAATTGATCAATTTATTACGTCCTCCGATTACATACATGTACTCGCATCTTACAACTTAGTGTAAGATTTCAAGGCATAAGGTAGTTAAAATGAAAATGGTTGTGAGTTTTGAGATTTTTTTATGACGATATACTAGCATCTTGATATGAACCGAGTCCTGCATGCAACTTAGTAATAACAAAGTGCAATCTTATTTCAGTGATCAAGTCTTCGTAGTCAAACTTGAGCCATCAGTGTGTATGTATCACTGTTTACATGAAATGTAGTGTCAAAAGCGGCATAGACTGGGAAATCAGAATATGATAAAACCTCTTCAAATGAGGATTTGATTAAGATCCAAGAAGACGCAGAGGGAGATTCTAAGAAAAACTTGTGCAAAGGAAGAAAGATTATACTTGAGTGCTCTTCATCTAACCAAACATATCATAAACTGATCTTGGTGTAGCTAGAAGACCCATATAGGTGGCCAGCACAAATAACTGAGATATTATAGCATAGATTGTTGTTGATGGCGAAATTAGTGTGGTAATGATGGGGGTTACTGTTGGGTTGCGTAAGGCCTAAGGTTTTAGTTCCCAAATCTTGAAAACTTCAGATAGTATCTGATGACTGACTAAATAAGCAATAAAAGGAAATGTTTTGTAGCACGCCAAGTCAGAAAATTACTTTTCACAATTGAAGCTTTGGCTAATTTTCGCTTTTCATCATCAGAAGATCTAATGCTTCCAGCGGTCTGGTGATTGTCCAACTGCAGGTACATCAAGTTGGATAAATTAAGTAGAGACATACTGTGCAGAAACATTACAGTGCATCAATTCCATACCAGATATCACGTACTGATTTTACTCAATAGTTGAGTGTCTTTCTATTAGTTTATTGCAAGAAATATAGAATATATGGCTTAAGATTTATGTCAAACTGATTATGTTCCACCAATATAGAATATATAGCTTAAGATTTCTGTCAAACTGATTATGTTCCACCAGTTGAGTATCTTGCGTCTGTGTGTATTGCAAGAAAGAATGTGTAGCTTAAGATTTCTTTCATACTTATAGCAAAAGGCGGATTGTTTTCTCCGTCGATGACTTCTCAGGACAACTTTGCTGAACTATGGAACCAAAAACTTAATCATCATATAAAATAATAAAACAAAAGATGCTTAACTTAAGTTCAAAGCTTGCTGGTGGTCTAATCTAGAATGGTATTCCAATTTTAATGATAGATAAATGAGCATCTTATGCCTTTTGCAAATGCCTTGTGGTGTATATTAAAATTGAAGACTGAGGCCACATTCTTTGAATAACTAATCATTTCAAATTAATGTTACACCAATGAATCACTAATTCTTTTCAAAATTCTCACCTCATATGTCATACTATTAGCTTTTCTGATCAAAATGTTGTATTATTAGATTTTGAGTATTATAAATGAATTAAACTACTTCAATGAGACACAAATATAGTCCACACTTGCAGGGTGACAAAGACAGTTTAGATGAATGGATTAGTGTTAGCTTGAACTTGAGCATTTTGAGTTAGTGGATGGATCTGATGAGTTAATGGGTCAATTTTAACATTTACACAGATTGTGCCATTTATAAGTTCAAAGTGGCATTTTAGAAAAGTTTACTTCTATATAATACTTTCAAAGAATTTAAAAATACAATTCAAACTGAAGGGAAATGAAGGTCAGTTAAAGATTCGCTCAGATCATATGCACTATAATTCTTTAGATATCTCTTAACAATACTAAAGAAATCAATTAATTATTTCATTATGATGCTAGAAGTAGTCACTGTCATCATTTAGTCATGTAAGTCCCAAGTTTTAAGTTCAAATATATTTATTTTCTTTGAACATGTCATATCATCTTAAATTATATTATCACATTTATAACTCCTGCGAATACGGATTCCTGAGGAAGAGACGGACCTTGCATTGCAAGAGATTATTTTTGCTACTCAAACTCGTAACCACAAGATCACACGGTGGCAACTTTATCGTTGCACCAAAGCTCTCTTTCATCATTTGTTATACTAATATTTTTAAATTTTCTTAAAATCCCACACATCCATAGTAGGATTATCATCTCCAATATATGTAAGTTTTTTGTGCTATTCCCTAAATTCCAATATTCAAATCCATAAAGCATGATTGGTAGTACACTAGTTTATAAACTTGTAATGTTAGTTGGTTGAGCTTAGAAGCTCTTATATCACTACTCACTCTTCATGCTATTAATTATATCTTTACCAACATCTTCTTGATGATTAATAGATCAAAGATATCTTACAAAAATTTCAATGTCCATATATGGGAAGACATTGAAATTTTTACTCAACTCTTCATGCTATTCCCTATTTTTTTTTTACTACTGAAACTGCATTTCATATATTCACTTTAGTTAATATCTTTAATTTCTAAACAACATTTCATATAATGTTTGCTAGAAGTACACAAGCAAAACGTAATGTACAAAACGTAACTAAAATGTTCATTTTAGAGCTATTCAGAATAGAAGTGTAATAGCAACTTACCATGAAGGAAAGTAGTCCTGTCAAGATACTGCACCAGGAAATAATAAACATCAGAAATCTATTATTCGATGAACAAGAAATTACCCTAAGCAATTTAATCACCCACGTGCAAAGAACATAACTAAAACAGAATAATGATAACAGTGGTTAATAATGTATATATTGTTCAACTTTCTATTTCCTGGTATGCAATGAAGCCTCAAGTAATACAGGAACAAAAGTCAAGGAGACAGAAAATGGAAAACATAAGATTATAAATTGTCACTCCCATTATGTTTTATATCTCACCTCGATACAGACCACATAGGATTCCAAGACTCCGGATGAACTGAAAGGAAAAACAATAATCACAACTCAAACTCAAATGAGAACGACAATAGGAAGCAAATTTATTATAGGACTGTACTATGAACTCACAATCACTCATGGATTAGCATATTCTAACATTGGGGGCAAATCGACCATTAGGAGTTATCATGCTGGAGAGAAGAGAAATTCTCAGTTAATTGCACCTTAGACAATGGAATCTAGAGTAACCCTGCAGCTTTGAAAGTAAACAAATCTTATGAAGAACTTAGCTACCGAATACTGGAAGGCTTGAATGGGTAATTGCGTGGGAATTTAAGCTTTCCATAGTAATATCCACCTGCATATTAAATTATTGTCAGCATGTAACTAGATCGGAAATTGTATAATAGTCAATTTAAGGATAAGGTGACCAATGAAAAAAGAATGAATCTAACAAGCGCATTTTCCAAATTTATACACTAAACAATTACCAAGCATGTAAAGGAAAATGAGAAAGTAGAAAAGCTAGTGCAGCAATTGAGAAGCTTGACAGAAACAATACTCAACTGATCTTCAAACAGTTGACAGTTCAAGTAACGTTGACCACAATCTACAAGACAGACTTTCAAAGGATTAAGTTGGTGACAATCTTTAAATGAAACTTTATATTAAAAAAAAAACCTAAATTGAGCATACTATGGGATTAACTAGTGAAAAATTGCCTAGTGAAGAGTGAGGGGAAAAAAAAAATTAGGCATCAAAGATAGGGTAAAGCTTGATGTTAATCCGTGGGACAAGGATGTACGCAAGCATTAACAATAATAGCATATTAAGTAAAATTCTAACATCTGCTAGAGAGAAAAAAAAACAAAGAGAAATAGGATATTCGAAGAGAGACAAAGAAAAATCTATCTTTTTGAAGTTACAACTGACAGAGATGTTGGAAGAAACAAACAATAGATAACCTGATCTTAAATCATCAATAAAAGAACAAATGGGAAATGAAATAATGGCGGTGAAATTTGAATCAGGAGAGAAAAAGAAAGGACGATGAAGTTACTTCAAAATATGTAATTTTAACAATTGTGACCCTTTTTTTATCGAGATATGACCTTTAACTGTTTACTTACGCCAATCAAGAATATCTGAAGGAGACGGTCGAGCTGCAATCTGTGGAGGAGGTTCCTGCGATTTAGTTGTGAAATATTTGATAAGTTTCAACAAGAATAGGTGATGTTTAGCCTCATGATAATGAAACTACATGCACATTGTAAGATACCGCATAAAGAAACTTTGAAAAGGATGAAAAAACAGTCATTTTTCCAAAATGATAGCATCTGAAGGAGTGATCAGAAGAAAATGTTCCTAATTGAATCACTAGCAATATAATTAGTCAAAAACTCACTTATCTAAGCATATAAAAGATGAAGTGAGCAAGAAGTTCATGCTGGGGAACGTCAATGCAACTTATAGGTGTGACACCATAGCCACGTTAGTCCCAACGCATGGATTCCATTTAGATTAGTAAATAGGAACGAAGGTGACTATTCATAGAATAACAAACTTCAGTCACCATGGTACATACACCTGCCGGTACCACACCAAAAGAAATACAGCACAGTTTAAAAATATCGACCACCTTAAAGATCTCGATATTCAGTGACAGGTCCCAGGGCTATGGTGCCATTGTCATCTAGCCATTCATGACTTATCCCTAGTTAATATATATTTGTGAGATTTTTTTTTTCAAATGAGATATATAATCATTGAATTTTTGGGCTGACGCCGCGTCCTTTTCAATTTACCTTGGTCGGTTAAAAAATTTCGTAAGACTGAGCCCATTTTTTTTTTTTTTTTTTAAGATATTCATGACCGGAACTTTAAATAGAGTAAGCACTACGGAAACTGGCCAATCACATGTTGTAAACAAAAACTAGCTCACCTTACAAATTGCACGATATTCTTTCAGAAGGCGCTTGACACTCTCTGCCATCCACTACAGTTGAACCCAGTTGAATTGACTCCACCGCTACCCCTAGCACAATTCTCCAGGCAAATCCTGTCAATATTTAGACCTATGCATAGAAGGTTGACCTGGCGAAAAGCAAATAAAGAGCTTTCCGAATCTAATGCCACAACACAGGTGAGGAAACAATATCCACACACCATATCGAGGGAAACTGCAATTTGAGCAAGCGATCGTCGAAAAATGGAATCCTTGATTACGAGATCGATCTGGGGATCAAATGGTCAAACGGTAGCCCGAAATACGATTAGCGAAAGGAAAAGAACAAACCTAAGGTCCAAGATGAGGAGGGTTGTCACAAATTGATAGGAACCCGGGGATCTATTATATGGAAAAAACGAAGGAGAAAAATGAAAAAGGGAATATGATGATCACTTTGATGGGATTGACCTCCAATAATCAAATAAAATTGATTAATTAAAAAGAAAATTACTTGTCTTCCAAAATTACATAACATCTCTTTAAATAGACACTTAAACGATATTTTTCAAAAGAAGGCCTAAAAGAAAAAAAAAAGTTCTAAAACTTATTTTAGAAAAAAATGGTTAAATGATTTATTTAAATAGGTCCATTAAAGGATCCTATCATTCCACCACCCTTCAAAACAACCTTGTCCTTAAAGTTGTTTAGCAATAAACTCTGAAAATTTTTCTCGAATGACATCATACAATTCTCATGTTGCATCATTAATAGTTCAACTGTCTCTTGATTGTTCTTCTTCATTAGTCTCCTTGTTATTTATTGATTGTTCTTCTTCATTAGTCTCCTTTCTAAAATAACATAAGGTTGAAACTTAACTTTATCATTTGAATTCACCTCAGGAAGGTGTTGTTGAGGAGTAAATTTGTCACCTAATTTCTTCTTTAAATAAGGCACATGAAATACAGGGTGTATTTTAGAATCTTGTGGAAGCTCCAAACGATAAGCAATAAGTCCAATACGCTCTATCACTTTATAAGGACCATAAAATTTCGGTGACAACTTCGTAGAAGTTAAATAACGAATTGAAACTTGTTGTATGTTTGAAGTTTTAGAAAAACCCAATCTCCTATTGCAAATTCTGTCATCGAACGATGCCTGTCGGCCAGTTGCTTCATTCTTGCTTGTGCATTGCTTAAGTTGTTTTTCACCGAACGATGTGATAGTATCTTGTCTCTTGCCTATGATGTAAACTTCTCTATCTTGTCTCTTGCCTATGATGTAAACTTCTTTTCCTTGATCTTGGAAGCGCATTGTTAGTTGAGAGAAATTCCATATTATGTCTCCTAATGTTCTCAACCATGTATGATCGAAAGAATTTAGATATCTCCATAATGGTATGATATTGTCCACTTTGTGCCTAAGTCCTCATGCTTTTGCCCTTGGGCTATATCCAAAAGGCCTAATGCCAATGGAGATATCTTTCTCTTATAAACCCATGATCTTTCCCATGTGTTTTCAATGTGGGACTATGTTTACAACCTTGCAACCCCAACATTCCCCCCTCAAACAAAACACCACAGGTTTCCCACGTCCGATCCACCAGGTCTTCCTGCCCCTCGGTCCACCCGATCTACTAGGACTTCCTTGCCTAGCCGCAACTAGAACTTCCTGTCTGATATCTGGTCCTCTTGATCCGAATATAGGAGCCCTTTTTTTTTTGTTCGAGGTCAATATTGTACCCACATGGCTCAATCAGACCATAGCTTTTATGTACAGTCGGCGGTTAAACCTTCCGACAGTCCGGGCTCTGATACCAATTGTAGGATCGAAAAAAATTTAGATATCTCCATAATGGTATGATATTGTCTACTTTGGGCCTAAGTCCTCATGGTTTTGCCCTTGGGCTCTACCCAAAAGGTCTCATACCAATGGAGATATCTTTCTCTTATAAACCCATGATATTTCCCATGTGTTTTTAATGTGGGACTATGTTTGCAACCTTGCAACCCAAACAAATCATTGTGCTCCAAGTACAACATCACATACATCTAGGAGTAGAAGAAAGAAATATGTGATTAATTCATAATTTAGTAAGAAAATTTGAATACTATCACATTTTCTTGGACTTGTAAGTGATCTTCCATCTGCCACCTTAACATCAAATGTAGATGCTTGCTGTATTTCTTGTTTAAGCTTTCTTGCCAAGGTTGAGTATATAAAATTGTTGGTGCTTCTTGAATCTATAAGTATCATTACTGGTTATTTTTTAATGAATTCTTTTACCTTCATCATTTGCGGAGTTTGTAGTCCTTCTAAGGCATGAACTGCTATTGCCATAGAGTCAACTTGTATTTCATTGAAATTATCCCGTGTTTCACCTTCATCGAAATCATCTTCTTTATGAGAGTTCTCTATTGGGCCAATCATTAGTATCCTCTTTTGCTTGCATTGATGACCACAGTGCCACTTTTCATCGCAATGCCAGCATAATCCCTTGCCATTCTTTCCTTGATCTCTTCTTTTGTCAAACTACGGGGTGTTGAATAATGCGATGTGTTTTCACAAATTACTTTGTTATTTCTTCATCCTTCCTCATTGATCTTTTCTTCTTGTAGTCGTGTAAAGGATAAGGCAGCCTTCATGGTGCGGGGTTGATTCATTTTTACTTCTCGTCGTATATCAAGGCGAAGTCCTTCAATAAAAGGGCCTAGTAATTACTTTTGTGACCAATCACAAGTTCGATTAGAGAGTCGCTCGAATCGTCTTTGGTACTCTAGTACGATTGTAGTGTGTTGAATTTTAGCCAATTTTCCATTCACATTCGCATAACCGGAAGGACCAAATCGATTGAGGAGTTCTCCTTTGAATTCTCCTCAATTTGAAGGACCGTGGCATGCTTCAAGCCAGTCATATCATTGGATGGCATCACCTTCGAGGTTTATAGATGCTAGTTCTACCTTTGCATTATCCGATGTGCTATGGAAGTGAAAATATTTTTTAGCCCTTGAAATACATCCACTCGGATCATTGTTCTCCAAGCGAAGAAATTCCACCTTCATGCGTGGAAAGTTGTGCTCTTGATTTTCATTTGAGTTGGCTCTATGGTCATATTGTTGTTGTCGAGACTGATGATTTGTTCCTCTTTTGATTAGTATGCTTGAGCTAGAATCCACCTCTAAACGATCCTTCAATTCTTGTACTATTATGACCAACGATGCCACCATTTTTTCGAGTCTATCCATCCTTGTCTTGTGCTTAGCTTCAAATTCCAGAGTCCATTTGGCGTCAGGTTGAGATCCTCTAGTTATCATGTCAGAGTGGATTTTCTTCTCTTTAAGTCCGGTTAAAACCATGCACTTGTTGATGGATGCGGGCTTGAGGTGTTGAAGAAGTTGATGCTTGATATTATAGGGCGATGATGAAGTGATCATGCTCTGATACCAAGTTGATAGGAACCCAGGGGCCTATCACGTGGAAAAAATGAAGGAGAAAAATGAAAAGGGGAATAGGGTGATCACTTCGAGGGGATCGACCTCCAATAATCAAATAAAATTGATTAACTAAAAAGGAAATTACTTGTCTTCCAAAATTACATAACATCTCTTTAAATAGACACCTAAATGACATTTTTCAAAAGAAAACGTCTAAAAGAAAAATAAAATAAAAAGAAAAGTTCTAAAACTTATTTTAGAAAAAGAAATAGTTAAAGGATTTATTTGAATAGATCCGTTAAAGAATCCTATCATAAATGGGTCTGCGCCTCGACCGGATGGCGATCGAAAGGTGATCTCAGATTCATAGGAGTGGCGGGAGATGGAAAGGGGTAGTAAATTGGACAATGCCGGTTAGCCCAAATTGGGGGCTGTAAACGAGCTCAAGCCAAACTTGTCACGTTTACTAAGGCAATCCACTTAAGCCAAACTAAATCAAGTCGTCTTTTTATAAGATTAATTCATTTACATGTCAGGGAGCTTTCAAAGTTTGATTGTTTAAAAATTTTATATTTTAAATTTATTTATTTGATTATAAATTTGATAATACAAATTTATTTATTAAATTTTAAAAGTTTCTTATTTATTTAAAATATCAATAAGAATTTTATTGATAAATATGATTCAACATTGTTCATGAATATTATTTCATAGTCTGTCCTCAGATTATGTAAAGAGAGAAAAATCACGGGATCAATAGAGGGTGCGAGAGATTTTTTTCTGAGGGCATGCACCCACTTAGAATTGGCCCCTTGCCTCATTATAACAAAGCTATCATCCTCTAGCCAACTAGGAACCCCCATGGGGACACCGAACGTTATTCACGAATATTAACAAGTTATTCAAGTTTGTTTATTTAATTGATCTGATGTATATTGAACAAACATAAATAAACTCTTACCAAACCGCCCACCAATATTATTCACGAACATTTGGTTCATTTACTGCCCTAAGCCCAAACTCACAGAGGTTTTTTTTTTTATAATTCAAATGTCCAAACTCTTACCGGCTCAACTAGTCCTGGAAATGAGTGACCCTCACACGTTTCACCCACCAGATAAATCCAAAAGCATTTATGATAGTGTATCAACAACCTATAAGTATCCCGAGTTAATTTTGATGTGATCAACTGAGTTAAGTTAGATTCTACAGTTTTGATCCATTTTGTCTAAGTGTGCAGGAACTTAGGAATACAGGAAGTTGAACGGAAGATGCAATGAATGAGAAAGATGATACAAGAAATGAGTTGAGTGAAAGATACATTTTGTCTAAGTTCATCTGAGGGACGAGAAGCTATGGAAGAGTACACCAGTGGACTAGAAGGACATACACGACGCTTCTAAGGGATGGGAAGCCGAGAAGGAAGACTGCTCGAGGAGAAGGCCAAAGTTGGGTTCGGGTGAGCTCAACTTTGGATGACCAGAGAATCACCCAAATGACTAGACAAGAAAACAATCAACTTTGAAATTAACTAGGTCTGGGTACGTCGACCAGGTCTGGGCACCCCGACTAGGTCTGGACACCCTGACCAGGTTCAGGCACTCGGACCAGGTCCAGGTGCTAGACACTTTCGGGCACCTCAGCAAGCCATTGCCGATCAGATTAGTGCGGAGTCCATGTTAGCCAACTCTAGGTGCTCGGACTGGGTCCAAGCACCTAGGAAGAGGAGATCAGATTGGAAAGAAGTCATTGTTAGAGTGTATACTAAAAGCCTAGCTTTTGGTATAAACATTTATCTAGAAATAAGAATCACATTGGTCAAATATCTACATTTATGATAAATGTAGTTGTTCAATTAATTTATATTGTAGATAACATGGTGTGTGGTGTCACACACAGAGGATCATGTTATCAGTACCTTATAAATTATAAACAGTAGCTCACGACCATAATGGAAAGGAACAAACCATTGGAAGGTCGTAGTGTAATTAGGTATTAGTTTATCTTAACTATATAATTACACTAGTACACTTAGAGTGTATTGAGTAGGACCATTAGAGGTCGTTTCTTTTATACTGACTTTATAAAGAAACAAAGACCTCAGTTATTATGGAAGTGTGTGCTCTTAATCCTAATATAATAACAAGCACATATATTTGATATTTATTTCTTTAATTTATCAATGGGTGAGATTTAGTTCGATGAATCAATAAGCCCGATAAGTTGGGAAATGATATCACTTATAGTGTGTGTTGTTGACTATAGAAGGAACCGTGTCCTAGTGATCTAGGTTGAGAATGTCCCCAAGAGGAGCTCATAAGGATTGTCATGTTAAACCCTGCAGGTGGACTTAGTCCGACATGACGATGAAGTTGAGTGGTACTACTCTTGGAGCTAGATATTAATTAAGCGAGTTGTTAGTAACTTACTTAATTAGTGGACATTTGTTATCTTAAACACAGGGAGACTAACACACTCATAATAAGAAGGAGCCCAAAATGTAATTTGGGATTGGTGCGATAGTTCAATAATAGTTCTTTAGTGGAATGAATTATTATTGATGAAATTTAGTTGTGTGTTCGGGGCGAACACGGGATGCTTAATTTCATCGGGAGACCAAAACCAATTCCTCCTCTCGGTCCCTATCGTAGCCTCTAGTATATAGAGATTTATACCCACCGCATACCCACCTTCTTACCCATCCAATGGGGCCGGCCAAGCTAGCTTGGAATCCAATCTAGGGCCGGCCAAGACCAAGTGGATGAGCCATGTAGGCGGCCGGCCAAAGCTTGGGTCCCAAGCTTAGGTGGCCGACCACTAGAATATTTAAAAGGATTTTTATTAAAATTATTTCTTATGTGGATATCATGATTTTAAAAGAGAGTTTAAAAATTAAAAATTTCCTTTTATAGCTTTCTACAAAAGATTAAGAGAAGAGATTAATCTCTTTCCTTATTTGTAGATTAAAAGGATGGTTTTAATTTTTGGTAAAAACTTTCCCTATTTGTAAATCATCTACATGTTTAAAATTTGAAATCTTTCCTTATTTGTTGATTAAAGGAGGATTTTAAATTTTAAGAAAACTTTCCTTTTTAACCATGTTCATGATTTAAAAGAGAGTTTAAAAATTAATAATTCTCTTTATTAGTTTCTACAAAAGATTGAGAAAAGATTTGATATCTTTCCTTATTTGTAGATTAAAAGAGATTTTAATTTTTAGATATAACTTTCTTTTTATCCACATGTTTAAAAGAAAGATTTTAATTTATTAAATTTCCTTTTTAAACCAATCATGAAGGGATTAAATTATTGGAGAAATTTTATAAATTTCTGGAGACAAATTAGGAAGTTTTAATTAATTAAAATTCTCCTTGTTTGTAGCTTTGGTGTGGCCGGCCATGTAAATTGAGAAAAGGAAAATTGTTTTTAATTAAATAAATTTTTCTTTTTCATGGCAAAAGAATTAAGGAAGTTTTTAATTAAATTTCCTTATTTGCCAAGACCAAGGATTATAAAAGAGGGGGTAGAGAAGGCTTCATGGTGAACAACCTCTATTATTTCTCTCCCTCTTTTCCTTGGTGTTGTGGCCGGCCAACCTCTCTTCCTCTCTTCCTCTTGGTGGTGGCCGAACCTTCTCTATTTGCTTGGAGCTCTTGTGGTGGCCGGATACTACTTGGAGAAGAAGAAGAAGGAGAGAAAGCTTGTATCCCTTGGAGCTTGGTTGGTGGAAAAAGATCTTCATCTTTTGGAAGCTTTGTGCTTGGCCGAAACTTGAAGAAAGGAGAAGAAGGTGCTTTGGTGGATTCTCATCTCGGAAGATCGTTGCCCACACAACGTCCGAGGTTAGAAGAGGAATACGGTAGAAGATCAAGAGGTCTTTCTAAAAGGTATAACTAGTATTTTTTTTCTTTCCGCATCATACTAGTTATTTTGGAAATAATACCAAATACAAGAGGCTTACGATTCTAGTATTTCGAATATGTTTTTCGAAGTTGTGTTCTTTTGTTTTATTTTTCCTTGTGATTTGATTGTTCTTTTCGGTTAACCTAAAGTTATTTTAGGAAATTAAATATTAGATTTCTATAAAAGGTTTTGTCTAGTCGGTGGTGGTTGCTCCCATATCCAAGAAGGCCATGTGCCTCGCCACGTCAGTACTGGGAACCAATTATGGAAATTAATATTTAATGAAATTAATAACTTAAGGTGATTTGGGTCGAACGTGTTAAGTTCCGCAGGAGATCCAAGTCAAAACCTAAAAGAACAAATAGATTAAGTTTTGGATCAAACGTGTTAAGTTCCGCAGGCGATCCAAAATTTAATTTAAAAGAACACATGGTAGCTAGGAAAAGGTTCAGACCTTTGTACAAAATTTTTGTACAGTGGAACCTCTAGGCTTTCCGAGTAGCAACCAACAGTCCAGGTGCTAGACACTTTCGGGCACCTCAGCAAGCCATTGCCGATCAGATTAGTGCGGAGTCCATGTTAGCCAACTCTAGGTGCTCGGACTGGGTCCAAGCACCTAGGAAGAGGAGATCAGATTGGAAAGAAGTCATTGTAGAGTGGATCAATTCGACCGAGTCCAAGCACTTGGACTGAGTCTAGGTGCTCGGTAGGTGCCATGTCAGCCAATAGTTAACTTCGACCAATGAGCTATAAATAGAGCCCTGGTGCTCTAAGTTCAATATAATACACTTGTTTTTAACTTCTGTAACCTTCAGTTTAGTTGCTAGAGCTTTCAACGTTTGTAAAAGGCTACTCTGCCTTTACCGAAGGAGTCATTTTAAGCGAGCTTATATTTACCTTGGATTAACATCCACCCAGGTTATAACTAAGTAACTCTTTATCTCTTACTTAATATTATGCAAGTTATTTTTTTTCTAATTAATTGTGCGTCCATGCTAAGTTTGATAGCAATTAAGAGTGTTGGTGCAACATCCCTCAGGTTAAGGTTGACCTGGTTGACCAAGCTGAGTTTTGGTTTGAGTTTAGATGTTTGACAATAAGATATTGATTGAAGAAGAGTCAAGTAGGTCAAGGGAGTGACCGGATACTTGACTGGGAAGTCCTAGTGAGTGAAGCTAGGCAGATGGAAAGTCCTAGTGAGTGAAGCTAGGCAGATGGAAAGTCCTAGTGAGTGAAGCTAGGCAGATGGAAAACCCTAGTGAGTGAAACTAGGTGAAAGTCCTGGTGAGTGAAGCCAGGCAAGGGAAAATTCAGATGGATCAAGGATGATCGGACATCTGGTGTTGGGAAGTCCAAGTAGGTCAAAGGATTGACTGGATACTTGGCATGAGGAAATCCAGATGGGTCAAGGTTGACCAGACATCTGGTGGAAGTCCAAGTAGGTCAAGGGAGTGACCGGATACTTGGCACGACTAGAAAAGTCCAAGTGGGTCAAAGGGATTGACCAGACACTTGGTGGGAAGTCCTAGCAGGTCAAAGGAGTGACCAGATGCTAGGCATGATGTACCAACGGGTCAAGGTTGACCGGGTGTTGGTTTGGTAGGCTTGGGACTTGGTTTTGGGCAAAAACCAAGTACTGGATCGATCAGTGGATCGATCCAAGCCTTTCCTAGCGAACAGAGAGCCTCTGGATCGATCCGTGGATCGATCCAGATGTCCCAATCGATCAGTGGATCGATTGGTACGCGACTGCTTCGCGCGATAAGCGCTGGATCGATCCATGGATCGATCCAGAGCACAGAGGCGCTCTGGATCGATCCGTGGATCGATCCAAAGCCTCCCCGATCGATTGGGAACATTCGAATCGATCGGGATCCGACCGTTGGCGTCGATAAAGGCCGCAGGCGCACGATTCCTTCGGTATCTCTTCTCCGATTCACTCCAGATCTCTCGCCAACTCCTCCACAGCGCTCTCAAAGATCAGATCGCCAGTTCTTGAAGGATCTTGGAAGCTTTCCAAGTCAAGAGGCGGATCAAAGGCAAGAAGAGAAGCTAGGGTTAGGGTTTGCTGTACTCATTGTAAGCTTTGCGCTTGTATTTTGTTTTCCTTTCCTTTCTTCTTGTACTGAGAGTCTTGTAGGGCTTCTCCGCCCTCGGTAGTTACCGAAAAGGAGTGATTTCATAGTGGAGGGTGCGTGCGTGGTGTGGATCCTTGGATTAGTCACCTCTTGTGAGGTGGATACCAAGTAAACCAACCTTGTTAGCGTTGTGTGATTGTTTCTGTTATTTTCCGCTGCATATCCTTGAAGAAACAAGCCACGACGAGCGACGAGCACGCGACGAGCTATTCACCCCCCCTCTAGCTACTTTTGGTCCTAACAAGTGGTATCAGAGCGAGGCCGCTCTTCACCGGAATCATCGCCGGAAGGGTCAAGCATATCAAGAAAAACTAGAGGGTGAAGAAGTTGGAGCAAATTCTTCAAGTTCAAGACTTTATCAAGCTCAACTTCAAGATGCAATTCCAAGATGGGCTTGGATTTGACACAAGGGTGGCTCCACCATACACTTCTACGAGTTTCGATTCTTGGAAATCAAGAATCGAAAATTTTCTTATGATGGAGATAGAGCAATGGTTTGCTCTAATGGAAGGCTTCAAGGCTCCAAGAAATTCAAAGGGCAAAGTTCTAAAGAAAAGCAGATGGAGCTCGGAGCAAATTCAAAGGGGCGAGGCAAATGACAAAGTGACCAAGCTTTTGGTCAACGTATTGCCTAGCTACATCTTGGCTCAAATTGGAGAATTCGAAGATGCCAAGGAGCTTTGGAGCAAATTGGCCAAGCTTCATGAAGAGATCCCCTCCACTGTACGAGATCAAGAAGAATCCAGAGAGGGTGACTCTTTGGAGCAAGACCAAGAGGAGGACTCCGAGGTTGAGAGATGCTCAACCTCCGAAGAAGAGGAAAACCAAGAAGCTTCATCCTCAAAGGAATGCAACGAAGGGAACAAGGAGGGAGCATACTCCTTGTTTCATATTCAAGATGATGAAGCCTCCACCTCTAGGATTGAGGGGGAGCAATCCTCGGTGACACCGGATCAAGAAGAAGGAGAAGCTTCTACATCCGTGTCAAGAGAAGAAGAGGAGGAAGAAGCTTCTACCTCCACAAGTCAAGAAAAATCGAATGGAGGAGGATCAAGGGTTGATCAAGAGGAAGCTTCTACCTCCGGATCCAAAGAAAAAGATGCCACCCCTACAAGCAAAGGTATAAATATTTCAATTAATAATAAAAATCATATCATATGCTTTGAATGTAGGGAAAGTGGGCACTACAAGAGCAAGTGTCCCAACTTGGCCAAGAAGAAGGGTCAAGTGACGCAAAAGGGCAAGGAGAAGCCCGAGGAGACCATTCCCGGAACAAAGAAGAGCAAGGAGCATATCATATGATTCTCTTGCAATCAAAAGGGGCATTACCGGAGTCAATGCCTCAAGGGGAAGAAGATGGTCAAGGCTCAAGGAGGCATTAGTCAAGGGGGAGCCTCCAAGGTAAAGAAGAATGTAACATTTATTGAGCCTACTCCTTTACATTATGGTAAAAAGCATGATAGTTCTAATTTTTATCATTTTAATGCGATTTACCATAAGAATAGGAAGCATGAGGGCTTTAAGGAAAAGCATGTGGCCCTACATGCCAAAACTACTACACCTAAGGCTAGGAATGTAAGTAAAAGTCTAGGCAAGAACTCTAAGGATTGTAGCTACAAGCCTAGAAACAAAAATGCTCATGGACTTAATGGAAAACCAAAAACTAAGGACTTAGTGATGGAAAATCAAGTCTTAAGGTCAAGACTTGATAATATGGAAAAGACCCTAAAAAGGATGGAAAATATCCTATTAGGGCAAAATGAGCATAGCCTAGGTTTAGGGGTACAAAAGTCATCCAATGGCCATAGAGGTTTGGGATACAAACCCAAAGCTAAAAAGGATGTGCCGAGTTATCATAGGGTTTCATATAGCTATGGAACAAACCCTAAGTCTAGAGGTCAAGTCAAAGATACAAGGGAAGATATCCCTAGAAGTATTTTTGCAACCAAAGTGACTAAGACCTCTAAGAAGTCTAAGAAAGTCACTAACAAGGTCACAAGGGAGGCTATCCCTAGAGTTGACCTAGAAAAATTGACCAAGGCTTCTAAGAAGCCCAACAAGGTCACTAGGAAGGTATCTAGGGAAGTTATCCCTAGTGAGTACCTAGAGCATCCAAGGAGCACCAATAGGTGTTGGGTTCCTAGGAGCATCTTCTCTACCCCATAGATGGGTTAGAGAGTGTCAACTCCGATTAGAAGGGTAGTTAACCCAACTTTGAGGAAATTGACACTCAAGGAGCATTTTCAAGGTTTTTGTTAACCTTTGAAAATGAAATGAAATTATTATTTACTCCTTGAAAGAGTAAAATGTGCCTAATGGTGGAAGAATTGATTTTAATCTTAAATGGCACATATTGGGAAATTCATAAAAACTACCAAGTTGGGATTTTGGTATGCTCTTAGGAAATTTAAGGCAATCCGGCCCTAAATTTAACTGTGCTACTCTTGTGGAAAAATGAAATATGCCAACATTTGAGGAATATGCTTAATTTCAATTGGCATAAATTAATCGAGGGAAGTAGAAATGCCAATTTAGGCTTTGGCATTTTCATGAAGCACTTTAGGGCAATCTAGGTTTAAGTTGTAAGTTTAGCTAAGATTTCAAGGATACTTAGATAGTTAATCTAGGTATATTTTATTTAGGCTAAATCTTGCCATGATTGTTTGCCTATCATATGCCATGACATCATGTCTATTTTTGCATTCATGTTTTATTATGCAAAATCCAAAAATACCATGTCATGACATTCATACATCATGTAGTTATAGGAATCTTTCTTTTGAAAGTTATTTTATTTTGATGTATGCCATGACATTATCATGCATTAGTTTAATTCCTTGTAATTAAGGACAAATGGCATTTAACAACACTTATTAACAAGTGACATCTTAGGTGGATGTCTAATATCTTTAAAATGCCTAGATAGATATGCATGATCCCTAGATTAGGGCAAAAACCAAAATCTACATCTCACAAAGACTATAAGGTGACTTGTATGTGCTTTAGTGCACATTAGATACAAGTGAGATGTTAGGATGATGAACAAAGCTCAAGATGTTGATTTAGTGCATTCTTTTGAGTTTTTAAGTTCATCAAAACACATAGTTATGTGTTTTCCCATCATTGGGAAAGCTAATGTACAAGTCATGTGCATTATGCCCAAGGAACATGATGGGATATTGGTTTTGAAAATGTTTTAAAAATGTTTTTGGAAAACCTTGGTGAAGACTATCTTTTGATAGTAATCACCATTGAATAGTTAGACACAAACTTGAAGAAAACGCTAAAGTTTTTGCAAGTTTTCAAGTTTGTGTCAATCTTTGAAAATATAAAGTATTTTCATAGAAAACTATTTTTCCATGATTAAGTATTCCCTAAATAATGTCTACACGAAATTTCATGATTTTTGAATTTTTGTAGAATTTTCTAGGGGTTTCTGAAGTTGGCTGAATTTAAAATTCAGCAACTATCAGAGGCTCCGATCGATCCATGGATCGATTGGAGTGCCTGAATCGATCCGTGGATCGATTCAGAAGGCAACTCTTGCGAGCAGAAGCTCGCTGGATCGATCAGCCGATCGATCCACACATCCTGAATCGATCAGTGAATCGATTCAAATAGGTTGAATCGATTGGAACCCAACTCCAATCGATCCAGGACACTGATTTTGGCTGGGAATGTCTGATTTCAGCACTCTAAACCTATTTTAGTCTAGGTAACCATTCCAAACCCTTAAAATATATTTGTATACATAAAAAGGGTGTTTTCGTGTTGAAAACAAGGATGGAATGGTTAAGGAAGACTTCATTGAAGTTTAGGTTGAGGTTTGTTTCAAATTTTTGAACATTTGAACCTCAAAACTTCTAAATCTGGGTTTCCTAAAGGTTTAGGGATTCCAAGTCATTGTTGGTGCAATGACAGAAGTTACCACCATGTCTTTAGGGGGAGGGACTCTTTAAAGGCATGAAAATTATTTTTCATGAACCTTGGAAGGTGGTTAACCTTCTTTAAAGAAAATGCTCATGGACGAGCTTTTGAACTTGAAATGGGGAGTGGATATCCTCATTATTTCAAGTGGAAACTCAAGTGGTTAGAAAATGCTCAAGGTTGGGTATTTGTCTACATTGAGGGAGAAATTAAGGATAAATGAAGGGTATGGGACCTTCATTGTCGTGTTGATCACAACGAGTGATGTTGTGAACAACGATGAGCAACTCTTCAGGGGGAGAGTTGTCAACAAATGGATTTGTTGATGTATACCCAAAATTGGGGCATGGGTTGATGTGTGCCCAAAGATGGGTTGATGTGTTTTATCAGTAGGGGGTTTGATGTGTGCCAATAGGGGGAGAATGAAAGGACTTGTGAATGGGAGTAAGTTAGGCTTTCATTACCTAGAGGGAGTTTGCCCTCTTAGGGGGAGAATGAAGAGTCTAACTTATGTGTTCATTACCTAGTGGCATGAAGAATGAGGCTATGGGATTAACTTAACTTACATGTGGTATTGTAAGTGTTATTGTGGTATTGTCAAACATCAAAAAGGGAGAGATTGTTGGTGCAACATCCCTCAGGTCAAGGTTGACCTGGTTGACCAAGCTGAGTCTTGGTTTGAGTTTAGATGTTTGACAATAAGATATTGATTGAAGAAGAGTCAAGTAGGTCAAGGGAGTGACCGGATACTTGACTGGGAAGTCCTAGTGAGTGAAGCTAGGCAGATGGAAAGTCCTAGTGAGTGAAGCTAGGCAGATGGAAAGTCCTAGTGAGTGAAGCTAGGCAGATGGAAAACCCTAGTGAGTGAAACTAGGTGAAAGTCCTGGTGAGTGAAGCCAGGAAAATTCAGATGGATCAAGGATGATCGGACATCTGGTGTTGGGAAGTCCAAGTAGGTCAAAGGATTGACTGGATACTTGGCATGAGGAAATCCATATGGGTCAAGGTTGACCAGACATCTGGTGGAAGTCCAAGTAGGTCAAGGGAGTGACCGGATACTTGGCACGACTAGAAAAGTCCAAGTGGGTCAAAGGGATTGACCAGACACTTGGTGGGAAGTCCTAGCAGGTCAAAGGAGTGACCAGATGCTAGGCATGATGTACCAACGGGTCAAGGTTGACCGGGTGTTGGTTTGGTAGGCTTGGGACTTGGTTTTGGGCAAAAACCAAGTACTGGATCGATCAGTGGATCGATCCAAGCCTTTCCTAGCGAACAGAGAGCCTCTGGATCGATCCGTGGATCGATCCAGATGTCCCAATCGATCAGTGGATCGATTGGGACGCGGCTGCTTCGCGCGATAAGCGCTGGATCGATCCAGGTGTTTTTCCCAGAGCACAGAGGCGCTCTGGATCGATCCGTGGATCGATCCAAAGCCTCCCCGATCGATTGGGAACATTCGAATCGATCGGGATCCGACCGTTGGCGTCGATAAAGGCCGCAGGCGCACGATTCCTTCGGCAATCTCTTCTCCGATTCACTCCAGATCTCTCGCCAACTCCTCCACAGCGCTCTCAAAGATCAGATCGCCAGTTCTTGAAGGATCTTGGAAGCTTTCCAAGTCAAGAGGCGGATCAAAGGCAAGAAGAGAAGCTAGGGTTAGGGTTTGCTGTACTCATTGTAAGCTTTGCGCTTGTATTTTGTTTCCCTTTCCTTTCTTCTTGTACTGAGAGTCTTGTAGGGCTTCTCCGCCCTCGGTAGTTACCGAAAAGGAGTGATTTCATAGTGGAGGGTGCGTGCGTGGTGTGGATCCTTGGATTAGTCACCTCTTGTGAGGTGGATACCAAGTAAACCAACCTTGTTAGCGTTGTGTGATTGTTTCTGTTATTTTCCGCTGCATATCCTTGAAGAAACAAGCCACGACGAGCGACGAGCACGCGACGAGCTATTCACCCCCCCCCCCTCTAGCTACTTTTGGTCCTAACAAAGAGAAGTACTAATTTTATCGTAGGCTATTCACCATTCTCTAGCAGGCCTACTTAAACCAACAAGTGATGTCAGAGCGAGGTTCGCTTTAGAATAATTAATTGCCAACTAATGTAAAAGAAAGATAGATGGATCTAACATCTACCCACCAGTGTTCGAGGGGGAGTTCACGTTTTGGAAGCGACGTATGGAGGTATTTTTTAAAAAATGATTTTAATATTTCATTAACAATTAAATATGATTTTGAAGTGCTTAAAAACAAAGATGAAAAATAACTTGAGGAGCATTATTAGACTAAAAAGCAGGGCGACAAATTTATGGTAAATGGTAAGGCTGAATTCTATCTTCTAAGTGTGCTGCCTGCTCAAGAACTCAACAAAATGGATAACTATGCTTGTGCCAAAGAACTTTAGGAAAAATTCTTGGAACTCAACGAACCAATAATGCTTGTGCCTGATAAGTGACCTGCAAACAAACTCATCCGATATAGAGGAAGGCACTTAAAGCCAATGCGCAAGTTTGAATACATCACTTACAAACCAGTAATGGAGACCATGGAATTTATTTAAATAATCTCTCTCCTACTTAGTTATTTAAATTGAGGAATTTTAACATGCACACATATCACAACACGTAAAACAGCATCACAACATATAAAACAACATATAAAGGCAATAAATATGAAAATAAAATTTCCAACTATTATGGCCTCATCCAACGCTGTCCTCCAATATGCCACCAATGGATCACTGCCCTCCAATATGACACCAATGGATCAAGCCGTCGTGTCTATCTCGCTTCCTTCTCCGCCGCGTCTCTGGTCCTCAAAATTGTTGGTGCAGCGGAGGCCGGCAAGAGGGGGGTGAATTGCCTAAAAAAAAAAACTACCTCCTCGGATCTTTCAACTCGAAAGTGCAATACTAATAATAATAAAATAACTAAAACAATAAAACAAGACAGAAGGACAGAGAAGACCGGGAGTTAACCTGGTTACAACCAAGAAGGTTGTTAATCCAGGGCGATGAAAAGCGCGCACTAGAAAAATCTCCTTCTCTGAAGGTGGAGAAACCTTTTATACTCTAACAGCTCAGAACTATTGCTAGGAATTGATTACAGAGTTGAAGGAACAGTTGATTTCTAATTCCTAGTTCCAGAGGCCTTTATATAGCCTCTGGAAATCCTATCTCGGATGTCCAAGGCGCTTCCAATAGGGGTCCAAGGTGCCTCCATCGAGAGAGTAGATAAAACTTTATCCGAAAGCTCAACGTTCACTTCTGCCAGGTCCGAGGCGCCTCCAACAGGCATTGAAGGCGCCTCCAAGCTGGCTGGCAGCTTTTTCCAGCTTGCTTGCTTCTTTGCTTCGTCTTCCGAAGTCTCGTTCTTTTGGGTGATTCCGGCCAACCGAAATAGGGCTCACCCGAACCCAATTTTCGGCCTTCTCCTCGAGCAGCCTTCCTCTCGGCTTAACGCCCCTCGAACACCGCGCACGTTCTTCTCGCCCACCGATGTACTCTTCCACAGCTCTCTCATCCTTCGGACGTACCGGGCCCGTCAGCTCCCTTCCCGTGCCATCCTTCTCACTAGCTGCATCTTCCGCTTGACTTCCTGTGCTCCTAAACTCCTGCACACTCAGACACATGAGTCAAACATAAAGCAGGACCTAACCAACTTGGTTGATCACATCAAAACACTCGCGGGGTCCAACAAAAATAACACCACACATAACAAGGATACAAGCCATGATAAAAAGAAATAAAATTTACATTCATCGATCCTATATTCCACAAAGGAATTTACATGTAATCTAGATCGAACAGAATGTAAAAAAATAATAATAATATGGCAACCGGTCGTATTTAATTATTACAATCATGCACACATAAATAACCTCGACATGCCCGAGGGGTCAAATCATACACAAACACACAAAGCCATAATAGTTGGATCTAGGATGCCTGCAACCACAGAGTTAATCTATCTAGCACATCCAACTATTATCCGGCCTAAACTTATGTACGAACAGTGCATAATTTAACTGAAAACCAATCACACAGAACCAGAAAACTTGCTCTGATACCACTTAAAGTTGTTGGAATTCCGTTCTGTTTAAGTTTCCCTGTACAAAAAATTGTACAAGAACAGAACTTTTCCTAGCAACCCGCATGTTCGATCAAACATGTGTTTAATCAATCAAGCATCTTGAATGATCAAAGCACACCTTGATTGAAGCACAAGATCGCCGACCTCTTATGTTGGTATTCAAAATCGATATGAAGAAAACAAAACTAGTTACGCAGCGGAATTAAAGAACTAGTTGTACCTTTCTTCGTAGCCAAAGACCTCTTGATCTTCTGCCGTTTTCTCTCCTCTTCTTGGATGTCGTGTGGGAGACGATCTACCAAGACAACACCACCCTCCTTCTTTTCTCGGTTTCCAAACCACCGGCTACAAAAGGAGGCTCTTAGGATGAGGCACCTTCTAATCTTCTTCCTTCTCTTCTTCCTCTTCTTCAACTTCTTCCTCTTCCCCAAGCCACCGACCACCAAGTGATCTAGCAAGGAGGGGCATCAGCCCTAGTAGGAGGGGCGCCGACCCTCAAAGATGAGGGGAGGGGCATCGGCCCTAGTAGGAGGGGCGCCGACCCTCAAGGATGAGGGGAGGGTCACCGGCCCTAGCTTGGGAAGATGTGGGTGGCGTCAGCCACCAAGGAGGAAGAGGGGAGATGAGGGGCACCGACCACAAAGGGAAGGATGTGTGCCGCCGACCCTAAGTGGAGAAGGGGCTTGAGGAAGATTAGGAAGATTAGAAAGTTAAGTTTTGGGGCCACCACCTACTCCTTTTTTATAGGCTTGCCGTTGGTTACAAAGAAAGAAAAATTTATAGAATTTTGTTTAGAAATTTTTTTTTTTTATTTTTTTTCTAAAACTAATTATGTTAAGAAAAAATCTCTCTTTCTTTAACCAAGTTAAACCAAACCAAGTTAAGTTAAACTAAACCAAGTTAAGTTAAACCAAACCAAGTTAAATTAAACCAAACCAAGTTAAGTTAAACCAAACCAAGTCAAGTTAAACCAAACTAAGTTTAACAAAACCAAACTGGATGGGTGGATGCGAGACTTTATATAAAGGTTACAACATGGACATAGAGGAGGAATTGGTTTAGGCCTCCTGATGGGCTTGGACTTCCTGTGTTCGGGCCGAACACCCAACCCAAGTCCATCAATAATAACCCATACCACTAAAGGGTTATTATTGAACTACCGCACCAATCCCATATTACAATATGAGCTCCTTCTTATCATGAGTGCATTAAACTCCCTGTGTTTAAGATATCGTATGTCCGTTAATTAAATGAGTTACTGACAACTCAATTAATTAACATCTGATTCCAAGAGTAGTACCACTCAACCTTATTATCATGCCGGATTAAGTCCACCTACAGGGTTTACATGATAATCCTTATGAGCTTTTCAAGGAGACATCATCAACCTAAATAATTAGGACACTGATTCCTTCTATAATCAACAACACACCATATAAATAGTACTATTTTCCAACCCATTGGGCATATTGATTTAACGGATAAATCTTACCCATTGATAAGTTAAAGAAATAAATACTAAGTATATGTGCTTGTTATTATATAGGGATTAAGAGGATGCACATCCATAATAACAGAGGTTCTGTTCTTTTATATAGTCAGTATAAATCGAACAACCTTAAATGATCCTACTCAATACACATATAGTGTACTAGTATAATTTTATAGTCAAGATAAACTAATACCAAATTACACTACAACCGTACCAATAGTTTGTCCCAATCCATCTTGGTTGTGAGCTACTTTTTATAATTTATAAGGAATTGATAACATGATATTCTATGTGGCACCACACACCATGTCATTTACAATATAAATTAAATGGACAACTGCATTGACATATATATAAATATAAAATACAGACATTTGACTAAAGTGATTCTTATTTCAAAAATATTTCAAAACAGATGTTCATACAAAAGCTAGGCTTATAGTATATATTCCAACACTTTGGGCCAGCCAGAAGAGGGCTGAATAGACATTTACCCCAAACATTCGCTTTCCTACATATTCATTAGTCCACAGCAGAAATAC
This sequence comes from Zingiber officinale, assembly GCF_018446385.1. Classification (NCBI taxonomy): domain Eukaryota; kingdom Viridiplantae; phylum Streptophyta; class Magnoliopsida; order Zingiberales; family Zingiberaceae; genus Zingiber; species Zingiber officinale. Next base: position 118,643,918 of record NC_055995.1, read on the forward strand.
AAACAAATGTGAATATAAAAGCTAAAGACAAGAAGAGAAATGCAAACCACAACACAACGATTTATGTAGTTCGGAGATAAAGCTCCTACTCTATGGTTGTCCGTAAGGTGGACAGTCCCTATTTGTTGGTGGATTAGTCCTCGACAAACTCTGGCTAGCACATCCTCGTTGTTGGTGGAGAAACCTCGCTATAACTCAACCAAGAACACACATATTGCTAGAAGGCTTGGAGACTCTAATTAGGTTCTAACCAAATCTAATTCTGTCACCAAGGCTAGCCACCCCAAGCTCCATTATACAGAGCTTGGGGAAATCAACAACCTTATTTTACCGTTATCAGTTGATTGATGCTTGCACTAGTCGACTGGTGTTGGCCAACAGTACTCTATAGAATTCATGATTTTTCCAATGGCTCTTTACTAGTTGACTAGTCCTTTCACTAGTCGACTTATAACTCAGTCATTCGGGCATACAAATATTTTATGCCCTGCCTTAGTCGATTGCTCCCATCGCTAGTCGATTGGTAAAATCCTAAACATAGGATTTTCCTTCTCGAGTACATTTCTCTTGCACTCAGACCCTCACCACTTGGCTCTTTCTCACATCCTTGACCTCTTGCTTTCAAGTCTCCTTCCTTTTACTCCGTTCCTCAGATGCATTCAAGCTCGCGACTTGTCCCAATGTCATCCTTCACATATGTCTCAAAGTGTGCTTCTCTCGTCTTGTCCTTATTACCTTGTCTATGGTCCCTCGGATGCTCCATTCTTCATCAGACTTGTAGTCATCAAGCTAAGTCATATGTGTATCCTGCAAACTTACAAAACTCAAATACACACCTTAACTATAAGGGTAAACATAACTTAAACCCTTTGCACAAACATCAAAACTCATGGTCACACTAGACCTCGAGATTGCATCCAACAACAACTGCTCCCTTAATCCTAGAACAAGAAGATCTACTCCATAACATGGAGAAATGAATCCAAAGACATTGAAATCATAAGCTTGAAATTCGATCTAAAGACAAGAGAGGGAAAGAAGCTTATCCAAGACGTCGAGTGATTTTCGGATCTAATCCTTTGCTTCTGGAGTTGAAGGAGATGATAAAAATGACTTTGGATCTTCGATTGGAGTGTGGAAGATGCATAGATCTGGACCAAGATAGATCCCCCAAGAGGGAGAATCTTCCTCCCCTTGAAAAGGGGGAGAAGTCCCCTTTTTTAGAGTAGAACACGGGCTGCACACTGCCCGTGTCATTGCCGTGCCTTTTGGCATGACCAAGGCCTGATCCTACTCTTCTTGACTAGTGACACGACATGACACTGTTATATTGGAATGGCACAATTGGAGTTTGATCTGGTTCTAGATGCTTAGCACAGCTGTGTGAAACCACACGACCAAGGTTTTTCTCTTCTCTCGATGAGTGGCACAACCATGCCATTTTGCACGACTGTGTGCTGTTTGCCCACTAGTGAAGGGTCATGCCCATGTGAAGCCACACGATCGAGACTCTTATCTTCTTCTTTTATCTTTTTGAAGCATGTTTCAACACCATTTTCACTCTAAAAATGTATTCTATCAACAAAAAACTAAACAAAAGTAGATCTCTGACAAAGAGAATAATTATGCTAAAAATATGATAAAGAGGGGTGAAAATGTATAGAACATACGTAAGAAAAGAAAGTGAATATGCGTTAAAGCATACATTAAAGTATATATATATTCTATGCACATTAAAAGTCTACCCTATGTTAAATTCAGGTTTTACTATGGGAGAATTTAGAAAGAGTTTCAAAATTAGCTTCTAGGTCATGGCGAGATACATTGGTCTTCTTGAGTATCGAAGCAATGACTACTTCCTTAGATAAAGTCTTTTTAAAACATAGAAGTTAAATCAACTTTAATACAATACCTTGGTCTAACTAGTTTTGAGTGAGGTGAGATGATTTTTGCTAATTCCACTTGACTAGATGCACTAGGTAGGGAAACCCAGCCTAGACATCCAACTATCCAAAGTTTCCTAGTTTCTATCATCTCAATCCACTCTGATACCAAATTATTGGATTAAACTCAATGCAAGAGGGGGGGGGGGGTGAATTGTGTTAATAATTTAAAAGGAGCAGATAGTAAATAAAATAGTTAAATCAATCATAGTTAGCACATCAGAAATAAAATTTATTAGACTGATTTAATCAAATAAGACAAAAGCAATAAAAATCATGTAATAGATTTAGCTAATAGTTTAAGCATGCAAGTTGATCAATCAAGATAAAATATACACACGTAGAAGTTACAAAATATTATTCTTATTTCTATTTTTTTTTAAGTTGAGAAACCTTACAAAAAAAGAATTAAAAAATTTAAGCACAATAAAATAATTAAGGCAACACTAAAAAAAATGGAAATGTTACTCTTGGTGTTGATGATGAAAAATGAAGAGCAAGTCACAACTTCTCGTAACACAAAAGGTGAATGAGTAGTTAGAGCATGAGCACAAGAGATTAAGAGATGAATGCATGAGTGATCTTCAAGCTCTACCTTAAAGCTCTTTATATAGGACTCCTCTTGTCGCCTGGAGCCTTCTCTGTCTCCTGGAGAGGTACTGACGTAGCTGCAACTTCTATTCGTAAGATATTGTAAAAGAAGCTCTACGGTCACCCGTGTACCCTCCGGTGGCCTAGGCATGGGTTAAACTTCATCTTGACTGCCTTGATCGAATTGCTGATAATGTCATCTCCCAGACGCCTGAAAGATGCTCTGATCGCCTTGACCCCATACGGTTGCTTGGACTCTCCAAAATCCGTTCGTTGAGAGTTATCTTCAGTCAATCGCCCCTAACGTCATCTGATTGCTTGGAATCATTAAACATGCTTTCTTGCAATTGTTACACGTAATGAGTAGGATATCGAATGTAAAGTTACTCACACTTACTTAACTATATTTGACTAGTCTAGTTTGGTTTTGCTAAGTAATCAGCTCCCAGCTGATTCCACACTTAGACTTGTGCCAAGAAATAAGCTCCCAGCTAATTCCACACACTTGGGCTTTTTTACAAGCAATCAGCTCCCAGCTAATTCCACATACTTGGACTTGAGTCACCTAGCACTCATCTAGGAATTTATTTGTGAAGCCTTAATCACTTGGCCTTGAATCACCTAGCGTCCAGCTAGAAATTATCTGTCAAGCTTTAATCACTTGGACTTGAGTCACTTAGCTTCTAGCCAGGAATTTGTCTGTTGATCCTTAATTACTTAGACTTGAGTCTCCTAGCCTTTAGCTATGAATTTATTTATCAAGCCTTAATCACTTGGACTTGATTCACCTAGCCTTCAACTAGGAATTTGTTTGCTTAGTCTCAACCAAGACTTAGCTCATGTCTAGGTAGGGGTCAGACTTTACCTTGATAACCTTGATCAGATTGTTGATAACATCATCTCCCGATTGTTTGAATGGTGCTCTGGTCGCTTGTATTCATTGGTTGCCATATGGTCACTTGGACCCTTTGGAATCCTTTCGTTGAGAGTTACACTAGCCAGTCACCCTCGACCTTCATTCAGTTGCCTAGAACCATCGAACATGCTTTCCTGCAATTGTTACATGTAATAAATAGCATATTGAATGTAAGTTATGATGGGGAAGGATCCTTACGGCCGGCTTGAAGGAGGGTTGGATAGGCGACACCCCCAATTTGATTGCTTCCTACGTATTCGTTAGTGCGCACACGAAAATACAAAACTAATATGAATACGAAAGCTAAAGATAATGAAAAAGAACAAGCAAACTAATGCACGCCGATGTAACGTGGTTCGGAGATTAGAGTTCCTACTTCATGACTGTCCTTGAAGTGGATGATTCTGATCCTTCGATAGATTAACCCCCAACAAACTCCAACTATCTCAAGTATCTCCCTGTGGGTAGAGAAACCACACCACAAAACTCACCAAGACCTTTTAGATTACACAAGCACTTGAGAACTTTGGTGACTACTAATTAGAGTTGACCACCTCTAATTTCGTCACCTTGGCCGGCCATCCCAAGCTCCTTCTTATAGAGCTTAGAAGAAAACAACCCTACTATTTTACCATTACCAGTCGACTGGTCCTTGTACCAGTCGACTGGTGCCAGCCCAACGACTCTCTCAACGGCTCTCTACCAGTCGACTAGTCCATGGACCAGTCGATTGATCCCAGCCATTTTGGACATAGAAGCTCTCTATGCTTACCCCCAGTCGACTGATCCCAGTACCAGTCGACAGGTATAACCCTAAACCTAGGGTTTCCCATCCCAAATACATTTCTCTCAGTACTCAGACCCTCACGACTTACTTGACTCTTCTTCGTAACTTTGACCTCTTGCTTTCAAGCTTACTTCCTTTGGTTCTCATCCCTCGGATGCATCCAAGCCCCGTGGCTCATCCTAATGTCATCCTTTACGTATGCCTCGAAGTCGCTTCCCTCAGCTCTTGTCCTTGCTATCTTATCCACGGTCCCTCGGATGCTCCATCCTTCACCAGACTCGAAGCCATCAAGCTGAGTCATATGTGTATCCTACAAACCTGCACACTCACATACACATATCAAATAATAAGGGTAATCCTAACTTAAATCCTTTTCCCAAACACTAAAACATATGGTCGCACAGACCATTGGGATTGCTCCAACAATCTCCCCCTTTTTGATGTTTGGCAATACGTTTAAGTTAGGGAAAACAAATAGCAAATGACAATGCTAATAACAAATGCTAAGGCTACACACTTGGACTTACACCGACGAAACAAAATGCAAACATGTATTGGAACCTATCATCAGGCTCCCCTTACACCAAAGCTCCCCATTGAGCTAGGAATTTCCCACAGGAATATTTAAGAACCTACCACAAGACTCCCCCTACGCAAAGACACTTAAGGTTTTCTCAACTAAACCTTACTTCTCCTCCTTTGCCTAACATCTAAAAAGCTTTCCAACAATATCCCAATTTTCGAAAACTTGATCATCAAACTGACCCTAAACTCATGTATTTATCCCCCATGGATCTCATACATCTAAACGAGTTGACCTGGTCAAGAACAACGTTGAAAAACACTTTCAGGCTGGTATCAGTCGATTGCCCCCAAGTACCAGTCGACTGCCCCTTTGATTTCAACTCATAGAAGCATTCTGTGGTTGAAATTCATTGCTACCAGTCGACTGGTATTTGCACCAGTCGACTGGTACCCTTTTTCCATCCTTTTTTTAGCATTTCTGACATGATTTCAGAAATGCACCAGAAATTCCATAGACCTCTAAAAATTTCCAAATTTTGTGGAGAGGTATGTTTTAACAGTGTCTACTTTGAAAAAATACATTACAAAATGTATCTATCACCAATCTCAAGATTGACACAAAATCCAAAACTAACTAAATGGTTCAATTGAACCCTGACCTAAAGTCTTAGTTTTGGCTTCCTCTTGATGTATTTTCTCATACTAACCCACAATGCATCCCTAGCATTGGTTTATATGACATCTACACATCCAAAACCAATTACCATGCAATATGATCCCAATGTTATATTTCCTTGCTTGAAACACAACCCAATGTGTGCTAATTCCCATAGTTTGAGACTCAAATCTGTCTCCAAACTATTTGTCACACTTCATGGCTCCTCTAGACTCTCAAGTAGTACACACTTGAGATTCATTGGCCATGGGTCCCAAATTGACTCTTTGAGCTCCCCCTAGAGCTCTTAACCTTTGTCACCTCCCTAGGTGACTCATCTATTGTGGCTAAACCACAATGATGCTCCTTAGAAGAGTTCCTTATCTTCTTAACCTTAACACATCATCCTTGGCTAACTTCTCCTTACCTTTAAATGACTTTCCCTTGCTATTTATTGACTTCTCATTTCTATAGTCATATGCAACCCTAGCATAAGACTTTCCCTTAGCCTCGGAGACATTAGATCGGTATCCCAAACCCGATCTATCATTGTTGGATCTTTGACTACCCAACATCATACTTAACCCTCTAGATCTAATCGTGAATCTAGCTAGGATTTTCTCTAAACTATCAAGCTTTTCCTTCAAAGCTTGATTTTCTCTTTCTAGGTTCCTAACCCTAGAATTGACTTGTCCACATTAGACATTCCTAGACCTACCCTTCCTAGGCATGTGTCTCTCCTTCTTGGGATTTTTGCCTAGGTTCTCCTTAGGTCTATCATGCCTAGGTTTATCATGAATGGTTCTCCTAGGGTTATGATCTACATTTATCCTATTTCTATAATAATATCTAAATCCAAAAATTTTCATTGCTACATAATGATAATCATTATTTTTCCTAGCATGCATAGGAACATAAGAATTTAAATTTGAATTATATTTCAAATTAGGGTATACCTCCCTTACCCTTGAAGTTCCCCCTTGACTTTTGCTTCTCTTCTTCTCCCATTTCTTTAGATGCTCTAACTTTTTAAGCTCTCCCTTCTTGGGGCATTTGGTGTGGTAGTGACCCATTCCACCACATGTGAAGAATCTAATGTGCCATTTCTTCTCCTTATTCTTGGCACCATCATTCCTACAACCCATATTAGTATCTAAAATAATTTGAATGAGTTTAGGAGTTACCTTCTTCTTACCCATTGAGGATGTTGATGATACTTCACCTTCCTTCTCCTCCTAGGATGATGAGCATGGCTCAACTTCCGTGTGCTTCTCCTCTATTTGAGTAATTAAACTCATCTCCTTGGGTTATTTTTCTTCTTGTGTAGGTTTAGGTTCTTCTTATAGAATCATCTTCACCTTGCTCCACAAGTCATGGGCATTCTCATACTTACCTACACAACTCACAATATCATTAGGCCAAATATTAATTAAAATAGATATTACCTTTGAATTTGCCTTTGATCGTGTGGTTTGCTCTTCCATCTAATATCGCGGTTAGAGTCTTTTTCTTTTCCTATCTCTTGGTGTTGGTGCGGGAAGCATCCGACGATCGAACCCAAGTTTTAATAATGGCAAAGGATTCAAAGTTAAGTGGTTTTGTGATCTAACAGTTTGAATGAGCTCACAGGAAAGTCCTAAGTGAACTTAGGCAAAAGTCCTAGCTGCGGTTAGGCAAGTGGAAAACCCTAGGGGGTGGTAACCCTATGCGAAAAGTCTTGGAGAGTCGAGAGCTTCAGGAAAAAGTCCTAGGGGATGGTAACCTTAGGTGAAAAATCCTGGTGTTGCGAACCAGGTGAAAGACTGGACGGGTCGGGGAGCGAGCGTCCAACAGAAAGTCCGGAAGCATCGAGCGCCGAGCAAAAGTCCAGTTGATTTGGAGGATCATGTTGGCAATAGGTAAATCTCCTGAGTGGAGTAGGTGAGGACACATTCTCCGTAGAGGGAACAGTAGGCGTTGGGTCGACCTAGGGTTTTTGGTCAGAAATCCGAAGTCAGACCCGAACAGTCCGAAGACTGTTAATATTTTATTTTAAGACTATTATGTGCTAACTTTGTTTTGCAATGTATGAGTTTGGGACTAACACATTTTGCAGGAACAAAGAAGCAACCTTAACCCTCGGATGAACAGTGCCCGAGGTGCCTCCATGGAGCTTGGAGGCGCCTCAGGTGCAAGGCTGAAGGAAGCTGCGCACCAGGCCTGGAGGCACCTCAGATTGAGCTGGAGGCACCTTGGACCAGAGCTTGGAGGTGCCTTAGAGTTGCTTGGAGGCGCCTTCGAGTGGATGAGGTGTGACCTGTTCTGTGCTGATCCGCGCGGGCGACTTGGGTGGGTTGGAGGCGCCTTGGATGGTGTTGGAGGCGCCTCCAATAGTGCATAAAAGGAGGTCTCGAGGCAGCACTCAAGACAATAAGTTCTAAGTAATCCTACTACAACGTGCTGTTAACGAGACACTCCGACAAAGCTACGATAAGTCCCCGACGACCCGGAGCTTCATTTTCGCTAATTCTGTTGTTGGTATAACTTTAATATTTCAGTTCTGTAATACACATTTGTACTTTGCGATGAGCATGGGCCTTGGAGTAGGAGTCACCCAAGGCTCCAAACCAAGTAAAAATACTTGGGTCTTTGTGTTTGTTATTTCTATTTATTCCGCTGCTTAATTCTTGAACGTTTTTACGAATCCGAAACGTGTGAAAAAGCCATGAGCGCTATTCACCCCTCTAGCGCTTTCGATCTAACAATTGGTATCAGAGCGGGGTAGCTTTGATTTGGTGCAACCACCAATTAAGTAATTTTTTCGTGGTGTTTTCAATTTTTCGGAGTCAATTGGAATTAGTATAGTTGCTACATTCTAATTCTTTATCTATTCGAATCATTTTTTTCTCAAAGTTGGTGCAATACCACTCGAGTTCGTTTTTATTATTTTCACACCGCACTACTAATCCAGGATCAAGTCCTGGGACATTGTCTCTCTCGTGTTTTTCTGTGCTAGATCTAAATGACCTTCCAAGAAGGTTTTAGCACTGTTCGCCCCCCGCTCTTCTCTGGAGACAATTTCGGATATTGGAAGGGCTGGATGGAGGCGTATCTCCAGACTCATTTTGAAGTATGGATGATCGTTAAAATCGGACTCCAAATACCGACTGATGCCATCAATAAGCTACTACTGTACGAGGATTGGGAACCGACACTCATCAAAAAGGTAGAAGCCAATGCAAAGGCAACCTGCACCCTACAATGCGGGCTGACGAAGGAGGAGCTGAACCGCGTCGGCCCCTTTTCGAGCGCCAAGAAATTGTGGGAGAAGCTGATCGAGCTGCACGAAGGAACCTCCGATACCAAGGTCAGTAAACGAGACTTATTATTCAATAAATTGTATAATATTAAGTTGCAGGAAGGCGAGACGGCTACCCAACTCCACGCCCGGATACAAGACCTACTCAACGGTCTACACGTAATCGGACAGAAGGTAGAGAACTAGGATATTCTGAGGTATACCTTAAACGCTTTTCCAAGGAACACCTTGTGGGCATCCATGGTAGATGCTTACAAGGTTTCTAAGGACCTTTCTTCCATAAAACTAGATGAGTTATTTGCCGAGTTTGAATTACATGAACAGGTTAACTCATGTCCGGTCGAGAAAGGTTTGGCTTTGGTTGCAGGTACAGGTAGAGCGCGCGAGACTAAATCAAAGCGCAGAATCGAACCAGAATCAGAAGAAGAAGAACCAGTTTTGGATGACGACGACGACGAAATCACAACTGAGCTCGTCAACCTGGTAAAACAACTATACAAGAAAAAGAAAGGTTTCAACAAGAAGGACCTAAATAAGGCAATTTAGACTAAGGAAGTTCAACCAAAGGTGAAGTTCGAGGTAACATGCTATGGATGCAATCAGAAGGGGCACATCAAGGCGAACTGCCCAAACCAGAAAGATTCGAAGAAACCAAGAAGAAAGAAGGCCCTGAAGGCAACCTGGGACGAGTCATCATCGGAAGAGTCCGACGACGAAGAACTCGAACAGACGAGTTTTCTCGCATTGATAGCCCGGAACTACACCAACGAATTCGGAAGCGAGGATGAATCAGAAGTCGAGTCTGAGAGAAGCCACAGATCCGTATCCGTTTCCAAAGGGCCTGACCCCGCTGTAAGTATCCCGCGTTTAAACAATTTAGTTAATTATTTATTACGCAAATTAGAAAAATCAAACATTAGGATCAAGTCACTTCTAAAGGAGGTAACAACCCTTAAAGAAGTGACTAACATCTAATCCTTGTCTGACCTAGTTCAGGATGGAAACTCAACTCAAGTCCAAAAGCTTGAGGAAGAAAATTCCAGCCTGAAAACTCAAGTCAAGGATTTGAAGAAAATGTTGGAACGGTTTACTTTGGGTTCCAAGAATCTTGACCTAACTCTTGGGACATAAAGAGCCGTTTACAACAAATCTAGATTAGGTTTTAAGACCAAAAAGAAATACCGATCCTATCTAACCCTAGTTAACAGATCAAATAGTAAGACAGTCCAAGCATGAATACCCAAGTCCAACTTAGTTAATCAAGTTGGACTTGGTCAATATTGGGTTTCCAAGGATCAAGTACATTACCTTGATAGACCATATCGAGGCTATGATCCAGGAGGAGCCAAAAGAAAAACTGTATTAATAAACAAATAAATAATTAAAAGAACATAATTAAAATAAAATTAAAATAAAAACTTAAATCTAATCTATAAAAATATAAAATTAATCAATAAAGTAGGGGGAGACTCTGGAATAGCTGTCACCTTCAAAACTAAGCTACCCGACAGGGTAATCCAAACCAAGCTACCCGGCAGGGTCATTAGAATTAATTAGAAAGGGAACAAGTTTAACTTGACCTATGGTACTGGTGAAATTTTGGATGATAGTACGTTAGGGAAGCTTAGTCTATGCATGTCTAGGAAGATATAGCTTCGACCTGGTGCATTTGGCTAAGTGGAACTAATCGAAGCTACCCTTTATGGATCTTAACCAGTTATACCAAGGTTTTGTATTAAGTTCAGTGGATAGGACTATTTGAAAAACCTCGAAGGCATGGTTACTTTAATGATGCCCAAGTGACTCACCATAGCCTAGAAGTTTATCCGAAAAATGCCTATTTGTTGAGCCCAAAGCTAAACCTGAATCTAACATAAAGTTAAACCAAACTCTATAACCGAACTGAATTCATCTCACAAAATTATAGCATTCCCTGATTTGAAATTTAGATTGGGTGAGATGACTAAGGATTAAATTAATCAAATTAAATTAATCAAATTAATAAAATCAAATTAAATTAATCAAATCTAAATAAATTAATAAAATCAAATTAAATTAATCAAATATAATTAAATTAATAAAATAAAATCAAATTAATCAAATCTAATTAAATTAAGAAAATCAAATTAAATTAATCAAACTTATTTAAAAAATCTTTTAAAAAACTTATTTAAAAATAAATAAAAAACTTATTTTAAAAATGTTTTAAAAACTTATTTTAAAAACCTTTTAAAACTTATTTAAAATATTTTAAAAACTTATTTAAAAAATCTTTTAAAAAACTTATTTAAAAAAAATACTTATTTAATTTTTTTTAAAAACTTATTTAAAAATTCTTTTAAAAACTTATTTAAAAATATTTTTTTAAAAAAACTTATTTTAAAAATATTTTAAAAACTTATTTAAAAATAGTTAAAAAACTTATTTAAAAGTTGTTTTAAAAATCCTATTTAAAAAAAACCCTAACAGCGCCCTCGAATGTCGGCGGGAAAACTCCCACCGAAAACAACTAAGTCGCCTCGGACCGGGTCCGAGGCACCCTAAACGCCATTTGGAGGCGCCTTCAATATCAAAATATGCAGCGAACAGAATGTTCATTGCACATTCTCCTCTCGTCGAAAATCTTGATCCAAGGCGCCTTAACCACAGATTTTCACCCTTCAACTCCTTCAAATACCCTACAATGCCTCCTAGGTATACTCTAAACTATCCTAAATCTTCTTTTACATAGTTCTAGTACTTGTTTTGCAAATTTTTACTTAGCTAAAATTCTTACAAGCTAAGTACTGTTCAAGCATGATTAAACACTGTTTCAAATCTAAGTACTATGATTCATTTTTGTATTTTGATGTATGACAAAGGGGGAGAGTAGAAAGTTCATAATTCATAAAGAAAAACTAAAGAAAGAAAATTCATAAATTCAAAAATTAAGGGGGAGCATAAATTCAAAAATTAAGGGGGAGCCTTATATATTTTTCCTCTTATGCTTGTGCTGTCAATTTGTTTATATGTGTGATATCTCTACTTTTCTTTACTGTCTTTTACTTAACTTTGAATTTCGGTTGCCATAATCAAAAAGGGGGATATTGTTGGTGCGGGAAGCATCCGACGATCGAACCCAAGTTTTGATAATGGTAAAAGATTCAAAGTTAAGTGGTTTTGTGATCTAACAGTTTGAATGAGCTTGCAGGAAAGTCTTAAGTGAACTTAGGCAAAAGTCCTAGTTGCGGTTAGGTAGGTGGAAAACCCTAGGGGGTGGTAACCCTAGGTTATAGGGGGTGGTAACCCTATGCGGAAAGTCTTGGCGGGTCGAGAGCTTCAGGCAAAAGTCCTAGGGGGTGGTAACCCTAGTTGGAAAATCCTGGTGTCACGAACCAGGTAAAAGACTGGATGGGTCAGGGAGCGGGCGTCCAGTAGAAAGTCCGGAAGCATCGAGCGCTGAGCAAAAGTCCAGTCGATCTGGAGGATCATGCTGGCAACGGTTAAATCTCCTAAGTGGAGTAGGTGAGGACGCATTCCCCGCAGAGGGAACAGTAAATGTCGGGTCGACCTAGGGTTTTCGATCGGAAATTCGAAGTCAGACCCGGACAGTCCGAAGACTGTTAATATTTTATTTTAAGACTATTATGTGCTAACTTTTTTTTGCAGGGTATGTGTTTGGGACTAACACATTTTGCAGGAATAAAGAAGCAACCTTAAGCCTCGGATAAACAGTGCTCGAGGTGCCTCCATGGAGCTTGGAGGCGCCTCAGGTGAAAGGTTGAAGGAAGCTGTGCACCAAGCCTGGAGGCGCCTCAGACTGAGCTGGAGGCACCTTGGACCAGAGCTTGGAGGTTCCTTGAAGTTGCTTGGAGGCGCCTTCGAGTGGATGAGGTGAGACCTGTTCTGTGCTGATCCACGCGGGTGACTTGGGTGGGTTGGAGGCGCCTTGGATGGTGTTGGAGGCACCTCCAACAGTGCATAAAAGGAGGTCTTGAGGTAGCACTCAAGACAACAAGTTCTAAGTGATCCTACTGCAACGTGCTGTTAACGAGACACCTCGACAAAGCTACGACAAGTCCCCGATGACCCGGAGCTTCATTTTCGCTAATTCTGTTGTCGGTATAGCTTTAATATTTCAGTTCTGTAATACACACTTGTACTTTACGATCTCATAGTTAATTTCCCAAAGTAAACGCTCAACGAGCATGGACCTTGGAGTAGGAGTCGCCCAAGGCTCCGAACCAAGTAAAAATACTTAGGTCTTTGTGTTTGTTATTTCTATTTATTCTGCTGCTTAATTCTTGAACATTTTTACGAATCTGAAATGTGTGAAAAAGCCACGAGCGCTATTCACCCCCCCTCTAGCACTTTCGATCCAACACTTGGGACTTCAAACGGCTCTTTGATCACCATCATGGTTCCCAATCCGTGTCGAAGAAGACCTCCATCTTCATCATCCAAAATGTGATATCCCTATGCCTCCTCCTTCATACTTTAGCGATTCTATCAAGCCGATCATCTTTTTGCTTCCTCGGCAATTAGTTTGAAGGAGAGTGTCCTACTCTGATACCAATTGATGGGGAAGGATCCTTATGGCCGGCTTGAAGGGAGGTTGGATAGACAGTGCCCCCAATTCGATTGCTTCCTATGTATTCGTTAGTACGCACACAGAGATACAAAACTAATATGAATACGAAAGCTAAAGACAATGAAAAAGAACAAGCAAACCAATGCACTTCGATGTAACATGGTTTGGATATTAGGGCTCCTACTCCACGGCTGTCTTTGAAGTGGATGATCCTAATCCTTCGATGGATTAGCTCCTGACAAACTTCGGCTATCTCAAGTCACTCCCTATGGGTGGAGAAACCTCACCACAAAACTCACCAAGACCTCTTGGATTACACAAGCACTTGAGAACTTTGGTGACTACTAATTAGGGTTGACCACATCTAATTTCGTCACCTTGGTTGGCCATGCCAAGCTCCTTCTTATAGAGCTTGGAAGAAAATAACCCTACTATTTTACCGTTACCAGTCGACTGTTGGATCGAGATGCGCTAGAGGGGGGGGGGGTGAATAATGCTCGTGGCTTTCACTCGTGTTTCAGAAAACTCGCAGTGGAAATAAGATAAAGACAAACACAAAGAACAAAGACACCAAATTTTTTTACTTGGTTCGGAGCCTTGGGCGACTCCTACTCCAAGGCCCGTGATCGTTGACCGCTTTCGGTGGGCAATCATTATCAATCCGTAAATATTTTACAACTTAAAATTACAAGTGCTGAATAAAGAATTAAAATACCGACAACACAAAAGATGAGGAAAGTTAGTCGTCAGTTGTCGGAGCAGTGGAGCGTCGTTTGAGTGTTCAGAGCAGCGTACAAGTGCACAGGATGTTTTGTTTGAGTTGATTCTGAAGCTGCTTCCCGAGACTCCTTTTATAGGCTCTGCAGGACTGATCCAGATCCTCAAAGCTCGGGATCAGGTTTGACCCAAGGTGGATCGGTCGACTGATCCCCACGTTCGGTCGACCGATCAGATGATCTCCTCCTCATTCGATCCGCCTGATTCACTCGCTCCACTTTGCTCTGGTCAACTCTTATCTCCGGTTCGATCGACTGATAACTAGGTTCGATCGACCGATCCCCTGGTCGAGCTCGGTCCACTCGCTGGAAAACTGTCTTGTTGCTTGGGGGTTCGGTCAACCGATCCAAACATTCGGTCGACCGATCCAAACATTCGGTCGACCGATCCCGGTCAGTTCTACCCCTGCACAAAATGTTAGTCTCCTGCAAAACAGAGTTAGAACATAATAGATAATATATTAGAAAAATAAGTTTGACAGTCTTTGGACTATCCGGTTCTGACTTCGGATTTCCAACCTGAAACCCTAGGTCGAACCGACGCCTACTGTTCCCTCCGCGAGGAACGCACCCTCACCTACTCCACTCAGGAGAGCATACCTGGTGCCAATCCGGTCCTCTAGACCGGTTGGACTTTCTTCCTAGGGTTACCACCCCCTAGGACCTAGGGTCACCACCCCCTAGGGGTTTTTGCTACTTGTTGGGATCTAGCGCGCTAAACACGCGAAAGTGCAGCGGAAAAATTACTAGATCCTCTTATCCAGGAGATCCATGCGAAGGGAAGAAATATTTTCTGAAACAATCTATACTAAGTTACAAGATAGGATTATACCTTTGATGTGTGCCCTTCGCAATCTCGACAACAACCTTTTAGATCTAGATCTCAACGCGTTCAAGCATCCGCGCCTCTACAGTATCCACACAAACATATCCTTCGTTTGTCGCACGAACGAAGCCTTCGGAGAAGAACCATCTTCTTGTGCTAGCAAGAACATGATTCGGCCATGGAGGAAGATTCGACCACGGAAGGAAGAGGAAGAAGAGGGAGATGAAGAGACACCATTCTCTTCACTTCTCAACACTTATGAAAAATTCATTACAAAAGGCTATTTATATTCATCCTATGAATACCAAGAGTCTTTTGTCTCTTTATATTCCTCTTAATGGGTTGGATTATTATGTTGGATTAACCATTAATCCAATAACCCAATAAGTCTTACCCATTGAGTCTAACCCATTAATCTAATATGTCTAATTCGGATTGGACTCAATCCAATGAGTGGGTTCATTTGAGTGTAATTCAATGAGTAACCCAAAAGGCCTAATCTTCGTATGATTGGCTCTTAGGGCTAATTACTAATAATCTTCCACTAGCACTAGTGCCAATCATCACTAAGATGACACCAACACTTTGGATTTATCCATTATTCTTAATATCCTTAGTATTTTAGTCAAACTAAAATACCCATCTCTAAACCAATATGTTTTTTGTGTGTGACCCTATAGGCTCTCATAACATTGGCAATGTATCCAAATCAACATTTGCGATACATAAACAATGAGTGACATCTAGTAAGACATCATTGCTGCCCAAGTGACGAGAAAGTCGAGATCCGACCTAACCTATCCGTGACTAATATCTTGTATGACTTGACCCCTCTATCATTGATATTTAGATTGATCAATGAGGCATAGACCGTGTCATCCTCTTATCAATCTTTGTGTTTCTTGATCTCCAAGTAGACACACTCAAACAAATGAGCTCAATATCTCATATTGACTCATTTACGCATGACCATGTTTTCTTGTGTCCTACTAATCAAGGGGTCCACAGATATCACTTCCGTCATATGGAAGGGATAGATCCCATCTACATCACTCACATCCCTCCGCATAATTTATTGCATACCCAGTGATTGACTTTATAGTCCACCCTGTTACGGGTGACATTTGACGATACCAAAGTATACAACTCCTTATGTAGGGAACCGTAATGACTTTAGGTCTAAGGACTATTTATACCAATAGTCACATGAGAATGTTTATGACACTCATATAACGATCCATGAAATATTCTCATGGCGAGTCATTCAGCATATATTCTCTAATATATACCCATGTGTCAACCTGATATCTCATATCCATGACTTGTGAGATCAAGTCATCCGTTGACCTACATGCTAGTCTCAATGCATTAGTATTGTCCTTGTATATTAATGCTCGACTAGGAACAGTTAAGAGTAGTGTTCTCTATAATATCTCACTATCAATTCAACCAATTAATATACTGTAGATAAGAACCTACTACCCAAGGACATTATTATACTTATTCATTTGGCACTGAACTGAAGTAAATATAATAACCATAACCTTTGCCTTCTAATGATATAACGAAATATGATACAAAATGTCCTAAGTCAATCAACTCTTGATTGCCTCTTAGGGGTTACACTAACAATCTCCTTATGTCACTAGTGTCAATCACTGAAATATCTAATATCCATTGACTTAGTGTGACCATCATGCTTTCTCTGTGCCAAAGCCTTGGTCAAAGGATCCGTAATGTTAGCATTGCTTGGTTCTCTGCATATCATTATATCTCATATATCGATGATCCCTCGAATCGTTGTAGTATCCAATACCCAAGACCACCATTTATGTAAAGTACATGCCCTAACTGCGATATAGAATCATCCTTGTCAATTTGGAAGCTTACACCACTGTAACCCTTTACAGCAAGCTCTTCATCGCCTCCAAAGATCAAGAAATAATCTTGAGTTCTTCTCAAGTACCCAAGAATATTCTTGACTGTTGTCCAATGACCTTCACCTGGATCTGACTGGTATCTACTCGTCATGCTTAAAGTATATGAGACATTTGGGCGAGTACAAAGCATGACATACATGATAGACCCTATAGCAGATGCATAAGGAATCTGATCCATGCGGTCCCTTTCTTCCTTAGAAGAAGGACGTTAAGTCTTCGAAAGACTCACACTATGTGACATTGGCAGGAATCCCTTCTTGGAATTCTGCATGATAAAATGCTTAAGCACCTTGTCAATATATGCACTCTGGCTTAGAACAAACCATTTCTTGGATTTATCTCTATAGATCTTGATGCCCGAAATATAGGCGGCTTCACCTAAATCCTTCATTGAGAAACAATTCCAAAGCCAAGTCTTCACTGACTAAAGAGTAGGGATATCATTTCTAATGAGTAGTATGCCATCTACATATAACATGAAAAAGATGGCTGCACTCCCACTAACCTTCTTGTAGACACAAGGTTTATCTTCATTCTTAATGAAACCAGACGTTTTGATCGCATCATCGAATCAAAGATTCCAACTTCTAGAAGCTTGCTTCAATCCATAAATGGATCTTTGCGACTTACAAACCTTTCCAGCATGCTCTGGATCTTACTAAACCCTCAAGTTGTATCATGTATACATCCTCGAGTAGATTTCCAATAAGAAATTACGGTTTTGACATCCATATGCCAGATCTCATAATCATAGTAAGCAGCAATAGCAAGTATGATCCGAATGGACTTGAGCATCGCAACTGGTGAAAATGTTTCATCATAGTCTATACCATGAATCTGCTTGAATCCTTTAGCCACCAATCTACCTTTATAGGTATGCATATGACCATCCATGTCAGACTTCACCTTGAAGATCCACTTACACCCAATGAGTTTGATCCCTTCAGGTGGATCAACCAAAGTCCATACTTGGTTAGTGTACATGGATTCCATTTCAGATCTCATGGTGTCACGCCCCGAGAGTAAGGTTGTTCGACGAAAATCGGACAACACCTCCCCTGTAGCAATGACAAATGGAACCGGTATACATCACCAACAGATAATACATATGCAAATTAAATCACAACCACGCAGATAATATGCAGCCCACACGGCTGTAAAATCAAACACAGCGGAAAACAAGATAGCAAGTATAAGGTAACGAAAACTCACCGCGGGCCGGCCCGGCTTGACTCCTCGACAAAATAACCCAATACACAATAACAAGTCCACATCCCTATTATTACAATGCGAAATTCAAAGGTTTAACTCACAATAAAATGAAAACAAAAAACCATAAAACCGTCCTCGGAAGCGACGTGGGACCGGCAGTCGGGATCCTCCTCCAAGTGTACTAGCATCGCTATCAGCTACCTGGTGAAATTACCAATGTGGGTGGTGAGTATAAAGACTCAGCGAGTAATAGAATAGACAGTGCATGAGTATCATAAAGAACAGGAATACAAAAGGATACAGTCTCAGAAAGATAAATAGCAGATACTACTGTGTAAAATAAAGTATATATTCATACCTGATACCATATCCTAAGCTAGTATAAGGTCTGAGGTAACATAAACTGCTAGAGTACTACTCATAATCACCCAGACCACATGTAAGGTATACTGTCCAAGAAATCGGTGTCCAAGCATACATAACAAATATGTAGTAATAGAACAGCATAAGTAGACATACAACAGCAGAAACAGGTATAATAGAAACGACGTATGCACGGATGGTCACCCCGCCTACCTCTCTGCACCACGACCCCTGTATGGTCGAGAGGCCGGATCGATGACAACTGTACAACACTCCAGCCGCCACTACTCTCGAGTGACCGAGTGGACAGTTTACATAGTAGCTAAATAGCTACATAGCAACAGGGTCCCTGCGGCTCACAACTCCAGCCGCCACTACCCATGAGTGACCGAGTGCAGAGCGACAGGACACGCGGTACGCTCCAGCCGCCACTACCCATGAGTGGCCGAGCGTGCGGCTTTGGCTAATGACCGTCTCAACCACAAGGGAGCCAAGGTCATCAGCGATGCATGCATGACATGATGCGAATAATGCAACAGTCATCATATATACAAAAAATCAGGTATGCTACATGAATATGCATGCTCAATACTAAGCATAAATAACCAGTAATCAAACAGGTAAACATGGCATATAGTATCTGCTAGTTATCAAAAATAACAACGGGAGACTGTATAGATACGGAAGTGAACATCTCAAAGATTGAGTGGATAAAGTGTCAAGCACAAGAAATAAAATGAGTGGAGTCAAGATAAACTCTACTTTATCTGGGCTACTCATGCACCAAGAACAATAACTAAAGAAACAAGTAAAAGTACCCGCCTCTAAGTGTAGGCTGAATCCAACGCCAATCTTGTCACGACGCTCGTCCCGATCAAAGTCCTGTGTCAACGTATCAATTTTAACTGAATACATATGGAACTAATTAACTACACTACTGTACAAGACAAACGACTTTAATCCGAGTTCCATTCATTAACCAAATGAATCCGCACTAATTTGCACAACCTAAACAAAAGCCCTAGTTTATGTCTTCAGATTAAACATTTCCCAGCCGAAACTATGTCAATTAGAATTCCCAGATCATGCATTTCATCCCCAATACATAAATACGTATTCGAAAAATCTAAAGCTTTACCTCACGGTGAGCTCCCCACTGTTGACTCTCTGCCGGAAGGTGAGATCGCCGGCGCTAGCACACCGATGCTACCCGATGCTACAGATTCACAGATTTGAGCTCTCACAGGGCTACCAACAACACAATCACACCCAATCAACACATAACCCCAACCGAAACCTAACAACCAGAACTGTAGATCTACATTCAAAGCTGAAAATGGCTTACCCAATGACTCACGGCCGGAAATCATCTGCTGGGGATGTCCGCCAGTGTTGGATTGCTGCTGGAGAAGCTTGGCCGAGCTCCTCACCGTGTGTTTATGCTAGAATCAACTCCTAGTTAGTCCAAACTCCTATCCTGGCCACCAATCGTAGATCCCCTAGCTACCAAACCCTAATTGAAACAATCCTTACCTCCAATACCACATTGACAGCCAGCGGCGAGGCGAAATCCGACAAATCAGCTTGGCGTTAGGGCTAGGGAACGTCGTGACCACTGTTTGGAACGCACCCTCAGCTAGGATCGAGCTCGGGGTTCCGGCGATTCGACCCTCAGCGTCTCCGATCTTCAGCTATGCTCCTCCTGCCCGACGGTCCTAGCACGAGGCAGCAAACTGAAGAGAGGAAAGGGTAGAGAACCGGAGTAGAGGACTGGAGGCTTCGGCGAGGCTTCGCCGAGCTCCGCAACGCCGTGAGCTCGGGTGCGAAGTGTCGTCGCGGCGTTGGGTCGGAGGAAATCGTAGAAGGGGCGAACAAGAGGAGGAAACGACGTTTTTAGGGCTTTAAGCACTGTAGCTACTTATAGGGTTAGGTTAGGTTACATCCTAAACACCCCTTAACCCTCCTCTAATGATGATTTTCATTACCATCTTAAGCTCGATAATTTATCCCCTTAAACTCCTCCATCCAACCTCCAAATAATTCCGGAAAATACCTAAAATTCCCATAAATCATTATAGGTTATTTTATTTTGTCATATCTCACATTCTCCCCTTCTAATAAGAATTTGGTCCCCAAATTTATGACATAAATACAATAAACGACCAACGACATGCGAAGTCAATCATTAAATGAAATAACTTACATACCTTCATCAAACAACCGTGGGTACCGTGCTCGGATCTCATCCTCCAGCTCCCAGGTTGCCTCGTCATCGGAATGATGCTCCCATCCAACCTTGACCAGTCGGATGGTCTTATTCCGCAGCTGGCGTTCCTTGCGATCCAATATCCGCACTGGAACCTCCTCATATGTTACATCTGGCTGAAGGGTGATCGAGACATCTGTCAAAATATGCGTAGGGTGTGGTACATATTTCCTCAACATAGATACGTGAAATACATCATGCACCCCGACAAGTGAAGGAGGCAGCGCCAGTCGATATGCTACCTCACCGATCCTCTCAAGTATCTGAAAGGGTCCGATGTAACGAGGAGCTAACTTCCCTTTTAATCCAAACCTCCTCACTCCCTTGGTAGGAGACACTCGCAGGAACACATGATCGTCCATAGAAAACTCTAAAGGTCTCCGTCTCCGATCCGCATAGCTTTTCTGTCGGTCCTGGGCTTCTGATATTCTGCGTCTGATGGTGCCAACCAACTCTGCATCTCGCTGAATATGCTGGGGGCCCAAGACTGACGATTCTCCAACCTCATCCCATAAAGTAGGGGATCTACATGCTCTGCCATATAATGCCTCGAATGGTGCCATCTGAATCGCCGAGTGGTAACTGTTATTGTATGCAAACTCCACCAAGTGCAAATGATCCTCCCAGCTACTGCCGAAGTCCATGACACAAGATCTCAATAGATCCTCCAATGTCTGGATAGTTCGCTCCGACTGCCCATCCGTCTGAGGGTGAAATGCAGTACTAAAACGGAGTTCCGTACCCATGGCCTGCTGGAGACTCCGCCAAAATCGAGAGGTAAATCGTGGATCTCTATCTAATATAATACTCAGAGGTATACCATGAAATCTGGTGATCTCTCTACAGTATAACTCTGACAATCAATCCAACGAATCCGTCCGACGGATCGGTAAGAAGTGTGCAGATTTGGTTAACCGATCAACGATTACCCAAATCGCATCATGACCCTTTCGGGTCCGGGGTAGTCCTACCACAAAGTCCATCGTGATATGCTCCCATTTCCATTCTGGTATTTCTATCTTCTGCAGTAACCTAGCTGGTCTCCGATGCTCTGCCTTAATCTGCTAACAAACTAAACACTGCGCCACAAATACCGCAATATCCTTCTTCATACTATTCCACCAGTATGATCGTTTCAGATCCCTGTACATGCGAGTACCTCCCGGATGAATCGCAAATCTAGATCGATGTGCTTCCCGTAATAAGTCCTCTTGAACAGGATGTGACTCAGGGACACATAATCTGCCGCAGAAATACAAAATTCCCCTATCATCACAGGTAAACTCTGTCTGCTGTCCTGAGGTAACTCTGCTACGTAAAAACTGCAGATGCTGATCCGTAGCCTGAGCCTCTTTGATACGCTCCACTATAGGTGACTGAGCAACCATGGTGACTAGCAAGCCTCGCTCTGTCTGTGCTTGCTCCATCAACCCCAACTCAGAGAAGCTCTGCATCAACTCTGTAACCATCACTCGGTGACAAGCCAAAACTCCACGAGATTTCCTGCTCAATGCATCGACCACTACGTTGGCTTTCCCCGGGTGATAGTTAATCGTGCAATCATAGTCTTTTAAGAATTCCATCCATCTTCTCTGACACAGGTTAAGTTCCTTCTGGGTAAACAAATACTTGAGACTTTTATGATCTGTATAAATCTCAAAGGTGATCCCATATAAATGATGTCGCCAAATCTTCAGTGCGAAGATGATAGCTGCCAATTCCAGATCATGAACTGGATAGTTCCTCTCATGATCCTTCAGCTGACGTGAGGCATATGACACCACACGATCGCGCTGCATAAGTACAGCCCCCAATCCCTGATATGATGCATCCGTGAAAAGTACAAATCCATCCATGCCAGAGGGAAGTACTAACACTGGTGCAGTAACAAGCCTCCACTTGAGCTCCTGGAAGCTCTGCTCACAAGATTCTGTCCAGCTAAACTTCTCTCCCTTCCGGGTCAATCGTGTCAATGGCAAGGCTATGCTGGAAAAGCCCTCAACAAATCTCCGATAATACCTAGCTAATCCCAAGAAGCTACGAATCTCCTGTACTGTCTTCGGCTGCCCCCAACTAGTGATGGCCTCAATCTTCTGTGGATCTACAGATATCCCTCTGTTGGAGACAACGTGTCCAAGAAATCCCACCGAAGGTAGCCAAAAGGCGCATTTACTAAACTTCGCATAGAGGTGTTCTCGCCGTAGCGTCTCCAAAACTATGCGAAGATGTCGCCTGTGTTCCTCCTCAGATCGGGAATATATCAGAATATCGTCGATAAACACAATAACGAACTGATCCAAGTACTCGAGGAATACTCTGTTCATCAGATCCATGAACACTACTGGGGCATTGGTAAGCCCAAATGGCATTACCAAGAACTCGTAATGACCATAACGAGTGCGAAATGCTGTCTTCGGAATATCTGCATCTCCAACCCTGAGTTGATGATAACCTGAGCGCAAATCAATCTTTGAATATACACAGGTATCCTTCAGCTGATCAAATAAATCCTCTATACGTGGCAATGGATACTTGTTCTTGACAGTGACCGCATTCAGCTGTCGGTAATCAATACATAATCTCAGTGATCCGTCTTTCTTCTTAACGAAGAGTACTGGTGCTCCCCACGGAGAAACACTGGGACGGATAAATCCTCTGTCCAACAGCTCCTACAATTGAGTCTTCAGCTCCTCTAACTCCTTTGGTGCTATGCGATAGGGGGTCTTGGATACCGGTGCGATTCCCGGAACCAACTCAATCGTAAACTCGACTTACCTTTTAGGAGGCAAACCGGGGAGTTCGTCAGGGAACACATCTGGAAATTCTCGGACGATAGCAACATCCGAGAGCTGTGGTAATGCATCTGAACCAGCTTTAACCATGGACAGCAAATATCCCTGACAACCCTGTGCCAACAATCTCCTCGCTTGCATTGCTGATATGACTGCTATCCCATCACTTCTGGTTCCAAAGAATACCCAAGATGGTAGACCGGGAGGTCGGAAAGTGACCACTCTAGCTCCGCAATCGACGGTGGCATGGTTCATGGCCAACCAATCCATGCCTATTATAATATCAAACTCCACCATCTCTAATACCTGCAGATCCACCATAATAGTCTGACCATTGAAGTCTAAAAGGACATCCTTTGACTTCCAGACTAATACTTAGTACCTCACCAGATGGTAGAGATACTGTCAGCCCGTGTGTCCGACGACTAGGCAATCTTCCGATTTTACCCAGAAATACCCGAGATATGAATGAATGGGAACTACCAATATCTATCAACAAATCTACAGTAAATGTATAAACTAAAATAGTACCTCGGAAAACCGATCCCTTAGCTCGCTGTGCCTCTTCCCGTGTAACAGCATAAACACGACCCACCTTTGAGCTCGGCTGTGGTATCCCTGAAGTGGTCTGCGCTGGCATCGTAGGTGCGGGAACCGACTGCTAATACTGAGTCTGAGGCTGATATGCTGGATAAAGCTGAGGTGGATGAAAATCTGGCTGTACTGGAAGGGCCTGATGAGAAGACGTCGCAGCAGAATACTGTGTAGTCGCTGGTTCCTGACCCTGAATATGATATATCTGTCCCTGAGAAGACGGTGGTCGCTGTTGACGTGGAGCACCCTGACTCTTCTGTGATCCTTTCTGTGGTCGTGTCTGTGAGGGCTGTCCCCCCTGTGATGTACCCTTAGTAGCCTCCAACTGTGCCTTCAACGTACAATCCCGACTTTCATGCCCTGGTTGTTTGCAATAATAACAGATGGGATGATCCAAGGGGCAATGAAATTTGGTATGGCTCTTGGAGCCACACTGGTAACATCTGGATCCCGTTCTATCTTTCTTCCAACCATGCTGAGGAGGACGAGATGTTCCATCAGATGTCCATCCTGACTTCTGCGGCCGAGAAGATCCTCCCGTGGTAGCCTGTGAACTCTGACCTTTGTTCCCTCTCTTTTGTGACAACTGCTTATCATGGCCTTTCTCCTGATTTACCTGCTGCTGAGTCATCTCGATAAACAGTGCACGATCCAAAACTTCTCGGTAGGAGCTACCTGGAAATCCTGACATCCTGAGCCGAATATATGCTGCTAAACCCTGGGTGAACTGCTGCATCCGGTCATAATCCTGTGCCACCAAATGAGGGCAAAACTCAGCCAATCTACAGAATTCAGCATTGTACTCCATCACCGATCGATCGCCCTGCTTGAGATTCAGGAATTCCTGGTGCCGAGCTAAACAGAATGTGGCTGGAAAATACTGCCGCTCAAAAGCATCCCGGAACATCACCCATGTGATGCGCTGTTCCCCAAAGATTGTCTTCTGCATCTCCCACCATGTGACTGCCTGATCCCGGAGATGATACACAACCAATTCCACTTTCTCTTTATCTGAACAACTCATGTATCCGAAAGTGATTTCCAAATTCTTCAACCAGCTACGAGCAGCCCAGGGGTCTGCTCCGCCCTGGTATAGAGTAACCCTGTCCTTGACGGACCTTGCCAACAGTGGTATACGCGCTCTATCCCTCATCCAGTCAGTAGTAGCAGGAGTAGGAAATGCTGATGGTATCCCGAAGGGAATCCCCTGAGGCTGAAATTCCCGATTTCTACCAGATGGTATGACTGAAGGGATCTCCTGAGGCTGACGTCCCTGATCTCTAGGAGTCTGATGGGTCTGTCCCCGACTAACCGTCTCAACATTAGTTGGATCCCTAGAAGAATCCGCCTCCTGAGTCACTGGTTCTGGTTCCTCAGCCTCAATGGGTTGTTTCCGTGGTCGTCCCGGACCACGACGAGCACCGACTACCGATCGACCACATCTCATACCTGGTGTAAACCACTAATAAGTACTACAAACAATATAAGTTCGTACTTATAAAACTTACAGCCTATAACTTGGAGGTGTTCCGCCGCTGCCTGGTCCCAAATCCCAAAAAGTCACTTCGAGGAATAAAATCACGGAAAAAATCCAAAACGTACGAATCTAGCATCGTAAACCTGTAGCTCTGATACCAATAAATTGTCACGCCCCGAGAGTAAGGTTGTCCGACGAAAATCGGACAGCACCTCGCCTGTAGCAATGACAAATGGAACCGGTATACATCACCAACAGATAATACATATGCAAATTAAATCACAACCATGCAGATAATATGCAGCCCACACGGCTGTAAAATCAAACACAGCGGAAAACAAGATAGCAAGTATAAGGTAACGAAAACTCACCGCGGGCCGGCCCGGCTTGACTCCTCGACAAAACAACCCAATACAAAATAACAAGTCCACAACCCTATTATTACAATGCGAAATTCAAAGGTTTAACTCACAATAAAATGAAAACCAAAAACCATAAAACCGTCCTCGGAAGCGACGTGGGACCG
Organism: Zingiber officinale; assembly: GCF_018446385.1. NCBI lineage: Eukaryota > Viridiplantae > Streptophyta > Magnoliopsida > Zingiberales > Zingiberaceae > Zingiber > Zingiber officinale. The sequence continues at coordinate 118,669,975 of NC_055995.1, forward strand.
GCAGTCGGGATCCTCCTCCAAGTGTACTAGCATCGCTATCAGCTACCTGGTGAAATTACCAATGTGGGTGGTGAGTATAAAGACTCAGCGAGTAATAGAATAGACAGTGCATGAGTATCATAAAGAACAGGAATACAAAAGGATACAGTCTCAGAAAGATAAATAGCAGATACTACTGTGTAAAACAAAGTATATATTCATACCTGATACCATATCCTAAGCTAATATAAGGTCTGAGGTAACATAAACTGCTAGAGTACTACTCATAATCACCCAGACCACATGTAAGGTATACTGTCCAAGAAATCGGTGTCCAAGCATACATAACAAATATGTAGTAATAGAACAGCATAAGTAGACATACAACAGCAGAAACAGGTATAATAGAAACGACGTATGCACGGATGGTCACCCCGCCCACCTCTCTGCACCACGACCCCTGTATGGTCGAGAGGCCGGATCGATGACAATTGTACAACACTCCAGCCGCTACTACTCTCGAGTGACTGAGTGGACAGTTTGCATAGTAGCTAAATAGCTACATAGCAACAGGGTCCCTGCGGCTCACAACTCCAGCCGCCACTACCCATGAGTGACCGAGTGCAGCGCGACAGGACACGCGGCACACTCCAGCCGCCACTACCCATGAGTGGCCGAGCGTGCGGCTTTGTCCAATGGCCGTCTCAACCACAAGGGAGCCAAGGTCATCAGCGATGCATGCATGACAAGATGCGAATAATGCAACAGTCATCATATATACAAAAATCAGGAATGCTACATGAATCCGCATGCTCAATACTAAGCATAAATAAACAGTAATCAAACAGGTAAACATGGCATATAGTATCTGCTAGTTATCAAAAATAACAACGGGAGACTGTATAGATACGGAAGTGAACATCTCGAAGATTGAGTGGATAAAGTGTCAAGCACAAGAAATAAAATGAGTGGAGTCAAGATAAACTCTACTTTATCTGGGCTACTCATGCACCAAGAACAATAACTAAAGAAACAAGTAAAAGTACCCGCCTCTAAGTGTAGGCTGAATCCAACGCCAATCTCGTCACGACGCTCGTCCCGATCAAAGTCCTGTGTCAACGTATCAATTTTAACTGAATACATATGGAACTAATTAACTACACTACTGTACAAGACAAACGACTTTAATCCGAGTTCCATTCATTAACCAAATGAATCCGCACTAATTTGCACAACCTAAACAAAAGCCCTAGTTTATGTCTTCTGATCAAACAATTCCCAGCTGAAACTATGTCAATTAGAATTCCCAGATCATGCATTTCGTCCCCAATACATAAATACGTATTCGAAAAATCTAAAGCTTTACCTCACGGTGAGCTCCCCACTGTTGACTCTCTGCCGGAAGGTGAGATCGCCGGCGCTAGCACACCGATGCTACCCGATGCTACAGGTTCATAGATTTGAGCTCTCACAGGGCTACCAACAACACAATCACACCCAATCAACACATAACCCCAACCGAAACCTAACAACCAGAACTGTAGATCTACATCCAAAGTTGAAAATGGCTTACCCAATGACTCACGGTCGGAAATCATCTGCTGGGGATATCCGCCAGTGTTGGATTGCTACTGGTGAAGCTTGGCCGAGCTCCTCACCGTGTGTTTCTGCTAGAATCAACTCCTAGTTAGTCCAAACTTCTATCCTGGCCACCAATCGTAGATCCCCTAGCTACCAAACCCTAATTGAAACAATCCTTACCTCCAATACCACATTGACAGCCAGCGGCGAGGCAAAATCCGACAAATCAGCTTGGCGTTAGGGCTAGGGAACGTCGTGACCACTGTTTGGAATGCACCCTTAGCTAGGATCGAGCTCGGGGTTCCGACGATTCGACCCTCAGCGTCTCCGATCTTCAGCTCTGCTCCTCCTGCCCGACGGTCCTCGCACGAGGCAGCAAACTGAAGAGAGGAAAGGGTAGAGAACCGGAGTAGAGGACTGGAGGCTTTGGCGAGGCTTCGCTGAGCTCCGCGACGCCGTGAGCTCGGGTGCGAAGTGCCGTCGCGACGCTGGGTCGGAGGAAATCGTAGAAGGGGCGAACAGGAGGAGTAAACGACGTTTTTAGGGCTTTAAGCACTGTAGCTACTTATAGGGTTAGGTTAGGTTACATCCTAAACACCCCTTAACCCTCCTCTAATGATGATTTTCATTACCATCTTAAGCCCGATAATTTATCCCCTTAAACTCCTCCATCCAACCTCCAAATTATTCCGAAAAAATACCTAAAATTCCCATAAATCATTATAGGTTATTTTATTTTGCCGTATCTCACACATGGCCTCTAGCCATATCTCAGAATCTGGTCCCTGTACAACTTCCTGATAAGATATAGGCTCATTGAGACATGTTGGTTGCTACTCAGAATATCGTTCTAGTTCCCCTGTACAAAAATTTGTACAAGCATAGAACTATCCTAGCTACCCATGTGCTTTACTGAAGTTAAATTTGGATTGCAAATGATGCTTAACATTATTAATCCAAATTGTTCTTCAGAAGTTAAACTTGGATTGAAAACGATACTTAACATTTTTACTTCAAGTTCGACCGATGTGATCTTCCTAAGTTAAACCATATTACAGAAGTTGATTAAATATCTATTTCAAAGAACGACTTCCAGGTTAAACATGACGAGGCACTAGACCTTCTTGGGTATGAGATCATCCACCACTTCCTAGAAAAAGTCTTTCAAAGAAATCATATATTTAACTTCTTACAGTAAACTAGGTTTAACTACAAAGACCTTAATTGAAGCACAATATCGAAACATGAAATTGAAAAATAAAATTGATAAAAAAATGATAACCTAAAACCGATAGCCTCTTGTGTTTGGTTTTTCAAGATCTATACAAAGAAGATGACCTAGTTATGATGTGGAAACAAATAACCAGTTATACCTATCTTAGTATCTTATAGACCTCTTGAACTTCTGTTGTATTCCTCTCGATCTTCTGTTGTATTCCTCTTCTCCTCTTGGACGTTGTGTGGGCGACGATCTACCAAGATGGAATCCACCCAAGCCTCTTCCTTGATTCCAAGTTTCGGCCACCAACTAACCTCCAAGGGATGCTAGACAAGAGAGCTTCATTCTCTTCTTCTTCTCCTTCAAGCAACCGACCACCAAGAGAAAACCAAGCTTGATGCCGCCGACCTCCAAGAAAGAAAACAAAAGGAGAAGAGAGAAGGAAGAGGGCCGACCACCAAGGGAATCGAAGAGAGGAGTTTCGGCCACAATAGAGAGGATGCAAGGCTTAGGTTGTTCTCAATGAGGCACTCTCTCCCTCTCTTTTATAATCCTTGGTGAATCCAAAAAAGGAAAGTTTTAAAACAAAAAAAAAATCAAAACTTCCTTTTATTCCTTTACATGACCGGCCACCACTTGTGCATCAAACAAGGAAATATTTTAAACAAAAAATTAAAATCTCTCTTTTAAAATTCCTTTTGTGGTTAGCTATAAAAGACATGTTTTATAAAATTAAAATATTTTCTTTTAAATCCTTTTGTGGATGTCTATAAAAGAAAAGATTTAAAATAAAACTCCTTTTATATCATGGTTACAAAAAAGAAAAGTTTAAAATTAAAATCTTTCTTTTAAACATTATAGATAACTACAAATAAGGAAAGATTTCAAATCTCTCTTTTAATTCTGTGTAGAAAGCTACAAAAGGAAAGATTTTAAAATTTAAAATTCTCTTTTAAAACCATGTGGAAAGCATCATAAAAGGAAAGTTTTTAACAAAATAAAAACTCCCTTTTATTTCCTTTTCTCTTCTTATATGGCCGACCCCTTGCTTGGGCACCAAGCAAGGCTTGGCCGACCCTAGCTTGAGCTCCAAGCTTGGCTTGGCCGGCCCCTTGCTTGGGCTCCAAGCAAGGATGTGGTCGACCCTTAAGCTTGGTTAAGAAGTTGAACTTTGGGTAGATATAAGACTTTATAAATAAGAGGCTACAACAGGGACCGAGAGGAGGAATTGGTTTTAGTCTCCCGATGAGCTTGAGCTTCCCATGCTCGCCCCGAACACCTAACTAGAGTTCATCAATAATAACTCATACCACTAAAGAGTTATTATTGCACTACTGCACCAATCCCATATTACAATATGGGCTCCTTCTTATCATGAGTGCGTTAGTCTCCGTGTGTTTAAGATATCGAATAACCACTAATTAAATGAGTTACTGACAACTCAATTAATATTTAGCTCTAAGAGTAGTACCACTCAACCTTATTGTCATGTCAGACTAAGTCCACCTGTAGGGTTTACATAACAATCCTTATGAGCTCCTCAAGGGGACATCATCAACCTTGATCACTAGAACATAGTTTCATTCTATAATCAACAACACACCATATAAATAATATCATTTCCCAACTTATCGGACCTATTGATTTAACGAACTGAATCTCACACTTTGATAAATTAAAGAAATAAATATTAAGTATACGTGCTTGTTATTATATCATGATTAAGAGTACACACTTCCATAATAACAGAGGTTTTGTTCTTTTATATATTCAGTATTAAAAGAAACTACCTCAAATGGTCCTGCTCAATACACTCAAAGTGTACTAATGTAATTTTATAGTTAAGATAAACTAATACCAAATTACACTATAACCATTCCAATGGTTTGTCCCATTCCATCTTGGTTGTGAGCAACTATTTATAATTTATAAGGAACTGATAACATGATCTTCTGTGTGACACCACAGACATGTTATCTTCAATATAAATTAAATGAACAACTACATTTAATATATAAATGTAGACATTTGACCAATGTGATTCTTATTTTAAAATAAATATTTATACAAAAGCTAGACTTTTAGTATACATTCTAACAATCTCCCACTTATACTAAAAGACTATGCTGCCATAAATGCTGCCATACATCTGATTCCCATCCCTTAAACATGCCGATCGAAAGCTTTCACCGGAAGGGCCTTAGTGAAAGGATCTGCCAGGTTATCTGCTGATGTAATCTTGGCAACAACAACTTCTCTCCGTTTTATGATGTCTCGTATCAGGTGGTACTTGTGCTCAATGTGTTTACTCGCCTTATGGGCTCGTGGTTCCTTCGAGTTTGCTACTGTACCACTATTATCACAATAAATTGTGATGATTTTGAGCAAACCAGGAATCACATCTAAGTCCATCAAGAAGTTCCTGAGCCATACAACTTCTTTGGCTACCTCAGAGGCTGCCACATACTCAGCTTCCATGGTGGAGTCTGAAACATATTTCTACTTAACACGCCTCCATGCTATGGCTCCACCTCCTAAAGTAAACACATAACCTAAGGTAGACTAACTATTGTCCCTATCTGATTGGAAGTCAGAATCTGTGTAACCCACAGGGAGCAAATCATCTGCTTGGTAAACCAACATATAATCTCTAGTCCTTCTCAGGTACTTTAATATATGCTTTACGACAGTCCAATGCCCCTATCCTGGATTACTTTGATATCTGCTAACCATGCCCATGGAAAAATAGATATCCGGTCTCGTGCATAATATTGCATACATTAGGCTTCCTACAGCTGAAGCATAAGGAACTGCCTTCATTTCCTCTATCTCTTTTGATGTCTTAGGAGACATCTCTTTAGATAAAGATATTTCATGCCAAAAAGGTAGAAAACCTTTCTTGGAGTTTTGCACGCTAAAATGAGCTAGGATAATATTGATATATGAAGATTGGGATAAGCACAACATTCTTTTCTTGCAATCTCTTATTACTTTGATCCCAAGAATATGTCCGCATTCTCCCAAGTCCTTTATATCGAATTGCTTGGACAATCATACCCTTACTTCTGGCAACACTTTGACAATGTTGCCAATTAACAAAATATCATCTATGTATAGTACAAGAAATACCACAATGTTTCCGTCACACTTCTTGTATACACAAGACTCATCCGGACACTGAATAAATCCATAAGACTGGATTACTTCATTAAACCAGATGTTCCAAGATCTTGAAGCTTGCTTCAGTCCATAAATATACCAATTGAGCTTACATACAAGATGCTCTTTGCCCTTTGCAATAAACCCCTCTGGTTGCTTCATATGGATGTTTTCTTCAAGACTTCCATTAAGGAAAGTTGTCTTGACATCCATTTGCCAAACCTTATAATCTATATGAGCAGCAATAGATAAGAGTATCTGAATAGACTTAAACATAACTACTATTGAAAAGGTTTCCTCATAATCGATTCCCTCTTTCTGAGTATACCCCTTCGCAACAAGCCTTGCTTTGAAAGTTTCCACCTTCCTGTCTGTCACTCTTTTCCTTTTGTAGACCCATTTATACCTAATGGGTTTTACACCATTTGATGGTTCTACTAGCTCCCAGACTTTGTTAGAATACATAGATTCTATTTCTGAATTCATTGCTCTTTGCAAAGATGCTGCATCTTTATCTTGGAGTGCTTCGTCATATGTTCGGGGATCAGGTTCATGTTTACCTGGGATCAAGTCCGAAGACTCCTAAAAATATGAATCTTTCAAGTTGCCTAACAACCTTCCCACTACGATGAGACACTGCCTGTAGTTGTGCATCATTTGTGATACGTGTTGTAGTTTCTTGTGATATTTCATCTTGCACTATTGGTACTAAAGTAGACGCGCCCTCTTTCATTCCTTCTAGAACAATTTCACTCATGGGCTTGTGGTTCATTACATAGTCCTCTTCTAAAAATCGGTCATTAGTGCTAACAATGACCTTCTGATCTTTAGGACTATAAAACAAACCACCTTTCATTCCTTTAGGATAACCTATAAACAAGCGAACTTCTGTACGAGATTCCAACTTATCAGCATCTCCCTTCAGCACATGTGCTGGACTACCCCAAATCCAAACATGTCTCAGACTAGGCTTACGCTCATTCCACAATTCTGTGGGAGTAGAGGGTACTGATTTAGAAGGTACCAAGTTTAGAATGTACACTGCTGTTTCTAGAGCATATCTCTAGAACGAATTTGTTAATTCTGAATAACTCATCATCAATCTAACCATTTCCATAAGAGTCCTATTCCTTCGTTCTGCCACACCATTCTGTTGGGGTGTACCAGGTGCAGACAATTGGGATTGAATCCCAACCTCTAATAAGTAATTCCTAAACTCTCCTGAGAGGTACTCGCCACCACGATCAGACCGTAGTGTCTTGATACTTTTACCATGACGTTTCTCCACATCAGCCTTGTACTATTTGAACTTATCAAAACACTCAGACTTACGACACATCAAGTAAATGTATCCATATCTTGAATAGTCATCTATAAAAGAGATAAAATATTCGAATCCACCTCTCGCCTGGATAGTCATAGGTCCAAACAAATCAGAATGAACCAATTCCAACACATCTTTTGCTCTATATCCCTTGGCCTTAAAAGGTCTCTTGGTCATTTTTCCTTCCAAGCAAGATTCGTAGGTTGAAAAGTTTTCCACCACCAATGAACCCAAAATTCCATCGGCTATTAGCCTTTGAATCCTACTCAAGTTAATATGACCAAGCCTTAGATGCCAAAGATACGTTTGGTTCATTTCTGAAGGTTCCTTTCTCTTATTAGAATTAGATGATGTGTTATTAATTTCCATTTGTTACTTTGTGGGAGTTATTGGATTTAGAGTATACAAATTACCAACCAATATACCAGAACAGATAACTACCCTATTCTTCTTGATAACCACTTTATCATCAAAAGAAACAGAATATCCATCCAAAAATAGTTTAGAAACTGAAATTAAATTCTTTCTAAAACTTGGTACATAAAGATAATTTTTCAAAATCAAAGTTCTATTCCTATCAAATGATAAGTAAACATCTCCCACTGCAACAGCCACCACTTTAATAGCATTGCCCATGTAGATAGTTATCTCTCCTTCATATAGTCGTCGAGTTTCCTGGAACCCCTGCAATTAATTGCAGACATGATCAGTGACTCCTGTATCTATACACCAGGTACTGGTAGATAACACTGCTAAATATGTTTCAACTACTAGAGAATAAGATATACCTTTATTGTTCTCTTTCCTATGAAGACAACCCACCTTCCAATGTCTAGACTGCTTGCAAATGAAGCACTTGCCTTTCAGCTTCTTTACTCCTGCTTTTAGTTCAGTACCTAGAGATTGATTCACTTTCTTTGCCGAGCCAACTTATTTTTTTTTCTTCTTCTTGCCTTTCGACTTAGAAGTAGAAACATTTTCAGCAAAGTGGATTTGAGAACTATGATGAAATAACCCTTCTGCTGCTTAAAGTTCTGTCAGTAGTTCCGCCAATGAATAAATTCTTTTATTCATATTGTAGTTTAGGCGGAACTGCTTAAAACTTTTGGGTAGCAATTGGAGAATAATATCGACCTGGGTTTCCCCATCGATTTCAGCTCCAAGGATTTGTATCTTGTTCAAGTAAGTCATCATTTTGAGAATATGATCCCTTATGGGTATCCCCTCTAACATGGTGGCTGTCATTAAGTTTCTCATAGCCTTTTACCTAGCAGCCCGATTCTGGTGTCCGAAGAGTTCCTTGAGATTGTACATCATGTTATAGGCAATAGGAATGACCTGATGCTGATGTTGCAGCACATTTGACATAGAAGCCAAAATGTAACACCGCGCCATTTCATCTTCCTTGATCCATTTCTTATGATACTCAATCTCCTCTTCACTAAAATCACTATTAGGTACATCAGGGCAGACCTCTAGCAGTACAAACTTATAGCCTTCAACAGTTAGGACAATGTCCAAGTTTCTTTTCCAATCTATGTAATTGAGACCAGTAAGTTTGTTCTCTTTAAAAATAAGAACAAGTGGGTTGAAAGCCATTTGAAATCCTAAGAATCACAAAATAAGTTTTGGTCAAAACTTAAGAATTTAAAATAATATTGATTCCTCAAACAATATCATTTAAATTCACCAATACCTTAAAACACCGTGAATTTTGTATGACAAGATAGTGTGGACGTATACAAATTCAAACATTTGTAAGAGGAGGTTTTACCCATTAATTTTATTCTTGTCAACCTAAATTTATGACAAATAAAATTAATAGTTGGTATTCCTTCGGTCACACAAATAATAGCAGTGACTCCGATGGGGGGGGATACTATTAAATGCGCCTAAGTATATACCATTACTTGATACTTAGTCCATTAAATAGGATTGTGCCCCTTCAGATGGAGAAGATCACACACCCCTAAATAATTTCCTATAATCATCCATAAAGGAAGTTTGATCTAGTGATCCGTAAACAAACTCATCCGATGTGGAGGAAGGCACTCAAAGCTAACACGCAAGTTTGTTTGCATCACTTACAAATTAGTAATGGAGACCGTGAAATTTATTTAAAAATCCCTCTCACACTTAGTTATTTAAGATGAGGATTTTAACATGCACACACACACAACACAACAAATAAAAGCAATAAATATGGAAAAATAATTTTTCAACTATTATGGCCTTTTCCATCACTGTCCTCCGTGTGCCGCCAACCCTAGCAGTCATCAAAACTAGCCGCCAGCCCTAGGGCTAATGTCGTTGCGCCCATCGAGCTTTCTTTTCCACTGCGCCTCTGGTTCTCAAATAGCACCATGCCTTGCAAGGATACGATTCATGACAAAAAAATAAAATTTTACATATATTGATCCTATATTCCACAAAGGAATGTACATAAACTCGAGACCGAACAAAATGTAAAATCCTAAAACTAATACAACTCTCGCTGTATTTAATAAATTCAATCATGCACACACATAAAATGCCCTCGACATGTCCGAGGGTCCAATCACACATAATCACAATAGGCCATAATAGTTGGAGCCTACAACCACAGAGTTAATCTATTTGCACATCCTACTATTTTCATGCCTAAATATGTATGACATGTGCATAATTAAACTAAAAACCAAACACACAGAGGTAAAACCTAGCTCTGATACTAATTGTTGGTTGCTACTCGGAATACCGTTCTAGTTCTCCTGTACAAAAATTTATACAAGCATAGAACTATCCTAGCTACCCATGTGCTCTACTGAAGTTAAATTTGGATTGTAAACGATGCTTAACATTATTAATCCAAATTGTCCTTCAGAAGTTAAACTTGGATTGGAAACGATACTTAACATTTTTACTCCAAGTTCGACCGATGTGATCTTCCTAAGTTAAACCATATTACAGAAGTTGATTAAATATCTATTTCAAAGATCGGATTCTAGGTTAAACATGACCTTCTTGGGTATGGGATCATCCACCACTTCCTAGACAAAGCCTTTCAAAGAAATCAGATATTTAACTTTTTACAGTAAACTAGGTTTAACTACAGAGACCTCAATAGAAACACAATATCGAAACATGAAATCAAAAAATAAAATTGATAACAAAATGATAACCTAAAACTGATAGCCTCTTGTGTTTGGTTTTTCAAGATCTATACAAAAAAGATGACCTAGTTATGAAGCGGAAACAAATAACTAGTTATACATTTCTTAGTATCTTATAGACCTCTTGATCTTCTGTTGTATTCCTCTCCTCCTCTTGGACATCGTGTGGGCGACGATCTACCAAGATGAAATCCACCCAAGCCTCTTCCTTTGCTTCCAAGTTTCGGCCACCAACTAACCTCCAAGGGATGCTAGACAAGAGAGCTTCATTCTCTTCTTCTTCTCCTTCAAGTAACCGACCACGAAGAGAAAACCAAGCTTGATGCCGCCGACCTCCAAGAAAGAAAACAAAAGGAGAAGAGAGAAGGAAGAGGGTCGGCCACCAAGGGAATAGAAGAGAGGAGTTTCGGCCACAATAGAGAGGATGCAAGGCTTAGGTTATTCTCAATGAGGCACCCTCTCCCTCTCTTTTATAATCCTTGGTGAATCCAAAAAAGAAAAGTTTTAAAAAAAAAAAATTAAAACTTCCTTTTATTCCTTTACATGACCGGCCACCACTTGTGCATCAAACAAGGAAATATTTTAAACAAAAAATTAAAATCTCTCTTTCAAAATTCCTTTTGTAGCTAGCTATAAAAGACATGTTTTATAAAATTAAAATATTTTTTTTTAAATCCTTTTGTGGATGTCTATAAAAGAAAAGATTTAAAATAAAACTCCTTTTATATCATAGTTACAAAAAAGAAAAGTTTAAAATTAAAATCTTTCTTTTAAACATTATAGATAACTACAAATAAGGAAAGATTTCAAATCTCTCTTTTAATTCTTTGTAGAAAGCTATAAAAGGAAAGATTTTAAAATTTAAAACTCTCTTTTAAAATCATGTGGAAAACATCATAAAAGGAAAGTTTTTAACAAAATAAAAACTCCCTTTTATTTCCTTTTCTCTTCTTATATGGCCGACCCCTTGCTTGGGCACCAAGCAAGGCTTGGCCGACCCTAGCTTGAGCTCCAAGCTTGGCTTGGCCGACCCCTTGCTTAGGCTCCAAGCAAGGATGTGGTCGACCCTTAAGCTTGGATAAGAAGTTGGGCTTTGGGTAGATATAAGACTTTATAAATAAGAGGCTACAACAGGGACCGAGAGGAGGAATTGGTTTTGGTCTCCCGATGAGCTTGAGTTTCCCATGTTCGCCCCGAACACCTAACTCAAGTTTATCAATAATAACTCTTACCACTAAAGAGTTATTATTGCACTACCGCACCAATCCCATATTACAATATGGGCTCCTTTTTATCATGAGTGCGTTAGTCTTCCTGTATTTAAGATATCGAATGACCACTAATTAAATAAGTTACTAACAACTCACTTAATTAATATTTAGCTCTAAGAGTACCACTCAACCTTATTGTCATGTCAGACTAAGTCCACCTGCAGGGTTTACATGACAATCCTTATGAGCTCCTCAAGGGGACATCATCAGCCTAGATAACTAGGACACAGTTTCATTCTATAATCAACAACACACCATATAAATAATATCATTTCCCAACTTATTAGACCTATTGATTTAACGAATTGAATCTCACCCTTTGATAAATTAAAGAAATAAATATTAAGTATACGTTTTTGTTATTATTGTAGGATCGAAAAGAATTTAGATATCTCCACAATAGCATGATATTGTCCACTTTGGGCCTAAGCCCTCATGGTTTTTGCTCTTGGGCTCTCCCCAAAAGGCCTCATGCCAATGGAGATATCTTTTCTCTTATAAACCCATGATCTTTCCCATGTGTTTCCAATATGGGACTATGTTTGCAACCTTGCAACCCCAACAATCCCCCCCTCAAACAAAGGACCATGGGCTTCCCACGTCCGATCCTCGACCCACCAGGTCTTCCTGCCCCTCGGTCTACCCGACCTACTAGGACTTCCTTGCCTAGCCGCAACTAGGACTTCCTGCCCCTCGGTCCACCCGACCTACTAGGACTTCCTGCCTGGTGTCTGGTCCTCTTGATCCAAACATAGGAGCCCCCACTTTTTTTGTTTGAGGTCAATATTGTACTCACATGGTTCAATCATACCATAGCTCTTGTGCACAGTCGGCGGTTAAACCTTCTGGCAGTCCGGGCTCTGATACCAATTGTAGGATCGAAAAGAATTTAGATATCTCCACAATAGCATGATATTGTCCACTTTGGGCCTAAGCCCTCATGGTTTTTGCTCTTGGGCTCTCCCCAAAAGGCCTCATGCCAATGGAGATATCTTTTCTCTTATAAACCCATGATCTTTCCCATGTGTTTCCAATATGGGACTATGTTTGCAACCTTGCAACCCCAACAATTATATCATGATTAAGAGTACACACCTCCATAATAACAGAGGTTTTGTTCTTTTATGTAGTCAGTATAAAAAGAAACTACCTCAAATGGTCCTGCTCAATACACTCAAAGTGTACTAGTGTAATTTTATAGTTAAAATAAACTAATACCAAATTACACTATAACTATTTCAATGGTTTGTCTTATTCCATCTTGGTTGTGAGCAACTATTTATAATTTATAAGGAACTGATAACATGATCTTCTGTGTGACACCACACACCATATTATCTTCAATATAAATTAAATGAACAACTACATTTAACATATAAATGTAGACATTTGACCAATGTGATTCTTATTTCAAAATAAATGTTTATATAAAAAACTAGACTTTTAGTATACATTCTAACAATCTCCTACTTATACTAAAAGACTATGCTGCCATAAATGTTGCCATACATTTGATTCCCATCCCCTCAACATGCCGATCAAAAGCTTTCGTCGGAAGGACCTTAGTGAAAGGATCTGCCAGGTTATCTACTGATGCAATCTTGGTGACAACAACTTCTTCTCGCTTTACGATGTCTTGTATCAGGTGGTACTTGCGCTCAATGTGTTTACTTGCCTTATGGGCTCGTGATTCCTTCGAGTTTGCTACTGCACCACTATTATCACAATAATAGAATATCTCTCAGGTTGACGACGGATCCTACAGATCTGCATAGAGCTTGTGCTACTTGAACAGATTGTTGTTCCATAACTTCTTGTAGTGTAACAAAATCCTGATCCACAACATTTTGTTGTACCTGTTCAATTTCCATCATTGTGTCAGTGCTAGTATCTTGAACTTCTTCAAGATCAACTTCACTCTCACTAGTTCTTCTAGAAATAAATTTCCTTTCTAGAAACACACCAGTCCTGGCAACAAACACCTTGCCTTGTGTGGGATTATAGAAGTAATATCCCTTTGTTTCCTTGGGATATCCAACAAAGTAGCACTTATCTGATTTGTGTCCTAGTTTATCAGAGACTTGTTGTCGAACATAAGTCTCACAATCCCAAATCTTCATAAAAGACATATTGGGACTCCTTCCTATCTATATCGTATATGGTGTCTTTATGATGACCTTCGATGAAACTCGGTTAAGTGCGAAAGCTGCTGTCTCTAGAGCATGCCCCCAGAAGGAAGTAGGAAGATCTGTATGACTCATCATCGATCGTACAATATCTAATAAAGTATTATTCCTCCTTTCTGATACACCATTCCATTGTGGTGTTCCAGGTGGAGTGAGTTGAGATATGATCCCACACTCAACAAGATGGTCATGAAATTCTTGGCTAAGGTATTCCCCACCTTGATCCGATCGAAGCATTTTAATACTCTTACCAAGTTGGTTTTGTACTTCATTCTTGAATTCTTTGAACTTTTCAAAGGATCCTGACTTGTGTCTTATCGATACACATAGTCGTATCTACTAAAATCATCAGTAAAGGTAATGAAGTAATAATAGCCTCCTCTAGCTGCTACTCTGAAAGGGCCACATACATCAGTATGTATGAGTCCTAATAGATCATTAGCCCTTTCTCCATGTCCACTAAATGGAGTCTTTGTCATCTTTCCTTGAAGACAAGATTCGCATACCTCATATGATTCAAAATCAAATGAGTCCAATAGTCCATCCTTATGGAGTTGGGATATGCGACTCTCATTTATGTGACCTAAGAGACAATGTCAGAGATATGTTTGGTTCAGATCATTAGATTTGAACCGCTTGGTATTTATGTTATAGATCGATTTTTCAAAGTCTAGAACATAGAGTCCATTTATCAGAGGTGCACTACAATAAAACATGTCATTTAAATAAATAGAACAATATTTGTCCTTTATTATAAATGAGAATCCCTTCTTGTCTAAACAAGAAATAGAGATTATATTTTTGGTTAAAGCAGACACATAATAACACTCTTCAAGTTCTAAAACAAGCCCAGTGGGCAAAGATAAAATAATATAATTTTAAAACCCAGTGTCTATGATAAAATAAAATAATATACTTTTCCCACCAATACTTAGCTGAAATTTGCAACACTTCACTCTTCTCTCTAAACCTAAACCTATATCGTGCCGTCCACTGTATACCGTCGCCTCATCTCCCTCTTCCCCTTCCTAGATCAACGCCCCTTCCTCTCCCAATCAGGATCAACACAGGACGTCCTTGCTTCTCCGTCCAACCACACCGCATCTCGTCCAACTCCTCCCTTTGGGTGAGAAGAGGCTGCCTGTGTGGCTTGGAGTCGTCATCGGGTCGCTAGAAGTCACCCTCCTCCACTCTTTCTCGATCCCATATCTGGTAACCTCGATTCCTCATCTCCTTCTTTTGATTTGATCCCTCCTTGTCGATCCTCACGTGGCCAGAACTGATCGGAGCTCCTTGCTCGCTGATTTTGCTGCTCGCGGTAGGATTTGGCGCTGCCTCCAGGTGTGTTATCAACTAATCGATCGACATGGTGAGGGGGAAGACGCAAATGAGGAGGATAGAGAACCTGGCTAGCCGGCAGGTGACCTTTTCCAAGCACCGGAGAGGCCTTCTGAAGAAGGCCTTTGAGCTCTCCGTGCTCTGCGATGCCGAGCACCAAATGTCAAGTATTCCCCAAAAGTACTCCTTATGGTTATCGATTTGTGAACTGGGTAACAAATGTCAAGTATTTTTGTCTTTCATTCGAAATGAAAGTACCAATGCTTCCATACTTGACCAATTTGAGCTTGATCAGGAGTTAAATGCATATTTTGCATTTTTGTTCAAACTTATTGCTGAGAGGGTTCTGTGGGGTTTGAATGTTAACCTTAGCTGATATGATCTATTTCATGGCCATCTCTTCATTGCCGACTCTGGAAGACTTGGCATTTTGTAAGTAGAAAATGATCTTCCAATTTCTCAGCAAAGTTATGGCTTTCTTATTGTTTGAAATTCTGTGATCTTCTGTAGTGCTCACTCTATTTTCATGCTCCTTTTGTCAGAGTGACAAGTGTTTTCAAGGAATAGTAGCAAACATAGAACGTGTCTTAGTGTTTGTGATGCCTATGCAAATTTAAGTAGAAAAAAAAATTAAACAATTAAACTAAAATGATTTATCTCTTGGTAAATGATCACAGGCTACTGAAGTCCTTCCTCATCTTCGACAGTTTCATCTTCTTGATCTCTTGATTGCAAGTATTAATTGATTGATGCATGCAATGTGTTTAATGAATTTCCTCAAACACTACCCTGACTTGATTTTATCATTTTTTTTTACATGATTCTCTTGAGTGGTAAATGCTAGTTACTGTCACTTGTGGTATCAATTCTAGTTTTCCCCTAACACAATTTCATATGCCAATAGTAGTTTTTGTGGTATAGAGGCCTATCCATTTACTGTCGAAAAGATCAGTAAATTGAGAGAGGAAGTGGAGAATGCTAAGAAGGATCAAACTCTTCAAAGTATCTTAGTTTCATCTTCCCATGACTACTTGATCACAAATGATAGATCTAAGGTGATTCAAATGTACCAGTAGTTGTTTGAGATGTTTAAAGTTTCTGTTAACTGATACACTAAATGCCTCAACATATACTAAATGCTTAATCACTTGTGTCTATAATTATTGTGCATTAGTTAATTTTTTTTACTGATATATGCTGATTTTGATACAGGTTTCTGTTTCAAATCTCGAAGGAAAAATAGTGGCTTTGTACATCTCATGCAATAGGGATTGTTGCAGTGAGTTCTCTCCAATACTCGCACAAATCTATAAGAAGCTCAAGGAAATTGGAGAGAGCTTTGAGGTTGTGCTAGTGTCCTTGGAAGACGACGAATCCTATTACGATGAAGCCATAGAAAACATGCCCTGGCTTGCATTTCCTTTCAATGCATGACAAAAGCTGCGATAAGCTTTTTTGCTATTTTGGTCTCCAGGAATATAAATGCTCTACTGTCATCTTGATTGGATCGGATGGGAAAACTATGAATGTAGATTTAATGAACTTATTAAAGAGTATGAATTTGAGGCATGGGAAGCATTCCCGTTTTCTCAGGAGAAGTTGCATGAGTTGTTAGAAAAAGTAAAGGCCAGACTTGAGTCACAGACACTCGAGTCACTTCTTGTTTCGGATGATCTTGATTATGTTATTGGAAAAAATGGATTGAAGGTATTCAATTTTTTGCTTAACATTTAAACAACTTCCGCATCTTCCATATTTTTTGTTGGAGTACATTTTTCCTTATATTTAATTAATTAGATAGTTGAAACTGGAAGGGTTTAAAGAAAGCTTATTGGTGTGTTATGGAAGAGTCTTGACAAAATGAAATTTCTCAAGTTAATGGGATATTTTACCAGCTCACTGTTGACTCAGTTAGTACCCTCAGTAACACCATGTCAACCTCATGCCAAAGAATTTTGTCCATGGTTCCAATTCCATGTAGAAAATTAAATCATGGGTCATCTCAAAAGGGAATATGAAGACTATTATAGCTAAGCAAATCATAAGAGAAGAACATATTTTCTGACTATAATAAAAAAAATACTAAAACTAATGCTTGTCGTTGCACCATATGCGTGAAGTTTATTATCCTGCTATTCTTTTATGAGTGTGTGATCATATTTTCAGTTTGGTATATGAAAAAACTACATGGTTGCATTGCCTATTTTCATATGATTGAATACATGCCATAAGTTTTTACTTTAAAACTGGAATAATAACTTTTTGCTTACATATTTTTATGGTATTTCCTCTGCATTCATTGTTTATGGTTAAGTTATTTTTAGTTTTTTCTCCTCTATTTCCCAATTAGTCTATGAGTTTTGGTTTTTGTCATTTCTCAGTTTTATGTATGAATTAAGCATGTTTAATTGTGAAAAAAAAAATCTCTTTTCTTTAGTGTGTTTCTGTTATTCAAGAGCCATGTATATATTGTCTTTATTAGTGATGTGAGGGTATGCAGACAAGAGGAACATGTATTCTTCAAGTATTGTGACATTGTTCAATTATTACATAATTTATTGCAGAATGTTCACCATGCTGGTCAACCAATGTCTGGTGAGGAGCAAGAAGATATAGTCATAACCAATACCCAGAATAACCTATTAAATATGAAGTGCCCTTTGACAGGAAAGCCTGTTACAGAATTGCAAAATCCTGTCCGCTGGTAAAGTAGTGCTTCACTCTTTACCAAAGTTTTGTAGTTATGTTTTTATCCAATATAAATTAAAATTCCCTAATTTTTTGTTTGTTAGTAATGAAAGATGAAAACATAACGGTCAAGTGAGATTGTTTCATATGTACAAAGCCATTTTTTTTCTTTGTGAATGAACAAATATTAAACGGTTCACAAGTTAACTAAAAACAACTATTTTAAGTGAACTTCTTTCTTAAAATGCAGAGCTTGGTTTCCTTGGAAATCATGTTCCTTCTTGAACCATATTCAATTTGGCATGAGTCCTTATTTGATTAGTTACAAACTATGAATTTGTGTGCTTTGTAGAATGCAATGTGAGATATGTTAATGTCGTAGACAACATTCCATAGATTTCTACTTATATTTCATTCTAACAACTCAAAAAAACCTTTTAACAGATTCTGTTGATTCAATTGTTCATGTTCCTTGAACAATGCTTAATGTATATTTATTTATCAAGTGATGAAGAAGCTTATGACTAGTTTGTTTCATATATTTTTTTGTTTCCCAAGCAAAAGGTATGTTATTATTATTATTAAAGTCATAAACCGTGTTCTTTCTATTTGTTGTTCTTCATCAAGCAGGATGGACTGCAAGCATATTTATGAGAAGGAACCAGTAATCCACTACATAAGCACAAAGAAACCACATCCTCGATGCCCAGTTGCAGGTAAGTGCCCTATCTATTGCAGTTGAACTTTCATTGTTGATCTTTTTGCTCATTACAGCTACATCCTATCAGGTTGCCCAAAAATTCTCCATGTTGGACGGGTTATATGCGACACCTTGCTTACAATAGAAATTGATGAAATGCGTTTGGCATCAGCTACAAACATAAATTCAACAATGGTAGAAGATTTTTACAGAAGTTAACTGAAAATGGCAACACTGCTTCCTGCAACTGTAAGCTTGATATAATTTTTCAAGGTGATTTAGCCCCTGTCGGTGATTTGTCATCAGCCAATGCGATTTAAGCATCATAGTTAATTATCTTTTGATGTTGTAAGAGGAATATTTGTGTAATTTGTGGATACAGACTTGATGTGTACAATATCTATTATCTTTTTATATTGTAAGAATAATATTATGTATTGGTAACATGGATATTTACTTGGTGTGTTTAGATACACTGATGTATAATAATATTAACTAAATTTTGTACTATTAAAATGTTGTATAATATCGGGTTTTCACTATTTCGGAAATCGAATCGGCGTTGTTAAACAATATTGATATTACATCGGTTTTCCACTGCTACCAAAACTGGTGTTATTAACATATAATATTACATCAGTTTTACACCGTTGATGAAACATTGTCGTTAAGTGATACTACACCGGTTAATAACCGATTCGAACACCGGTGTTGTTAAGTGATACTACATCGGTTTTAACCCGATGTCTAAAATGGCAGACCTTTTACATCGCCTTCATAGACATCGGTCGAAAATGTAATAGACACCAGTGGAAAACCGATGTCTATAAGGGTTTTTGTTGTAGTGCTTGCACCATTGCCTACTCGTAGGTCCACTTTGCCCTTTGTCAATAATCTACTATTTTTCAGCGCTTGCACATTAGTACAAATGTGAGATGCACATCCGATATTTAATACCCTTGAAGAAGAAATAGATAGATTGACTTCTATAACATATATACCTGAGACAAAAGTATTAATTCTCTTCCGTTTCAGTTCCTCTAGGTACCCCTTGCAGTTCCTCTTCCAATGTCCAGTCTCACTGTAGTAGAAGCAGGTTCCTTCCTTAGCAACCCCACCTTTGGGTTTCAGTGCATGAGCCTTGCCCTTACCTTTGGCTTGGGTCTTACCCTTACCTTTAGGCTTCCACTTGCCTTTGCCTTTAGATACCGTCAAAATGGAACCAGGCTTTGCCTTGTTGAGTTCAATAGTTCTCAACATGCTCAACATTTCAGGCAATGGTTTCTCAATTTCATTCATATTATAGTTCATGACTAATTGACTATAACTATTGGGCAATGACTCAAGATAAGATCAGTGGTCAATTCTTGGCCTAGTGGAAATCCCAACCTTTGTGGATTCTCCACATACCTGATCATTTTGAGCACATATGGCCCTACGGGACTTCCTTCTTGCATTCTGCATTGAAACAGTGCTTTAGAGATCTCAAATCTCTCATGTCTTGCTTGTTCTTGATATAGTTGTCTAAGGTGTTCAACCATATCATAAGCATCCATGTTCTCATGTTGCTTCTGAAGATCAGAGTTCATGGTGGTGAGCATAAGGCATGACACATCTAATGCATCATCTTGATGCTTCTTGTGCGCATCCCTATCAGCTCTAGTGGCAGTAGCGAGGGGTGCTTCAGGAATAGGCTGCTCTAGGACATATAGTTTCCGTTCTTGCTTGAGAACTATTCTCAAGTTTCTATACTTGTCCAGGAAATTAGCTCCATTGAGCTTGTCCTTATCAAAGACAGATCGCAGAGAAAGAGTATTCGATGTATTTGTCGACATGGTAATCTACAACAACATAATGCAGAACTTAGTATCATATATCGATCATTTAATTAGGTCTTTAATTAAATGATTCTCCCACCGAATTCTAAAGCTTGATAGGAGCAAGTCACTACTAGCTCTAAACCCAAAAGTAAAGACATTCAAATGGGACAAGATCCATATTATACCTCATCTTGAGTTAGCTTTGGCTAATCGCCCAAGACTTATATAAATTAGGTAGGCAACGTGTACCAATTGGATAAGATCCACGTTATACCTTATCTTGAGTTAGCTTTGGCTAATCGCCCAAGACTTAGTACAACTTAGGTAGACAACGTTTACCAATTACATCCTGTGTAACTCTTGTATCTTTAGGTGAATAAAACTATTTGTTCGTTTTCCCATCTTATGAAATCCATACTATTACTCATCTTGAGTTAGCTTTGGCTAATCACCCAAGACTAGTATAATATGATTTACATCTTATGGGATATGCCTCTAAGTTCTCAACTTAGTTAAGTCACACTCAAAGTCCAATAGTCGGACATCATAATTGTCTAGTCGCACTCTACCAAGATAAAACGAGTCACTTTACTTTGGCAAACCTGACTACAAATGATCGAGACAGTAGTGAGTACCAAACTTTGGTAGGTATATGTAAGGACTTAATTATGATAGCTACACATGTATCACATACATTCATGGCGTATCATGGCATATACCAACATATACACAAATTTAAACGTGCCCCCGAAGCAAAATTTATTTTGCATACTCATTTTATAAGTTGCTTCTTTACCCAAGACCCTACTACCCACTATACCAACTACGTTTTGTTCTAAACAAAGCATCTCTGGCCGAGACCTTGTTGGTCACACACCAACTTTGTTTTGTTCCCAACAAAACACCCATATCGGTCAAGACTCAGGATTTAGCCGAGACACAAAATCTGGCCAAGACTCATAGTCTGGTCGAGATTCACAAACTGGCTGAGACTCATAGTCTGGTCGAGACTCATAATTTTTACAAATCACAGTAAACCTATCATGCAATTTCTATATCATATATAAAAATTCCAACAACTTAGTATATCCCTTCGCAAGTGGCTCTGATACCACTATTGGGATCTAGCGCGCTAAACACGCAAAAGCACAGTGAAAAAATTACTAGATCCTCTTATCCAGCGGATCCATGCGAAGGGAAGAAACATTTTCTGAAACAATCTATACTAAGTTTCATGATAGGATTATACCTTTGATGCGTGCCCTTCGCAATCCTGACAACAACCATTTAGATCTAGATCTCAGCGCGTTCAAGCATCCATGCCTCTACGATATCCACACGAACATATCCTTCGTTCGTCGCACGAACGAAGCCTTCAGAGAAGAACCATCTTCTTGTGCTAGCAAGAAACATGATTCAGCCATGGAGGAAGATTCGACCATGGAAGGAGGAGGAAGAAGAGGGAGGTGAAGAGACACCATTCTCTTCACTTCTCAACACTTATGAAAAATTCATTACAAAAGACTATTTATATTCATCCCATGAATACCAAGAGTCTTTGGTCTTTTTGTATTCCTCTTAATGGGTTGGATTATTATATTGGATTAACCATTAATCCAATAACCCAATAAGTCTTACCCATTGAGTCTAACCCATTAATCCAATATGTTTAATTCGGATTGGACTCAATCCAATGAGTGGGTTAATTTGAGTCTAACTCAATGAGTAACCCAAAATGCCTAATCATTTCATGATTGACTCTTAGAGCTAATTACTAACAGTTACCACCCCCTAGGACTTTCCACCTGCCTAATTGCAGTTAGGACTTTCCTGAAAAATCTCATTCACACATGTTAGATAACAAAACAACTTAACTTTGAATCCCTTTGCCATTATCAAAACTTAGGTTCGATTGTCGGATGCTTCCCGCACCAACATCGACTGGTCCTTGCACTAGTCGACTGGTGTCAGCCCAACAGTTATCTCAATGGCTCTCTACCAATAGACTGGTCCATGGACCAATCGACTGATCCTAGCTGTTTCGGGCACAGAAGCTCTCTGTGCTCACTCCTAGTCGACTGATCCTAGTACCAGTCGACTAGTACAATCCTAAACCTTGAGTTTTCCATCCCGAGTATATTTCTCTTACCACTCGGACCCTCACAACTCACTTGACTCTTCTTCTTAGCTTTGACCTCTTGCCTTTAAGTTTACTTCCTTTGGCTCTCGTCCCTTGGATGCATCCAAGCCCGCAGCTCATCCGAATGCCATCCTTCGCGTATGCCTCGAAGTCGCTTCCCTCAGCTCTTGTCCTTGCTGCCTTATCCACGGTCCCTTGGATGCTCCATCCTTCATCGGACCTGAAACCATCAAGTAGTCATATGTGCATCCTACAAACCTGCACACTCACATACACATATCAAATAACAAGAGTAATTCTAACTTAAACCCTTTGTCCAAATACCAAAACACATGGTCGCACGGACTATTGAGATTTCTCCAACAAGTTACTCACACTTACTTGACTAGTTTTGACCCATATAATTTTTAGTTTTGCTAAGAAATTAGCTCCTAACTAATTTCACACTTGGACTTGTGTCAAGCAATCAACTCTTAGTTGATTCCACACACTTGGGATTTTTGCCAAGCAATCAACTCCTAGTTGATTCAACATGCTTAGATTTGATTCACCTAGCACCCAGCTAGGAATTTGCTTACCAAACCTTAATCACTTAGACTTGAGTCACTTAGCCTCTAACTAGGAATTTGTTTGTTAATCCTTAATCAGTTGGACTTGAGTCACCTAGCCTCCAACTAAGAATTTTTATGTCAAGTCTTAATCACTTAAACTTGAATCACCTATCATCCAATCAGGAATTTGTTTGTCGAGCCTTAATCACTAGGACTTGATTCACCTAGCCTCTAGCTAGAAATTTATTTGCTTGGTCTCAACTAAGACTTAGTTTATTCCTAACTCCCAATCAGGTCTTTTGATGACTAGATCCATTAGGAATTAGTCATTGCCTGGTTCACAATCAAGACTTTAATATGTCAAGTATCTTGCACCTACAAAGTTGACACAACTAGTTAAATCATAACTAACTTAACTTTAACTTTAGTAATATATCAAAACTCTTGTTTAAGTGTTGTGCACCCAACATCAATACAATATACTTTCAGTTTTCTTGAAACTCAAGCTTGCATAAGTTTTGATATTTAGCACTTTAGAGTTTGTATTTTATTTTGTTGTCAATAACAAAATGGTAGACAAATTACACTGTTAGCTCTATTTTTGGATATACTTTGGGAAACAATACTAAAGTATACATACTAGTTATCCTTAAATACTAGTAAAATCATTCCGATCCTATTGTGTAGGATCGGTATGATAGAGGGGGGGGGGGGGGGGGGGGGGAATAGCATTCGTGGCCTTTGCGTTCGTTTAAAACTTTTGAGAGTTAAGTAGCAATGGAATAAAAATAGAAAGAAAACAAGACAATGCTAACACACTAAGAGTTACTTGGTTCGGAACCTTTAACGACTCCCACTCCAAGGCTCGCGATCGTCGACCACTTTCATTGGGCAATTCACTATCAGTTTGAATATTACAAAAATATTATGCAAATTAAAGGTTACCGACGACTACAAATTTGAAGATTCTTGACTTCAGTTGTTGGAGCAGCGTTTGGGCATCATTGAGTCATTTCTGGAGCAGCGCGCAAGAGTGAAAGTCATTCAAATTATTATACTCTAGCTGTTGGTCGAAACCTTCTTTTATAGCCCACTCTAGGCACTTGGAACCTCCCTCGGGGGTCCCCATAGGGTTGACATGACGTGCTCTCATCGAAACTCAATCTTACAAAATTTATCCACCTCCGGGAGCCCGGACTATAACGTAGGTCCCCTAATTAGCACACTTTAGCTCACCATGCAAATCGATTTTTGGCCGTTCGGGCGCTTGGAGCAACTTCGAGCGCTCAGACCGCCAGGGTGCTTGGCTAGGCACCCTGCTCTGGGTGAAGCCACTCTAGGTGTCCAGACCACCATTTTTGCCAAGTTAATTTTCTACAAAATAAGGTTAGTCCAGACAAATAATATGTAAAGAATGACAAGTTTTGACATCCTTCGGACTGTCTGGTCCTAACTTTGAGTTTCGCTGAAACTCTAGGTCGGATCGACGCCTACTATTTCCTCTTCAGGGAACCTGTCCTCACCTACTCCTCTCAGGAGAAATTATCTTTTGTCAGACTGGTTCTCCAAACCGTCTGGACTTTTGCTCAGCGTCCGAGGCTTCAAGACTTCATGTTGAACGTTCGCTCCATGATCCGTCCAGTTTTCCACCAGTGTCCGCGACTCCCGGGATTTTTATCTAGAGTCCTCGACTCTAGGATTTTGCCCAAAGTCTTTGACCACCAAGACTTTGCCTAGTCTCTCAGGCTAGGACTTCATTATCTAACTACAGCTAGGATTTTCCACTTGCCTAACCACAGCTAGGACTTTCCTTTATCTAAGATCACTTAGAACTTTCCTGCACACTTGGTTCAATTTATTAGATTACAAGACAGCTTAACTTTAAACTCCTTTTCCATTAGCAAAATATAGATTCGATCGTCTGGTGCTCCATGCACCAACATATTGTTCTTAATTGACACAGAAAAAGACAAAAAATTTCAAACATTTAGCAGAAGCTCTACTTAGTTAAAAGCATATGACCTTGTAGTATACTAAGATTCTAATATCTTCCTTCAGTTGATTTATCTATTTTCCCTGATATATTAATGATGTAGAATAAATATATGTGCACACATTGCTATTCTATTAGTTTGTTAATCTTTTTATATATCAGAAAATAGAATTATGAAAGCATTGTATATCATTTTTTTTTTTTTCTAAAGACTAGAACTTACCTTCTTTCGATAGACTGAACCCATTCATATGTTAGATTCTTTTGATCAGATTGAACCCACATGAATAATCTTTAGCAGGAATGATAACTATGACCAAACTAAACATCATTGTAAGGCAACCAAGACAAGATGAAAAGAAGCAAGACTTTTGTTAGAGGAACTTGTGATAATTACTTTCTATAAAAGACCTTCTCAAGCGGTAGGAGGCAACTTCTATAATACTATGCTTACCATTTGATTGCTAAGGAGATGGTGTTTTCCCATGAAACTTTGACTCGTGGAGTTTGGTGGTGCATCCATGAAATTTACTTAGACATTTGTCTTGACAAAATTTTAGGTTATGTAATATACCTGGTAGAATTCGATGACTACCCTCTTCCAAACTAAGATGAGCATTTTAGATGCAAAGTGTTGCCATGACAACAATATGGTAAAAGGTCATATGCGGACCCCGAACGCCCCATACAATCAGCTCCACTATCATTTGTAGAGAGATAAATCAGAAAACTATAGATGATCCCCATAATAATAAGATTAATATTGAAAGGGTCGATTTCGTTGACACCGCCAACATGGGAAGTTAATATCAAATCTACTTTCTTCTTCTTTGAAACTCAAGCCTATGTAAAATTTGGCATTCAATATTTAGAGTTGTATGCTTTATTGTGTTGCCAGTAACAAAATTATAGATAAATACACTGTTATCTCTATTTATGCCAATGCATATATAAGGTGCAATTATAAAATAAATTCAATCCCAATTAATTAATATAAATAATAAAAAAATTCTAGCAATTAATAATTATGATTTAATTACTTTAATTATTTATTGAGCCTATTGTTTAGGCTATTAATAACACCTCCATAAAGATAAATGGTGTTTCATGATAATTTTTTTTCCCTTAC
Source organism: Zingiber officinale (assembly GCF_018446385.1). Lineage (NCBI taxonomy): Eukaryota > Viridiplantae > Streptophyta > Magnoliopsida > Zingiberales > Zingiberaceae > Zingiber > Zingiber officinale. The sequence continues at coordinate 118,696,205 of NC_055995.1, forward strand.
AAAAGAAAAATTGCTTTGAAGTTTACCTCCAAATCTTGCAAAATTTGCAATTTTTGTATATAAATTTATCAAAAATGTAAGTTTTTTAAGGATAATATGGGTAGGGTTGAGTAATTAATTAAAATCGAACTGATCTAATTGAACTAATTGATTTTTTAATAAATTGAACTAATCAAATTTTGTCACTAAAATCATAAATCAAACCGAAATAAAATAATTAATTTGGTCTGTTACCATATTATTAGATATTTTGTATTAACAAAAAATGTGGAACCGCCACATCAGCGGCCCCCCTAAGCCGGTCCCACAGATATGGAGGGAGGTAAATGCAGGTACACAGGTGGAAAGTGCATAGCGGAGACGTTAACCCCAGGCAGTGACATCCCGGGGATCGACCCCTGGACCTTTCAGCCACAGAACCATGCACTCCCCATCTGTGCTACGCCCTGGGGACAGATATTTTGTATTAACGATCGATTGTTATATGGATAATCGACTACATAAGTTGATTTATGAATTTACCATGTTTGATTTGTGGACTAATAATCAATTGATTATAATAACTATTGGCAATTCAATTTAATTGGTTTAACCTAATTCTAAATTTTATAATCAAAATTGAACTAAATAAATTGAGATTAATTAAAAAAAATAAATTTCTGAATTAAACTGAATTTTTTTAATAAATTGATTCATTCGATTATTTCAATTTAAATGATATTTTGCTCACCCCTAATTATTAGGATGATAATCGAGGTGGAAAACATTAATTACCTTGATGCCACCAAGCTGCCACAAATGATGTAAAATGCAAGTCCCCTAATCTTCAATGGGCTCTAAGATAGAGATGTATGTGTGCCAACGGATTTACCTCCATTAGCCTAGTTGAGATTGATGCACATGCATTAGTTCATATTTGAAAATAATCCATAGATGTGAATACATAATTCCTCTATA